>NC_050576.1:170837209-171463459 GCF_011100635.1 Trichosurus vulpecula | reverse complement strand
ATGGTGCCCCATGGCATCATTGTTAGGCTAGAACTTCCCTGAGGAGCCACTGACCTACCTCGAACAAAATGAGGGCCATTCAGGACTCCACAATAAAGGGAGGCGGTAAAGTGGGGGAGTTTATGGAGATAAGGGTAGGTGGTGGCCATCACGGGAAGGTTGGGACATGGCCATGCTCCTATCCTCCAAGTGATTGATAACATGCCCCTTAGGGCCAGACCACAGTCCCCAGAAGTCCCAGCCTCCACTTGGGAGACCATTGCTCAAGACTATTACCTGGACAATTATTTAAGGTTGGGGGGTAGCTGTGCCGGGGCAAGAAGAAAGGAAACAGGGAATTGCTTTGGCCTAAGAAAAATATTGGCGGTCTGCGGAGAGATCACAGGGCTCGTGGAATCAAATGGAGGATTTGCTAAATGAGGTGTTGGGTTGAACACACACAGCCACCTGAAATCATACAGTGCTCTGGCTCATGCTTAATAAGAGTTGACAGCCAGTATTGTTCAGATCCCAGCTAGGGCCTCCGCTGCCTGGAGATGGGGTGATGGGGCAGGGGGACAAAGAGAGCTGAAGGAGAGGGCAAAGGAACCAGGGCAAAACAATGGGGGGAGGGGGGGTCTGCAGCGGTGGAGAGGGGATGTGGGGAAGGGAGGGGCAGGATCTTAATCCAGGGCCTGGCAGAAGACCTTGGGAACAGGGCTTTGGAGAAGGCAAGAGTGGCTGCCCCCCAACAGCGACAGCAGGGACTGGCATCTCCAGATGGCTTTTTGTTTCGAAGCAATAAAAAATGTAATCTGACAGGCCTGAGGCTGGAATTTGAAAATAAAGAGACTAGGGGGCAGGAGGAGGGAGTGGGAATGGGGAGGGTCAAAGGTATCAGTGGCTGCAAATATATACACACACTCCGTCTCTTTTTACAATGGCAGGGAAATTTATGGGCTTTGCAAATGACATTTAATTCCAGAGGTAGTGACTCCGTTTGTTTTCTAGTCTGGGAGAGGAGATAGGCATTGGAAATTTGCCAGAATGCTATAAGGTAGGGCTCAGAATAGGAGGTGATAACTTTGCCAATTAACTCGAGATGTGGACATTTTGCATCCCATCCTTCCCCCACTTGTACCCCTCCCCCAAAGCTTTCACAGTCATTAGGGAATGATATAAAGATACAGGGCCTCCCAGTGCAGTCTAATTGCTCATACATCGAAAAATGATGAGCTCAGTTATGCCACACAGACATCCTGTAGGATTCCAGCTGCCTTATTAATGCTGGCTTCTCAGAGGGGGAGACACCCCCACCTGCTCTGATGGAAAAATACAGACACCCAGGGAAACAGTGGCACCCCTGTGGCATCTGATGGGTCTGTCGCTTTTTATTAAGTAATTTTGGGTTTTCAAATCACTGCATGCTTCCTTTCCAAAGGTCCCAGTTGCCATGTATGCCTCCAACACTGCAGGCTGTCCATAAATATTCATCATCAGATGCCGGCAGGGCCTCCATATTTCATTGTAAGGGAAGAAAACTTGCCCCCAGGTGACCCCTGCTCTGGGGATGGTCACCACAGCTGGAGGGCCAACAGGAGGCTTAGGCTGTGAAGGTCACAGGTTTCTAGGGTATGTAGTTGAGCCAGGGAAGTGAACCAATGGTCTAGAAAGCACCATTTGAGGGCTTTTTATGAAGTGGATTTTATTTTCATATTTTTCCTTGTCTCCGAGTGTTGTTGCCTTTTATCTGGCCCCTTCTGATTTTCAGGGAGCCCAGTTCTTGCGTAGACTTTACCATCTCGTCTAAGCTATTATTTCTTTTTGCCAGTCTTTCCTCCCTAGCTGTCATTTCATTTAACATCTTGTTTTATATCTCTTCCTTCATTTCTTCCAGGTGCTTTCATAGCTCTTGGGCCAGGACATCCTTTTTTTCTTCTCTGCTTGGGCTTGTGGAATTACTCCCTTCTGCTCCCTTGGGCTTCTCTCTATCCGTGGTATTTCATTATGTTGGGCATTTTCTTCTGTTTATTCTTATCTCCAGCCTCAGTTTCTGTACTGGGGCTTTGTTCTTGGATGAAATTCTGATCCCTTCCATGATCTGGATGATGTAGGAAGGCCCTGCTTGGTCCTAGATGTGGTAGCTGAGATTAGGCTGGGACTTCCTGGGCTTATTGCAATTTCCTCGTGACTTAAATTACTCTTGAATTGGGTCCTTTCTCTGTCTCTTTTCACTGTCTTTCTCCTTGCAAAGTCATAAGCCCAGAGGTAGCTCCATCCCTTGCTGTGAGGCTGACAGGCCCAAACCAGATGTTGTCAACTGAACTTGTAGCTTCACTCCTGCCAGAACCCCCAGGTGCTTTGCTTCCCAGGTGTTACCTTGACCCTGCTTCTTGCTGTGCCTCATGCTGTGATCTGCCTGGGTACTGGTCTGGCCCAGACTCCCGTTCTGATTTGGGAGCCGATGGTGTCTGGGTTGGGCCCAGGCTGCCTGGATATTGCTCTGGCCTTGTCTCTTGCTGCGGATGAAGTGTGGGCAACCTGATCATTTTAGGCAGGAGGGAAAAAAGGTGGTAGGAAAGTCCAAAGAGTTCTGTGGGCAGAAGAAATACTGAAATGTTAGGTAGAATTGTAGTCCCAGAAAACCAAAAGGGTATTATTTACCAGCCCAGGTTCCTAATCCATCTCCAAATGCTGCCAATGAGGGAGTTACTTCTCTACTTGCCAACCTATCTTTTGAACCAGGGACGCAGTGGAAACAGTTTAATCTGTGCAAGGCCCCCAAGTCAAAATTTCAGAAAGAGCCTTTTGGCCAGGAATGGGGAACCTGCGGCCTCGGCCCCATGTGAAGTTTGGATTCAATCAAAGGGTTGCACTTCAAGACCTAGACAACCACCTGTGGCCCTCCGAGGCCACAGGTTCCTCATCCCTACTTTGACTACGAATTTTAAAATAGACTACTGGCAGTGGGGAAGGGTGTCCTACTCTTCCCTTGGGGCCCCCTTTAAGGCAGGGTCTCCTTACAGAGTATTTTTACCTACTAACTGTTAGTCTATCCTAGCAGCACCGTCAACAAGGTACACATTCAAATAGCAGCTCTCCTTTCCGAGAAAGGGCGTGATTTTGGACAAGCAACACAATTATAGTGTTGCTTTTCCAAGACGATTATGTGTAATCTGACAAAAAAAAAAAAAGGACTATTTGCATTGTGGACATTCTATTGGCCTGAACCCTAAGGAAGAAAGAAATAGGTCAAAGTTTTTACCTTACCTTGTGAGCTAACCTATGACCAAGCTGTTGTGCTACTTGTAGGAAGGGCCGTAGATCACAGACTCCAAACATTTTAGAGCTAGAAGGGACCTCAGACATTAGCGAGTCCAACCCTCTATAATAGTTAGCATTTTTACATAGCACTTGAAGATATGCAAAGTGCTTAACCCATATTAATTGATTTAATCCTCATGGCAATCTAGCTGTGGTACTATTATCACGCCCATTCTGCCAGTGAGAACTGAGGCAGGCACAGGTTAAATGACTTGCCCAGGGTCTCATAGCTACTAAGTATCTAAATCAGGATTTGAACTCAAGTCTTCCTGACTCTAAGTCCAGCCCTTTATCGCCACCCCATTTACCTAAAGCCATCCTCTCTACAACATCCCTCATCAGCAGTCATCCAATCTGTTCTGGAAGCTTTCCAGTGAGGAGGAACTCCCTTTCTGTTGCCCAAGGTAACACGTTATTATTATTCCATACTTGGGCAGTCTAAATGTTAGGAAGTTTGTCTTTACAATAAGTTTAAATCTATGCCTCTTTTACATAAGATAACCCCACATAAATCATCAGCATGTCTTTAAATAATCAATCAAGCCCAGCAACAAGACATAGAAAGAGAAATTCCATTTAAAATAACTATAAACAATATGAAATACTTAGGAGTGAGTCTACCTGCCGGGAACTATACGAACACAACTATAAAACACTTTTCACACAAATAAAGTCATATCAAACAACTGGGAAAATATCAGTTGTTCATGGGTAGGCTGAGCCAATATAATAAAAATACAATATGATACATAATTTATAATATAACATAATACAATATGATATAAATGACAATTCTGCCTAAACAATTTACTTATTCAATGCCATTCCAATTAAAATGCCAAAAAATATTTTATAGAACTAGAAAAAATAACTATTCACCTGGAAGAACAAAACATCAAGAATATCAAGGGAATTAATGGAAAAAAATACAAAGGAAGGTGGTCTAGCAATATCAGGTCTCAAACTATATTATAAAGCAGCAATCATCAGAACTATTTGATACTGGCTAAGAAATAGAGTGGTGGATCGGTGGAATAGATTAGGTACATAAGACTCAGCAGTCAATGACCATAGTAACCTAGTGTTTGATAAACCCAAAGCTATTGGTATTAGAACTCACTATTTGATAAAAACTGCTGGGAAACCTGGAAAACAATAGGACACAAACTCGGTATAGATCATCATCATATAGCAAGATAAGGTCAAAACGGGTGCATGATTTAGACATAAAGGGTGACACCATAAGCAAAGTAGAAGAGCAAGGAATAGTCTATCTATCAGATCTATGGAGAGGGAAAGAATTCATGACCAAACAAGAGGTAGAGAGCATTACAAAATGTACATATATAAGTTTGATTCCATTAAATTAAAAAGCTTTTGTACAAACAAAACCAATGCAACCAAGGTCAGAAGGAAAACAAAAGGCTGGGAAATAATCTTTATAACAAGTGTCTCTGATAAAGGCCTCATTTATCAGATACATAGAGAACTGAGTCAAATTTATAAGAATATAAGTCATTCCCCAGTTGATAAATGGTCAAAGGATATGAACAGACAGTTTTCAGATTAAACCAAAGCTATCCATGAGCATATGAAGAAGTGCTCTAAATCACTTTTAATTAGAGAAATGCAAATTAAAACAACTCTGAGGTACTACCTCACATCTATCAGATTGACTAATATGACAAATAAGAAAAATGATAAATTTTGGAGAGGATGTGGGAAAATCAGGACACTGATGAACTGTTGGTGGAGTTATGAACTGATCCAACCGTTCTGGAGAACAATTTGGAACTATGCCCAAAGGGCAACCAAACTGTGCATAAGTTTTGATCCAGCAATAACACTACTAGATCTGTATCCAAAGAGGTCATAAGAAAGGGAAAAGAACCCATATGTGCAAAAATATTTATAGCAGCCCTTTTTGTGGTAACAAAATATTGGAAATTGAGGAGATGCCTATCAATTGGGGAATGGCTGAACAATCTGTGGTATATGGATGTAATGAAATACTATTGTGCAATAAGAAATGATGAACAGGCGGATTTCAGAAAATCCTGAAAAGACTTGTACAAACTGATTCAAAGTGAAAGGAGCAGAACCAGGAAAACCATTGTACACAGGATCATGTGATACATGTACACACGAATATCATGTGATGATTAACTCAGCCCTTCTCAGCAAAGCAATGATCCAAAACGAGTACAAAGGACTCACAAAGAAAAATGCTATCCATATCCAGATAAAGCACTAATGGAATCTGAATGCAGATCAAAGCGTATTTTTTTCATTTTATTCTTTCTCATAGATTTTTTTCCTTTGGATCCGTTTCTTCTTTCACAAATGTGACTAATATAGAAATATTTTTTACACAATAGCACATACATAAACTATATCAAACTGCCTGCCATTTTCAGAAGAGGAGAGGGAAGGGAGGGAAGGAGAAAAATTTGGAATTCAAAATCTTCTATAAATGAATGCTAAAAATTTTCTTGACATGAAACTGGGGAAAAATAAAATACTATTAAACTTAAAAGTAAAATAAATCTATTCCCCTTTTGCTTCAATTTAGTAAGTACTTATTGTATATCTACTGTGTTCAAGGCACTTTACTAGGTGCTGAGGATGCAAAGACAAAAGAGAAAACTATGTTCGCTGTCCTCAAGGAGTTTACAATTCACCTGCTGGCCCTGGTTCTACCTGTTGGTGCAAAGTGAAACAAATCGAAATCCCTCTTATCACCTCTGTATCATTCTTCCTCTTCTCTAAGAAGAAAACTGAGGCACAAAGAAGATTACTAATTACAAGTGGGGGAGTCAAGGCTCTTCAGTTTGTTTAACATTTGGGGTGGTTTTAATTTTCTTGCAAGGTTTCCTTGCACTTGTGCTTTCCTGGGGTATTCGTGTTGCTATTTTTGAGGTGACACACTCCCTTGGGTCCTCTCATTCTGCCATCTTCCCCAAAGTTAAGAAACTAGTCTTGCTTTTGCCAATTCAGTTTTACATCAGGTATCCTAGGGGTGTCTGGTTGAGGCCCCAGTGATGGAAAACGAGCAAGTTAGGGAGCTAGCCAGGCAGCACAGGGAACGGAATTCTGGACTTGGAGAAGGGAAGAGCCAAGCTCTTCATTTCACAGAGGAAAACTGAGGCCCAGAGAAGTGAGACAAGTTACCCAAGGTCACAGATCAAAGTTTGGAGCAGAGCCAGGACTAGACCCCAGGTCTACCTACTCACAGTCCAATAGTCATGGGATCAAGGCCCCCAGGTCAGTATTTCAGAAAGAGCCCTTGACTATGAATTATAAAATAGACCTCTGGGGAAGAAGGATGTCTTAGGATCACAGATTTACAGCTATAAGGGACTTTGGAGGCCATTAGATCCATCCTTGTCAGTTTACAGATGGGGAAACTGAGGCTAGATTAAATGACTTTCTCAGGGTCACACAGCTTGTAAGTATCTGAGGCAAGATTTGAAATCAGGGCTTTGTGACTCCAAGACCAGCATTCTACCTACCTCCTAAAGTAGAGATTTGTCAAGAGAAATTTCTGTGCCAAAGATCACCTATAAAAGGCAGAAAAAAAACCTGGTCACCCAAGGTAAAACATAAAGATATAACTATCATATCACCAACAACACTGTTATTATTAATATAATATTTATTTATTTAGGCAGTTGGTAGAATCAGGAAGATCTTAGCTCAAATACCTCATGCACTAACTGATGGTGTGACACTGGGTAACATAAAAAAAAAAACCACTGTAAGCCTCAGTTTCCTTATCTGTAAAATAGGAATAACCATAGCACCAACCTCCCAGGGTTGTTGTGAGGGTCAAAATGAGATATTATCTGCAAATCACTTTGCAAACCTCAAAGTACCATATAAATTGTAGTTATTATTATTATTAGAAAATACACATTTTACCGACAACAGGACCCTAGATGTTATGTGAAGTGCAACAACGGACTCACTCCCCTTCCTTTTCAGGGGCTTTATACACCCTCTAGGCACCTATGTTGAGAATTAATCAGTGAAGAGGAAATAGACAATAGGAAGGATTTTGGTTAGTATCCTACCAACATCTCCATCTCAGCCGATGGCAGGGTCTTCACTGAGAGACAAGAAAGCAGAGAAGATATGGATTCAGGGGTTTATAAAAGACCTGGCAAAGAAACCACACCATTCCTAAGGGGGAACATCTTGTGTAGCTCATGAAAGAAAGAAAAGGACTTCCAGAAACCAAGAGCTTTGAGGCACTCCTTTGCTACCCATCCGCTCTAAGCTCCAACTCAGTTTTCCCCAGACTTTGTCGGAACTTCTTTGCAGAATGGTTGAGAAATGCCAGATCAAATGGCCAAAGGAAATCATGGAGTCTTTTTCTCTAGAGATTTAAGACTAGGAAAAGCAAGTATCTCCCTGACACGGCTTGAAGGAATTAGACAAAATGGCCTTCAAGTTTTCCTTCCAATTCTCAAGCTAATGAATATTATCCTTCCTAATCAACAGATCAGGATTCCTTCTAATGCTATAATTTGAACTTTTGAAATAAATATATAGGTGTGTATATATATATATATACACACACACACATATATATATATACACATATCCTTGCTTTTAACCCAAGAACAAAAATCAAATTCCAACTTAGGCCAGTGCCTGGCACACCACAGGTGCTTAATAAATGCTTGTCGGTGGACTGGTTGATTTATTTTTGTATCCCTAGCATCTAACACAGTTTACAGAACATGTGTATTCAGTTTTTTTCAGTCTTGTCTGACTCTTAGTGACCCCATTTGGGGTTTTCTTGGCAAAGATACTGGAGTGATTTGCCATTTCCTTCTCCAGCTCATTTTACAGGTGGGGAAACTGAGGCAAACAAAGGTTAAGTGATTTGCCCAGGATCATATATCTAGTAAGTGTCTGAGGCCAAATTTGAGCTCAGAGTTTCCTGACTCCAGGCCCTGCTCTATCTACTGCACAACCTGGCTGCCTCACTGTCTTCCTTAAATGATCAATGTTCTTAAACCATGTCTCCTAGAGCTGAACACAATACTCCAAATGAGGTCTGATGAGGGCAAATATAGTTTGCCTGTTGATTGATTGGCCGGCTGGCTGGTTGACGGGTGATTCTTCCTTCTACAGTGGTCACAGCCCATTCCGTCTGCTTGACCTCTGAGTTGGGTGGTCCAATCTTCACTTGACACTTGTCTGGTCATCTCCAAGTCAAGTTGATTTGCCTCTCTGGCTCGCTGGACCCTCCAGTTGGAGTAAGAGAGAATAATGCTACAGCTCAACCTTTTCAGCTACAGCCAGGAGGATTAATTAACAAAGCTGACAGGCTTAGGCTTCCACAAATACAGGTGTTAACAAAGGGCCAGCATCATTAACCAAGAAGATGGTTATTAGGACCTCTCCACCATTGTTATTTGGGCACTTTCAACTCTCCAATTGCACTGAGTCTCAAGGTCCCTGGAATTTTAGGCAATTATAGTTTATACAGGTAACAAATGGATCTTTTTTTTTTTCAAGGCTTAGGAGTGCCTCCTGCATACATTAATCTGCTTGATTAGCTCTCCCCTCTTGTATGCTTTGTTCTCCCCCTTCCTGCCTGGAAAATGAATGAGTTTTAACACGTAGCTGAAAGTGGGTTGCATCTTGGGAATACCTCAAGTGTACTCTGGGTCTTGAATTCACACATTCGAAGGCTTCCTAAAGGTTATGCAAAGGTTAACAAACAATTAATCTGTTGAATCAGTGTGCTGACTCTGTTTACCCAATCTCTGGATTCTAAAGGCCATCATCTATCAGCTGTCTCACTCTATTTATACCCCCTCCTTCCTTTTTCTAACCCCTCCTCCTCCACCCTCGCCTCTGGACAATTTGGATGATAAAGAGGAAAAATTTGAATTGGGGACATGAACTGTCTTAAAATAAAATCCAGGTTCCACTTTTTGGTGCAGTTAGATCACATGACTTTGGGGGCTATGGTGGCACCAGGATCTATGAAGAAAAAAACACTAGCTGGAGGGGTTTCTACGATTTTTAATGCAAATGGACAATGGGTTATTAGCAAAACATGCAAATTAAAATGAGGACAGATAGAGGAATTCTGGATCTTTTCCTTTCCTTCCATCTTTCCCTCCATCTTTTCTCCCTCCCTCCTTTCCTCCCTTCCTTCCTTCCTTCCTTCTTTCTTCCTTCCATTTTTCCTTCCTTCCTACCTTCCTTTCCTCCATCTTTCCTTCCTTCCTACCTTCCATATTTCCTTCCATCTTTCCTCCTCCCTCCCTCCCTCCCTTCTTTCCTTCCTTCCTTCCATCTTGCTTCCATCTTTCCTTCCTTCCTACCTTCCTTTCCTCCATCTTTCCTTCCTACTTTCCATCTTTCCTCCTCCCTCCCTTCCTTCCTTCTTTCCTTCCTTCCTTTCCTGCTTCCATCTTCCAAGAGTCCCCCCTATCATTCCAGTCTTGCGGAAGAACCATTACAACACAGTTTCATGACAGGAAGTGTTTCCCTCCTTTCCAATAGAAGAAGATGGAGCCATTCAACTACCAACAAGAATTCAAGTCATTCCTTTGTACCCCAAGAGTCTGCTAACACCATGACCTGGCTCCCTGGTTTTCCTATCTGAAGATGACTCTGCTGCCAGTGATTTCTAAGTGTGTGCAGGAGTGCCTAGAGAGAAGGAATCAGGTGACCAGAGATTAAATTTGTTCTGCTTGGACCCCTGAGGCCAAACTAGAAGGAAAACAGCTTTCAGCTGGATATAGGGGGAAACTTCCTACTATTAGAGCTGTCTGAAAAATGAAGTTGGTTGCCTGAAGAAAGAATGGGTTTCCTGTCATTGAGGGTCTACAAGTAAAGGGTGGATAACCAACAACTGAGGAGTATAAAGGAGAAATCACCCTGCCATGGCATATTGACTTGAAAAACCACAAGTTAACATTACCTAAGTTTTATTATATTTTTAGTTATTTTTGTTAAACATTACCCAATTGTATTTTAACCTAGTTCTGGCCAAGAGTCTTGCAGCTGTCAGTGAGCTTGACTACAGAATAAATTTCTCTTTGTAGACTTCCACACTTTAGGCAGGGGATTTGACTAGATGACCTGTGAAGTCTCTTGCTGCTCTGAGATTTTATGATCATCTCCAACCAAGAATCCTTCCATATGCCATACGTACGAAGACCATTGACATCATAGTTACATAATGCCTGAGTAGTGACTCTAGGGTCAGGCCCTGGATTCAAGTGTCAACTTTACTTCTAACTACTTGTGTAACCTCGAGCAAATCCCTTCATTGTTCTAGGTCTCAGGTTCTCCATCTTCGACATGAGGGGAGCTAGAATCAATTTCTTAATGCACTTTTAGTTCTTAATCTATCACCCCAGGATTCTAAACTAATGAAGGTGTTGTCACTAGGGCTGGGAAGACTGGCCTCATCTTTCTTATAGAATAAGTTTCTCCCCACTTTTAAAAAGACAACTTGTTCCTTCACTACCTGCACCTTTATAGAGAGACAGAAAAAAAAGGTAGGGGGAGAGTGAAGTGAAATTTAAAAAACAAAAAAACACTTGTACTGTTGCCTAGGCTAGAAGCAGAGCTCCAGCTGACATTTTCACCTTCCTCAACCAGGAGACTCAGAACCCAAACCAACCAGGCAGTTAGGCTCAAGTTGGTTTTGCTACAAGTACACACACATGCAATGATAGTTTTTGTAATGATTCCTAGCTTACTTACTGAGCTACTACCTGTGTGACCCTGGGCAAGTCACTTAACCTCTTTCTGCCTCAGTTTCCTTATCTGTAAATTAGGAATAATAATAATAGTACCTACTTCCCCAGATTGTAACGAGGATCAAGTGAGATAATGATTGTAAAATGCTTAGCACAGTGCCTGGAACACAGTAAGTGCTATATCATTATTCTGGAAGGCGTTGGTTTCAGCAAAAAGAACACTTTCCAGCTCCACTGCCTCCACTGGAAATGGGGAGGATTGGACTGGATAATTGCTAAGATTCCCTCTCACTCTGACATACTATGATTCTGACACTAAGTAGCCGTGTGACCTTGGGCATGTCACTTGAGCAGGCCCACTCTCTGGGCCTAAGTTTTCTCTGTTGTAGAATGAGCAGTTTGGACTATGTGGTTATAAGGTCACTTCCAGCTCTAATATTGTGTGATGCTATGATATAGGGATCTGATCCTGGCTTTGCCACTAACTAGCCATGTGATCTTGGGTATGTCCACTTAATTTCTCTGGTCCTCTGTTTTCTCATCTGTAAAATGATGGGATTGGACTAGAGAATCTCTAAAATCCACTCAGGTTCCAACATTCAGTGATCCCAGAATTATCAAGGAACAATGCTAAGCCTCCTAAAACATTCTACGAAACACAAACAGATTCATTCTCACAACACAAGTGGACAGGGCCAATACTCCCTTAGAGCCACATGGGAGCAATGTCTGATGGAATAACTAACCTTCTGCCCGCCATGACTGGAGCTCTGATTCTGTCCTGAGGCCCTGGCTCTGACAGGTGACCTTTCACCTTCTCTTGCCCAAAAGTTCTCAACCCTTTCCAAACAACTTCCCCCGCTCCATGTAATTTATTTATTTATGGAGGCAATGGGGTTAAGTGTCTTGCCTAAGTCATTACCTTACATCTTAGGTGTCTGACTCTATGCTTCACAAAAGTAGGAGTAGGTAGGGATGGGAGGGAATAACCAAGCCCCAGCCTCCTCAAACATCTGGGATTTCACTAATATGGGAACTCCTTTCACCAATACCCATCTATAGCTTAGCAGATAAGTCCTATAGGACTGTCTGAGGCTCAGAAAGGTCAGTGACTTGTCCATGGACCTACCTAATAAGGTGTGCCAGGGTCTTCCCAACCACAAGTCAAGTACCATTTCACCACTACACCATGTAGCCTCACACTCTTGAGGACATAATAGGATAATTATGTTTATTGAAGGACAGTTGAGACACACCTAGGAATGAAGTGCTGCTTGGGATGAGGGCCCTTTCTACTCTGTAATACTGTAATTTCTACAATCAGCCATAAGGCCAAGACAGACATTCCCAGAATCTAGTCATCCAGATTGACCCTAAAAATTCAGCTGCCCTTGATCTAAGAATAAATGGCAAACTCTTTTGGTGGGAAAGAGAAATAGGCAGACCGAGACAGAGATGCCTAAGAGAGACAGAGATAGAGATAAAGAGACAGAGATGGGGACAAAGAAAGACAAAGAAGATGAAAGAGACACAGACAGAGAGAAAGGAGAGGCAGGAAGGAAAAAACCTAGAGAGAAGCAAGAAAAAGAAAAACAAATATGTTGTGCACAGATGATATCTCTTTAAAGCAACAAAGAATAGGTGAAAAATTAGGTTATGTTTAGGGTCCAGGGGAGGTTGAAAAAGACTCTGGACTGCCCAGCGGCCAACTCTGGATGCTGTGCACGGTATTGATTACTCAGAGGATGGCCCTAGGAAAAGGATATCAGAAAGCCCTAACAAAAACCACTGGCGAGGAAGAGTTTGCAAACGTCTGGCAATTAGCACAGTATGAAACGCAGACTGATCTATGCAGCAGCAGATGGCCCTGAGGAATAGATCATGCCTTGTCCAACTTGATTAGAGCTTAGGAGATGGAATTTACCCACACGTGACAGAGGCACCTCTCTGCTGCCTAGTGACAGGGGCTTAATCCAGGTTGTCTAGAACTCTCTTTCCCTTTCCTGGGCCTTAATATCCAATTCATGAGAAATAATTGCTGTTGGTATGTAAAGAATGATTCATTTGGCCTCCTCCCGCCCTGATTTTTAACCAGCCTGGGCTTGGGAGGGTAAAGTAGATGCTTTCCGACAAGAGGGCTTTTTCACTCACAGTCAGCGGAAAGGAGGATCATCGTGTCACACCTTGCCTGTGTGGGTGCCAGGCTGGGGGCGGTGGATGTGCTTTCTGCTTCAAGCTCCAGCTTGTTACTTTGGAGGGAGAGGGGGGAAGAAAAGTGTCTTTGCACCTTGGAGATGACTCCTATCTCGAGTCTCATGATTGTAATGGAGGGGTTCTAAGCCTTTCTTGTGCCTTGGATCCCTTGGAGAGTTCACATATTGATCCCTTCTCTGAATAATGTTTTGTTGCCTAGATTCATAATTGAAGGAAATGCTCATTTTCAGTTAGAGGATAGTGAAAATAAAGATGTACTTTTATTTCCCAGACAAGTTCACAGACCTTATAAAATCTAACCATGGACTCTGGGTTAAGAACCTTTATATAACCAGAGAGGAGTAAATGCCACCAACTGGTCAGCTTCAATGTCATGGCCAAAAGGGAAGGAGCCTAGTGCCAAGATTGAGAGGGCACCCAACTCAGACAGCATGCCCTGTCTGGTGCCTGCTGCCCAATAATCATGTCCCTTTTCCCAGCCCATTCACAAGCCCTCTTCTTCCTTAGTGTTCACCAGCCCCCACAACCAGGAATCCTATCATCATCCCCTTGTGTGCCTTTTTTGGAAAGAGAGAATAAGAGAAAAGTTCCTCAGAGGTAGATGCCAACACACAGGGGGAAGCCACATGACCAAAGAAAGTCTCTGAACCACAACCCTAACACAGACCAGAGGCCAACAAGACAGACCAAAAAGGGCCACTTAGTTCTCTTCCTCTCTTAATTATAATCCCATTTGGAAGCAAAGCTCTGTCATCCTGTTTCACTTAATGGCTAGTTTCTATTCCTGTCCTTTCTCCACCTATTATCTTTTGTAATATTCAGGCTCTCTGGGTTATGAATGGGCAAAGCCTCTCCTGCTGCTTGCCTGCCTGGACTTCTCTGTCTTTTTAAATATTTCAGTGGCTCAAGATTTTTATTTTTTACATTTCGATTTCCTGTAGTACAGTACATTTATCTTAGTCATTCAATCAAGCTCTCTCCCAGCTCTTCTCCTTATCTTTCCTTATCCTGCTTGATTGAAAATACCTACATTATCTTTGCAGCCAACATGCCAACTGGTGGTAAATCTGCAGATTGTCTTGATAGGATGACGTCCGAGGGAAAACTTGGAAGCATTGGGTTGTCAGAGGACAAGGGCAAGATATTAAGACCCAGCTTCCTACTTTGCTTCAAGGTTAAAATATCCAACGCAGTCCTATTCCAAATGAGCTTTTCAGGGTTCTTCCCTTATGATCAAATTAGGAACCAGATTTTCTGCTCATTTCTCAAACACTGAGGCTTGAGCTAACCACTAACTACGCCCTGTCCAGTTGCCTCTGCCCCAAACTGAAGTACGTCTGAGTTCCAGACTTTTCACAGATTCTGCCAATGCAACATGAGGGGACTGCTGGTAAATAGATATCCCAAAGGCTGTTCTAAACATGATCCATTGAATGTAAAAATGCAAGGAAATCCCTCACCTCATCAAGGTGGGTTGGTTCCTCTTTGAAGACTTACTGGTTAAGCTTTATTTGGATGTGTTTGACCTTAACAGAGGTAAAAAGAGGGAGGAGAAAGAAGGGGAAAAGAGGAGAAGAAGAGTAAGGATGAAGAAAAAGATGAGAAGAGCACTGATTTGGAGGAGGAAGAGGAGGAGAGGGAGAGAGAAGAAAAGGAAAAGAGGGAGAAGGAGAAGGAGGGGAGGGAAAAGAAGTGGTAGAGAGACAAGGAAAGGAAGAGAGAAGGGGAAAGGAGGCAGAGAATAAGAGGATGAGAGGGAGAGGAAGAGAAAAGGAGAAAGAAGAAGAGGAGAAAGAGAAGAGGGAGGAGCAGAAAGAAAAAAAGGAAAACAGAGAGAGACAGAGAAAGAAAAGGAGAGTGAGGAGAAAGAAGACAGGGACAGGGAAGAGAAGGAGAAGATGGAGGAAGAGGAGAGGAAGAAGTGGGAGAAGGAGAAAAAGAAAGGGAAAAAGGGTTTCAATTTGAGGTCACACAGGGCACCAAACACATGATTTAATTTTCAAACATTGGTTTCACCATATCTTTGGCCTATATGTACCTACCAGCAATCTTAAAATGTTTCATTAGTACAATTAATGAAAAGTCTAGAGCTCAGATGCCCATTGGTTAGGGAGTGAGATCAGTGGGTAGAAATGTTGCTGGCATGACCCCAAAGTGATCTTAGAGACGATGAATTTACATCTCAACACATTTTACAAAATTGTAAAAGCAGCCACTTTATCCAACTATCTGATGGTCTACAAAACATGAGACGCAAAACAATAATAATAAAACAACAAATTGTCCCAGAACTATTTCTCTCTGAACTTCATCCGATACGAGAGAAGTGGGATAATAGCAGTAGTGCCAACAGTAATGACTGACATTTATAAGAACCCTTTTGAGGTTTGCAAAGCACTTTTTAAACATCATTTCATGGGATCCTCACAACGACTTTGTGAATTAAATACTACAGTTATTATTTCCATTTTGCAGATGAGGAAACTGAGGCCATGAGGTGAAGCAATTAAATGTCTTAAGAGGAATTCGAACACAGAAATACAGCTCTCTATCCACTAAGGTTTCAGTGATCAAAAGAGATGAGCATCTCAAAATTTCACAATCTTCCTTTAAACCCACATTGATGCACACCACTGGGAAATGTTCTTCCATCTTTCTTTTCCCCTCCTGAGCAGGAGTTTGGAGAATCCATTTCTGTTATTGAGATTGTGCATCTCATGCCCTGAGCTCAGTACCAGCTACTTATTTTATCCAGTGAAATTATAGTCTGTTAAAGCTAGAAAGGACCTTAGAGGTCATGTAGTCTGGCACTTCTTAAACGTTTTCCACTCTCGATCCCTTTCCGTGTTTCAGCAGTGCTTGTTGGCAAAGTGTGCATGCTGTGTGTTCAGAACCGAGGCTGCAGTGAAGTTGCCCGTGATACAATATGGGCAAGCACTGCCAGAAACACCCCAGATTCATTACACGTTTGATTTTTAGTTCATTTTTGGTCACCACACGTTCAGAAACCTTTTACTATTGCCAAATTTTTAAGAAGCACTGATCTAATCCAAGCTTCTCGTTGATACGTGTGGCCTAGAGAAGCTGCCTCTCCCAACATCACACAGCAAGTGAGTGGTAGAACTGAGATGAGAATCCAGGTCTCCTGACTCTCAGCCCAGTCTTCCCTTGTCTATACTACATATCTGAAGCTCATAGAATGGACTACAATAGGTCTCTGCCCAGGCTCCACTTAATGGCTGTATTTTGGGAACTCCTGGCTTAGAATGAATGTCAATGGTAACTGGTTCTCTTTGGAACTGCAACCCTGGGGGTCCTTCCCTCACAGCTTGATTTTTTTCCCTTTTTTGTAATTAAAAGGGCCATCCCTAGACTCACTTCTTAAAGAGGCCTATTCACTGAATGGGCTTTACCTCACTCTAAATGAGTACCTGAAAAGGCCTTAGCCTAAAAGGGCCAGGGTCTCCCATTGCATCCTGGGTCATCTCCAGTCATCCTGATCAATATCTGGTCACTGGACCCAGATGGCTCTGGAGGAGAAAGTGAGGCTGGTGACCTTGCACAGCCCTCCCTCACTCAAATCAAAGTCAATTGTAAGTCATGTCATCATTTCCTTGATGCCATGGTCCTCTTTAAAAATGAAGGACAAACACAACAACATATCTAGTCAGTCTCAGCTCAGTAAGAACCAATGGCATATGTTACCTAATAGTAGACAGTCTGGGTAAATAGTAAAGGATATATCTGATTTGCGTAGTATAGTAGGAGAAAAACCTCACAGGATTTAGAGTTAAAGGATCTGGGTTTGAATTCCACCCCTGCCACTGACTATTTATATGATCTTGGTCCAGTCAATTCCCTTCTCTAGCCTTAGTCTCTTCTTCTGTAAAAGCAGGAGGTTAGACCCAATAACCTCTAATTTCCCTTCCAGTTTTCTAATTCCTGAAGGAGCTACTGACTGCAAGAGACACAATATGGGTAAATGTCACATATAAAAATATATTTGCACATACAACAATTAGAGGGTTCACTGAGGGGGGTTGGAGTGAATCAGAAATTGTGCTAGGAGACTTCAGAGTGGGTGGGGTTAATCACTTGATTTCTGTACTCTCAGCAGCTAAAGGTATAAGGAGAGGAGAAACCCACCCAGGGAGCTGATGTGCCAGCAATGCAGAGAAGGAATGTTCAGCAGCCTCCGCCAGATGCCACCTTCACCCTGCACACAGCACTCCAGCTGACAAGCAGAGCTTGGGGAAGGAGGGGGCAGGGAAGAAGACCTGGAGAAGGCCATCTCTCCAGCCTTGTCCTCCTAAGCCTATAGCCTTGGGAAGCTCACAGGACGGTTCACACAGTCACCACGGTCCATGTCAGCAGCGAGAGGAGATGGGGGATGGGCATGGGATACAGGGGAAGGAGGCTGGCCTCATTATCCCAGCCAGAGTCCTCTGGGGGAATGGCTTCCTCCTGAGAGTGACTGTGAGTCAGAGAAATTTTTGCCTGAATGTTTTCCTCTGACTCAGGCCCTGTGCCCTTTCCTCAATCGTTCAGACCCACTCATTGGGTTTTTTCCCTGTCTTAATAGCAGCAAATATTTGTTTGCCTTTTCTTCATAACTGTGGTTCAGCACGACAATGGGTTATTTTGCATGGGAAGAGGGAACCAAAAGGCTCGGTCTTGCTTAAAAGTTTGGTCAGGGAGGTAGGGGGTGAAAGGGGTGGGGAACACACATTGAAACCCATATACTAAAAATTAAAATAAAATAAAATAAATAATAATAAAAACAAAAAAGCTCTCTTTATTAGGATCCATAGATTGGGCCCTTCTGCAAGGAATTAAATGAAGCAGCAGTCACCCTGAAGAAGCAAAAACTAGGGCTCAAATCAAATAAGCATCTCCAGAGGTTTACAGTCCCAAAGCCTTATACATCTATGTACCCAACACACCCATATACACACATTAACACATGAATGCATGTAAAGGACAGCCACTTGTGCATGTAACCGTGTAAGCAGGCATGTGTGTACATGTATGTATGATGTACGTATATGTATTATGATGTATGTATGTGCATATATGATGTATGCAGAGGGCAGGTAGGAGGCACAGTGAATATAGTGCTGGACTTGGGATCAGCAAGACCCAAGTTCAGATCTTGCTTCAGATACTTACAAGTTGTGTGACTTTGAACAAGTCACTTAACTCCCTTCAGCCTCAATTACCTCCTTACCTATAAAAAGGAGGGATGAAATAACAGCATCTACCCCCCAGGGAGCTTGTGAGGGTCAAATAGGATAATGTGTGTAAAGTGCTTTGCAAACTCTAAGGTAATCAATAAATATCACATTGTTATCTATACATAAAATCAGATACCCTATATCGTATAAACACATGTACTATATAAACACATTTATTATTTATACATATACATATACTCAATATATTATTATATATAATATTTTCCCTCATCTGAGTAGCAACAAATACTTGTTTGCTTTTTCCCTGAAAAGGGAATATTGGGTATACACATATATATACATATACATGTATACATATACACATTTATATTATGTACATATAGACATATTATATGTGTGTATATTAATATATACATATTTATAATTTAAATATATATTATATACACAAATATTATATAAAATATATACTAGTATATATGATATTATATATATACACGTGTATATACACAAATATAGGGTGTCTGCACTAAGACTTTGGGAACACCCTATGTGCACCCTATGCATATACATGGTGGTTGTTGCTGTCCAGTCATGCCCAACTCTTCCTGACTCCATCTGAAGTTTTCTTGGCAAAGATACTGGGGTGGTTTTCCATTCCCTTCTCCAGCTCATTTTACAGATGAGGAAACTGAGGCAAACAGGGTTAAGTGACTTGCCCAGGGTCATACAGCTAAGGCCGGATTTGAACTCAGATCTTCCTGACTTAAGGCTTGGCGCTCTATCCACTGAGCCACCTAGCTGCCTGGGCACACATATATAGTATATACCTATGTGCATCTGTTTGTGTGTATATAGATATATATAGATATATATGGTCATATCCACACATGCATATGTCATACATGTTATTTATGTGTACATATGCAGACAGGGAAAGGGCTGGCACAGATTGTTGTACGCTCACCCACTGAGAAGAAGCCCTGACATAGCGGACAGAAAGCTGACCTGTGAGTTAGGAAGGCCTAGGTTCAGGTAGCAGCTCTTACTCACACCCACAGTGATTCTAGGTAAGGACCTCTCTAAGGCTGTGGGTTGTAGGATTTTTGTTGATCCATATTGGTAGGAGTCCCGAGGTCTCTATACCAGTGAAATCTTAGCTCTAGTGCAGAGAAACCTGCCGCTCCCCATCAAAACCCTCTCCTTCCCTCAAGTCCCAGCACACATCCTGCTTTCTCCGCACTCTTCCCTGACCACCCCAGCCTGCAGCGATCTCTCCCTTTTCTGAGTACAATTACTGTCTGCCCGATTCATTTAGCAATTAATCATGTGCCACCTTGTGACATCTCTTCTATTGTCCTTTGAACGGTTATTTAAATATTTCCTGTTTAACTTTTCATATGTTTGTCTCTCAGCCTACTAGGAAGAAGCTCTCATCTCCTATCCCCTACCTCCACCACTACCCACCAAGTTCATAGAACAGTGCTGGGTGTCATGGAAGACAGGTATGGGTTGGATTTTGTTGCTGATATAGAATTGAATGGAGGCAGAATGGAAAAAAAAAAACCACTGTTTCTGCTATCAGCAGATCTGGGTTCCAATATTTACTATCAGTACCGTCTTGGGTCAATCACCTGTCCTTCCTGGCCTTCAGGCTTATAAAATGAAGTATTTGGATTAGATGTGCTCTGAGGTGCCTTCCCTCTCTGGAACCATGATTGTATTCTCTCTCTCTCTCTCTCTCTCTCTCTCTCTCTCTCTCTCTCTCTCCCTCTCTCTCTCTCTCTCTCTCTCTCTCTCTCTCTCTCTCCCTCTCCCTCTCTCCCTCTCTCTCTCAGATCTACTGGCTTGGCTGATATGGAAGAAAACACGTGACTTTAAAATTAGTATCTGCCAGTCAGTCGACAGATGTCTTTTAAGTGCCTACCATTTGCCAGGCACTGTGCTAAGCACCAGGGATACAAACAGAGGCAAATGACAATCCTTACTCTTGGAGGAGCTCACAATCTAATGGAGGAGACACATGCAAACACCTATGTATGAACAAGCCATATATACATATATATATATATATATATATATATATATATATATATATATATATATATATATATACACACACATATATACAGGATAAATAGAGAATGACCAACAAAGTGAGGCCCTAGAATGAAGAGGGATGGGACCAGAAGATGAGAGAGAAAATGTAAGAAGCGTGTTGGAGATCCATGTGGGAACCAATGTGGTCTGTTGCTCCCCCAGTTCTGAACAGTTCCTAGCTTAAGGATTCAGTAAGGACTTGAGGATTCTGGGACTGGGGAAACCAAAGGGTTTTCTCAGGTACAAACCACAGGCCAGATAACCACTGGGTTGTGGGATGGAGGATGTCATATTGGGAATTCACACGCTACGCCAGGGGTTTTTCTTACGGTGCCATGAGGGTAGCCTCCTAAGCTCTCTCCCTGGAGCACATGTCATTCCTCTAAGCTGCCCAGGCAGTCACATGCAGCAGACAGCTGCCCAGGAGCCTTCCCAACCACATGGCTTTATTTTTATTCTAGCACAAAGATTTTGTTCCAGGGCCCTGCCCTATGCCAGGGCATCCTAACCTCTCTGGCACCCCTAACTGCAAAGAGAATCCTACCTTCTAGACTCTTTGATCTCCCCACAATAGAAATGGTCTCTCCATGTTCTTTCTTGAGGAAGGAAGGGCTAATGGCTGGGGACCCCCAAGAGGGCTAATCAGACCCCTCTCATTTCTTTAACTTAAGAAAATCTAGGCCTAGACTTTCCTGATGAAAGGATTTGTATTCAGTCAGAGGGCCGCACTCGAGGACCTAGAGGGTCACAGGTGGCATTGAGGCCGCAGGTTCCCCACCCCTGGTCTAGGCCTTCCCCTCCTCCCTACTGCTTCACCCTTAGGGCTTCTGGGCCTTTCCACCTGCCTCGTGGGCAAACTTTGCTTTGTCTGTTGTTGGACTCTTTTTGACCCTGTATGGGGCTTCTTGTCAAAGACACTAGAGCGGCTCACCATTTCCTTCTCCAGTGGATTAGGCAAACAGAGGTTAAGTGACTTGTCCAGGGTCACACAGCTAGTGAGAGTCGAACGCCAGATTTGAACTCCGGTCTTCCTGACTCCAGGCCCAGCACTCTGTTTCTCTATCCTATCTAGGCTTCGGCTGGCTGGCATTTACACTGGGCTTGGCTTTACGCATGTTGTCAACCACCCTGTGAGGGAGGTGCTATTATTAGCCTCATTTTACAGGTGAGGAAACTGGGCTTCAGAGATATTAAGCAGGGGCAGCTGGGTGGCACAGTGAGTGGAGCACTGGCTCTGGGTCAGGAGGACCTGAGTTCAAATGCGGTCTCAGACACGTGACACGCTTACTAACTGTGTGATCTTGGGCAAGTCACTTAACCCCAATTGCCCTGCCTTCTCCCCTCCAAAAAAAAAAAGAGAGAGAGAGATATTAAGTGACTTACCCCAGTCACATAGCCAGGAAGTATTTGAGACAGGATTTGAACTCAGTTCTTCCAAACCAATACAACATTTATCTGGCTCCCTCAATTAGAGTGTAAGCTCCTTGGGATCAGAGACTACCTTGCTTTTTCCATTGGTATCCTTAGCATTTGGCATATAGTATCACTTAATAAACATTTTTTTTCTTTTCTTTTTTCCTTCTTTCCTTTTCTTTCTTCCCTCCTCTTTCTTCCTTTCCTTTTCATTCTTTCCTTTCTCTCCTTTCTCTCTTTATTTCTTCCTTTCTCTCTTTCTTCCTTCTTTCCTTTTCTCTCTCCTTTCTTTTCTTTTTTCCTTTTCTCCTTTCTTTCTTCCCTCCTTCCTCTCTTCTTTCCTCTTCTCTTTCCTTCTTCATTTTCTTCCTTTCTTGCTTCCTTCCTTCTTTCTTCCTTCTTTCCTTTTCTCTCCCTCCTTTCTTCTTTTTCCTTTTCTTTTTTTTTCTTTTCTCCTTTCTTTCTTCCCTCTTTCCTTCTTTACTTTCTTCCTTCCTCATTCTTCCTTCTTTCTTTTTCTCTCTTCTTTCTCCTTTCTTCTTTTTTCTTTTCTTTTCTCCTTTCTTTCTTCCATCTTCCCTCTTTTCTCTTTCCTTCTTTATTTTCTTCCTTCCTCTTTCTTCTTTCTTTCCTTTTCTCTCTCTTTCTTGTTTTTCTTTTCTTTTTTCCTTTTCTCCTTTCTTTCTTCCCTCCTCCCTCTTTTCTCTTTCCTCCTTTATTTTCTTTCCATTCTCTCTTTCTTCCTTCCTCTTTCTTCCTTCTTTCATTTTCTCTCTCTCCTTTCTTCTTTTTTCTTTTCTTTTTTCCCTTTCTCTTTTCTTTCTTCCCTCCTTCTTTTCTCTTTCCTCCTATATTTTCTTTCTTGTTCTCTTTCTTTCCTTCTTTCTTTATTCCTTCCTCTTCCCACTCTTCCTCCTTTTCTCCCTCCCTCCTCCTCCCATCCCTCCTTCTTTCATTCCATTTATTCATTCACTCCAAACAAGACTAGAAGGGCCCCAATCCCCATCCCATAGAGGTAGCAGGAGCTCAACAGTAAGGCCGCTGAGGCCCGGATGTTGTGACTTGCTCAAGGCCATCTGTGGTAGCTAGCATGCACAGCTGGTGTTCCAACCCAGGTCCTCTTACAGGGCTGGTGCAATTTCATTTCTGTGCAAGAAAAGAAACTCATCAAGGTGAAAGTGATTTGCCTTAATCTTAGAAGAAAGCCTGAGACCTGTTTGTCCTTCCCACCGGTTTGGTTCTCCTGCTTTCCCTCTCCTGTTTAGCCCCAAGGTCAAGCGGAGAAAGCTTCTCCACCCTCCCTCACTGGGGCACAGATGCTTGAATGTCTCTGTTCTTTCTGAAAGGCTCGGTCTGAGCCCGTGAAGCAGCTGTGCTAATACTCGTAGCCACATTAACAGGATCTGATGGGGGGGACAAGGAGGGGGAATAAATTGAGGGGAAAGGGGTGGGAGTGCGGGAGAGAAAGCCCAGTTGAAATAAAGTCTTTCCTTATCATTTTCACTTCAGAGGTAGTGTGGTTCTACCTTTACAATCCAGTATCTGGGGACACAGCACCCCCTGCTGACACACACGGGAAGGTTTTGCGTGCATCCATACATGCCTAGCAAAGTAAGGACTATAAAATCCAGGGCTGAGTTATTCAATTAAGGAGATAGAGAGCACTTGGAAGACCTGCTTTCTGCAATGAAATAATTTGGGAGGGAAGAGGCTGGAAGTGTGTCTGGCTGCTGAGAAGGATAGAAAGCTGCTGCTACCCCTCCAGATGTCTGAATCTTTGGTCTTCTGGAAGCTCCCAAAGCTGGAAGAGACTCTAAGCAAATTCAGAGACTTGAAGAGCCTCTGATCCCACTCTGGTCAGCTCTCTGCCCCATCCCTGACCAAGGAGCAGAGCACTGATCTCTATCAGTGAGGAGAGAGTCCCATACCAATGGGCTTTGGTACTAGGGTTCCAATAATTGTATTGTTTATGATATTTACATAGTACATTTATATAGTTTCTTATATTAAAGGCTTGCAAAACACTTTATAGGAATTATCTTTTGATTGTCACAACAACCCTGTGAGGTAAGCACTATTATTACAAGGGAAATGATTATTAATAATCAATATTTTGGGTAGACCCAGGGTTCTCCCTTTTCCTAACATCCTCATTTCAAAGTTTAGTCTCTGAAGGACATTACTGATAAAGAGATTGAATTGACTCTCTCCTCAATCTTGGTCAGAGCCCACCCAACTTTGCAAGGAATTGAATCTAATGTAGGGAAACCCTTTGTGCTTGGTTTGGGTAGGGATAAATTCTTTGATTAGATTGCCCAAGACTGGAAAATTTAGAAGTACATCCCCCAGCCCTTCATTAGAATGGTTCCACTTCTCATTGTAACATTCATTCTTCTCGTTAATTGTTAACCAATCACAGTTGATTGCCACCTTCAGGAACAGACACTCTTCCAAGGGTATATAAACTGTGTGAGTCCACCACCATAATTTGTCTTTGGTCCAAGAGACAGTTGGTTAAATGACCATTCCTTTTATTAATAAAATGCTAGCATTATTAATAAAATTGTTAATTATTCAGAAACTATGTCTCTCAAATGTCACAATTATCTCCATTTTACTGTTGAAGAAACTGAGGTTGAAAGAAATTAAGTGACTTGCCCAGGGTCATACCAATTAGGGTCTGGGGAAGGATTTGAACTCGAGTCTTCCTAATTCTATCACCTTTCTTCCTCAGAAAGGAGGGTGTAATAACAGGGAGGACCAGTGGAAAGAGCCCTAGCCTTGGAGTAAGGACATTGAAGTTCAAATCTTGGTTTGCTGCTTACAAACTCTATGATCTTGGGCAAATTGGAAACCTCTTTAGGTCTTTGTTTCATAAAAAAGAGAGGGCTGGATTAAATTACCTCTAAGGTCCCTTCCAACTCCAAACCTCTGGTTCTATATGAGAAGGTGATCTCTAAGGTTTCTGGAGCTTTAAATCCTATGATCCTATAATCTGAAAGACACATACTTGCAGGAACAAGACAAATAACCCTAAGCATTTAGAGAGGGGACAGAGAAACAATTAGGTTTCCATTAGTGTCTGTTGGTCACACCCCCTTCCCTACTTCGGGTAGATATTAAGTGTGATGAGCTTATGAAAGACTCTAAGTTTCTAGGGAAACATATTCTTCCATTTGGGGGTGCAGATCAGGTATTGGCTCTCTCCATTTCACTTTAGCCAATTGCCGGAGTGAGGGGAAGAATCTGTGAAGCCATCCATTCCAAGCCATCGTCAAGATAACTAGTCATCTGTCTCGTTCTTGTACCAAGGAGCAGTAAACAATTTAGAAAAATGAATGTTTAGGCTAATACCAGCTGGGGCCGAGATGGAGTCCTGGGCTCTTTTTAGTAAACAAAACAAAATGAAAGCAAAATAAGAAATGGAGCAGGGCTCAAGGACTGTGAATAACACTAAAAGATATCTGAAAGCTGCATGGAAATATACAGGGAAAACTAAGAGGAACCCTGTTTTTTTTATGAGTTTCATAGCTTGGGGGTGGTAGCTACCCTCAATCTCCTTCAATGGTTTAATTGCAGAATTGTAAATTACTGCTAGGAAGCCCATAAACAAACCCAATGATTAGGAACGGAAGAGGGAATGACTCGGAAATCCTTCTCTCCATAAAATATTCCCTCACTGAGTGTTTGTCAATTTGCCAGACATAAGGTATTGGCACATTTCATTCCTCTATCCATTATGCCTTCTGAGAAACCAGGTACCAGTCCCAAACAAAAGTTTCCCCATCTGGCTATCTCTGTCCCACTCTGCTTTGAGTAACCTGAACTGCTGCTGTCAGGGAAAAATTGGGGGTGGGGAAGGGGCAGAGCAGGGGGTGGGAATTATTCTCCAAAGACCCTACCACTAGGATTGGCATTTCTATGACCCCTCCCCAACCCTATCCACTGCAGTTCATGTACTCACATAGGCGTGTGCACGCGCGCGCGCGCGCGCGCACACACACACACACACACACACACACACACACACCAGATACCCATTTGAAAGTTGACAAATCAGAATGTTACCGTTGGTTTTTGTTGTTCAGTTGTGCCCAGTTCTTTGTGATCCCATTTGGAGTTTTCTTGGCAAAAATATTGGAATGGTTGGCATTTCCTTCTCCAGCTCATTTTACAGATGAGGAAACTAAGGCAAGCAGGATTAACTGACTTGTCCTGGGTCACACAACTAGTCTGGATTTGAACTTGGGTCTTTTTGACACTAGTCCTGGTGCTCTAACCACTGCACCACCTAGTTGCCCCAGTTACACCTGGATGAGAACTTAAATAATCAAAAAGTCCAACCACCTTATTTGACAGAGAAAGAAAGCGGGGCCCAAAGAAAGGAAATGATGTGCCTAATATGGCACAGCAAGGCTAGTAACAGAGTGGCCACTAGAATCCATATTGCTTCATTTTAAGTATGAGGGAAATGAGGCCCAGAGGGTCACACAAGTGTTCAGTAATTCAGTAAGTCCACATTGAAACCCAGGTCCTCTGACTCCAGATTCATCAGGAATGTCTTTTGATTACAAGGTTCAGTCTCAAGCTATGCTATTCACTCTTTTGTTGGTTTTGGTGGGGAATGTGGGACAGCCTTTATTTCAACCCACCAAAAATGCATAAGATTCAAAGTATGAAAAAGATATACTTTGAACAAATACAGAAAACACAAAATGCTCATATATCCCATGACATGCATTATACTACTTCACTATATACATATATACATACTTCATTATACTATGAAGGTAAAGACCCTTGGTGTGAATGCTCAACAGATAAGTTTTCATTCTCCTGCAAGCTATACTGTCTGATCAACTCACAGCAATTATCATGGAGGGTGACCGATATCCAGCTTTACTCCTCAGTCAGGGCACAGCTTCCTTTTGTCCTTCAGGTACAAGAAGAGACTGCTGGTGGTATTCTTGTCTTCCAACAAGTGTGCTGTTAAAGAGATCATCTCCTACTAGTCAGCAGCTGCTTGATTCTGAAACTCAGAAACACTTGAATTACATATAAGGGGGCTGTCAAAAGCTAGAAATGACCATTTCTTGGGATTGCTAATCACCGACCTGTGCTCAGAAAAGTAAATGAAAAGGCAGAAAAAGACACTGGCAATTTGGGGAGTCTGGGTCCTTCCAGCAGTATATGCACATGGAATGTTCATGGAGGACTAGCCTCTCTGGTGTGAGGGCTTACTGAGCCCTTTTTGGGGCTGCTTATCCACATTTGGTGGCCACCTGTCCCCCAGCTCTCACCTGTGGCTCCAAAAAGCTGTAGAATGCACTGTGACCACACCACGCTTCAGTAAACTGTCTCAGAGGACAGGCTAAACCAGGTTGAGGATAACTGACAGGGCTCAAACCCTTTGGTGAGTTAGGGGGAGGTCTAGCCCAAGCATGCAAAGACTTCCTCCAACAGAATAGGCAGATAAGAACAATTTGTTCCAACGGCCATAACGGTAGCTGAAGCAGGCACCATGGAGCACTTAGATCTTGGTCAGATATTGAATCCGGGGCCATCACCACTCATCTTGACTTTCGCCTTGCCACTGGAATTGAATGACTCTGGAAGAGAGAGTAAGGCTGATGACTGTCCAGCTCTACTTCACTTAAATACAATTCACACATGATCAAGACACCATCCTGCGATATCACCGGTCCTCTTTGAAAACGAAGGACCAACAACAGTTCAGAACTCAGCTGGGCTCAAAGGCAGCCATCCCACCCTGGTAGCTTCTTCCTCACCTCTTTCATCAACCTCAAAGTTTTCTCTTTTTCACAACTCAATCTCACCAGCACCACCATCATCCGGCTCTCCCATCTCTTTTCCTGAGGGATCACCACCCACCCCACCACCCCTTCCCATCTGTAGCACTTTATACCTGGGCCAACGTTTCTTCTTAAACATTGGCTCCTCATTCACACATCTACAGCATAATTACTGTTCATTTACCCTGGTTCCAAGACAGGCCAAGAATTCCCCAGAGGCTTTTCTCTATCCATTTGTCGCATACCTTTTACTCAGTATCAAAGAGAGTTGGATCGACATCAAGGAACCCAGGGACCACTCACTTCCTCTTGCAGCCGCAGCAGACCACAGCAGTATCAATAGGACGGAAGCCCGATCGTTCTGCATCCCACCAATCCCTGGACGGACTCTAGCTGAAACATAATTGTTTCTTTTCCACCCCTGTAAACACTTACAGATGTTTGTCTGCTTTCTGCTACGATGCATCTTCCAGGGTGGGAAGGCAAACGATCAGACTCATGCAAGTATTTTAATCTATCTCTTCATTTCTTCCCTTTAAATCACAAGAATCAAGAAGAGATTTCTGGAAGTGGTTTTCCTTTCTTCCTGTTGGAGCTTTGAAGGGCAAAGCCTGAGAACAGCCTTAGCCTCATAGGAATTAAAAAAATGATAGTTACAATAAAAATAATAGCCAGCACTTACATATTGCTTTAAAGTTTACAAAGCACTTCATATATTCTATCACATTTGATCCTGTCCCACCTGTAAGGGTAGTTCCAGTATTATTCCCAGTTTTCAGATGAGGAAACTGAGACTCCAACATGTTATGTGACTCCTGAGGTCATACACTTACTCTGACAGAGGATCTGAATGGCAAATTAGGCCCCGCCCACAAGTGTGCTAACCTTCCATCTCTCAATAGAATTTAAAGGGAACACAATCCCAAATAAAGACAATACAAATCATCAAAGTTACAGGTTGAGATGGGGAAAGGACAGTTTCTAGCTTGGGACCAAGGCTTCTGGATTGCTACAGCAGTGGGATGATTTTTGCCTTGGGACTCAGACAGAGGTGAGGGCCCCTTCACAAAATCCCACAAAAAACCCCCTTGGAACCAGACTTCCAACCACCCTTCTCACCAACCAGCTACCTGTTGCTCTCAGTAAGCTTCTTCCTCATTGCCTCCAGCTCTGTGCCAATAAATTACACACAGATCTCCTTGAAAAACAAAGCCTATTAGCACCAAGTATAACAGTTTACTTCATATCATAGTATATTTTAAGAGAATGGCTCAAAAATCCAAAAGCGAATCTGTGAAAATAATACCTTTGCAAAGGGGATTTTCATATGAAACCCTGAAGATCTGGTCATGTCTGGTGCTAATAGGAGAAGGGCATCATAGCAGTGGAACCCTGTGGCTGGGGCAGGTCGGCAGAAAGACCTGAGCAGGGAACAGTGTCATATGGTCTGGCTCAGGCCAGCAGCACACCAGGTGGGGTAATAGCAAACCATGATGGGTGACCGGTAGGCTCTGCACTGCCTTGGGAAGAAAGAATGCCCCACCCATCCTGGGGAGATTTTTCCCGGGGAGGAAATTTGTTAATGTTGTTTTTGTTCAATCATTTCAGTCGTGTCTACTCTTCTCCTACTAGATTATAGACTCCTTGAGGGCAACAGATGGATCTTTTTTGATTCTGGAATGCCCCTGCCTAGCACAGCACCTTATAATAACAATGATGGTAATGGCTAGCACTTACATGGCATTTTAAGGTTTACAAAGCACTTTGCAAATATGACATGCTTTGATCCTCATGACAACCCTGGGAGGTAGGTGATGTTATCATCCCCATCTTACAGATGAGAATACTGAGGCAAATAGATGAAGTGTCTTGCCCAGGGTCACACAGATGGTATATGTCTGAGGCTGGGTTTGAACTCAGGTTTTCCTGACTCCAAGTCCAATGCTTTATCCTCTGTACCTCAACATAATTAAGTGCGTACCTTGGACCTACTTAATGAACTTTGTGTTAGATCAAATAAAGATAGAGAAGGGTAAGGAAGCAAAAGGAACTACAGCATGGAATAGTGGATTTATAGTCAGAGGACCTGGATTCAAATGCTGGTACTGCCACTTACTAGCTGTGTGATCTTAGGCAACTAATTTAACCTCTCTGGGCCTCAGTTTCCTCATTTGTGAAAGGAGGAGCCTGGACGAGATAGCTTTCAAGGTTCTGTTAAGTCTTTGACCCGAAGGGAATAGATTGCTTTATAATATTTTCCAAGGAGAACCAGAAGGCTGTTAAAAGGGAATACCGTTGTTTTATGGGTCTAGACTTCTAAAATTTAAATCTGAGTAGGGACATAAAATAAGAGACGCTGTCATAAGAAAAATTTCCTTAAATGTTTAAAGCCCAGAGACTCACATTAAAAGCCTAATTGAAAATCACCATATTGGGTCATTGTCATTGGTCAAGGAGGAATTCTCAGTTTTCTGTTCTCAGCTAGCTGACCTTGGGCTCTAACATTTCATCAGAAAATTTTTGTATTCCATTCCGGGGCTTGGGAAGCTCTTCAGAGTGAGTGAAGGCAGGTGTACCTCTAGCCTAACTCCTCTAAATCCCAACCTTTTCTCCCCTCCTATCCACAAGAAGAAAGGGGTAGGGGTGTGCTAGCTTTGGAGATCAAATCGTTACATTTTGGGGGTGAGCATTTATACCTCAGAAATCTGCACTGGTTACAAATTAGGGGTCTATTTCTCTTTTTTGGAGGGGGAAAGGCAGGGCAATTGGGGTTAAATGACTAGCCAAAGGTCACACAGCTAGTGTGTCAAGTGTCTGAGGCCGCATTTGAACTCAGTTCTTCCTGACTCCAGAACCTGTGCTCTACTCACTGTGCCACCTAGCTGCCCCAGGGGTCTATTTCTTCTTTTGTTGCTTGTCTAGATTTAAGAAAATGATGGAGAAAATCTTCATATGGGAAGGTTCAAGTATTTATTAAGTGCCTGCTATGTGCCATGCACATACACATATTATTTCCCTTGATCTTTGCAATTATGCTGTGAGTTAGATGCTATATTATCTCCATTTTACAGTTGAGAAAACTGAGTGACTTGGCCAGGGTCACCTAGTTGGTAAATGTCTGAGGCTGAATCTGAACTCCTGACTCCAGCCCCAGAAACACTCTATCCACTGCACCGCCTTGCTATCATCTGTAATAGGCCCTTGGCAACAACTAGATCACAAGGAGCAGCTAGGCACGCAGTGAATAGAGCACCCGGCCCTGGAGTCGGGGGATCTGACCTCAGACGCTTGACACACTTACTAGCTGTGTGACCTATATTAGCACCCCAAATGAGGTCATGAAAAGGCAGACACAACTGAAATGACTCAACAACAACAAAGAAAATACACTGTGTTGTATCTGTTAGTTACAAATAACAGTTAAATGTGCACAAGAGCATTCCTGTGAGAATAGCATCAAGAGGGCCAAAGATTAGCAAAAGCTGAGGCTCGTTCTAATCACTAAGAACACCTAAAAAGAGGGGGTGGCTTTATTTTAAAGCCATATTGGAGACAAGAAGAAGACTCAAGAAGAAATTAGACCGCTGCTTGGGGTGGATGGGATGATGATAACAGATGGAAGAAAAAATGTAGAACTACTTAACTCATATTTTATTTCTGTCTTCTCTGCCAAGGAGAACAATATTTAGACTAGAAAGGATAAAACATAAATGACTAAAATGAGATTTGAAATCCCAAGCTAGTGGGGAGATGGCAAAAACAGACACAGAGCTAAAATATCGAGTCTCTATTATCCTGCTGAATGTGTTGGCCTGCGCTTAAAATTCCTGCTACTGGGGAAGGATGAAGCTGGTAGATAGCTTGTAGTCTGGGGGTTCTGAGCCACAGTGGGTTAAAGCTCGTTGGGTATCTTCACTAGGTCTGGTGCTAATATAGGGAGCCCTAACAGCTTCCTTACACCAGCTGTAAGGAGGAGTAAATAGCCCAGGTAGGAAAAAATGGAGCACGCTAAAGCTTCTGTATCAATGAGTATTAGTATCAGACAGAAGTAGAGAAAGAAAAGAAAGGAAGGAAAGAAGGGAGGAAGGAGGGAGGGAGGAAGGAAGGAGGGAGGGAGGAAGGAAGGAGGGAGGAAGGAAAGAAAGAAGGGAGGAAGGAAGGAAGGAAGGAGGGAAGGAAGGAAAGAAGGAGGAAGGAGGGAGGGAAGAAGGAAGGCAGGGAGGGAGGAAAGAAGGAAGGAAGGAAGGAAAGAAGGAAGGAAGGGAGGTAAGGAGGGAGGGAGGAAGGAAGGAAGGAAGGAAAGAAGGGAAGAAGGAGGGAGGGAGGAAGGGAGGGAAGGAGGGAAAAAGGAAGGAAGGAAAGAAGGAAGGAAGAAAGGAAGGAGGGAGGGAGGAAGGAAGGGAGGGAGGAAAGAAGGAAGGAAGGGAGGGAAGGAGAGAGGGAGGAAGGAAGGAAAGAAGGGAGGTAAGGAGGGAGGAAGGAAGGAAGGAAGGAAAGAAGGGAAGAAGGAGGGAGGGAGGAAGGGAAGGAGGAAGGAAGGAAGAAAGGAAGGAGGGAGGGAAAAGAAGGGAGGGAGGGAGGAAAGAAGGAAGGAAGGAAAGAAGAAAGGAAAGGAGGTAAGGAGGGAGGGAGGGAGGAAGGAAGGAAAGAAGGGAGGTAAGGAGGGAGGAAGGAAGGAAGGAAGGAAGGAAGGAAGGAAGGAAGGAAAGAAGAAGAAGAAGGAGGGAGGGAGGGTGGGAAGGAGGGAAAAAGGAAGGAAGGAAGGAGGAAATGGGAGCAGTGCTGAAGGACTGGAGCTGGGAAAGGCCATATTAATTTTTTAAGGTGGTGAGGAGGATGGGCAGAAAAAAATCAATTCTTTAAGCTATAGGCTAGTTAACATGACTTCAATTTCTTACAAAATCCTCATGTATTTTAATAGGAATTTTTTTGAGCAATCAGTAAGGTAAGAAATAATCACTGATTTCCAACATAGATCCATCAAGAACAGTTATGCCAGGCTAAGGGGAATGCCATAGACAAAGTATATCAGGATTTTGGCAAAGGTCCTATCTTTCTGGAGAGATGTGGGCTAGATGATCATAAAATCAGGTAGATTTGGCACTGGTTTGAAAGACTCAAAGAGCAAAATCAACTTGGAAGCACATCTCTCATAGTGTATACCAGATGACTGTTCTTTAAAAAAAATTTAAACCAATGGCTTGGCAGAAGACAAAGATGGCATGCTTATCAAATTTCCAGGGACACAAAACTTGGAAGGACAGCTAACATGCTGGACAGCAGAAAGGATCCCAAAAGATTTAATGGGATAAAATGATGACTGATTCTAATTAAGTTTAATAGAAAAATAGAAATATATTTTATTTATATTTAATAGGAAAATATAAAGTACAAATCCTTAGTACAAAAACCAACTCTATAAATTCAGGTCAGAGTGAGACAATGGTTTGTTTCCCGGAAAAAGTTCTGAAGGCTTTAGTGAACTGCAAACTCAATTTGATCCAAGAGTGTGACATAGCAATCAAAAAAAGTTAAGGCGATCTAGGCCAACATTAATAAAGGTAGAAGTCTGAATGAGTTAAGGATTATTACCTCCATTTGACAGACAAGAAAACTGAGGTGAAATAAGAACCCTCAGAGTCAATAATTCACTAGAGATTTATTTATATACCACAAGAAGCCCTCATTCCCACGTGTAATCTGAGATGCTCCTGGGATGTTTTTGTTGCTTTTTTGTTATTGTTTATTTAACTAAAAGAGACTTTTAAAGACTTATAAGGAATAATGAAACAGAACAGCCAGAGGAATGCCACAGAATTTTTCCCCTCGTAATTTAGTCTATTTAAATTCCCTCTGAGAGCAATATAGTGGTTTCGATTCAATTCATTTCAATAAACATTTATTAATTGAGCTGTCTCCTATATTTTAATTCACCCACAGGAAGAGAAATAGTCCTTCCTTCTTCTTATACCAATTCAAATCAATTTGACAAGGATTTGGTAAGCACCTATTATGCTCCAGGCACTGGAAATACAAAGACCAAAGTGAGATAGTCACAGAGTCAGAGACTGGACCTCATCCAACCCTTCCACAAAAGAAATGCTCATGATAACACACCTGACAAGTGATCATCCAACCTTGGACTTCAAAGGAGGGGGCAGCCACCACCTCTCAAGGTAGCCATTCCACTTTCAGACAGCTCTCATTGTTAGGAAATCTTAACATCAAGTTCAAATTCATCACTTTTCCACTCATTGTTCCAAGTTTTGCTTCTAGGGCCAAACAGAACAAATCTAATTTCTTCTCCCCGTGAGAGCCCTTCAAACACTTGGAGATAGCTATCCTGTTCCCCTGAGTCTTCTCCTCTCATGCTAAATATGTCCAGTTTCTTCAATGAATTCTCATGTGCCATGAGCTTAAGACCCTTCATCATCCTCATTGCCCTCTTCTGAACATCTCTACCTTTACAATACCCTTCTTAAACTGTGGCACCCAATACTGGACCCAATACACAAACGAGGTCTGAAGAAGGCTGAGTACAGTGGAATGATCAGCTTCCTGTTTCTGGAAGCCACATTTTTCTTAATGCAGCACAAAATCATGTAGGCTTTTACTGTTGCCACCTCACACCATTTTGACTTTTCAGTCCACTAAAGCCCCCAGATCTTTTTCAGAAACGCTAATATTTAATCATGAAGCCTTCATCTTGTGTTGGTAAAGTTTTCTGTACTCAAGTTAAGACATTATATTTACTCTCTCTATGTGTATATTTTAGTATATTTGTAGTAAATTTCATCTAATTGGATTCAGCCCAGTGCTCTAGCCTATCAGGACCTTTTGGGTCCTTACTCTATTATCCAGTGTGTCAAGTATCCCTCCCAGCTTTGTGTCACCTGCAGATCTGAGGAGCATGCCAGCTCTACTTACATTCCAGTCACTGATAGGGAAGGAAAGAAGAAAATAAGCATTATTAAGCATTTTACAAATATTATCACATTTGATGCTCACAACAACCCCGTGAAATAGGTGCTATTATTATCTCCAGTTTACAGTTGAGGAAACTGAGAAAAATAGAGGCTAAACTACTTTCCCAGGGTCACACAGCTAATAAGTGTCTGAGGCTGGATTTGAACTCAGGTCTTCCTAACTTCAGGCCCAGCACTCTTATGTTCTGTGCCACCTAACTTTCTATGCAGCTAATGGTGAAAATAAAAATACGCAGCTCAGGGCTAAGTGCAGATGCCTGAGATACACCACTGGAGACCTCCTGCCATGTTGAAAGTGAACCACTAATAACTACTCTGGATCTGGCCATGCAGCCAGTTCTGAATCCCTCTCATTGTCCACATTTCCCCCACCTTTTCCACAAGAATATCATGAAGGTCTTTTTTCATAAGCTTTGCAAAAATCAAGGTAAACTATGTTCATAGCATTTCCCTCATCAACAAAGGGAATGAGGCCAGTCTGCCATAACCCATGCTTGTTGAAGCCATGGTGGCTCTCTGTGGCCACCACATCCCTTTCTAGAAGGTCAGCAACAAACTCTTTAATGACCCTTTCTAGAATCTTCCCCGAATTGAAATCAAGCTCACTGGCCTTTGGTTCACAGACTTTGTTCTCTTCCCTTTATTGAAAATAGGGACATTTGCCCTTCTCCAACCTGTGGGGCCTCTCTCATTTTCCATGATCTTTCAAATATCACTGTCAGTGGCTCACCAGATCGTATCTGTCAGTTCATTAAGTACATAACAGTGTATTTCATCCCAGCCTGGTGACTGGTGTTCATCAAGGGCAGCCAGGTGCTCCCTAACTTATCTCCTTCCTATCTTGAGTAACAACTCCCTGTTAGTCATTTTTGTTCTGACATTTCCAGTGCAAAGGTCACTGGTTTCCTTGGAAGATAAAACAAAACTAAAACAAGAATCAAACAGCTCCCACTTCTCTCTTTTGTCAGCTGTCCTCCCATCTACCCTTGCCACTGCTCCTATTCCTTCTCTGATCCTTTTTTTCCCCAGCTTTTTTTAATCCTTCTTATTGTTCTTAGGTGGCATACTGGATAGTCAGGAAAACACACATTCAAATCCAGCCTCAGATATTTGCTAGCTATGTGACACTGAGTTACTAAAAACCTCTGTCTGACTCAGTTTCCTCAACTATAAAAAAAATCAGATAATAGCGGCCTCTACCTCATAAGATTATTATGAGGATCAAATAAGACCCATTTGGAGTTTTCTTGGCAAAGATACTGGAGTGGTTTGCCATTTCCTTTTCCAGGTCATTTTACAGATGAGGAAACTGAGGCAAACAGGGTTAAGTGACTTGCCCAGGATCACACAGCTACTGAGACCAGATTTAAATTCATAAAGATGAGTCTTCCTGATTCTAAGCCCAGTGCTCTATCCACTGTGCAACCTAGCTTCAACAACAATAGGTTGCTGTGAGGATCCAATGAGATTATATTTTTAAAGCACTTAGCATGGTGCCTGATACATAGTAGATGCTTTAAAAATGTGTGTTCCCTTCTCCTTCCCCTTCTTAGCTTTATTCACCATCTTCAGCTGGTTCTAAGCTTTTTCACTCTTAATGAGATTTTTACAGGACTGGACCACACTCTTTTGTCTTCTGCTTCCTAACTTTGCTTCCATCTTCCGCATTTTTCTTTTTTTTTTTATTTGACTAGTGGGTTCCCTATGTAGCCACATTGTTCCCTGCAGAAAATCCCATTTTTCCTACCGATTGGGATCGTGGGCTGACTTTTTCGTAGCACTTTAGTCCTTGGGATCCTATCCTAGCCTCCGGACTCCTTTAAATCTGATTTCCCCCAAATCTCAGGTGCAGGTCAGACTCTGACCAGAGTTCTTCTGCTCTATCACAAACCCTAGATCTATGCCCTCAAGGAGTTTACCTTCTCCTGGAAGAAAACAGTATGTATAACGATAAGCAAATACGGAAGTAGGTACAAATTGATATGAGGGCAATTGGGGTTAAGTGATTTGCCCGAGGTCACACAGCTAGTACGTGTGTCAAGTGTCCGAGGTCAGATTTGAACTCAGGTCCTCCTAACTCCAGGGCAGGTGCTCTACTCACTGCGCCACCTACCTGCCCCTTTATGAGATATTTTCAAGAGAAAGAAAGCATTAACAACCGAAGGCATCTGGGAAAAGGGGCTTATATGGGAACTAGCCTCTGAGCTGGGTTCTGAAGCAAGCTAGGGATTCTGGAGCTGAGGAGGGAGGGCATTCCAGAGATGAGGGCCCATCTATGCAAAGACCTCAAGGTGGGGAGAAGGACTATCATGTACAGGAAACAGTGAGCAGGTCAGTTGATTGGAAAGAACTAATATAAAATAATATACATCAAGTGGAGAGTAATATAAATTAAGACTAAAAAGGTAGGTGAGAAGCAGATGGTACTAAATGTAGGGCTGAAGATTTATTTTAATCCTAGAGATAATAGGGAGCTATTGAAGATTTTTCAAGTTGGAGGTGGTGGGGAGGGTTACAAGATCAGAACTATGTTTTAGAAATATCAATTTGATAACTGTGTGGAGGATAGATTAAAGAAGACAGGAGACTAATTATTTGACTATCATAACAGTCCAGGTTACTGAGCTAAAGTAGAGTCTGCATGAGGGGAGAAAAGGCTGGTGATGTTTTTTAGTCATGTTTGACTCTTCATGATCCCATTTGGGGTTTTCTTGGCAAACATACTGGAGTGGTTTGCCATTTCCTTCTCTAGCTCATTTTACAGATGAGGAAACTGACAGAGTTAAAGGGACTTGCCCAGGGTCATGCAGCTAATGAGCATCTGAGGCCAGACTTGAACTTGGGTCTTCCTGACTCCAGGCTTGGCACTCTATCCACTGCACCACCCAGCTGCCCACTACCAACTAAGTATTAAATGCTCACTAAGGCCACTAAGGATACAAAGAAATGTAAAACAACTCCTGCCCTCAGGGCACTTCCTTTTTAACGAGAGAGACCACTCTTAAATAAATAGGTATCTACAAGATGCATACAGAGAAGATGGAAAGAAATCTTCGAGGGAAAAGGTCAAGTGGTACAGGACTAGTAAGGGCTGTTGCAAGACATGTGTTTGAGCTGAATCTTGAAAAAAATCTAGGAATATCAAGAGATGAAAATGAAGAAGCAAAGCCTTTCAGGTGTGAAGTATAGCACATGGAAAGACAAGAAGAGAAGTGTTATGTGGAAGGAAAAGCAAGTAAGTTAGTCCTACTTGATCAAAAGTCAAGGGGACCAGGGAGGGAGAGTAAAGCATAAGAAGACTAGAAAGGTAGGGAAAGGTAAAGTTATTAAGAGCCTTAAATGCCAGGCAGAGGACTTTATATTTTATTCTGGAGGTAATAGAGACCCACTAAAGTTTGTTTAGCCAAGGGATAGGAGAGGGAAGTGACATGATCACACCTGTGCTTTAGGAATGTCTCCTTGGCAGCTGAATGAAGGGAAAATAGAAGTGGGGAGAGACTTGAGGCAGGGAGAAATATTGGGAGGCTTTTGGAATAGTCCTGACAAAGAAGAATGGTGGTTGCATGAGCAGAGAGAAGAGGACACATACAAGAGATGTTGTGAAGGTAGACCTGACAAAATCTGGCAACTGATTGGATATTTCTGAGGATTAAAACCGAGGAATCAAGGAGGATGACAAGGTTGTGAACCTGGGAGACTAAGAAGATGGTTGTACCCTCAATAATAATCAGAAATTTTATAAGAGGGGACAGTTTGGTGGAGGTAAGGGGGGGATGATAATGAGTCCTGTTTTGGAGATGTTGAGTTTGAGATATCTCTGGAACACCTAGTTTGAATTATCTCTCTATTTCAGGGTAGCCTATATTCAGACCAATATGACATATATCAGCGATTTTGGAAGCAGCTGTAGAATGAATGCGTGCTAATCTAATTTGTGGATGGTACAAAACTGGGAGGAATTGCTGATATCATGACTGACAACTGAGATCAGAAATAACCTTGGTAAGTTGAAACAATGGGCTAAAACCAAGAAAATAGGCATTTAAGAGGGATAGATGTTCAATCTTTTAATTGTACAAGACTAATGATAAGGGTGACCTAGATTGACAGCAGTTCACATGAGAAATAATTGGTGTTTTTACTCATAAAATCATAATGTAATGAAGGGGTCTCCTCCCTTCCCAATCTCAATCCCTTGGTGAACCATTACAGCTCTACATTATTTCATATTTTCAAATAGGCAGTTGGAGATGTGAGAGAGCTCAGAAGAGAAGCTGGAGATAGAGATCTGGGAAGCATCTGCATAGAGACGATAACTGAATTGACGTGAGTTGATGTGGTCTCAAAGCAGGAAAGTATAGAGAGAAAAGAGAAGAAGAGAGGACAGAGCCTTGGGGAACACCCCCAATAGTGGAGAATGTGATGAGGATGAAGATCCAGCAGAGGAAACTAAGAAGGAGAAGTCAGATCGATAAGAGGGAAACCAGGAGAGAACCGTGTCTTTAAAAAGCCGAGAGATAAAAGAGTATGCATGAGGAAAAGAAGGTGACCAACAATGTCCAAAACATTTTATTTATTTTATTTTTAATTTAATTTAATTTATTTATTTCAGCATACATCCATTCTGCAGCTGCTTCCAAATCACTGATATGTGTCATATTGGTCTGAATATAGGCTACCCTGAAATAGAGAGACAGTTCAAGTTAGATGTTCCAGAGAAGTTAAAAAGGATTAGTCTGAGAAAAGGGCATTGGCATTGGCCCCTAAGCAATCAGTGGTAACTTAGGAGAGAGTGGTGTCAGTGGAATGATGAGATTCAGGAGCTAGATTTCAGAGGCTTTAGATGAGAGGGAGAGGAGAGGAAATGGAGGCACCTATGGATAGCTTTTTCAAGGAGTTTAGTAGAGAAGGGAAGTAGGATTATAAGATAGAACAATTCCATCCCTGCCCAGAAATCTGTCATTTTTCTTAGCCAGCTAGCAGGGATAGTAGGATCAAGAGAGATTTGTTTTTAGGGAGGGAGGACAACACATGAGCATGTTTTAAGGCAGCAGGTGAGGAGATATTGAAGGTTAGAGAGGGGAGATGGATGCCTGTGGAGTCAATCTGAGGGAGAAGTCAGGAAGGGATGGGGTCAAGGGTACATATAAAAATTGATCTTGGCAACAAGAAGGCTACTCTTCATCTGAGATTCAAGTGAAGGAAGAAACAGAAGGGGGAAAGGGGAATGATGTCAAAGAAATGTGATGTGAGAAGAAGAGGAGAAAAGGGAGATCTTGGTGGATAGGCATTTTTGGTGAAGCATGAGAACAAGCTCCTCAGCTGAGAGGAAGGATTGTCATGGGAGGCCTGAGGAGAGATGAGAAGGTTTGGAACAGCCTCTGTCATGAGTGTGATAGGGAATAAGCCAGGAGTAGAATGATTGTCTTGCTGCTGTGAGATCCTAGTTGAAATTAAATAACATAAATTTATAGTGAATTCAATCAGACTTTATGACTTCCTCTAGCTTAGTTCAGTAGCATGTGAATTGGAGCAAAAGATGTGGATAATCTAGGGTTTATGTTAAAGCATAATTGGGCACAGGACAAGGGGGAAAGAGATTTGAGAATAGGAAATAGTGCAGAGCTGTAATGGTTCACCAAGGGATTGAGATTGGGAAGGGAGGAAACCTCTCCATTACATTATGATTTTATGAGTTAAAATCACCAATTATTTTTCATGTGAACTGCTGTCAATCCAGGTCACCCTTATCATTAATCTTGTACAATTAAAGGATTGAGCATCTATCCCTCTTAAATGCCCATTTTCTTGGATTTAACTGATTGCTTCAACTTATTGAGGTTATTTTCAATCTCGGTTGTCAGTCATGATATCAGCAATTCCTCCCAGTTTTGTACCATCCACAAATTAAATTAGCATGCATTCATTCTACAGCTGCATCCAAATCACTGATATATGTCATATTGGTCTGAATATAGGCTACCCTGAAATAGACACCATATTCCTAAAAAGAGCTCTCTTTGAAAAGAAGTATGATATCCAGGCATACCCAGAAAAATAACTCCAATTATGAGCCACAGTTAGATTTTTTACAAGTGAGATTTGTGGGGGAGTAGGGGCTCAGGGGCTGGGGAGAGGGAAAGACAGCCTATGTTTGGACTATTATAGTAAATGTTGGACAGGGTTGGAGAACAGTCTCTAAGCCATAGAACTCTAGGCATGCAAATTCAGTCCCCTAGCAATAATAATTCCTGGATCCTGTTCTCTCTTATTGATGGTCTGTTTATGCTTCTCCATACTCAACATTACATCTCTCAGCTCCATGCCTTTGAACAGGCCATCTCCCACGCATGGAACGCTCTCCTCCTTCACCTCACAGAAGCGTTAGTTCCCCTCAAAGTTTGGCTCAAAGGACACCTCCTCCAATAAGTCTATCTCGATCCTCTCCAGTTGCTAGTGTCCTATCCCCCAGAAATTATTCCTTGTCTACTTTATGCACAATTATTTAGCTATATCTGTGTTGCTTGCCTTAATAGGATGCATGTGCCTTGAGGGCAGGGGCTATTTTGGTTTTGTCTTCATATCTCCAGCACCTAGGACAGTGGCTGGTACCTAGAAGCACTTAAATGCTGATTGTTGCTAGGTATCAGTACCCCAGTATCCATTCCTGGACTTCCTGTCAAATTTGTATGCCCTTCTCATCTTCCCCTCACTGGTTCTCCTTGGTCTGATTCTGCTTCTAGGATGACATCTCTCCAACCAGAACTATAGTGGGCTCTGAGCCACGTTCTGTGGTCACAGAGGGTGTCTTGAGTCTTACATACTTGGAATTTTATGGCCAGTTACAGAGGCTACATGTTAAGGGGGTCATCACCAAATACACCCTACCCAACAGTGAAGTGGGGCAACATAGTAGTGTGATTCAGGATTTTAGATGTCTTGCATTGGAATTAGTTTGGAGGGATACCACACCAAAAGCATAAGATACCCTGAGGGAATGATTATGATTTGGATGACCCCAAAGAGATACATTAATGTAACTCATTTGTATGTGTAGTGAGTGTCACTGCGAATGGTGCATTTAATTCCAGGAATTCAAAGCACTTAATACAGTCAAATTAAAATTATCTTACAATCAGCAATATAATTAGACAATTTCTACAAAACATAAGCTAAGTAACAAAAAGGTTTTTGAATTAAAGGACTTCCTAAAATAAACTAGTAGCTATCATTGCTCACCCAGCTTTAACAATCTGACCACACTTAATGCCTTCCTTGGGGTTTTCTGATTTTTGTCTCTTTCCTACTTCCAAAAGTTCACTTTTGACAGCTCCAGAAAGAATAGTTAAGCCAGACTTCAATAAATTAATCCGTACATATATATATAATATGTATATATATATTATATATACCTGTGTGTATTATGTATGTCTATATATGTGTATATATACACATGTATGTATGGATATGTATATATACACATATATGTATATATGTATATATATGCTTATGATCATTTAAAATTTTTCTTAAATTTGTTATTTATTTTTAACCTTCTTTTCTTTTTAAATTTTGAGTTTCAAATTCTCTCCCTCCCTCTCACCTCCTTCCCCACCCACTGAGAAACCAAACAATATGATACTAGTTATACATGACGCATATTTATTATGCCTTGTAAAAGACCAGGTCTCTGCACCCTTAGCTATATACAAGGATAATTATCACCAGAAAGATGGCTACTAGATAGTGGTTTGTCTGTTTTTACTTTTATTTATTTTTTCTTTATTCATGAAGACCATCCCTCTGCCTCTTACAAGCTGTGTGACTTTGAGTAAGTCCTATGACCTCTCTGGATGTCAATTTTCTCATTCATAAAATGAGTAGGTTGAAATGGATGACCGCTAAAGGCCCCTCCGAGGTCTAGATCTATGATCCTATGGTATCCTAAGGTATACAGAGGTTAGGGTCTATATTATAGGACTGTACAGGACATCAAATCCAACCTCCTCAGGTTACAAATGAAGAAACGGAGGCATAGGAAAATTAAATGACTTGCTCAGGGTCACACAACTAGTAAGTATCCAAGTTAAGATTCAAATCCCCAGCAGAGGAAACATCCACACCAATGAAATCACAGACTTTTCAAGTCCCTTCAGAGAAGAGATTACTCAGGGACAGCCCAGAGTGGCCAACCTAAGATCCCAGGATTCCTATAAATGTCATAGAAGAAGTAGGCTTTGAAGGGTGAGAGGGGATATGGATAGGAAGAAGAGACCGAAGAGGACCTGTCAATTATTGCTGACAAAGGGAACATGGAATGAAGGTGAGACAGTCAAGGGGCTAGAAGCTGGATGAGGCCAGGCTATTTTGCTTTGGAGAGTAATGAGAAATAAAATGGATCGGCATTTCTTTGCTCTTTTAGGCTCGGGTAGACTCAAAGTAGGGCAGTTAGGTGGCACAATGGATAGAATGCCAAGCCTGGAATCAGGAAGACCTGAGTTCAAATCTGGCCTCAGATACTTACTAGCTGTGTGACCCTGGGCAAGTCACTTGATCCTACTTGCCTCGGTTTACCTATCTGTAAAATAAGCTAGAGAAGGAAATGGCAAACCACTCCTGTATCTCTGCCAAGAAAACCCCCAAAAGGGGTCACAAAGGTTAGACAACTAGAGCTAGAAATGACTAAACAACAACAAAGACTCAAAGTGAGAAGTCTCTCTTGTCACCAAGATAATCAGAGTCCCAGAGGCACCAAGCACTCCTCTGGTCTCCACGGCCCTCTAAACAACCAAAGACTCAACACTTGTCAGTATTCCTCTGGCACATAATCTGTTGTTGAAATGAAAGATGGTTTGTTCCCCATGATTTCAAGAGCCAAAAGATTCAAGAGGGGGGCTCCACCAATGAATGGAAAGACTGGAAATTCTGCCATCGTGACTTTTCTTTGTGGCAAGACCACCTCTGCTTCAGTCCCAGCCAGTATTAGATTAGGATATTGGTGTTTCAGGGAAGCAAGACCAGCCCAGGAGAGACGGCAAAGTATAAAAAGCTCTCTGTGCCTCCTGGTTAAGTGGAGATGTGAAAGGCTTTACAAGTCCATCCTTTGTTTTTAAGCAGCCATTACCATGACAGATTTTAGTTTTTAGCATTATGAGAGGGAATCTGCCTGTGTTCAGGAAGCTGATAATTCTCCAGCACCATCAGTCGCCAGGGAATTGTAGACTGATTAACTGGGGAAAGCTGATTTATTTAAAGGTTTTGTTGGTGTTTTTCCCCTTCAACTGTAGCTGGGTTTCTAGGGGCTTTTTTCCCCTCCCTTTCAGAATGAGTCTCTTGTTGACTGTGTTGATAGATACAGTCAGGAGGAGGCAGGGAAAAGATTAGTGAATTGTCTGCCTGGCTCAGACCCACAGGACAGAGACAGACTAGCAGATGGCCTGGCTTAATCTGTCCAGGGTACTGTCATCCCAGTTCAGGAAAAAATGTGAAAACTTTAGCTGGCCCTGCTTTCTCATTCACAGAGGCTTTATTGTGCACTGGGTGATAAGGATACTGTTTAGGAGTAAGGAGGGGGTAGAGGGGATAGGCGGTAATTCAGGGCTAAGAGGGTCTCTCACATTAGCTCTCAATAAATGGCTCTTGGGGAAGGGCTCTGTGCAGGATTTTCTCTAGAAGAAAAGGCCCCCATCTCAAACTGGAGAAATGAAGCTGGACATTCCAGCCCCACTCCATCCTCTTAGGGCCCATCTGTTCAGCCCCTCCCTCTCCCATCAATCCTAACAAAAATTCTCCTTTCCTATGCCTGAACCTCCAAATTTATCTCTCTCTGGGTCAAGGTTGTTCTAAACCTTTTCTGTGTCAAGGACCCCTTATATAATCTGGTGAAACATATGTAACCCTTCTCACAAATAATTGTAGGAAATGCTAAATTTTGACTAAAAATTAGTAAAAATAAAGACATATTTTCTCCCATCTAAGTTCCTGAATGTCCTGTAATCTCCCACAGAACCCTTGGGAGTCTGTAGACTCCAGATCAAGAACCCTTGCTCTATGTGAAATAGAAATAAAGTCTAGCCTTAAAGGAGGAGGGAGAAATTTCATGCTGGACATAGAAATATAATCTCCTTTGTATCGATGAAATTCTTCTTGGTCCAAATGGGTATGGTATTATTTGAGGCAATATTGAATCTAAAAGTCATTAGTCTTAGGGTGTGTTTTTTGTGTCTGGACCTGTGATTTCATCTATATGGGGAAAGTCCCATTGTGGAAACTGTTCCCCACACCCTCACCAGTGCAGATAGACAACTGGTCTGTAATTTACAGTCTTAGAGAATTAGCCAGTGCGCTGTGGGAAGGTGAAGAGATTTACCCAAGGTTATGCAGCTAGTATGCGTCAGAGGAATGACAGTGTGGGATTTTTCCATTTGACTTGTTGTGGAATATAAATAATATTCTGATGGTTTCCAATTGTTTTTTTGTGGCAGTAATAATCCAAAGGCATTACTGCAAAATTGAAATGATTAGATTTTAAAGAATACATGCTTATTGGTGTGAGCTTTGTTCCAGGGAAAAATGTGTAAGTGCATCTTTCAATTTCTGGGGGGCTTGGGCTGTGCTGACCACTGAGATGGAAGAGTACTAGATTTGGAGTCAGTGGTCCTGAATTCAGATCCTACATGTGTCACTATCTGTGTGATCTTGAGCAAGTGACTTAGCCTTTCTTAGTCTCAGGTTCCTCATCTATAAATCAATAAGCGCCTACTATGCGCCAGGCACTAGGCATACAAATACAAGGAAATGAGGGAATTGGACTAGATGGTTTCTAAGGCCCCTACATCATGATCCTAAGGCTTTCTGACTCCAATGCCAGTATTCTGTTCTCTATGCTAGGTGGCCTTTCTCCAGCAATGAGAAAATCTTATCTGGAAAATCTCTGGCCCTTAGACTCCCTGACTGAGGTACGGTGTCACGGTGATTATCTGTGCTTGTGTCTTACTCCCCTACAGGACTGTAATTCCAACCAGGAAGGATAGAAATGTTTACTATCTAAACTTTGTCCCCTCCTGGGACCTAGGATAGTGTTCTGCACCCAGGAGATGCTTAATAGGGGATTGGGTTGAGGCAGCCAGCTGATATATTGGATAGCATGCTGGACCTGTAATCAGGAAGACCCAAGTCTAAGTCTTCGCTGAGACACTTACTAGCTGTGTAATTTCTCTGAGACTCAGTTCCCTCATCTGTAAAGTGGAACCAATAGTAATAGCAACTTTCCAGGGTTGTTGTGAGGAACAAATGAGATAACATGCTTTATAAACCTAAAAGTACTATTAAAATGCTAGCTATTTATTTCTATTATTATTAATATTGTTAATAGATGGCTGTTGAATGAATGAATAAATGAACTATAGAGTAGATTAAATCATTCTTGCTTCCTGGGAGCATCTTCTTCAGAGGAAAGGAGCTGTTCGTGATCACAGTTCCATCCCTGAGGAGCAGCCAGACTGACTGACAGCAGAGAGGCCTGACTCAGTTTGTGAGGAAGTCACGCCTGCTCCCATACTCATAACAGAATGCAGAAAGGGTCTTTCCTTCTTCTCTTCAGCCCCACTCCTTCCCCATCCCAACAGGCTGGACTCCCAGGCAGGACTCCTCAGCCCACGAATCGATCAACTTTGGAGAATGGGAGTTCCCACACCCAGTTCCACAAAGTTGAGGTGGGAAAGGAGGGTCCACAATTGGAAATATGGAAGGGGAGGAAGTGCCTTTGTGCCACAGGAGTGAGTGGAGTGGATCCAGGGCTAAGAGACTGTGGAGCGTTTCTCCTCTTAGACAGCAGGTGCTCTCCTGGATGTGGTTATGGCAACATAATAAATGACGGATAATTGCTTTTGTGACAACTTGCCAATTAAATTAGACTCAGCAGAATAACATAATGACAATTTGTTATGCTCCGGTGGGCACTAACATACCAATCATAATTAAATGCTATGACTGAAATAGAATGCTGCTCTACGTAGGAATATATAACCCCAATTCCCTCTCAGTGAAACATTATAGGCTGAAGCTTGATTTTAATTTCAGGAAGATAATGGCATTAGTGCGCATCCAAGTGGGTTTCTGGAGAGGCTGGTGGTAAGGGGGAGATGGGTAGGCATCTGAAAGAAGCTGCCTCTTAGGAAAGGCCCTGGGGCCAGATTCCAGGGTCACAAGGAAAATTCAGGAGAAGAGGCCATAGACAGTGGTCCGCAAATGTTAAGAATGGGCCTGCCCTCTGGAATAGGGTACGCTCTGAGCAAGAACTCCCAGAGGCCCCCTGTGCAGAAAGCAAAGTCTGTGAATGAGGACTAAGGGCTGAAAAGAGGGTCCATGTTTATGTCACTGCATAGCAAAGCTGTCCTCCCTGTCCCCACCACCGATTTTTCCCAGGGAACTGTGGAAGATGCTCACAGTAGAGGCCAGTGGCCAGATCATGGAATCTCAGAGGTCATTAACATTGCCTTGTCCTGAATTACCCATACCTTCTCCTCTAAGAATCTCTTCCATTGTGTATATCTTGTATATGTCTTTACTTACATGTTATTTTACATGTTTACTTACATGTTTACATCGTCTTTGAGAACAAGGACAGTTTTTTTTTCTTTGTAATCCTGGAGTTTAGCAAAATACCTGGCACTTATTTAGCACTTATTTGCTTGTGAGTGGTGGACTGATGGATTGAACAGGGATCTGCTCTATCGAATACCCTGCAAGTCCGTTCTAACCCTATTTATTGTAGAGCAGAGTTTGGTTTGAGGCGGATCCAAGATGGACCCCAACCATTGGGGTTTTGAGAGAGACATCCCAAAAAAGCAGGCCCAGTTATTGCTATAAGGCAGTCTCATGTTGATCTGGTGTACAGCTGGAGGTGAGGACGGGTGGGGTCTGGAAGGTCTATTTACTTGCACCACAAAGGGAATATTTTTGATGTGATGTCATCATTGCAAAAACAGGGCTCCGTTTCTACCACCTCAAATCCCAGTTCTTGTCGGATAATACTAGTAATCCAGAGTGTCCCGGCTTCGTGCCTGATGTATTCATGGGAACAGTGCTGAAAAGCAGATTGTCATCAAGCAGATCATATTTTCCCATAGGAATAATGCTATAATTGTTGGTTGCGTGTCTAACCAAGAACTCATCATGACGTAAATCACAGATAGAGCCAATGACATGTCATAAAAGCAAAGGAACGATAACTATAAACCCTATCATCATTTAAAAATGATAAAATTATACTATCTGCCTATAAAATGGGCCAAAAGGTACTGTAAGCTTGGAGTACACAAGGAATTCCCATATACCATAAAGTATACAAGTAGTCTATAAAAACAACTCACCTGTCATATACTTTTGCTGGGTTTTTTTTTCTTACTGACACATTTCATTTTGACTGGTCAATTACTTCCCAATAAGTAACCATGAAATGTTGTGTGATCGAGTAGGAAGAGGGCGGCCCTGGATTCAAATCCTTCATCTTTCACTTCTTACGTGTGCAACCTCAAACAGATCACCGAGTTCTTCACCTGTAAAATGATGGAATTGGCCCAAATGGTCTCTCAGGTCACTTCTAGATCTAAAATCTTTGATGCTGTGAACCTGTCCCTACTCTTAGTACCTGCCTTAAAGAGTTGAGCAAAACTATGTAATAAGGTGATTGAAATTGACTTGTCATAAATTTCACCTGAAACTAACATCACAGATGTTTTTTTAACCAGATACTTGAATGAATGAATGAAAAAATGCCTAACACATAGTAAGAGCTGAATACAGTGAATGCTTATGGATTGATTGACTAAATAAGGATCTCCTCTATAGAATAATCAGCAATCCCATTCCACACTATTCATTATAGAGAAGAGATTGGTATCCCACCCACCGAGGTTCCAATAGTAAAGTGCCAGTTACTATGCCAATCACTAAGGATCCAGATATAAAAGAAAGACAGTCCCTACTCTTAAGGAGTGTATTTACTAAATAAGGAGGAATATATTTTGAGGAGTGGTAACCAGGGAGGGTTATTTTGGTTTGGGAAGTCACAGGGCTGGTAAGTAGAGCTATAGGACAGTCAATTGACACACCCTTTTGTGTTGGTAAGCAAAATGGGCTCCTTAGCTTAGTTCAACCAAGTGGCCTTGAGTAATTCAGTGTATTTCATTGAGCCTTACTAGGTGCTAAGCCCCAGGCCCAAACCCCTAGTAGGTATGGAACCTATGTGGGTGTGGATTGGTGACTGGGGTGGGGCCCAAGGTGGGGCTGGCTAAGGGGAGGTGCTAACTCCAGAGCCATGCCAGTCTTGAGTCTTACTAAGTGCTAAGCCCCAGGCTCTAACCCCTATTAGGTGTTAACCTAACCTATGTGGATGTGAACCTCCCAGGGTCCTAAGGGGACAGGCTAACTTAAGAGCCAATCATAGCAGCCTAAGTTCTGGTCATTCAGATGACGTTTGATGACGTCTGAAGCCCTATAAGAAGAGAGGACAGAGCCATTTGCGGAAGGGCTCTCACTTGAGATGGTGTTGATGCGGAGACTCTGGGCAGCTGTAGCTAAGGGCCCTCCAGCTTGTAACCTGGATGCTGAGACTTTGTGAAACTCTGGTAACTATGTATTGGGATTTGAATCAGACAAGGTCTGTCTGTTGATGTTTGTACTTTGTTTGTATTTTGCTCTGAAGTTCAGTGTGCTGGTCTTTTCCCCCTGAACTAAGTGAATGATATTTGTATGCTGAATTAAAGTAAGCTTGTCAACCCCTTACCCTTGCTTTCCTTAGTTAAGCAGATCAAAAGAACCTGTGCTTTTGCAGCATGCTGGTAGCGTTCTTGTTGTTGGGCTTTCACCCCCACAACAGCTGCTAGCCGGATTGTTGAAACACCTTTTCAGAAGCACTATCTGTTATTTTTCAGTCTTGTCTGACTCTTCAGGACCCCATTTTGAGGTTTTCTTGACAAAGATTCCAGAGTGGTTTGCCATTTCCTTCTCTAGATCATTTTACAGATGAGGAAGCTGAGGCAAACAGGGTTAAGTGACTTGCCCAGGGTCACATAGCTAGGAAGCATCTGAGGCTGGATTTGAACTCGGGAAGATGAGTTTTCTTGATTTCAGTCCCAGCACTCTATCCGTCATACCACCTAGCCACCCAGAAACACTGGTAGTATTGATGTCATTAGAGTTCCTGGAGCAAGAAGTGGAAAGGGCACACACAAGTTATATGGTGGCATAGCAGGAAAATGGTTGGTGATTGGGGCAACCTAGATATGGTGAGATTCCCCCCATCAGGACAGCAGGACCCCAGGGTGGGAGTCAGATGTCATGTCAGGGAGGGTGCCACAGGAGCAGCCACAGCACAACAGAACAGTAGATGTCTGTGAATCAATCAATCCACATTTATTAAGCTCCACTGTGTGCCAGGCACTGTGCTAATGCTAGGGATACAAAAAGAGGGAAAAGACAGTCCCTGCCTTCAAAGAGCTTACAATCTAACCATTGTTTGAAGGATAATCCTATTTCATCCATATGACAAAGATAACAAAACTTGGGTTTTATGAGTTGCTATTACAAAAAAAAAAGTCCATCTCCCCAGGGCCTTGGTAATGAGACTCTCCACACTTAGCTGCGCTGTTACTTGAAAGGAGAGACACAGTCTATCTGCAGGCCTGCACTTAAACCCTTAATAGCAAGTATAACAGCTTATGCTATGCTGACAGAGCCTTTGGAAACTTGGGGTTACTTCCCCCTCACCATGAGCAGCTGAGAAAATATTTGTAAATGAAAGACCAAAAATGAAAGATAATTCTTGCCATCAAAGACCTTATATTCTATGGGGGAGACTGTAAATGACATAGCATTGCCAATATTCTGCCAGTGCCCTATGTTGGTAAATCATAGAACATCATAAGCTCTGAAGATGATGGAGAACAATGTGTGTGGTAGGTGGGAAAAAACTGCACTATATTGTTGTTGTGTCTGTCTCTTTCTGACCCCATTTAGGGTTTTTTTTTGAAGAAATACTAGAATGGTTTGCCATTTACTTCTCCAGGTCATTTACAGATGAGGAAACTGAGGCAAGCAGGGTTAAGTGACTTGCCCAGGGTCACACAATTAGTGAGTGTATGAGACCAGATTTGAACTCAGGGAGATGAGTCTTCCTGACTCCAGGAAGACTCTGTGCCACCTAGCTGCCTACAGTCTGTTACTCATTACCAGAGGGCATCCTTCTTCCACAGAGGACTATACTATATTCTGAATTCTCATCCTGGAGGTAGGCCTGACTTCCAAAGAGATGGCAAATAGGCTTTTCTTATATGCTGTAGCTTATTACACTCTTACCACAGAGTAGAACTCCAGGAGAACATCTCTTAAAACAAGGTGTAGGGATGGTTTGTGTCTAGGGTCTCCCTAAGAAGAATTAATAGGTTCTTTTCTAGAAAAGTACTCAGTGTTTAAAGGTATTCTCTTCCAAGAAGGGAGAAGTTGCAGGAATCACCTACACTTGGGCAATCAGCCCCTGACTCAAGTATGCCACATCTACCAAGCTCATGGGGTAGCCACCAAGGCTAGAAACATTCATCTCAGGATCACTTTGCAGTCACCCTTGCTCTGGGAAAACACAAAGCAGAAGAGGCAGATAGAGATTTGACATTCAGTCTCAGGCTCACTTGGGCAAACACATATGTTCACTGCTGTGTGCAGCTAGCTAACCTGTTCAGTTTATTTAAACATACATATGATTATCCAGCAAAAGACCAGATTTTTTTTCTTTTTTTTTAAGGGCGAAGACAGGGCAATTGGGGTTAAGTGACTTGCCCAAGGTCACGCAAAAAAGGCCAAATTTTTAACAATAACCAAGTGGTTTTTTTTTAATCCTGTGAGATGCTTATTTATGCCTTTCCATAATTCCTCCATAGGGTATCCACCCAATGTGCTAGATCGTCCTAGATCTCTTCAAATTGCATCGATACCATTTGAGCAAATGGACTCATATCAACTATCCTTTGTTCTTTACCATATGAGTGGCTCATCTCCTTTTCTGGTCTTTTTGATATCCATATGATATTTTTTCGCATAATTCTTCATGAGCAATGCCCTGCAACCTATTCACACCTTTCATTTATCAGTGACTATAGTATTCAATGACTTGTAGCCACACAGTATTACTGTATGAGAAAATGTGGCTAGACTGCAACCCATACTGTTAGAAGGTGCACCCATATCAGTAAAATGGCAGCTTCCTCATAGTATCAAAGTAATCACATTTCTTATGTCTCCCCACAAAGGTGCAACTCTTGCTGACCTCATTATTTCCATACCTAACATTCACAGGAGTCTCTAATCATATCAACCTGAGGATCTCCCCCTCTCAATAACCTTTAATCTTTGTGGCCTCTTCACCCTCTTCTCACACAGAGGCCCCTGAGTATAGCTACCCAAGGTCAATGTATTCTGTATGCCCACGTCCACTCAAAATCACAACTCATAAACCCCCTTTCTGATGTATCTGCATGTTTTGTCAACCAGAGAACGCAATTATTTTAAAGCAAATGCATTTAATGAAATAGAATAATGTTTTTAAAGTCACATTGGAATGTTACCCCATATACCTAGGACATACTCTCCCAAAAACAGTGAGAAAAGTGGACATCCACACGGATCACACCTGAGAGACATATATGTAAAAGACATATATGAGGCCAGGACAAATGAATGAATGGAGAGTAAACTCACACCTCTGAAATTAGACAAAATTGATGTTTAGACTGGGCTCGTGAAGACTGCTGGGCACCTAGTCTGTGGGGCAGTAATCTCTGCTTGGCTTTGCTCCCTGTTACTAGTAAAGGGGGAACGGAATTGGCCAAGAGCCCAGTCTTCATCAGCAGATGCTGTGTGCTGTGCCTGATGAGATCCTATGTAGACTTTGGGGCATTCCCGGGTATGATTTCTAATCTGATGGTCTGTTGAAGCTGAGGAGCCTTTTGAATGGCTGCTAAGCCAGAAGCAAGAATACTTACAAAAGGTGCTAATGAGATCATTGAGGTCTCTCTTTCCTTCTTGTCCAGTTCAAGTGTGGAAGACAATGATCTCTGACAAGTCTCTTGTCTAAGGACCATTTTTATATGACCTCCATCAAATAAAATGAGATAATAGTCATCACCTTCAATCACCCTCTCAAAGTCCAATCTATCAATGATGCCATGATAGGGATGATAATTACAAAATAGAGGGATCCATGTGCCCTAAAATCATTATGTGAAGTTGTAAGGTCTTGGCAGGAAGCCAGAAATTCTGGAAAACTGGACTCCGGAGACACTGCTGATTGGGTTAGCACCCCAAGAGTTAGCACTGCCCTGAAGAGTCAATGAGATAGATGGGATGACATAAAGTTGCTGGCTGGCCCTGTTCAAAATCATCAACTTACAATCAGCTTGACATAAAGGAGGCAGAAAGAATGGCATTCCTTCATGTTAAGGATTCGTAAGAAGGCAAATCAGAAATACCAATAATCCATCTGCCGAGGATACTTCAATGCAGATGGTGCTCACCATTAAAATGGGCAAAAAACAACAGGTATCTCTGGTAAAGGCCTCATTTCTCAAATACATAGAGAACTAAGTCAAATTTATAAAAATACAAGTCATTCCCCAAATGATATAAATGGTCAGAGGATATGAACAAGCAGTTTTTAGACAAAGAAATCAAAGCTATCCATAGTGATATGAAAAATATGCTCTAAATCATTGTTAATTAGAGAAATACAAAGTAGAACAACTCTGAGGTACCAACGCACATCTATCAGATTAGATAATATGACAAAAAAGGAAAATTATGTTAGAGGGGATGTGGGAAAACTGGGACACTAATGCACTGTTGGTGGAGTTGAGAACTGATCCAACCATTTTGGAGAGCAATTTGGAACCATAGTGAAAGGGATATAAAATTGTGTACCCTTTGATCCAGCAATACCCTTCCTAGGTCCACATTCCAAAGACATAAAAAAGCAGAAAAGAGAGAGCTTCCGGGGGGTGGAGCCAAAATGGCGGCTGGAAAGCAGGGACTAGCATGAACTCCCCTCCGAGTCCCTCCAAAAACCTATAAAAAATGGCTCTGAACCAATTCTAGAACTGTAGAACCCACAAAACAGCAGAGGGAAGCAGGGCTCCAGCCCAGGACAGCCTGGATGGTCTCTGGGTGAGGTCTATCCCACACAGAGCTGGGAGCTGGGAGCTGGGAGCTGGGAACTGGGAGTGGAGCAGAGCCCAGTGTGAGCAGCTCGGACTAACCAGACCAGGAGCCGGGAGGAGCAGGCCCTAGAGCCCTGAATCAGTGAGCTGTGGCAGTTACCAGACTTCTCAACCCACAAACACCAAAGACAGTGGAGAAGGTTAGTGGGAAAAGCTGCAGGAGTGGAAGGACTTTGCAGTTCGGCCACTGCCCCCAGGGCAGCGGAGGTGGGGCAGCTACAGCTGCTGTTGCTTCCGGCCCCAGGCCCACCTGGTGGGAGGAATTAAGTGGCGGATCAGAGCAGGAGTGCACAGCCTGCTGAAGATCTAAGCCCAGTCTGGGTTGGGGGTTCTTGGGGAAGGAGGAGTGCTGGTGTGGCAGAGCTGGCACATCACCCCCAAACATGGAACATAGAACTCTTTAGTCTATAAGCAGTCATACCCTGCTGAAAAACTCAAGGGTCAAGTTAGTTGGTTGGGAATATGGCCAGGCAGCGAAAACACACCCAGATTCAGTCTCAGATTTTGGATTCTTTCTTTGGTGACAAAGAAGACCAAAACATACAGCCTAAAGAAGTCAACAAAGTGCAAGAGCCTACACCAAAAGCCTCCAAGAAAAACATGAACTGGTCCCAGGCCATGGAAGAGCTCAAAAAGGATTTGGAAAACCAAGTTAGAGAAGTAGAGGAAAAATTGGGAAGAGAAATGAGAAGGATGCGGGAAAACCATGAAAAACAATTCAATGACTTGCTAAAGGAGACCCAAAAAAATACTGAAAAATACACTGAAGAAAACAACACCTTAAAAAATAGACTAACACAAATGGCAAAAGAGCTCCAAAAAGCCAATGAGGAGAAGAATGCCTTGAAAGGCAGAATTAGCCAAATGGAAAAGGAGGTCCAGAAGACCACTGAAGAAAATACTACCTTAAAAATTAGATTGGAGCAAGTGGAAGCTAGTGACTTTATGAGAAATCAAGATATTATAAAACAGAACCAAAGGAATGAAAAAATGGAAGACAATGTGAAATATCTCATTGGAAAAACCACTGACCTGGAAAACAGATCCAGGAGAGATAATTTAAAAAGTATTGGACTACCTGAAAGCCATGATCAAAAAAAGAGCCTAGATATCCTCTTTCAAAAAATTATCAAGGAGAACTGCCCTGATATTCTAGAGCCAGAGGGTAAAGTAGAAATTGAAAGAATCCACTGATCACCTCCTCAAATAGATCCCAAAAAGAAATCTCCTAGGAATATTGTCGTCAAATTCCAGACCTCCCAGATCAAGGAGAAAATACTGCAAGCAGCCAGAAAGAAACAATTTGAGTATTGTGGAAACACAATCAGAATAACCCAAGATCTGGCAGCTTCTACATTAAGAGATCGAAGGGCTTGGAATACGACATTCCGGAGGTCAATGGAGCTAGGATTAAAACCTAGAATCACCTACCCAGCAAAACTGAGTATCATGCTCCAAGGCAAAATATGGACTTTCAATAAAATAGAGGACTTTCAAGCTTTCTCAGTGAAAAGACCAGAGCTGAATAGAAAATTTGACTTTCAAACACAAGAATCAAGAGAAGCATGAAAAGGTAAACAAGAAAGAGAAATCATAAGGGACTTACTAAAGTTGAACTGTTTTGTTTACATTCCTACATAGAAAGATGATGTGTATTATTCATGAGACCTCAATATCATAATAACTGAAAGGAATATGCATATATATATATGTTTATGTACATATATATATAAGTGAATGTGCATGTATGTATATATGTATGTGTATATATATATATATATATATAGAGAGAGAGAGAGAGAGAGAGAGAGAGAGAGACAGTGAGCAGACACAGGGTGAGTTGAAGATAAAGGGAAGATATCTAAAAGAAATAAAATGAAATTAAGGGATGAGAGAGGAATATATTGAGAGAGGGAGAAAGGGAGAGATAGAATGGGGTAGATTATCTTGCATAAAGGTGGCAAGAGGAAGCAGTTCTGTGGGAGGAGGGGAGAGGGCAGGTGAGGGGGGAATGAGTGAATCTTGCTCTCATCAAATTTGGCCTGAGGAGGGAATACCATACATACTCAGTTGGGTATCTTACCCCACAGGAAAGAAGAGCAAAGAAGATTAAAAAAGGGGGGGGGGATGATGGAGAGGAGTGCAGATGGGGGTAGAGGTAATCAAAAACAAACACTTTGGAAAGGGGACAGGGTCAAGGGAGAAAATTCAATAAAGGGGGATGGGTTGGGAAGGAGCAAAATATAGTTAGTCTTTCACAACATGAGTACTGTGGAAGGGTTATACATAATGATACACACGTGGTCTATGTTGAATTGCTTGACTTCTTAGGGAGGGTGGGTGGGAAGGGAAGAGGGGAGAGAATTTGGAACTCAAAGTTTTAAAAACAGATGTTCAAAAACAAAAAAAAAAGTTTTTGCATGCAACTAGAAAATAAGATACACAGGCAATGGGGCGTAGAAATTTATCTTGCCCTACAAGAAAGGAAGGGAAAGGGGGAGGACAATGGAGTGGGGTGACAGAAGGGAGGGCTGAATGGGGAACAGGGCAACCAGAATATACGTCATCTTGGAGTGGGGGGGAGGGTAGAAATGGGGAGAAAATTTGTAATTCAAACTCTTGTGAAAATCAATGCTGAAAACTAAATATGTTAAATAAATAAATTAAATTTTAAAAAAGCTGAAAGGACCTATTAATACAAAAATATTTATAGCAGCTGTTTTTGTTGTGGCTAAGAATTGGACATTGAAGGTATACCCATCAATTGGGAAATGACTAAACAAGTTGTATGATTGTGATAAAATATCATTGTGCTATAAGAAATGACATGCAGGATGATTTCAGAAAAACCTGAAAACACTTACATGAACTGGTGCAAAGTGAAGTAAATAGAACCAAGAGAACATTGTAGACCATAACAGCAACATTATTTGATGAAGAATGGTGAATGACTTAACTCTTCTCAGCACTACAATGATCCAAGATAATTCCAAAGGACTAATAATGAAGCATACTATCTGCCTCCAGAGAAAAAACTGATATCATTTGAATATGACTGAGGCATGCTATTTTTCATTTTCTTTCACTCTTTTTCTTTTATTCAAGTCTCCTTGTACAAAATGACTAATATGGAAATGTTTTACATGATTGCACATGTAAAAGCTATATCAGATTGCTTACCATCTCAAGGAAGAAGGACAATGAGGAGGAGGAGGAAGGGATAGAATTTGGAACTCAAACTTTAAAAAATCAAATGTTTAAAAATTGTTTTAACATGTAATTGGGAGGGGCAGCTAGGTGGCGCAGTGAGTAGAGCACCGGCCCTGGAGTCAGGAGGACCTGATTTCAAATCCGGCCTCAGACACTTGACACATTTACTAGCTGTGTGACCTTGGGCAAGTCACTTAACCCCAATTGCCCTGCCAAAAAGCAAAAAAAAAAATAAAAAAATAAAAAAATAACATGTAATTGGGGGAGAAAAAATTATATATGCATACATATATAAAATGTAAAATCATATGAAAAATAAATAAATAGAATGGGCAAAAAACAAATAAGCATAAAATGGACTGAAGGCCTGAATACTTTAATCAAGAATCAATACTATGGATCTCACCAGCTCTAGGCGAGGGTTTCATATAGCTTTTTGTAAAAAGAACTCTCAGCTCCAAGTCACATAGCAATGCCTTGTTCACCAGTGCTGGGCAATATTTAAAAAAAAAAAAACTTCATCGCTAAGACTAGATTAAGTGAAATAAGAGATGAAATTGAGGAACAGCTAAAATCTGAAGGGGGAAAAGTTGAAGAACCCAAGGACACTGAAAATCTTCACTTAATACAAACACCAGAAAGTATACCTAATAAAGTAATGGATAACAGAAATATCACTGAAGTCTCTAAAGATTTTGAAATGGAGATAGACATACTTAGAATGGAATTCCAAAAAGTCCTTTTTTAGTTTGATGACATGAAACCACCAATCAGACCAATTATACAAAAACAGAATAAAAACTTTTAAAGTTTTTATCTGCTATAACCATCAAACATAAGCACATTTGCAGTATTTGACAGAAAGGGTAAAAGCATTTCAGGTGCTTCTCTTCCCTAGGTTCCTGTCCTCTGTTAGCCACCACCACAACCACAGAAATGGTGACCACCAAAGTACTGAAAATTGGTAAGAAGCTCTATAAGGGTAAAACAAAAGAAGTCTATGACTTGTTGGATAGTCCTGGAAAAGTCCTCTTGTAATCTAACGACCAGATTACAGCATTGCATTAATGCAGCTAGAAAAAATCACCTGGATGGAAAAGCTGCAATCTCAAACAAAATTACCAGCTCTATTTTCAAGTTGTTACAGGAAGCAGGTATCAAAACCGCTTTCACCAAAAAATGGGGTGAGATAGCTTTCATTGCATCTTAATGTGAAATGATTCCAACTGAATGGGTACAGAGAAGACTTGCAACTTGTTCTTTTCACAAAAGAAATCCTGGTGTCAAAGAAGGATACAAGTTCTACCCACCTAAAGTGAAGTTGTTTTTCAAGGATGATGCCAACAATGATCCACGATGGTCTGAAGAACAGGTTATTGCTGCAAAATGGTGTTTTGCTGGACTTAACATAGGTCAGACTGAAGTAGATATCATGAGTCATTCCATACAGGCTATTTTTTTAAATACTGGAAAAATCCTGGTTACCTCAAAACTGTATACTGCTTGATACAAAGATCGAATTTGGTGTTCACGTAACTACAAAAGGTATCGTTCTTGCTGATGTTATTGATAATGATTCCTGGAGGCTCTGGCCTTCTGGTGAATGGTGTTTGTTGTGCTTTATTCTTAAAGAGGACCAAAATGACATCACTATGCTAGAGTCAAATTTTAATGTGTCTGACTGTGGCTGATCAGACCAATATGAGCTCAGAATGCTCTACCACAGGTCAGGCACAAATAGCCCATGTGAACATTCTGGGTGGAGTCTCTAAATTTATGCATCCTGCATTTCCTGCTTCAATTTGACTTTGCTCATAGAGCATAGCACCTTCTCTGATGTGGACATACCATCCTGAGTGGTCCTGTGCCAGTGTCTCCCATGTCACACAATCAATTCCAAAGTTCTTAAGAGAGACCTTGAGAACGTCCTTGTATCCCTTCTTCTGATCACCATGCGAGCACTTGCCCTGTGTGAGTTCTCCATAAAATAGTCTTTTTGGCAAGCGTAGTTTTCATTTGAACAATGTAACCAGCCCATCGGAGTTGTGTTCTCTGAGGCAGACTTTGAATGCTTGGCCATTTAGTCTGGAGACAGAACCCAATAGAAAGACAAACAGTTATGTTGGGACCTTGAGGAAGTGACTCCTGAAGGCCTCCAGATGGTGAAGAAAAACTTTGAATGGGTTGCAGAAACAGTGGAGTTGCTTCATAAAGTGGAAAGTCCACGCAGAGTTGTGGTATTTATGGACTCAACTTCTGACCTTGATCATTGTGAAAAAATTAAGAAGGCTTGTGGAAACTATGGAATTCCTGTGAACTTTGAGTAACATCTGCCCATAAAGGACCAGATGAAACTCTAAAGATTAAAGCAGAGTATGAAGGTGATGGTGTTCCCACTGTATCATGGCAATAGCTGGCAGAAGCAATGGTTTGGGACCAGCAATGTCTGGTAACAATGCATATCCAGTAATTAACTGTCCTCCCCTTACACCTGATTGGGGAGTTCAGGACGTATGGTCCTCACTTTGAATGCCTAGTGGTCTTGGCTGTTCAACTGCACTTTCACCTGAGGGAGCAGCTCAATTTGCAGCCCAGATATTTGGATTAAATAACCATTTGGTATAGGCTAAACTTCCAGGAAGCATATTAAACACATGGGTTTCCTTGAAGCAGGAGGATAAGAAAATCAGAGAATGCAGTTTATAAGAAGGCAGTGCATTTTTAAAAGGGGAAAACAAAAAGATTCTAATTTAGCTTCATAAAGCATTACCAATCAGGCAAGAGAAAAAATCATTCTAAACTCATCATAGAAAAATGCTAATAAAGTTTCTTACTTGGTTTTATGTTTATGGTCTGATAGAATGTATGTGTATCTTCATCCTTAGTATGCATATTCCTTTATAAGAGAAATTTTGTAATCCTGTCTGGGAAAAAACCAAAAACGACAACAAAAAGCATTTCAGGCTCTGTATATAGTAGTTCATATGATATACATTGCCATGGTAAGAATGAGCCCTGCCTTAAATCCATTGTCATATCTCCTATATATGGCTAATATTGCTTCCAGATTAAAGAAGGTATCAAATCAAAACATCTTATTAACCAGTCAATGAATATGAATGACAACAAAGTATACAGCTCCACCAGTAAACAAATCAAACTGTTCCTTCAACTCAATTAATCTTTCCCCACCAATAGCAAAATATAATTTGGATTTAATAGCCAAGAAATTTTTAATGTGTCCCTAGGAAAGAGAGACTGAAGTTTTCAAGCTTGAATCTGGAGGTCACAATGAACTGAAATATGAGGGTGATACCTAAAAATCCCTTGGTCTTAATGCTCCCAGGTGGGAAGGCCACCTTGGCCAGGTAGAGCATGCCATTGTCACCCAACACATGAGCTCTCACTTCCCCCTCAGCTGTCTCCTCCATTGTCATTTTGTCTTTCTTTATAATCTCACTTTCAATTCTACTACAGAAAGTATTTTTATAGTTTTATTGTTGCTATTAAATAAACAGATATTTTAGCTTAGAAAATACTTTGTTCTTCTCCAGTCAAGATATTCAGCATACAGATATCAAGAAGTCTGTGGCTGAATACAATAAGAAATGTATTGGTATCACAAAATCAAACATTGATGGGAAGAACAAATTTAAAGTAATAAAAAGTTATGCAATACTATTCCTAATGTATGCTCTCAGAGTGGTAAAGTAGATTGTGACATTTGGAGAGTATCCTAACAAAACCCCATAAAATATTAACAAAACACAGGGCCCATCTCCCTGAGGCAACTCAGGGTGCTGAAGAAGAACAGCTCTTCCAAACCATAAAGGAGGAAGAGGATTGATAAATATTCTTAGAGCACATGACATATCAAACACCCCACTTTTAGATCAAGTAGACATCAATTCCCTGGGAAATAGTAAAGGCTGGTGACAGGTCGATGCCATTGGGTTTGCCAAATGTGCGAAACCTTAGGTGGGTTACATCAAAAGGCCCTCTATGGGTGATATCCTCATAAACTTTGCCAGTAAGATGTCTTTAAAGAGGTATCAAGAAAAGGACTGAGTCACGCAGATTTGTTTGTGTAAATAGAAGGCTTTTATAATAGCAACTCAGTACCAGGTCATTGCCACTTGACATTACATGAGGATTATCCTTCAACAGCCCTGACTTAGTGATCGATGCAGATTATGCAATGAAATGACAGACATAGCCTCAGTGAATTTAAATGACATTTTGCTATCACTGGAGTAAGATTCCATGAATTGAAGGAGCATGTGTTTTTTGAGTGGATCCACATAGTTTGATTTCATTCATATACAAATGTCTAATAAGATGTTTCAGCACCACTCTATTTTTAACTTATGTTCCGGGCCAGGGACAACTCAGGACAGAAATGAAATATGACACTCATAGACTAAATAGCATTTGACAAAAGAAACATATCTTATAGTCGCATAGAAATGGGTATTTAGCAAAAAATATATAGTTAATTCAGTTGGACATAACTTCCTTTACTTCCACATTTGCCATAGTGGCCTGGCCAGTTAAAAGGGTGTGTGGCCTAAAACAACATTGGGACATCTATCAAGCCTAAGGAGTGCCAACTATTTGTGCTCTGGGTTTTAACTTTTGGGCAATTGGAAAGCTTTATCAATGGTTTAAGCCTTAGAGGCCTAGATCAATTAAGTCTTGCCTTTTTAAGAAACAAAATTTTTTTAATTAGCCTATACGGCAGGGACTTTCCAGTATAACCACGGTGGGCTCCAACTACATTAGTGACCATTATTGTTCCTAGAACTTGGAAGCCATACTTAGTTTTATTTAGGAGAGATGATCATGTATTTAAGGCTGGATGTAACCATAAGAGATTTAACTACAAAAAATGCCACTTTTATATCAATTATTTTTGATGTTACTATGTTGGTGGCATGTTTGAGAACAATTTTTATGTGGGTATATAGGTCTGTCATATATTTGCAGGACATGAGTGTAGAACTGAGTTAAAAGGCTTTGAAATAATCAATAAAGGCATCGTAACTATTAGGGCACTTTAGATTCAGCTCAGCGCTCCAGCGCTGAGATATTTTTGAATCCTGACTCTGTCATCCAGTGTGTTAGCTCTCCCTCCCAGCTTTATGTCACCAGCAAATATGTTAAAGGTACCATCTGTGCTTTTATCTGAGTCGCTGGTAAAAATATTCAATAGTACAGGGCCTGACACAGATCTCTGGGACACTCCACTGGAGATGCCAAATTGACATTGACTAGCAATAGCTAGTACTCTTTGAGTATAGCCGTTCAGCCAATTCCAGAATCATCTAATTATACTATTATCTAGCCAACTTCTCTTCGTCTTGTTTACAAGAGTAGCATGAGAGACTTTATCAAATGCTTTGCTAAAATCTAGATAAACTATATCTACAACATTCCCCTGAGTTACCAGTTTAGTAATGCTGCCAAAAAATGGCAATAAAATTAGTCTGGCATGACCTGTTCTTGACAAAGCTATGCCAGTTTCCTCTTTTTACTGCTTCCTTTTCTAATTGTTCATTAACAATCCCTTCAATGATACATTCTAGACCTTTGCTAGGAATTGAATTTGAGCTCATTGGCCATTTCTGCAGACTCCATTTTGGGGCCTTTTAAAAAAAAATCAAGTCAACATTTGCCCTCTTCCAATCCTGCAGTATCTGTCCCGTTCTTCACAGTCTTTCAAGGATCACTGCTGGTTCTTTCATCTCCAGGGAATGAAGTTCATTGGAGCCTGGCGTCTTGAACTTGGTAAGAGCAGCTACTATAGATGTTGCTATGAATTTCGGTTCTCCATTAGCTATTCTGGTTCTCCTTCTTCTAGACAAAAGATCTTCTCCTTGTTAGGAAAAGCAACAACAAACACCAACAAAGGAAATAAGAGTTGAGTAGTTCTGTTCTCCCTTCGTTGTCCATCATCATAGTCCTGTCCACATTACACAGAAGTTTTATCCTTTCACTGTTGCTTGTTGTCATCATTCAGTCATTTTCAGTTGTGTCTGATTCTTCATGACTTCATTTGGCATTTTCTTGGCAGAGATACTGGGGTGGTTTGCTATTTCCTTCTCCAGCTCATTTTACAGATGAGGAAACTGAGGCAAAGAGGGTTAAGTGACTTGCTCAGGGTCACACAGCTAGTAAGTGTCTGAGGCCAGATTTGAACTCAGGTGTTCCTGACTCCAGGTTCTGTCCACTGATGCACCTATCCCTTCACTGGTCCTCTTCTTTTCCTCAATATGTCTAAAAGCACCTCCAAAACCCTTTTGGTTATCCTTCACTTTTATCACCAGCATCAGATCATTCTGGTACTTAATCATCAGCGATCCTAGCTTTTGATTTCTCCTCCATTACCTGACTTTGCTTTCGTATTCTACATTTGTCTTTTTAAATCTAAATTGGTTGGTTTGTTTGCTATCTATCCATACAGATCTCTTCAGATAATGTTCTCCTTTTCTCCCATCATAATTTTTCTTTTGTATCTTAGTATTTGATGGTTAAGTACTTCCCATCTCTCCTGGGTTATTTTCCCCTGTAGAATTTTATTCCAGTGGGATTTTACTGATCATCTCTACTCTTTAATGAGCAGAGAAGATCTCTACTTCTCTACCTCTTGAACTCTACTCGAGCCAGATTTAATCTATGCCAAATTTCTTCTCCTTTTCACTTAGGCAGCTAGGTGGCTAGCGGATGAGGTGCTGACTTGGGGTGAGGAAGACATGAATTCAAATAATTACCTGTTGTGTGACCCCTGGGCAAGTTATTTAACCTTCCTCAGCTTCCAATTTCTCATCTGCAAAATGGATTTTGCTGGAACCATATTCTATTCATGGGCTCATCTCACCTGGTTTCAGTGACACCTAGGAAGTCTTGAATTAAGATCCCTCATTCATCTTACCTTTTAACCATGCCTTGTGCATTTGTGTATAAACATCTGAGGCCAGAGATTTTATTACTGGCTCCTTACTGGACAACTCCAGGGCTATTTTGCTTCCTATGTTGTAGACACTCTGTGTAGTAGTAAGCTTGGTGGATATAAGTAGGCAGTTTGCACTCTCTTTTTAAGTTTAAATTCTTTTTGTCTATTTTTTCAAGATTCCAGGCAAATACGTTCTTACCAGCCTTTATTAGGTATACTCTATCCCTAACCAGGAGCTTACCATTCCTATATTTTAAGAGGTGGTCCAGAAATCCAGATCCCATTTCCAGACACCATCTTCTTAACTAATTATTCACGTACCAAATTTGCTTTTCTCTTCTGATGTTCCTACCTTCAATCAGAAACTATGAGGAAAACACCAAGTATGCCCCCCAAGGTTTTCAGTTTCTTACCAAAAACTTCAAAATTTTTAGCAATGCTTTCTAAACCACTTTTGGCAGAAATAAGTTCAGAAGAGGAAAGAGACAATAGGATCATTTTGCTACCATTGTGTCTGAGGCGCTTCTTTTAAAACTCTATAAAAGAAATTTAGAGTTTCATATATAATCCTTATTTCTATTCTTTGTATATTGAAATCTTCATATTTGTTGATTTTCATAAAGAGGAAAATTTTTAAAATAGATTTGTTATCTGCATCTACAAAAAGAACTGATAAATAGAAGTAGGTATAGAATAATTTTACATATATACCTGTGTCTAATGATAGACATCTCTAGGGTGGGAGAAGAGGAGGGAAGAAAAAAAAAAAGAAAAAAGAAATTTACATGATAATTTTGTTGTATATTTGAAAGGAATAGCAAGATGTGCGTAGTAGATTTGCATGTACAATCATGTACAATCATCTTTTTACTGTACTATGTCAGGGGTGGGGAACCTGTGGCCTCAAGGTCACATATGGCTTTCTAGGTCCTTGGATGTGGCTTTTTGACTGAGTCCAAGTGTTACAGAACAAATCCTTTCATTAAGAGGATATGTTCTGTGAAGTTTGGATTTAGTCAAAGGGCCACACTCAAGGACCTAGAAGGCCACATGTGGCCTCGAGGCCACAGGTTCCCCACCTTTGTACTATGTTATGGAAATGCTTGTTTTATGCCATAAATTAAACATAAAATAAGAAAAAATAGACTCCTTCTAGCACAGGGTATCTTCATCTTTCACCATCTTCATCTTGCCATAGACCTCTTTGGCAACCTGTGGAAATCAGGATAATGCTTTGGCCTATGTTCATGACTGAGGAAAATGCTAAATTTCAGTTAGAGGTTAGCAAAAATAAAGATGTCATTTGTTTTTCCCATCCTAGTTCACAGACCTCCTGAGTATATCCATCGACCCCACTGGGTCCTCCAGATTAAGGACCTCTATTCTAGCAGTGTCATTTGTGCCTATATCAACCACCAGAAGTGGATAACAGTCATCTGGTTTGATAATACCTGAGGGGGATTTCTCTCTCACTTCCTGGACAAAGGCTAGGGAGGAAATTGCCCTTTTTCTGTTTTTCTCAAGTCAACAAATAGCTGCCTGAATATCTTTTAGCAGAGAGTGACCAACCAATACACATCATCTCTTTTGACCCTTGCTAGATGCTCTCTCATCTGGCAGCTGCTATAAATCCATTTCATCATTCCTGGGAGGACAAGCAGCTGCTTCTTCCTAAGAGGGAACAGTTCCATCTCTTCAGAAAGAGCCTCATGGCTATTATTAGCTCCAAGAGTTCAGTGGTCTTTCTTTCCTTTTTCCTCAGCACCGTATCCTTCCACCATCCTAAATCCTGCTTCTTCACGCTCCTTTTCTCCTTTGTTTTTACACTGAAGCTCTTCTTCTGTTTTTTTTTTTTTTGGTGTTGTTGTTTGTTGTTGTCACTGATGATATTTTTTTAAAGAAACAATTCATTTTCCCGAGAAAGGAGTGGTTCTAATACCTTTGAATCCTCTTCTAGGAGAGAAAACAACCTACAACTTTACCATAGATTACAGTCCCTTTACTGTGGCCAATATAAATATTATATACTCTGTAAAGGTCACCTAAAAATCCTTCTTGCTCTCCAAACCTACTAAAAGTCAAATGACACCAATCCAATCACTCTTGAGAGCAGTTTGGAACTATGCCCAAAGGGCTATAAAACCGTACATACCCTTCGATCCAGCAACGCCACTATTAGGTCTACATCCCAAAGAGATCATAAACAAAGAGGAAAGGACCCACACGTACAAAAGTATTTATAGCAGCTCTTTTTGTGATGGCGAAGAATTGGAAATTGAGGGGATGTCCATCAATTGGGGAATGGCTGGACAAGTTGTGGTATATGAATGTAATGGAATGCTATTGTTCCATAAGAAATGGTGAGCAGGTGGACTTCAGAAAAACCTGGAAAGACTTACATGAACTGATGCTGAGTGAAATGAGCAGAACCAGGAGAATATTGTATGCAGTAGTAGCAACATTGTGCAATGACCAGCTTTGATAGACTTAGCTCTTCTCAGCAATACAAGATTCTAAGACAATTCCAAAAGACTCATGATGGAAAATGCTATCCACATCCAGAGAAAAAATTATGGAGTCTGAATGCAGATCGAAGCATACCGTTTTCTCTTTTTTTTTCTTTCTTGTGGTTTTTCTCTTTTGTTCTAATTCTTCTTTCACAAGAGGATTAATATGGAAATATATTTAATATGATTGTACATGTATAGCCTATATCAGATTGCTTGCTGTCTTGGGGAAGGGGGAGAGGAGGGAGGGAGAAAAAAGCTTGGAATTCAAAATCTTATAAAAGTAAATGTCGAAAATTATCTTTACATATAATTAGAAAAAAAATAAAATCCTATTAAGTGGGAAAAAAGTGAAATGACGAATCACCAAATATTCTCTACAGACATTACTCTAGAACCCTCTCAGAAACTCAGACCCAGAATAGCTCTATCTCGTTGACCTATTCTGTATCCCTCCTTGCAAAATAAAAATAAGTAGGGCAGTTTTCAGTACACTAAAAAAAAAAGGTCTTCCATGGTTTTGTCAACAATGCTTCCCAGGTATTCAAGAACTGTCCCAATTTTAAATACTTTGTCCCATTGTTCCTGTAAATGATCACAACATCCTTGAAAACCCAATGTTGAAGAAATAGAATGAATTGTCACTAAAAATTACAGAAAATATACAGACATTGTAAAAAAAATGAGGACCACCAAAATTGGAGGATCACAAAATTGAAGAAACATTTACTGATAATGGACAGCACCTGTGGGCTACCCACAGCTATTTGACTTCAACTCTAATCCATGAAATAATAAAGCCCAAATTATGTTGATCCATCCCACTAGAATAAGAGTCCCCAACAAGTCAATGATTATCTAACCGTCAATCACAAAACCATAGGCTAGTGCTTGCTGCCACCATGCCTCTCCCATTGGAGCCACAGGTAGCAGCAACCACTGTGCACCAAAAGGTTTGGGGAAAATCCTGGATCAGCTCTCTGCTCTTGGAGACTTCCACAGAGAGGAAAATGTGGTTGGTAGCCACATGATACCTTGTCATCAACTTGCACTCTCCACTCTGCCCTAAATCATGACTTCACAAAAATCGACATCAGGACAAGATCAGGGCCTATGATCATTCTCCTTAGCTCATGGTCATTTTCTCCTTTCCCAGACTGCTTAGTATTTTAAAAGTCAATAGGTAGTCTTATTCAATCCAACAAACATTTTCTAAAGCACCTACTGAGTGCTCTGTAACCCTCCCAGACACTCAAGCTCAGAATGACTCTATGTCCCCCACCTGTTCTCCTGACAAAAGAAAAGTAGATAGGACAGCTTCCAGTAAACTAAAAATATCTTCCATGATTGACAAAATAAAAGACAACATCTGTCCCCAAGATGCTTACATTCTGCTAGGGGGCCTGATACTGCTTAAAGGGAGATGATATCGTTAATGTACTGCTCAGGGACAAATAGAAAGAACATATCTGATTTCTTGACATCCAACCTAGCTTTTAAATCTGGAAATCCTTAGTAAATACATCAACATAGGAACGAAGGACAGGTAGGTGGCACAGTGGATAGAATGCTAGGCCTGAAGTGAAGAAGATTCATCTCCCTGAATTCAAATCTGGCCTCAGACACTTCTAGTTGTATGACCCCGGGCAAGTCATTTAATTCTGCTTGCCTCAGTTTCCTCATCTGTAAAATGAGCTGGAGAAGGAAATGGCAAATGACTCCGGTATCTTTGCCAAGAAAAACTTCAAATAGTGTCATGAAGAGTCAGGCATAATCGAACAACAACAAAAGGAATGAAGAATTTATCTTTCTAGTATCTGTACCCTCTTAATAGATGGGAGGCTTTTCTACTCTAAAGCTGTCCTTTTACTGTGGTTCCAAAGGCAGTCAGGCAAATTCTTGCCCAAGAAGCTGTCTCCAAAAGATAACATGGCAAAATATCCTGCCTTAGATACCTCATAGCTGTGTAACCCTGGGCAAATCACTAAGCCTTTCTATTCCTCAGTTTCTTCACCTATAAAATGAGGGAGTTGGATTCAGAGGACTCTTCCAGCTCTAAATCTATTATCCTATGCCCAGGTCTGAAACAGCTTTGAACCAATCCCTTGGAAACTCATCTATTACAATTGGACGATAAAGCAATTTAAGCTTTATATCCCACCTCTTTCATGGAACCTCGGTTCCTTCTTTGAAATAGAAAAGAGATGGAAATATCTGCCTCTCCCTAACAAAGGGACCCTGTCCTGTGGGGCACAGACCTGCCAACACTAAGAAAGGTTGTAGGAGGCTAGGGCCCTATTACACATAAACATCCTGAGGGCAGGAACCATGTATTTTTTTGTATTCTGACTAATACCAGGGGCTGTGTGAAATGATTCAAATTCACACCAGCATCTTACTGTTTACCTATTTACAACTTTTCAAGGAGCTGAGTCATTTTGACTGAATTTTATTTCATAATAATAGGCACCATGATGCAATTTAAATTTGCTCTGCACATCAGGCTTCTGACTGGAAACAAAATGGCGGACAGTAAGTTTTCCAATGAGAGTCTTCTGGGATTGTCAGCATGAGGCCTGTCATTTGCAGAATCAGTAGTTATATGTTGATTGGATTAAATCACTTAATTCCAGATGATTGGTTGCTTTAATTTTTTTTAATTTTATTTTTAGAACCTTCTCTAGGCCACATATACTAATATGCTACTCCAACTCTTGGCATAGAGATGCTCCTGGGTTCTCCAAGGCCGTGCCAGCAGAGCCCAAGCTGGAAAGGCTTCAAGTCCAGGTCCGGTAACAGATTGTCAGTATCTTCCATCCAAGGACCAACTCAGCTAAATTTGGAGAGTCTCATCAGCAGCCAGTCGGCCACATGGCAATGAATTTTTTGGCCACAATAATTCATAAAGACTGTCTACTGAGGGGCAGAATGATTGTGATCTCCATGAGTAAAGAGTGGGCAATGATGGAATCAGGAATCCTTTAATATATGGAAATATTTTTACACTGAGGAGATTATTCAGAGGGCCTGAGAGGCAGACCCCTTGGAGTTTATCCCACTTGATTCACTCTGGGACTTAGAATTGTGAAAAGAAAAAAACAATTCCAGTAGAGAAAGGGGCTGGTGATGTCGCATGACAAATTGATAAGGCAGAAGGCTGTTTGAAAATAATCAGAAATTCTCTCAGGAAGCCCAATTATATTCTTATATTGTGAATCAAAATGCTGATGCTAAAGACCTGACCTATCATTCACATACCTTTTATCCTGTAATTAAACCAGATAAGCTGCTGGGCTAATTCTTTCCTGAATGATACCACCCTTTGAGCAAGACTGTACATCTGCAGAAGACTTCACTCTGATGATCTATTATACCAATATTTCACTGTAGTGAGCTGCCTCCTTAATGATTTACCCATAACCCATCATCAGAATGAGACGCACTTATAATATATTACTCAATAAGTCTGTGGTGGCCAAGAGAGAAAGTCAGGTTCACTGACAGAGGAAGTGCCCTTACATGGTAGATATCAGCTCACACGTAACATGCTGGGATCTCTCTTCCTATATAAATGTGTGTGCCTATTTTCATGAGCATGTCTCTGTTACCTATCTCTGTCTCTCTGTCCCTGTTTATTTCTGTCTGGCCATCCATATCTCTATCTCTCAGTCTCTGTCTCTCAATCTCTATCTCTCTGTCTGTCTCCCCTGACCTATAATTTTATTGGCATAGAGAGCTCGTTGGTGTGGAAACTCCTTCCAACAACGCAAATAGGCAATTATTCTGTAATTTAAAGTCTAAAAGACTGGGGTTACTAAGAGGATAGGTGACTTGTCCAAAATCACACTGCCAGTATGTGTCGGAGACAGGAGTTGAGCCCAAACTTTCCCCTCTAAAGCTGTCTATCTAGCCACTGTACCACACTGCCTCCATCTTTAGGTCCGTCATGGATAAAACATGATCTTGGCTACCTCATAGACTCTCAGAATTGAAGGGACACTCAAAAAGCCACCTAGTCCATAACCTCCTTCCTGTCTTCATCTGAGCCATGGCAGACAGCAGTCTAGTTGTCCTACTCTTTAAGATCTCTGGGAGACATTCCATGGCCTCCTATAACAAGTCTGAGAAGCTCTTTCTCAGATCCACAGCTGGCTCTATCTCCAGGGTACGTGGCTAGCTATATTCCCTAACTTTCAGAGCAGGCTGAAAGTTCTCCTGCTCAAAATTGCCTACCCTTTGGACCTGCTCTAGTACTTGATTTTCACCACATGTGAATTCAGGTCCTGAGACTCCAAAATGCACATGTCATCATTAACAACTATTTCCCTGTTCATTTCTCAAATCAAGTTGCTGTTACAACAATTTTTGAAAGGATGCTGACACCCCGGGCAGCCAAGGAGACGAAGAGACTCAGAATTATTCCAGTGCCTGGTGCAATGCCTTGACCGTAGTAGGAACCTAATAAATGCTTATTGATTAATTGATTGACTCCTTCTAAGCTCGTACTGGTCTGATCAGCCACAGTCAGACACACTGTACTTCAGCCCCAACAGAGTGATGTCATTTAGGTATCTTCAAGAGCAGAGGACAACAACCACCATAGATTGGTTCCATCCATGGACCAGCTGAAGAACCAGGAATTTTCAACCTGCAGAAAATAAGACCTAGGTAAGAGTCTGTAAAATGAGTAAATTGGAATAGTCTCCAAGCTTCCTTCCAGCCCTAACCTCTGTGCTCCTAACATCCTATGACCTTATGACATGATAGCTATCTTCAAGGTTCCAAAAGGTAAAACTAGGGACAATGGGTAGAAGTTAGAGAGAGGCAGACTTTGGTTCAGTATAAAGAAAAAAGTTCCTAGTAATTAGAGTTATTCAAAGAGTAGAGTTACCTGGATCTGGAAGTCATGGTTTCCACATCACTGAAGATCTTTGAAGCTGATGGAAGCTGGATGACCACTTGTCAAAAATTCCACAGATAGGACTGATGATTCAAGTGAAGGGTCTTCTGAGGACTCTTCCACCTCTAAGATCCTATGAGTCTATTTCTCTGGACTTGATACCATATCTGCCTAAAGGGGTTCTTCACCTTTTTGTGTGTCATGGACCTTCTCTGAATCATGCTCTTAAATGCATACAATAAAACACATAGAATTACAAAAAGAACTAAATATATTGAAAGAAAGATGTAATTTTTTTCATATCCAAGTTCACAGACCTCCTAAGAATGCCCTACCCAGAATATCAATATATGCCAAACTCTGTTACTTAGCTAGGTTCCCCATTCTGGCCCCCTTTGGCCAGCCCTGTCTTCTTTCTATCAATGACCTAGTGGGACAAAAAGGATGCCAGAAGCTGAAGAGTTGGTAACAAAGACAACAACTTCCAGACTGGACTGGAGATCATTCCCCACCCCACCAAGGAAATCCACCTGGTTTTTAGAAGCCCGCCCTGGGGCTGAGCTATCCTGATCGTTAAGTAAATGCAAATTCATTTAACTCACTAACCAGCCTCAGACCAAGCTTTTCACATCCTATCCAGCCATCCGCCTTGGGCATCTTGCCATCTGCCCTGCCAACCACATACAGAAACTCCCTAATCCCAACCTTCTACCTCTTGCTCTAGGAACAGCAATGAAATTAACACTACTATTGCTTTTGGAAATAACATGACAATCTACTGCCCTGTGACTCTACTCATTGTCCTTATGACTCCTTAAACCAAAACTCTCTTCCTTGGACATCTTTTCCTTATGTGTGCTGCTTTATTAGAATATAAGTTTTCTTGAGGGCGGGAATGGTCTAAGTCTTGAATTTGAATCTCCATTGGTTAGCGACTGGTACTTAATTTTTTAAAATTCATTCAAAGCCAGCTTCCCCAATTTGTGATTTTTATTACAATATTAACGTACTAATGTTTTAGCATCGGCTGTGCACTGCTCTTTCTGCCAAAAGCATCTATCCGTAAATCCCTCGGATAAGTAAGAAAACTGAGAGTCAAGGGTCCTGAATCAAATCGACTAAATGACCTCATATCAAATATCAGGGCATTAAGGGTCTTGATTTTCCTGCTTTAAAAATGGAAATTCCACTAATCGCATTGGTTGACTGTGAGATTACTTCCTTGCCTTGGGTCCCTTATCTGTAACTCAAGGACAATAATATCTGTAGTATTAATAACCTCACAGTCTTGTTGTGAAGCTAAAATGAGATAAAATACATAAAACACTTTGCAAATGTTGAAGTGCTGTATAAATGTCGGGGGGGGGGGGTGATGGTAGTGGTGGTGGTGGTGCTATCATCACCATCATTGTTATTAAATAGCCTTGAGTTTCCCCTATAACAGGACCCCAGACAGGCACTCCATATACTGTCCCTGACATCCCACCATGTGTCTGGCTTTACCCCTACATGGCTGGAAGCCTTTAGAATCTGTCTCTGTTAAGACCAAAAATGAAAGATTTGGCAGTACAGGAAGAAGGTTCTTGGTGGGTAGCCAGGCATGAGAAATGTGATGACTTAGAGAAGGTCCTTTAGGAACTAGGAGGCTGTGACTCCTGCTGGGGTGATGGAAAAGGGCCATTGCGTCTCGGCTGGTGGAAGGAGAGGGAAGCTGGGTGATGAAGCCCAAAAGCCGCCTGGCTTCCTTTTTAATATTCAAGAGATGACCTCAAGCATCCTCGGCTTTCAAACTGAGAGCACCAGGAGGGGATCTGAAGAACAACTGGTGCATCCTTTGGAAAAGTCTCAGATTCAATTGCTAGACCAGAACACTCCACTTTTCCACTCATCTACCCTTATCCTGCTACCCTTCCCATGATTTCATAGTCCTCAGATGTCTGGGCCAATTCTGCAGTGACGTCAATCGCCCCATGGCATACTTGGCTCTTGATACTGTTAGGAGGGGCCCACCTTCCTACTCCCGGCAGCCTGGGGCAAAGAACAAGAGGCCACCCAGAAGGCACATAGCTTACGCCGAACGCTTGGAGAGAGTAAGACACAGCCTAATGTGGAGGAGCTGAGATGGAAGAGGAAGTACGGTGAATTCTCCTGGACCTTCAGATCCCTGCCTCTAGCAGGGCCCCTCACTACCCTGACCCCAGCCCCAGCTCCATCTGTAGGGTCTCACTAATACTAGGATCATGGATATAAAGCTGAAGTGGTTCTCAGAGGCCAGCTAGTCCAAATCTCATTTTACAAATGAGGAAAGTGAGACCCAGGGAAATTAAGTGATTTGTCTAGGGTCATGGTGGGATCTGAACCCGGGTCTCTTGAATTGAGAGACAATTCTTTCTATTATACATAACATCTTTCTTCTCCACTTTTTCCTCTTCCTCTTCTCCCTCTCCGTCCTCCTTCTTTTCCTCTCTCCTCTTCTTCTTTTTTCTTTTCCTCTCCCTCCCACCAACAGATTTAGAGCCGAAAGGGCTGCTTCCCTCTACATTTCACAAGGAGTATATTCAAAGAATCGTCATCTGAAAGGATCCAGCCTTGAAGAAGATGAATCACGGCAACTGTTGACCCCATGTGAGGCATTAGCAACGATGCCTTGAGGCTAAGGTCTTCAGCAGTGGCCACTTCTGTGGTTTGTAGAAAAGGGAAAAGGAAATCATGAATGATAATAACTCACATTTCTATAGAGCTTTTGAGTTTCCAAAGAGCTTTCCTCACAACTACCCCGGGAAATAGGTAGAGCAAATACTATTATCCCCTCTTCATAGATGAGGAAACTGAGGCCCAAAGTACTAAAGGTTAGTTAACTGGAAAAGGAAAATCCCTATTATTTACTCAGTCTTCCTTTGCCCGTCCCCAAGGCTACCCTGGACAGCTAGGTGACACAATGGAGTGTGCATAGCCTAGAGTCAGAAAGACTCATCTTCCTGAGTTCAAATCTGGTCTCAGACACTAGCTGTGTGACCCTGGGCAAGTCACCTAACCCGGTTTGCCTCAGTTTCCTCATCTGTAAAGTGAGCTAGAGAAGGAAATGGCAAACTGCTCCAGGATCTTTGCTAAGAAAACCCCAAATGAGGCCACATAGGGTTAGACAATGACTGCAAAACAACCGAACAACAAGTCTAACCTAGAGTCGATCTCTTGCTTTGCCCCTTCCCATCAAGTCGTCCAGGTTAGTCACAGATATAATAAGGAGAAGAAACAGGAACCTGGACCAGTTTCCAAGGGTTGGGCACATTGCTCCCTGTCCTGCCCTTCGAAAAGGACAGGCTGTCAGTGACTTCACTGGCCCCTAGACAGAGGTCCTATTGTCCCCTGTCCCACACCCCTCCCACTCCCAATTCCGCCCCAGGACCTCTGCTCCCTAACTTTTAGCCAAAATATGACGGTATAAGGGCACGCCCCAACCTCGTCAGGTCTGGAATTCTGCAAGGCGCCAGGATAGCTGAATGGGTTCTAAAGGACCAGCGTGAGGACACAGCGCCATCTTGCGGTCTTCATGGGCACCCACGCCCACAGGCTCTGGCCGTGACATTTGCAAATAAATCCATACCTCATCATTACTCATCATCACAACTTGGTGTTCTCTTGAGGGGAATGTACTACAGCAAGGGACACACACACACACACACACACACACACACACACACAGAGGCACACTGGTTTGGGGCCGAGGATCCTAAATGCCACAGTGACTATTAAACAACGTCCTGCCTGTGCCTAAACAGGAGGGAAGCAGGGATGGATTGTCTCTCTTTTTTCATCTAAACTGCTAACCCAAAATAAAGCAGCTGTTGAAGCCCCTGACCTTTCCCTAGCTGTTGGAAGGGAAATGCTGGATAAATAATAGATAGCTCACTGCTGGGTTGTGCTTAGAACCATCTTTTAATTAAAATAGCTAAGCAACCAGAAGGTCATGGGGACTGACATTTGAGGTAGCAGTCCAGCAGAGGCATCGCCCAACTGGAAATCTGGTCTGGAAAATTGAGCCCCACCAGTGGACAGATCCTCCCTGAAGTGTCGGTGGGCTTGTTTCTGTTTTCTTGGGGCAGACAGAATACTTGGCTTTCTGTCTTTTGGTGATAGACAACCCAGAATATGCATGTTGCTAGCCCTCCTATAGCAATCTTTCCCCTCCTAGAGCCTAGTGCAGGAGTAACTGCTTGTCTGGCCACAGCATCCCAGGGCAGGGACTGCTTCTATGCTGAGCTTCACCAATCAGAAGTGAGCTTGCCACTTAGTTCCCCCACGGTGACAAGAGCCACTTCCTGTCTCTCCTCCAGGAGGCTGTGTCCTTTCTTGGTGAGCCAAGGTGACCTTCAACCAGGCAGCTCACTGATCCTGAACCCCTGCCTTATCAGCTATTGGACATAGGTTTATCCCTGTTTATGGACCCCAGCAGAATCAGTCTGGTATATCTCTGCAGAAATGAAATTTAACTCAGGAATGGAGGCAAAGAATAGTCCTATTGCCACCTTGAACAGTTCATCTAATCATGCCTCCAATTCCCTAGTTCTCTACAAGGGGCACAGTGCCAACTTTTCCCACTGCCAGTACCACACACAGTCATCTACCTGAACTTATGGGTTGTCAACAAAGCTGCCAGCTCGCTTCTGAATCTAGTCTGTCACAGCTGAAAGCTGAGGAGGATATATGAGACAGGAAAACTATAGCCCACCGTATTTTGGTTGCCAGACAACAGGGACAGGCTGCTGTGACGTCTGTAAGGAAACTCCAGTTGCCTATCTGAATGGAACTTTTTGGGGAGGAAGACTACTGGTGGAGGAGTGAAGGATCTGAGCCATTTTTTTTAATGACAAGCTGTCATTGGGGGAGGGGAGGGAGAAAAGATCATTATCTTGCATAATTCACCAAACCTTTAAGGACATTAATTGATCATGATTGCCAGTGCCAACATTAGAGAGCTTGGCATTATTCAGAACACATTTAAAAAAAAATTATTTGGCCTGGCTTTCTAGAAGCTTCCATTCAAAGGCCAAGTCAAATTAACAAGAGAAATCTGTATAATGACCTAGTGTATTAAAAACAAATATTTCCAAGAATTTTAGAATTCTCTTCCACATGGATGAGAAGGGATTAGATTTTTATTTTCTCCATTGGCTTACCTTCCTTTAACTGTGGGTGAAACCCAAGACTCAGTCCTCAGCCTTCTACTTTTCTTTCTCTTCATTCTCTCTCTCAGAAAACTCAACTATATTAAAAAACTAAACAATTAGCTCTTGGCCAGTGATTTATTATTTTGATTTATTAACCAAAAGAGGGAGTGAACGTAAAACGCCTTACAAACCTTTAAGCACTTGTTGTTCTTATTATCCTCATCATCTTTGACTTTCTCTTTCAGTTCAATGGAGTGTTTCTAAGTGTTTACTATATTTTGGGGTGAATGTTTCAGGGAGATTTTATTGGGGGTGGGGTTAACCATATTTTAATTTTAACATTCATCTTAAGAAAATTTGAGTTCCAAATTCTCTCCCTCCTTCCAGCCCCTCCCCTACCTATTGAGAAGACAAGAAATGTTATCCCCATCATACATGTGAAGTCATGGAAAACATTTCCATATTAGCCATGTTGCCAAAAAAAAGAGGCATGAAAAATAAAGTGAAAACCAATATGCTCCCATCTGCATTCAGAGTTCATTATTTCTCTCTCTGGAGGTAGACAGTATTTTTCATGAATCCTTTGGAACCATATTGGATCACTGTATTGATACAGTAGCTAAGTCTTTCACTGTTGATCATCATTACAATACTGTTGTTTTTGTATACAATGTTCTCCTAGTTCTGCTCACTTCACTTTGCATCAATTAATATGTCTTCTCAGGTTTTTCTGAAGCCATTCCCTTCAACATTTCTTATAGCACAATGGTATTCCATCACAATCCTATATCAGAGCTTGTTCAGCCATTCCCCAACTGATGGGCATCCTCTCAGTTTCCAATTCTTTGCCACCACAAAAAGAGCTTATGTAAATATTTTTGTCCATGTGTCCTTTTCCTTTTTATCTGATCTCCTTGGAATATAGTACTAATAGCAGTACTACTGGGTCAAAGGGTATGCACAGTTTTATAGTCCTTTAGGCATAGCTCCAAATTGTTGCCTGGAATGATTGGATCCATCCTATCTTTTGTAGCCTTGTACTATATTACTCCTCTCCCATGCTCCACAGTTCAGCCAAGCTGACCTTCTGTTTCTCATACATGGTACTCCATCTCCATACTTTTGCATTGGATGTTCTTCACTCCTAGAATGCACTCCCCCTGACCTCTACCTCATAGAACCCCTCTTTCTTCAAGACACCACCTTCTACACAAAGCCTGATTCCCCCACCCCCCAACTCCTAGTGTTCTTGTTACTTGACTATCTTGGGTCTAACTACCTTGTATTTACTTTGGATTTAGTCTACATGTGCTTATGTATGTTTGAGTTTTCTCATCCAATAGAATATGAGCTCACATTTTATTGGGTGAGGAAACTCAAACATACCTAAGTTAGGGAGTAGGGATTGCTTATTTTTTTCTATTTGTATCCCCAGCTCCTAGCGCAGTGCTCAGCACATAGTAGGTGTTTATTGATCAATGATTATTAATGATTGATTCATTGATTCAATGAATTAAAAGTATGAGTCACACAAAGGGCAATAGAGAGACATAGAGCAGGCATGAATACCCTGCGACACATTAGGAAAATAGTCTTCTTGTCTCGAAGTCTAGCATTTTATCTGTCTAAAAGGAGGTAGGTTAGTTTTATGACATGAAATCAAGGGATGAAGAACCTTCTGGCTCCCCTGATATTCATTCAATGTCAAGAAAACTAGAATGAGTTCCCAATACGTTAGATAGATCGCTGCGGAGGATTTCTAAGAGGGAACAGATGAGTTGCACAGGATGAGGAGACATGAATGGCCTGCAATCAGCACTACTGGGAGGGATACTCCCATTGATGAGATCACAGATCCACCAAAGTGCCAAAGGCAAGTGTTGACATGACCTCATACTCCACGTGTCCAAAGCTCAATCCATTCATTCTCCTATTAAGACTTGTTCCCTTTCCCAACTTGCTATCAGTGATCACCTTCAGGTTCCCAGTAACCCAAACTCACAACTTTGAAATCACTTTTGAAATCACTTCATCCCCATATCCAGGCTGGATCCTGCCTATTATTCCTTCAAGTGGCTCTTCTATCTGTCCTCCATTCCCACTGCCAGCACTTTAGTTCATGTTTTAATATCACACCTAAATTACTACAACAGCTTCCTACTTAGCCTCTCTAATTAGTCTTTCCCCCTTCAGTTCATTCTTTCTATCACTGCCACATTCATCTTCTTTTTTTAAAAAAACTCTTCATCTTCAAAAACTTTCGGTGGTTTTCTATTTCTTTCACTAAGTCTCAACTAATCTACCTGGCTCTAAAGCCCTCCATCACCTAGGCCAGCTGGATGTCAATGTGTGGTAGCAGAGTGGAAAAAACTCTGGAATTCTACCACGTGGTTAAATCACTTCACCTCCGGGACTGTTTCCTTGTCTGTAAAGTGAGGGTTTTGAACTAATGACCACTATTATCCCTTACATCCCTAAATCCTAGCCTACGACTGTTCCAAACTTACTATCTAACTATTGACACTCACCCTTCTCTACTCTTAGGGTAATTTAATTCCCACATTCATCTTACAGATTTCCAACTCCAAGTCTTTGCTTATTATCATGCTCCTCTTACTCGGCATGCCTCCCCTCTCCCTTCTCGGTACAGTGTTCCAATATTCTCCATCCTTCAAATTCCAGTTCAAATCTAACCCCTTCCATGAAGCCTCCCTTGATTACCTTAGTCGTCTCTGAACTTAGAGTTTTAGTCTGTCCTACACGGTACATTGCTTACAAAGTTAGCCTTAAAGTCAGGTGGATATAAGTCCTGTCTCTGACAAATGTTGGCTATACAACCATGTGCAAGTCATTTCTCAGTGCTCTGGGCAAATCCTGAAGACTTTTAAGTTGTAGCTAAGGTGCCAACCTGCATTGGTAGGAGTGTCTTCACCTGGGGGTCCCCTGTGTCAATGAAATCATAGATACACTGCCTATGCCTGTTCTATCATATTATTTTCTATATTATTTTGTGTTAGTATTCTATGTCCCCCTCTAGAGGGAAAGGACCATCATTTTTGCTTGTTTTATTGATACCTTTTTAAAATTTCACATTCACTACCAAATATATCCTTTCCATCCCCATTCCTGCCCCATGAAGGTTTTCTGTGTAAAAAGAGCAGAAGATGGAAAAATGCTGCTCAGCAAAATTAAGCAACACATCAGCCAGCAGAAGCAATATTCCATACCCACAGTCCCTCACCACTTCACAATTACACAACATTCAGCTTCATTTTATTGGTCTTTCCATTTTTCCATTGTTGTAGTCATTGTATTGTTTTCATTTCATTCTCATGCAGCTGTTCATGCAGAGGCAGGTAGGCAGCGCAGTGGATAGAGACTTCTTAACTGGATGACTAAGCAAGTCACTTACCCTACCTGCCTTAGTTTCCTTATCAGTAAAAATGGAAAGACTAACACCTACCCCTCAGGGTTAGAGTGAGGATAAAATGAAATATGTGTAAGGTGCATTGCAAGCTTTAAAGTGTTACATAAATGCTGACATTTCTTTTTGGAACATTTACGTGCTACAATTTGCTTAGCTATTCCCCTCCGATTGGAGGGCTGGAGGGTAGAGCAATAAACTCCTCCAAAAGCATTTCTTTACAGAAGATAGAATTTTGCCTTTCAGCTCCTTCCATTTTCCATTTGTAGCTCTGCTTGGTTTTGATTACATGTAACATCTGGAACAAGATGCCCCAAGCAGACTGTAAGTTCCTTGAGGGTAGGGACTGTATTTTTCTTATTTATATCCCCAGTACCTAGCACAGTGCCTGGGCAAATAAAATAAATGCTTATTGAAATGAATTGGCACCTAACACACACACACATACTCTTGCCCCTAGGTCATCGCTATCACAAAAAAGTACTGCTACAAATATTTTGGTATACATGGGACCTTTTCTGTTTTGTGTGTGGTTTTTCTTAATATCTTTGGGATATATGCCTAGCAGTTGGATCTCTAGGTCAAAATATACAGACATTTTAGCCACCTTTTAAGCATAATTCCAAATTGCTTGCCAGAATGGTTTACCTCATTCACAGCTCCCAATGTATTAGTGTGCCTGTCTTCTCACAGTTCCTCCAACATTGACCTAAACTTTATTCCTTTTACCTTCTTCTGCCAACTCTGAATTTTCTGGGCGAGGTACAGGATCACAGATGTTTTAATTTGCATTTCTTATTGCTAATTTAGAGTACTTTTAATTGTTAAGCTAATAGTTTGCAATTCATTTGAAACCTGCTTATATACTTTGACCATGTATCTTCTGGGGGGACCTGGCTTTTGGTCTCACATCTATTTGTTAATTTCCTATTTTTCCTGGACATCAGACCTTGAGATATTTGTGGAGGAAAAAGATCTTAATCAACAATTTTCTCTCTTATCCTTGATGCAATAAAATCATTTTCAATTTCATGTAATTTGTTTTATCTTCTGTAGCAGGCTTTCTCCTCTAAGGTTACCTTCCATCTATCTCTATATAATTTACTTTGTAGGGTGCCTATTTATGTACATGTTGTCTCCTCCATGAGAATGTAAGCTCTCTAGTGAATTGAAAGCAAAGTAGATGCCCATCAACTGAGGAACAGCTACACAAACTGCAGAAAATTAATGTACTGGAATATTACCATGCAATGATAACTGTGACTACAGAGCAGCGCAGAAATACTTATACAATCTGATGCGGAATGAACTAAGCAGAGGAAAGACATACAAATGACTAAATGCAAATAGAACTACAAAGCAATCAAAAGGAACGCTGCAAAATTACCAAGAATAAGCTCAACTCCAAAGAAGATACGGGAGTAGCCGCCTTCACCCCACTTCTTTGTAGAGGTGGTAGGTCCACGGGTGTGGTGCATTGCTTGTACTCTCAGAGTCTTTCAACATATTGATTGGCTTTACTGACTTTTGTTTTTTCTTTTAAAAAGACTTTGTTACACAGGCTGGATCTCTGGGAGTGGGGAAAGGAAGAATCCTCACAAACTCTGGTTAAAAAAAAAAAGCTATCAAAAAATTTTTTAATGTAAGCTCTGAGAGCAAGGACTGTTTGCTTTTTTTTTTGCATCCCCCATGCTTAGCATACTACCCTGCACATAATAAACAATCACTTGCTCACTGTTTGGTCTTTTCTATCTTTTTTCCTGCTGACCATAGTGATTAGTTACTCCCATCCATTTTCTACCTTTTTTTAATTATGTACTTTTTATAATTAAGTCAAATATCCATTTGTAACTTGTATATAGTATAAGACACTGGTTAAAAACCTTTAATTTTTTGGCAAATCGTTTCCCAACTTTCCTTGTTCTCATCAAATAGGAATCCCTCCTGAAGTTTATTGTGTTCTTGGACTTACCAAACACTGTTGTATTCCTTCATGCCTGGAATGCGCTCCCTCTGCATGTTTCCTGGCTTTCTTCAAGATTGAGGTCAAATCCCACCTTCTAAAAGAGGCCTTTCCTGTCTCCCCAATTGCTAGTCCCTTCCCTGCCCCCCATTACCTCCCACTTACATGTCATATGTCTTGTATGTATAGTTGTTTGAATGTTGATTCCCCAATAGACTACAAGCTCCCTGAGAGCAGGGACCATGTTTATGCCTTCCTTTGTTCAGCATTCAGCGTTCAGCACAGTGCCTGGCACATAGAGAGCACTTACTTAATACATGCTCACTGATCACACTGAGTTCAATTGATTCTTGTGTATCAAGTCTGTTCCACTGATCTACTTTTCCAAGTTTTAAACAGTCCTAAGTATTTCTGATCACTACTACTTTATAATTGACCTTTTATACTTCAGTATCCTCTGTGGCATATACCAGAATGCTTAAGCCCATGATATATACTCAATACCAGATTAACTTTGCCCAAATTGGCTGCATAGATGGTACTGAATTTCCCAAGTAATTGCACTTTTAATTTTGCCTCAGCAGCAAAGAGTTAACCAAACAACTGAGCCAACATTTCATTTTCATTTTCTTTCCAAAAGTGTGTTGCAGAAGGGGGAGGAAGGTCTTTCAGGGTCAGCCTCTCCCCCAAACATGAGGCTTCCTCACCATCAGAGTAGCAGCCTGTTTTATTAAGACACTCACCAATGGAAAGTTTTACAAGAGAAAGCCAGAAACTTTGCATCCTAGAGAAAGTGTACCTGTTGATCAGTTCTATTTGTTTTGATTTTTCCTTTAGACTGTGAGTTCCTTGAGGGGAAGGATTATCTCTTCTACTTTCCTATTAATTTCCTTCCACATTTGGCTTGGCAGTAGTATTTATGGCATTATTACAGTATGTCACTGTTTATTGAAGAAAATAAATTCATCTCCTCATCCCCCTCCACTTTAGCTCTAATGAGAACAGTTTCATGTAGATGAAATTTAAGATGGGTTTTTGAAAGGATGAGGGATATTTTTATTTGCTCCTGAATAATTTCATTACAGGATAACGAGGGCAATTACTGTAAATGCAAAACAGCATTCCATTTGCTTCTAAATGGTGTGGGAAATAGATGAGGAGGTTCAAGAAGTAAATTTATAAACATATTTCTTGGACTAAAGTTTCGAAGTCAAAGGTCACATCCTTAGCAGAGTAAAACAGCTAAATCTGGGGTGGAATGCTTCCTTTTTTAGGAGCTAGAAGTTTGTATGTATGCTTCAAGCAAGTTTGTCCCTTTCTCTCTGACTGGACTGCTTCCAAAGACACTGTCTAAATTCAATCTTTGACTGAACAGTCTTCTTCAAAGCCCCTTTCATGGGACAGGAACTGTACTTACAGCCTCCAGCCTCAATCTACCATGCGTTCAGCTCCCTGGCTGTTACTTTACAAAGCAAGTCAGCTGGTCTTCCAAAAAAGGTAGATCGCTCTATAGCAACAAATACAGCAGGTGTCATGTAGGGAGAGGGATTAATCTGTCATGGGCTTACACTGAATCCATGTGAACAATCGACAGATTACGAAGTGAGGAAAAGACAGCAAAGAGCAAAATTCATCCTATCTACAAACTAATGCTGAAATCCAACTAATCCGAAGTCAGAAAAAAAAATCCATTTAAAAATACTGTGCGAGGGCAACTAGATGGCACAGTGAACAGAGCACCGGCCCTGAAGTCAAGAGGACCTGAGTTCAAATCTGACCTCAGACACTTGACACTTACTAGCTGTGTGACCTCAGGCAAGTCACTTAACCCCGACTGCCTTGTCTTCCCCTCTCCAAAAATAATAATAATAATAATAAATACTGTGTGAGCCTATATATGAGGATTTTATCCAACTGCTGACAGTTTCAGACTGAACCTGTTTTATAGTTAAGCAGTATTACAAAACAAAAGTTCATATAACTGCTTGCTGGGTTATGGGCTTTAATGAAAACCCCAAAAGAGGGGTGAATATACAAAATTCAAGTGTAAATAGTCATAAGTTAACAAATCTTTCCCCAGTTCAACCATGAAAAAAATTCAACACTGATCTACTGTATATGGTTGTAAAGATATCAGGCATTGATGGCATACAAAAGTATAATTCGATGGTGAAGAAACAGGTTTTTCAGCTTCTCTTCAGTGAACTCCAAAGGCTGGTCATATGGGGCTATGCCGCTTTTCCTCCAATATAGTTTAGATCTGAAGTTCTTGTTTCAGGTTTCTGACTTCCCTAAATGCTAAAAAGACAGATTACCAACACCTGATGTATGTCACAGATATTGACATTTTTATCCACATTAATGAGGTAGGGGTTTATAAAAGAGCTGCCTTAAATACAGACAACACATCAAAACTTTGATACTTCAGATCAAATCCCACCAAAATAAATATCATTACATTCTAACCCCAATTGATGACCCATATCCTTCAAGTAATATTCAAAACAATAATATTCCAATACATACTTTGGCATTCACTGTAACAGGATATGACCTGTAGTTTAAAAGTGAAACCAGGGACGGAGAAAAAAGAGAAGTCTAGGTGGAGAAGAGGTCTAGATATGCTTTGATTTCTCTGAAAGTGGACTGACCCAAGCTCAGTATGGGATACTTACAGTTGTTCCTTCTCCTTTTTGTCGTAAAATAACACCTTCTGCCAATAAAGCCTTTCCTGTCTCCACAAAGAGCTTATCTTCATCTGTTTCTCCCTTTTTCTGTAGCTCAATATATTTCTCCACAAATCTGAAAGTCCAAGCAGTCCCTTCTCAGATATGCACCTTTTTCAGCTTTTCTGTGCCAGGAAATTATACTTTCTTTGCTCAGCTACTAAAGAACACCAAGCATACTTATTATACATCCCAATATTAAACATCCCAACCTCTTCTTCCCTTAAGTGAAGCTCATCACACTGCCAAACGACTTCTTATTAAATGTGAACTGGTACACATACAAGTCTCTTACCTTTGGCAGGAAGATTTAAAATTTGGGTTGGAAAGATCAAAAATTCTGGGACCAGATCCATAAACTGAATAGTATTTCCTAGAGAATAAAAATAAGTGTTATCTTTCCAATTAGAAACCAATGTCAATGACCAATATATGAGGAGGAATAATCATTCAACCTTTCAAGAAGTAAATGAGAATACAAAATAGCCCACACGTTGCTGTCAGTTCCTATAGACAGCAAAAGAAACATATTTCAAGTTATGGTAGTAGTTTGCATCTCTTGGTGTTCAGCTACGTGACAAAGAACTTTGAAAATGTAAAAGTACTACATAATTGCAAGGTATTATGACGTTAATATTGTTAACAATAATATTCAGTAAAAGTCAGGAGCTAAAAGGGACAATCTGCAATACTCCCCTAAAATGTCATTTGCTCCTTTATCTTCCACAAAATCAACAGGCAAAAATCCCTTAATGTATAATGAACCACAGAAACTCTTGGTTAAAACCGCTTCCCCGCAAGTGCCTAGAAGTGTTCAGCGCACAATAGCTGGTGATAGGTGTGTGTTTTATATTATTGTATTTAAAACTTAGTGCAATGGAACCCAGCAGAATGCTGAAGAGTCAACTATTTAAAACCCCAAATAATAAAACTGAATTTCTCTAGTTCCTTTCTATTATGTTCCCAAAGTAGGGATGGAATAGCCCTGTTCTTCTGACCCACGGAAATGAAGACAGATGAGATTATACATAGGCCTTATCAGTGGAAGAAATATGACACATAAAGTCAAAGTATAATGACTTATTAGTTATTGTCTCCTAGACCAAAGAAACAAGGAATATGAATGAGGCATCCTGCAATGGTTTCACTGTGGCAAGACCTCAGGTCACAGCACTTCTGAGAAAAGGAGTTATACGGATCCAAGGAATTTTCCAAAACAATAAGTTTTGAAGGGAGAAAGGTTTTTTCATTAAGTTGACAATTAAACATTCCTTATCTACTGAGCTGTGATTAAGAGAACTGAATGTGGTCACTGTAAATGTCTCTAAATTACTGTTCCAGAAGTTGTTTCAGGCAGTTGCTGATAGCTTCCCAAATGGTTAGGAGACTTCAAGAAAATTCAGTCCTAGTCCCCCAAAGTTTACATCCCAATTGTCAAAGGCGTCCACTCAGTGGTCATATGGCCCTTTGTGGGAAGGCTAGAACGAAAGGTTCTGAACCTGTCTTGGCACTTTAGTTATAGAATTGTTGTGTTACGGGAGGTATACCTCGTTTAATTCTTTGTCAGCTGCTTGATTCTAGATCCTCCTTTCTAGGCCTCCTCTTTCTTATATAGAAAGAAACCGATTTCCTGGTCTAGGACTAGATCAGCAGATTTCTATCTGGATTCCCTTTCAAGCTCCAGTTCCTACCTACAATTTCTTGAATGGATTCACCAAGGGCTAACTTAATTGCTCCCTCCTGGGCTTTGCCATCTCCCTTCCCTGGGTGAACAGTCCCAATCACTCACGCTCTGATCCGATCTTCCTGGTACAGGACCTCAGGTACCAGAGCCTTGGCTTTGCCGTAGCGCTGACGGGTCCTCCGGAACACAGGTTCCTTCAACGGTGGAAAGGCCTCGTACACATCATACCACAGGGGCTTCTCCTTCATCACCCCAGCCCGCATCAGGTCCCGAGTCCTTGAGGGAAAGAATGAACCAGCTTGCCCAAAAGCGGGCTTTGCAAAAGACCCCAGGGGCTACTCTTTGTCACAAGCAATAGCCCCCACTAGCGGAGGAGCCACGGGCTCAGCCAAGGTCCGCGGGTCAGGGAACTGATCCCTCTACCTCCCTACGTGGGAAAACGTACAGGCAACATCTCCCAGGATCATAGCACTTAGAAAGGAACTTTGGAGATCAATCAGCAGCCATTTATTAAGCGTTCACTGCATCAAGCACCTTGGTAATGCTGGGGATACAAAGAAAGGAAAAATCGGGTCCTGCCTCGAGGGCTCCCCTAGGAATCATAGACCCGGAAGGACCCTTAGGGCTCTTAACTTAGAGTCCTTGGAGAGATCTCAAAGGGTCTGCGGGCTTGGATGGGAAAAATCACGTCTCTACGTTCACCGACCTGAAACTGAAATGCCACGATTCCTTTCTCTGGTTTTTAAAAGAGTTATTACGAAAAATGATCCTCAGGCTTCAAACGAGTCCATGACACACACACAAAAAGGTTAAGAACTCGATCTAGTGTGTGTACACACACGCACACGCACGCGCACACACACACACATTTACAGAAAAGTAAACTGAGGTCGCGGGGTGAAGTGATTTGACCAATGTCAAAAAGGTATTAAGGGACCCGGACAACATCGGGAGCCAAGTCTCCTGCTCCTTTCCACGGTACCACAATGCCTCTCAACCACTCGCTCGTTTTACAAATGGGGAAACAGGCTCAGGACGACGGAGGGACTTGCCCAAGGTCATGCGCACAGGCTAGCCAGTGACAGAACGGGGACCGGACGCCAGAGCACTAGCATCGCACGAGGGTGCCCCGAAGCGCCAGGTGATGTCCCCCTCCTCCCCACGGGGGTGTCTCGGAAGCCTAGGTACCCCACTCCCGCCCAGGGTCTGCCCCCCGCAGACTGAGCCCCGTGCGCTCCCCGCGCACGCACCGGGTGAAGATAGTGCCGATAGTCTCCAGCCGGCTTCCCGCCATGACGACCCCCTAAGAGACACGCCCTAGTCAGCTCTTGCAGCCACCTTCACGAGTGTAGCCAGGCTGAAGCGGCGAACCGGAAACGGAAACAGAAGCGGAGGGTCAAGCGGGTCCATAGGTGCTGCGCGCGCCGATCCCAGCTTTGGCCTCGACTCGTCGCTAGGGCGGGGGCGGGGCGGACCCGAGCACGCTGAGGGGTACGTTGCCAAGCAAAAGCAAAAGATGGCCGAGTCCACCACAGAAAAGGCGGGGGATGGGGGTGGGGGGGGGGGTCGTTCCCTCTCAGGCAGAAGCACTCGATTCCAGAATCACCAAAGACTAGGGCCAGGCAGGAGTAATGGAATAGCGCCGAGTGTGACGTGGGGAAAGGGGCTTAGACGGTGGAATGTCGGAGCCGGACTAGAGAACGACCTAAGCCGAGCCCACTCGTTTCACATGTAGAGACTAGGCAAAGTCTCCAAGACATCATTTCCCAGAAAGCCCATGAAGCATGCTCATTGGGAGAAACTGCTTGGACTCCATTTCCCAGGAGACCACAGAGGGAGTGGCTAAAGATTCTGATTGGTGAAAAGTCTTCTGGGAGGTGGGAGAGTTAAAAAGCCCGCTGCGCTGATTGGAGAATAACTAAAGCACGTTGCATTACATGAGAAGAGTGGGAAAGACCGCTCTAAGGAATAAAGAGAAGTATGGGAAGACCTCTACGACTTGATGCAGGGTAAAGTTTGCAGAACCTGTTTCATAAAATCATCAGTGTAGTCCTGGAAGGTATCTCAGAGGCTATTTAGTCTAACTCCCTCATTTAATAGATGAGGAAACTGAGTCCCTGGCCTTGGTCAACTGACTTGCCCAAGGTTCTTAGGAAGTAAATGACAGAGGTGGGATCTTAGAGTTAGCTTCTTACACCTGCTACCTGTGTGACCTTGACCAAGTCACCCTCCCGGGGCCTTGATTTCCTCCTTCATAAAAGGAGGGGGTTGGACTAGCTTTGATTCCTTCAGGCTCTAAACCTGGGATCCCACAATACCATGCCTGTAGACTGAGTGCTCTGAAATTGAATGTTGTGTGATTATAATGACCAATGCCTTCTCTTCCTTGCAGAGGTAGGAAACTATAAGTATGCAGTACTGCATATTCAACGTCAAGGTTGATTTTGAACTCTCAAAAAAAAAAAATCTTTGTAACAATAGATAGCTCACTAGGTAGGATCACCTGCTGTAGTATTTCCATTTCAGGGGAACATTAAAGAATTTTCTTAGTGGAAGAGGCTACATTGCTATTTCAAGGTGTAAATTGCTAGGACCAGTATCCCTCCAACCCTGCATTGAGTGTCTTATTAAAAGACACACTGAAGATAATGTACAAATCCTGCTAGTAGGGGAGGCACTTTTAGCAGTCCACTAGTAACCCAGTGATAACATCCCCTGTAGTAGCTGGGGAATGACTCAGTGGCAACAGTAACAAAGGCTAGTTCTTGGAAAATTTCTGTCAATAAAATGCAGGACCAGAAGGAAGTGTTCATTAATACCATTATCACAGAGTTCCATAGTTCATGTGCCTAACCCATAGTAGTAAAGTTAAAGAAAAATGGAAAGATCTGGATTATGTGGACTATTGGACTATGAAGGGAAAAAAAACTAAGGAGGTTAGAACATCCGTTTCAAAATGTCCTAAAATATCTGCTTCGCAAGCCAGTGGTTGTCATTGTTGGACAGGCATGAAGGGAAATATAAGATCCCCGTGACAAAGGAAGACGAAAGAAAAGGTTGGTCTTTATCTGCTTAATGGGATTTTAGCAGTTTGAATACACGGTCTGAGGGATTTCTGGGGATCCCGCCTCTTTTGAATAACTCATAGAAAATAGTAATTGTTGACATGAACTTCTTGGACGTGTTATTTTATCTGGATGTTCTCATCATATTTAGAAAGATACTGAAGGAGCATAAGGAAAGGTCCCTGATGGCAGCAGATCACCTCACCTAGTTCTATAGAACCTTTGTCAGCTATGTGGCTTGTATAATATTTAAGTAGGAAGTGAATACTAATACTGAGAATATAAAAACATGTATCACCTAACCAGACCCAAAAAATGATCAAGAGCTAAAGAATTTTCTAGGACTCAGACTATTGAAAATGTGTGGGAAACTGTACGATTGACGCTAAGCATCTTAATGCTCATAGGTATATGGTTGAAAGGAACTCGAAACAAAAGGGTAAAAAATGGCAACATAGGCTGAACTCTCACATTTTGTACGTCATTGGGGTGAGAAATCTGAGCGGGCCTTTAAGAAACTGGAATAATTGCCTCACACACGCTCCTGGGTTGGTTTTGAAGATCTGAGAAAACCCTGTGTGCCATAGATGAGCCTAGGGAGCTTGGGAGCAGTTTCATACAACAAAAGGCAGTAAAAGAATAAATACAAATAGCGTTTTCAAGTAAACTCACTGGAAGTGAGGCTCTTTATCCTATCTACAAATCACAGTTCTTGGCTTTGGAGTGGGCTCTCACAGAAAAATTCTGAGGCTCTGTGTATGTATTTCAAGCATAGATGAACAATAATACACTGACAGATGTTTTTATAAGTGCTACATTTGGATACTTCCAGCCCTAGGGGTTTAGCAACACTGGCCAACTATTAGTTTATAGTGTTTTAATGACCAGGAAAGACTAATGTCAATACAAATGCCCTATCTTGCAGTACCCAAGCAGCTGAAATCTTGGATAATACCTATAGGAGAATGAAGATAATCTTTGGCATGCATTTAGCCAGGCTACTAACCTAAGGAAGTATAGTGGAGAGCTTGAGACTTCTCCCAGGGAGTGTGTCATCAGTGGGTATAAATATTTTAATGTTGGGTCAATCCTCTTTGTCCTGTTTGTCCCTAGTTGATATCTGGCAAGAGCAGCTATAAGATGAAAGTCTGTGAAAAGTGATGCAAGCCTAGAAAAGATGGTATGAAACTAAGGAACTCAAGTTTCACTACCAAGAGGACACCACACTGTTGAGAGAATGGCAGAAGTTGGAACTGTGAAATTGAGTATCATGCCCAAACCAGAAGGTACAAGAAGACAGTTGGTACTATCCAAGCTCAAGCATTCCATGATGACTTTGGATACTTGGGCCAATAGAGAACTCTAGAGCTGGTTCAAAATAAAGTTTAATGGCCTAAGCTACAGAAAAGATATATAAGAAATATGAAACCTGTGCTCTGTGTTTAAAGGAAAGGGCTATTTATTAGACTCTGTTACACAATAAGTTATAGCAGTGTTTGTGAATCAACTTGAAAGGCCTAAATCATATTTGACTCTTATTTTCCTTCTATGTGATAGTCAGGTGTTCATATCTAAAATTTCTCTTTCTGAAGATTTATCTTCTTTCAGCTTCTGGTTTTCCCACCATGGGTGGGGAAAATATGTTCAGTTTTACCTAGACTGCTGTCTCACACCCCTTTTGCAGATGCTGTGCCAGGCCAGCTAGGGAGCATTTTATTTTGAAAAAAATGACACAACCACAAACCTTGGGGGAAAGACTTTACTGTACTCCTTCTCCAATCCCACTTTGGGAACTAGCCTCATTGAAAAAAATCAAGCTGTGTTGTATTTTCCTTGTAATGCCTGAAAGGTATACAAATACCTCCACCCTCATCCCCAGACAGGGCTTTTGAGTCACATTAGTATTAGGGGTAAGACCAATGCAAATTTTTTAATTGGTTAAAATTTAATTTTCCTTAAATAAACGATGACTTTGAATGCTGGATTTATGGTTCAGTGATGAAGCTGGTATGTATGTGTGTGTTCAAATTGTGTCATAACATTTGTGATTCATTTGCCATTTAAATATGTGTTCACTAGCATTTTAAAAGCTAAATTGCATATGTATTTTCTACCCCTATAAGAATGTATACACTGGGGGGGCAGCTAGGTGGTACACTGAGTAGAGCACCGGCCCTGAAGTCAGGAGGACCTGAGTTCAAATGCGACCTCAGACACTTGACGCATGTACTAGCTGTATGACCTTGGGCAAGTCACTTAACCCCAATTGCCCTGCCAAAAAAAAAAAAGAGAGTGTACACACCAGCTTTCAGATCACGTGACCTCTGAGATGGCAGACTAGACATTTTCTCCAGTCCTCACTATATCTCAAAAAAGGGGGGTGGGCATGAAGGGAGAATTGTGTGTCAGAGGTAAAACAATTATACTGAATGCATAGGACAGGAAAGCCAGAAGCCCAACAAAGTAATAGCCTCATGAGTTAACACTGGAGAATTCTAATCCTTAAATGCTCACATAAGGAAATAATGCAAGAAAAGTGTTCAGATGTTCTGAATACAGAAAATAAAGCGCCAACTGAAAGAATCTATAGAGATCCTTCAGAAGAAAAAAACAACAAACTATTCTTCATACTACAAAAGAGTAATAAATTTACTTAATCCAAGACAAACAACAAATTCTATAAGCAGCTAGGAGAAAGGCCTTCACATATAAAGAAAAGAAAAATTTTATAATGCAAAACTACTCAGCATCCATTGGAAATTGAAGAAGGGAATAGAATAATATATTTTGAAACTCAAAGGAACTCAAGATGCAACCCAAAATGATATGTCCAGCAACCTGAATACAATCATCAATGAAAGAAAGGATGGATAAGGAAAAGAAAAATAATATAGAGATTTGAGGCATTGCTGCAAAAAAGAAAAACATTAATTTGGTTTCAAATGCATTTGTTGCTCCTTTCTTTAACAAGCTACCAAGTTCAGAAGAACATAGGAAGAAAATTATCAAGCTTCTGACTCTAGGGATAATGGGCAGGAGTTGACAACTTCAGTTTGAAAAAAATTGTTTAGGAAGTGCAGGCAACAGAAGATGTTCTTTGAATTTGGCGCCAATAGACACACACATGCAAAGTTTATAAAATTTCTAATTATAAAGTAGTTGCTGATTTACATTCTTAAAACCAAGAATGAAATTCAGCATAAGATTATTACATAAATGTTTATGACTTTGTGTATTAGTATGTGAGTATATCTGTGTGAAAAAAAATCTAAATCCTGCTTCCAGGTAAAAGAATCACTGGGGAAAAAAAATCGTTACGGGCACAATTGTGTTATTGTGAATTTGTCACAAATTATGATGATGGGGAAATTAGGCCTTTATATGATTCTGACTGGAACTTTTTGGTTAGTTTGTAACTTAAATTTCTATCAATGGCATATTGCATGTATACTCAATTTCATGGGTCCTTTTTCCTCTGTGGTGAGTGTGTGGATGTACTCACTCCATCAGAGACTGTTAAGTTGGGAATCCAATCATTGAGTAATTTGGGTACATATACTCAACATTCATTACTAGTACTACTCCCCTGCCTCTCCTAGAACCAGAAGTGGCAGAGGAGTAAGGATAGGGTCATCTCTATCACCTTCCCTCTCTTTTTTGTTGCTGCCTCTTATCTTTGGAAAGGATGATTTTATGTTGGTTTATTTTGTCTTTCCCTGTCTCTCTCTATCTCTGTCTCTGTTTTTCTGTCTCTGTCTCTCTCTGTCTTTCTATCTCTGTTTCTGTGTCTGTCTCTTTTTCTGTCTTTGTGTCTCTGTGTCTCTGTCTGTCTGTCTCCCTCTCTCTCTCTCTCCGCCCCCTCTCCCTCTCCCCCCTCCATAAGAAATTTAGTTCTGTTCATTTCCCTACTGTGTACTTATCTTTCTTCATGACTCTGGTGTATATGAACTGCTATTAGAAGTTAAGTTCCTTCTGTAAAGTAGTTCTCTTGTTAGGCTAATTCCCATTCTGATGAAAAATTATTTACGTACTTGTCTTGAGCTAAAAGTTCCCCAGTGAGATCAGTGAGTATTAGGATCATAGGCTTAGAACTGGAAAAGATGCTAGAGGTCATTTTGACCAAACTTTTCATTTACAGATGAGGAAACTGAGACTCAGAGAGTAACTTGCCCAAGGTCACACAGACAGGATGTGGGAGAGACAGGATTCAAACCCAGATCCTCTGACTCCAAAACCCCAAGCTCTCTACTACACCATGCTACCTCTCATATTTCTTTGACCATGGCCCATACAACTTCTTTCAAGTTTAACATTAAGGGATCACTATTTAGCCCAAGGGACCAGGGCACTTTGCTGACTCTTCCCTAATGGAGCCATCAGCTATAGATCCAGGTGCACAATTCAGACCAAATTCAGTCCTAGGAGAGCCTTGCATCTCATTAAGTGATGGACTAGGTCCCCTTTTCTAACATTCCTTAAAAGTGTTGGCTTTTTAAAGGTTCCTTAAAGTACCCCCCTCCACCCGTGCACCTCAGATATAAATATTCTTTAGAACTTAAGTTTGGGTTTTCATCTATGGCTCCCCAAAAGGGAAGAGTAAAGTTGTGCTTAATGTACGACACAAACTAGGTATGGGATAGATATTTTAGTCCTGCAATACAAAAAAAAAACACTAGACATAAAACACTAACAGTGCACATTGACATAACAATTTAAAAGAAGGTTCATTTAACAACTTCTGACTATGTTAGAGTCTTCTGAGAGGCTGATACTTAAGCCTCATGCTAACATAAAGCAGCGTTCAAGACTGCTGACGAGGCATTTTATATTTCACCTTCACTCTGCACTGTTCAAACAACTGCCATTACTTGTCATCTGTGACTCACCCAAATAGTGACTCACCAAGTCCCTGAAGTCCTCAGAAGTTTTTTTAGAGACCTCCAGGCGCGCGCGCGCACACACACACACACACACACACAGTGGCATGTCTTGGTAAGCCAATTTAAGGTTTATAAAATACTTTTTTATAACCCTCTGAGGGAGAAAATGCATTTGTTATACTTAATTGTATTTGGAGCATGTATTTGGAGTTGTGTTTGTATTATTTGTACATATATTTGGAGTTGTATTTGAGTTAGAGACCTGGGTTCAAGTCCCAACTGCCTATATGATCTTGAACAAGTTATTCACTCCTCTTAGGTCTCAGTTTCTTCATCTTGAAAATGGGAAAGGGAGACGGAATAGGTGACTAAGTAGGTTTAGCTTTAAATCTGTGATCCTACAAAGAGTTACTCTGGAACAAATTTAACCATCCACATAATTAACATTTTATTACTGTATGCTTGCTAAAGTTACATTTCTGTTTTCAAAGAAAGACCTGTGAAAATATAAGTTCTTGAGCACAATCTGCCAAGATGTCCTGTTGCCATAGCACAAAAAGCCCAAGTTCATGAAACTCTTAGAGTATGTTTAAGATAAGTATACATCCATGTGTTTTCCTGAATAGCTCAGGAAATAAAAAATGTCTCTTTGAGTTTCCAGATACTGGCGTAATTATAGTCTTGTGCAGATTTGACCCAGCTTACTACTTCTGTCAGCATACTGATGTTGTATTTGCCAGTGTAAACTGAGAAAGAGCTAAGAAGGTTAGATTTGGAATGTTTAAGTTAAAACTGGAAAGAGCAGTCCTATGATTGGAAGCTTTGATTTGTGTACCTGAGGGTGTCCTAGGTTTTGAAAGCATTATCTCTGTGCCAAGTAGGCTAGAAAAATTTATAATGATGGCTTTAAGATATCTCACCATAACTATTCCTCGTGATGCTTTTTCCCCCTCAGTTTATTTTAACATGTTTTGGGTAGCACTAGGAAATATTCAGACAGGAATCTGGGAGAGCCATTTTTATAACAGCCTTAGTCTTGACCCAAAGTAGCGTTCAGGTCCCCTGACTTTCTTTCCATCCTTAGTTGGCTTTTGCAGATTGGTAATTTATCGTCCCTCAAAATATGTGCCCTCCTGGACAGAATTCCTCAATGACAATTGAATAGCAACAAGAGCCTTGTGGTTAAAACTGACTTTTTGTACAGTTAAGAAAGAGCTCTAAATAGCAGAGTTAAATCCTAGAACAGTAAACTTATAGGAACTCCAGTCTCCAAGTTAACAGTTTCTTCCTTAAGAACTAGCAAAAAACAAAAAGGCAGCAAGAAGAGAGAACGTCAGTCTGCAGGTTGGATAAATGAATGTAACACCCCAGCAGATGTCACTGTAGAGGGCAATTTGGATGAACATCACTTTTCACTCTCCTCCAATGGAAATGGGCAGAATTAATCATGCTTATCTCCACATACAGCCCCCCCTCCCCCACTCCGGACTTGGGGCAAGGGTCCAAGTTCTACTTGTCTCCCTTTCTCTGCAACCTAGAAGGCTTAAAAATACAAATTGTAAGTAGAATTCATAAAATATTCTGAGCCCCCAGGTAACCTATTGATTGACAAGCCAGGAAGTCAGCCCCTCAACCGGCTGAATTTGTACTAATGGTTATTCACAGGTTTTCTTTCTTAGGGCAAAAACACCAACTCAGTACACAACTATAATTCTCTTATCTTTATCTAGTAAGCCATTTTTTAAAAAATGCAAATAGTTAGTAAACAAAATTGTAAATAGCAGAAAAACACTTAGTATGAACCATATCTTCCATTGCATGCAGCAATAAGACATAAGGGAGAAGCAGAGAGGGGTGCAAAGTCAGTATTGTTCCAATTCACTCACTCCTTGCTGGACTCCTTTAATAATCTGGGTGATGAACCAAGGGGTGGGGGAGCTCCAACTACAAACAAGGCTTAGAATCAGTCTCTTGAAAATGATCTTTTAACTGCTGCTGCTCTATCTAGAGTCTCTCTCTCTCTCTCTCTCTCTCTCTCTCTCTCTCTCTCTCTCTCTCTCTCTCCCTCTTCCTCTCCCTCTCCCTCCCTCCCTCTTTCCCTCTTTCTCTCCTCTTTCTCCTTCCTCTCTTTCTCCTCCCCTCCCCTGCCCTCCCCCCTCTATCTATCTCCCCTCTACCTCTCTCCCTTCCTTTCCCTCCAACTCCTTCTCCAATTCTGTCTCTGACTTCCTCTCCAGAAAAACTTTTTAAATTGTCATCATAGTTTTTAAAACTCCACTCTCCAATTTTGATACCCCAATAGATAGTTTTGTGTCTTCCCCAGAAATACAACTCCCAGGGTCTTTATTGACTTAGGGACACCCAGCAAGGCAACTCAAGCCATGTCAGAATGATTATCATAAATGTATATATACAGATCTAGCTTTGAAATACAGATATAGCAAGTAAAGACACCTGAACAATCATAAAAATGGGAGGGGAAGGTGGAATTGATTAATCATAATAGTATCCAGAGTAGTAGGAGTCATTCTAAGCTAGAAAATACCTTATCCACAAAAGAAAAGTAAAGTAGCTTGAGAAAAATGCCTGCCTGGATAGAGCTGAATCTAAAGGCCCCAAGGGAACAGAGGCCACCTAGAGAACCTGACTCATTAGGAGCTGGAAACAAGACCATCTATCCATGGAGTCAAGTCTGAGTCTGCAGGCCAGTCTGAGAATACTGAAGGTGCAGAACTGATAGTCACTACAAAAATGCCATGACTGTCTGACCAGGGACCAGGCTAATCCAGAGGTAATGTAAACATTTGTTGCCAAAGATGCCTACCAGTGGAGTATATGTAATGTGTTCTTTTTAATTAAAATTTTTATTGATTTCTTTTGTTTTGATATAGCTTTAGTTCCCAACATATGCCTCCTATAGTACGGTTCCTTGTAACAAAGAATTTTTAAAAAAAAGCAAAACTAACCCACACATCAACTGAGTTCATTAGATACAGTATTTCATACCCATCGTCCCCATCCCTGAAAGAAATGGAGGGAGGTACATTCTCATACCTCTTCTTTGGGGCCATTTGTGGTAGTAATTCCACAGCATTCAGTTTTGGTCTTTGGATTGTTCATTAGTCAGTGTAAATGAACTGTATTGTATATCCTTTTCCTAGTTCTCATTTCTCTCTGCATCATTTCATATAAGTCTTCCCTTTCTTTTTAGTCATCATGTAACAATAATAACCCCTTTCACTTCAGACCCAGGCATGCTGGGGCACTCACTTTCTTTACAATCAAGGATTCCATGCATGCATATGGACCTGGTTCAGTCCTGGGGGATTTAGGCCCTCTGAAGGGAAGGGTCAGACTCTTGCCTAGCTGTCTCTACGTCTCTACGTTCCTACCCTGGAACCTGTGGGAAAATTACTTAAAACTTAGATTTGGTTCCTATCTAGGGTCTCCCAAAAAGTAGGAGTAAAAGGGTACTCAGTGTACAATACAGAATCAGGTGCAGGACAGCAATTTATCTGCTTTACATAAAAGAAATGCTAAATACACACAAGTGTGCTTTGACAGAAAATTTGAGCAAGCCACAGCAGTAACATAAACAGGGTTATACTCTTTCAAGATGTTGAGATTTAAACTTCAGAACATGGAGCAGTTTGCAAGACTGCTGAATAAGCATTTTACATTTCACCTCTTCTCCATGGTATCCCAAGAATTCCCTCTAGGTCCAGGTCTTCTGGCAAGCTCAGCCAAGGTTAGGGCTCATCCTTCTGCTGGTGGTCATCCTCTCTGAGGCAGAAACTTCCCTTGCGTCCAATTAGCTCTGAGACAGCCACATTTTACTCATCATCATTCAAGGTTCGGCTCAGGTCCATTGGAATGCGAGCTTCTTGAGGGCAGGAACTCTTTTATCTCCTTTTGTATCGGAAGCGGTTAGCACTATACCTTGGCTTGAAGTAGTCACTTGATAAATGTTTATTGATTGAAGTCCCTTAGAAAGTGTTCACTCTCTTTTTCTCCCCCTCCCCTCCTCCTCCCTCCCCTCTTCCTCCCTCTCCCACCCTTCCTCCCTCTCTCTCCCTCCTTCCCCCTTTTCCCCCTTCCTCTCCCTCTTCCTCCACCCCTCTCCCCTTCCCCCTCCCTCCCTCCCCCGATACACACACACACACAAATAAGCTAGGTGGCACAGTGTTTAGAGGGCTGAGTCTGGAGTCAGGAAGACCTGAATTCAAATCCAGCCTCAGACACTAACTAGCTGTCTGCCTCAGTTCCTTCACATGTAAAATGGGGATATTAATAGCACCCACCTCCCAGAGTTGCTGTGAGGGTCAAATGAGAATATATTTGTAAAGTGTTTTGTAGGCCTTAAGCTGCCGTATGAATGCTAGTTATTATTACAGGAGAATGCAGAGCATCAGTAGCTCAGAGATAAACACGTAGCTCAGTGTCTCCAGGGGCAGCTTCTGCCTGTTTGTCTGACCCTCTGCAGTTACAAAGCCTTTTTACACTATTTTTTTTAATCTCCAGCTTTTGCCAGCTCTGTTACTACTTTTATAATCTTGTTCCCTTTACTGGACCTCAGTTTCTCCCTCTGTAAAAATGAGGGGGTAGGTTCATAGTAGCACTTTTTGTATTAGCAAAACTACAGCAACTGAGAGCATCATGGGTACCCGCCAGTTGCAGAATGGCTGAACAAATCATTGTATATGGCTGTTCGTGGTTGTTGTGGTGGTGGTGGTGCTGGTATCATTTCAGTTATGTCCAACTCTTTCTGACCCCACTTCAGATTTTCTTGGCAAAGAAACCAAAGTTGCCATTTCCTACTCCAGCTTATTTTAGGAGGCAAATAGGGTTAAGTGACTTGCCCAGGGTCTCACAGCTAGTAGGTGTCTGAGGCAGGATTTGAACTCACAAAGATGAGCCTTCTTGACTCCAGGGCCAGTGTTCTGTGCACTATGGCACCACCTAGCTGCCACTGTGTAAGTGTAATGGACTGTTACTGTGACATGAGAAACAAGGGATAGGAGGAATTCAGAGAAATGTGGCTAGACTTGTATGAACTGGTATGGAAGGAAGTGAGCGGACACAGAAGCACAATATACGCAGTGACTTCAGAATGTAAATGAAAACAAAAATAAAGGAAGTATGAATTCAGAGTCGATCAAATGACCAGTCTTGCTTCCAGAGGAGGGATGATGGAACAAACACACTTCTCTGCTCTTGGCAAAGATGTGGGGGACCGAGGGTGCAGAGTGCCACAGGCATGCACATCAGATCTACCTTCTATGTGAACTAGCTTGGTTTCACTTCTCCTCTATGACAAAAAAGGGTTCTGTCAGGGAGTGTATTGGGAAGTGACTTGTGTGAAAGGCGACGGTAAACCTTTTTTTGTTAGTTTTAAGTGAAGTGATTGGATTAGAGAGGTAGTATAATATAGTAAAAAAAAAAAAACATTACCTATGGAGTCCATGGGTCTGCTTTGGAGCCAGACTTACTACTTATGTGACTTTGGCCAAGTCATTTATCCTTTCTGGGCCTCAGTTTGATCATCTCTAAAATGGACTTCCGAGATCCCTAAATTAGAGTCCTAGAAGGCTCTAAATCATGGGATCCTAAGATAATGAAACTGATAACAAGGCAGAAGGTCTAGGGCTGGTTTCCCCACCCCTGGAGGGCATATGTACCCTCTTCATTATTAGAAGTATCACTCTACAGGGATCTTTCCTTCTTCTCAACTTCTGTGGCTCCAGGAACGTGCTTTGACACTTAGCTGTGATTCCTTACTGGTCCCCCTGCTACCAGTAAGGTCCTTGTCCTGGTTTTGGCTCTTCATGTTCCTCCCCCAGGGCCTGACACATGCTATTTAGTAGATATTTGTTGAATGAATGTGTTCTCTAGGCCCTCTCTCCCTCCTCCCCGGTGATTTCCTTGAGGGAAGAAATTCGGCCACTTTGACATGTCCATAATGCCCAGGAAACACTAGCACCTAGTAAACACTGCATATTTGTACCCTGACTGTGTAAAAGAGTTGGAGAAAATGCAGGAAATTAGAAGACAGGGCCAAGTGGAAAGGGGTGGAGAATATGAGGGAGTGAGCCCGATGAGGAGAAAAAGAAGGAAGGCTCCTAAGAAGGAAGGCAAAGTTGAGCAGTGGAAGGACCCCTGGAGCTTAGAGTCAGAGGAGCTGAGTTCCAATCCTGACTGACATTTACTACCTGTGTAACCTTAGGTGAATCTCTTTTCTTATCTGGGCCTTGGTTTCCTCAATTGTAAAACAGGATGATGACTGGGTAACTATTAAGACCCTTCCAGCTCTGAGTCTATGAGACAGGTAGGGGAAATGTTGAAGGCTGGTTACTCCTCTCATTCCCTAACCCCCTACACACCCACAAGGCCAGGACAAATAGTCACGATCCTCCTTATAGCCCACTGCCCCTTCTGGAGCCTTCTTTTGCCATCCTTACTCAGCTACCCTCTCTTCTGATGTTCACTCCAAATGGCTGAATCACCCCATCCTGTAGTGAGCTACCAGCTTCTCTAGGAATTCAGTAGCCTGGTTCACAATCTTCCTCTCCACCCTGTCTCCCCCAATCTCTGCCCTCGTACTAGAAACTTCAGTGTATGTGTTGATGTCCCTTCAAGAGCCCTGGACACCTAGTTCTTCCACCTCCTCAATGCCCACACACTTCCCTCTAGCTCAGTCACTCACATGGATGGCCATACCTTAGATCTCACAATCACCCATAACTGCCATTTTCATTTTGAATTCTGAAAATTTTTTTTCAGATAACCTCCTGTCCTTCCACCTCAACCTCGTTCCTTCCAAACTATTCATTATCCTTAGCACAACCTTCAATCCCTCATCCCTTCCCGTTCACACAGTCCTCCATCCCTACACTGGCTTCGCTTTCCTCCCTTAATGTGACCCTATAGTTAACCAATGCAATTATACGTTGTCCTCTGCCTTTAATTTGTTGCCTCCTTTTCCTAGTGCCATTCATTTCCTTTCATCCTCAATCCTGGATCATCTTCTTTTGTCACCTCCTTCCCCCCTTACACACACACACACACACGCGCGCGTCTTCAGATCTTTTCTACATCTTCAGAAACTGCTGAACAGTGCTAGAGGAAGTCACAAAACCACAGATTTAGAGTTGGAAAGGATCTTAGAGTCTAACTCTCTTATTTTAGATGAAACTAGGGTCAAGTTAAGTGACTTCCCCAAGGTCACATAGCTACTAAGTATCTGAGGCAGGATTCAAACTTGGGTCTTCATCTCATTGTGCTGATTAGTTAGAAATTCAGGTTATCCTATCTCAACTGGGCCCTTCCTACTGCACAACAATGATTTGATGCTTTCTTATTCTCCTCAGCACTACCCCAAACCTCTTCTTCTGCCTTCAAGCCTCCAAAACCATCCTCTTCTCTCTCAGTAGATGTCCAGTGGGTGTCCTTTACTGAGGAAATCTAGACCATCTATGGTGAGTTTTCCTCCTTTTCTTTATTCCACACTCACATCCCCCACACACTTCACCCCTCTTCTCTTCTATTGCTGTTTCTGAGAAAGAGACAGCACCTCCTTAAGCCTTTGATCTTTATGAGAAGAAACCATCCAAGGCCACCCTCTGGCACTGGCCAGGCAATCTGGAGGCTGGCCTCCCAGCAAAGATTTATGTTCATATACAATTGACTGTTCTGTATACGTATGTAATTTTAATTGTTTCTCCCTTTCTTTTGTTCTCATCCCTAAATACATCCTCTTCTTTCCAAGGCCACCTCCTCTGCTGTTGCTGTCAGTTCCATCTCTACCCAATGCCTCTAGTAACTTACCCATGGATCCTTTCCTTTCTCTCCCCTTTCATCTTCTACCTTTCTGTATCTACTGGCTGCCTTCTTGTTGCCCACAGACTTTTTCAGTCCTACCCCAGCCTTTAAAAAATCCTTTATTTGAATAAACAAAACAATTTATACAATAACAACAACATCATAGAGGCAAACAATTTTGAAAGACTTAAGAACTCTGATTAATGCAAAGGCCAGGAAACCAATGATGTAGCTCTGCTGCCAGAGAATTGAGGGACTCAGGGGGCAGATGGAGACATATTTTTGGACGGGATCAACACAATAATATGTTTTGCTTGACTATGCATATTTGTTACAAGCTTTTTGTTTTTCCTTTTTTAAAAATGGGGGTGGGTGGGAGAGAGAAATCAATTTTTGTTCGTTGAAAAAAATAATTTAAAAAAATCCTTCACTTGATCTTGCCAAATCTATATCAAGCTATCTTCCTATATCTTCCCTTCCTTTTCCTGCCAGACTCCTGGAAAGAACAGTCAGCATTCACTGCCTCCACTTCTTCAAACTCATTGCAATCCAACTTCTGGTCCCTGAGCCTCAACCCGACATTCTCTTGCCACTGCTCTCTCCAAGGTTGCCGTGTTCTTATGGCCTTTTCTCAGTCCTAATCTTTGGACACTTGACCACGCCCCACTCCTGAAACCTCCTTTGACTTTGCTCTCTCCTTATTCTCCTCCAATCTGCCTCCTTGTTCCTCATTTTTCTTTGCTGAGTAATTTTTCACCTCCCACACCCTTGGCATGGGTATCCCTTCAGGGCTGTGTCCTGGTTCCTCTTCTTTGCTTTCTCTACACTCCCTTGATGACCTCATCAGTTCTCTTGGGTTCAAGTATTAGATCTATGCCGATGACTCCCAAATCTGTAGACTTAGTGGTGTGCTTTCTCTCTCTCTTGAACCCCAGACTTGCATTGCCGGCTTTCTCCTAGATACCTGTACCTGAATGTCTCATGGGTATTTCAAACTCGACATTCAATTCGGTTCAACAAATTTATTAAGCATTTATTAGGTGCTGGGGATAAAAAAGACAAAAATGAAATCATTCCTGTCTTCATTTTGCATTCTGCTTAAGGGATATACCATTGGGTCATTGAATCATACATCTTAGAAGGGACCTTTGAGATCATCTAATCTCAAAGCACCACATTTTACAGATAGGGAAACTGAGGCTGAGAGGTTATATGATTTGCAAAAAGTCACACAGGTAGTATGTAGAAGAGGCAGGTTTTGAACCCAGGTCCTCTGACTCCAAATCCAGCACTCTTTCCATGGGGCCTATGTACCAAGATTAGTAAATATAAAGTAATTTTAGGAAAGAGAGAACATTAATAGATAGATGGGGTCAGAAAGGGCTTTATAAGTTACTTTGCCTTCTGCTTATCTGTGGATATACCATTTCGATGATAAGCTCCTTGAGAGCAGAGATTTTGTCTTCCCCAGCTCCTACTACACTACCTTGCACATAGGAGACAATGAATTTTTGCTGAACTGAATTGAGGCTGGAGACAGTCTCCTAAGCTCGGCTAGGAGTTACTGTTGCTTCCTTCTGTATCCCCTTGTATCTTCCCCAGGGGCGTGTAAAGGAGACAATAGCCGAATATAAGCTTCAACTTTTGTAAAACACTTTCCTAGCAGTCCTATAAGTGATACACGTATCACTATTCCTATTTGTTGCCAGGCCTATGAAATGATCGCAGCCAGGATTCATTTCAGAGCTCCTGGTTTGTGTTTTCCATGACGATCTTATGTTGTGTATGAGGCTGTTTGCTTCTTGGAAATTTGTAACCAAAGTTGCCATCCTTCCTCTGGGGAATGTCAATGAATTGATGTTGCTTGCCAGAAAATATATACACACGCCCATTTATACATAGCTATATTGAGCTGCACCCCCACCGCATTAGGATCTTTGTGTTTTAGAAGTCTGTTCATCTCTTCCCCAAGAAATCTGGAGTCACAGACCCCTCTAGGGGTACATGGATCAATTTCAGTGGGTCCATTAAGTTGGAATAGAAGAAAAATGTATATTTTCATTAAACTTTTAATGAAATTTAACATTTCCTTCAGTTAATTTAAAAAACATTCTAAGAAGGGGTCCATAGGCTTCACCAGCCTGCCAAGGGATCCATACACACAGAAAAAGATAAGAACCCTTACCCTAGAATATGAGTTAGCATTCATAGGTAGAATCCCAAGGCGGGTAGGGGGAGTTTTAAGCACTTTGATCTTTATTGGAGGAACAATCCAAGACCACCTTCCAGCACTGGTCAGGCAGTTTTTGAGGCTGGCCTCCCAGGGAAGATTTATGCCCATATAAATTGGCTAGTATCTATCATTTTAATTATTTCTCCCTTCCTTTTGTTCTCATCCCTAAAACTAGTTGAGAAGTCTGTTTCCCTAAGCATAACTTTGTAGCCTAGTGTCCACCTGGGCCCCAAATAGTCCTATATTACGCAGAGCAAGATAACCCTTTCCTCCTCATCCCTCTGGTTAGCAAACCTTAAGTAAATTGGGAAACATTCTAATTTCATATCTTCTACCCCTTGGCTAATTATTGTGCTCAAAGATCTCAAAGCATACATATAGAAACTGAGGTAGCAGAATACCTAGCTCCCCACCAATCACCATCGTGGAACCCTTCCCCCCAAAGGAGAGAACATTTTTAAAATATTTCAGAGATGGAACTTTTACTGTACAAAAAGAGAAAGGCAAGATGCTATCTTTGGAGCTTTCACACTGCCACCCAATCTGGATGCAAATTTGGGGGACCACAGCATCCCAATGCCATCTCCAGTCATCTATAGAGAACATCCCATAGTAAAGCTCCTTGGGACACACAAGTCTCTTGTACAGTTGTTGTTCAATTGTTTCAGTCATGTCTGACTCTTCATGACCCCATTTGGGGTTTTCTTGACAAATCCTGGAGTGGTTTGCCACTTCCCTCTCCAGCTCATTTTACACATGAGAAAATTGAGGCCAATAGGGTTAGGTGACTTGCCCAGGGTCACACAGCTGCTACGTACCTGAAGCCATATTTGAACTCAGGTCTTCATGACTCCAGATCTCAACACTCTATCCACTGAGCCACCTAGCTGCTCCCTTATGTATAGGCCTCTTCCTTTTTCTCTTCTCCATTGCATATTCAGAGTTAGCACATTAGCATTCCCAGAGAGGATTTCACCACCAAGGGATCCAAGAATCTTGGATATAACTTTGCCACCAAACAAAAGAATTCACACCCAAAGCTTTCAGATGCAGCAAGTGGTCCTAATTCCTCATTGTACAGATGAGACAACACAGATTCCAAAAAGTCACATGACTTGCCCAGACTCACCAATCGGTGCTGAGATTTAGATCCAATTCCAATTACACATCCAACACTCTTCCCACTACACTGCACTGACTTAAAAAAAAAAAAAAAAAGCATTGTACCAGGAGCCAAGAGACTTGTGCCCGTGTTCTAGCTTGGCCATTAGGCAGCTTTGTGGTCTTGAGTAAGTGGCTTCAGTTTCTTTCTGTGCAAATGAGGAGGTTAGACTAGAGGCTGTTCATTTGAAAAAGATCTGGGAGTTTTCACATACAGCAAAGTTCAATACAAGCAGCTAAAAAATAGAGACCAACTTTTGGCTACATTAGGAGGGCAATAGCCCACTACACTCCATCCAGGTCAGACCCCATTATGTGGAGTATACCGTTCAGATCTTGGTGCCATATTTTAGGAAGGACCAATGTCTCTCATTATATTATCTAGAGGAAATTATCCAGGAGAGTGTGGCCAAGTTGTTAAATAATGATGACAACAATATCTAACATTATATAGCACTTATTTTAAGGCTTGCAAAGCATTTTCCAAATATCTCATTTTGTCCTCACAATAAGCTTGGGTGGGTAAGGTATTATTATTATTCCTTATTTTACAGATGAGGAAACTGAGGCAGACAGGTTAAGTAACTTGTCTGAGGTCACATGACTAATAAATAACTGAGGTAAAATTTGAACTCAGGTCTTCCTGATTCCAATCCATCACTCTGTCACCTGGCTGTCTGGTGAAAGTACTTGAGGTCATACCAAATATGGTTTAAATTTAAGGAAGTGAGAATGTTTAGCCTGTCTGGAACAGAGATTTAAGGAAGCTATGATAGCTGTATACGAGCATTTGAAAAATTATCACATGAAAGAGGGATTAAAATTGTTCCACTTGGTCCCAGAGAGCAGAACAGAAGTGAGTTGGAAGTTTCAAAAAATAAATATTTAGGTTTACTGAAAGAAAAAACTTTCTAGCAATTAGAGCTCTCCCAAAGTAGAATGGGTTGCCTTAGTAGGCCATGAATTCCTCTTCATCGAGGGTCTTCAGAGAAAGCCATGTGACCGTCATTTGTTGGGTATGTGGCAATAGGGTGTCCTCGGTCAAGCATAGATTGGACCAGCTGGCCTCTGAGGTACCTTCTGATTTATATTCTGTGACTAAATGATCTCTAATATCTCATCTAGTCCCAAAATTCTAAGTCTAGACGTGTAAGAGAATCCCAAGTTTTGGCCCTACCTGTGTGACCTTGGGCAAAATACTCTCCGGACCTGAATTTCATTACTTGTAAAATGAGAGGCTTGAACTAGATGACCTCTAAGGTCCCTTCTAGCTCCAAATCTATGTGCCTTTGATCCCTGGGGGGTGGGGGTGGGGGATGGGGAAGAGATTAGAATCTAGATGCCTTTGGCTTCCCATAGGGGAAATGGGTGATTTGGCCTTTGGAGTGCCCAGGCGTTGTTGCTTCTGCCAGTGGCCACCAGGTGGCAGTGGATCCCCCCAGCTGCTCTTGACTCCTACTTTCTTCTGCAGCTGGCCTGTCCCTGGGACTCTTTATGACTAGAGCAGCTAATGCCAAGGTTATCGCCCTGGGAGTGAATAGGCTTTTCACAAGAGAAAGCATTTCCAGGAATTTGACTTCTGAGACATTCCAAGAACGGCTGTTGTTCTGAAAGAGGCATTTCTAGACTCTTGGTTCCCCTTCCCAGCCTCACTGACTCTGTCCACTACTTTCCTCCCCTCTCACCGTCCACCTAAGGCCATCTTGACTGCCAGCTAGACTTCAGGTCCTCGGTACTACTTGTGACTATCGGAAATGAAAACTGAGATGTCCCTTTCTCCCATTCCATGCTCTAGCCACCCCACCCCCACACACACACACGCCCACTATGTCCACAGTCTTCCCACATACTCCATGCTTGTGGGGAGCACAGGAGACAGACAGTAGGAACAGGTTCAGTTTTACCTGCAGAACCAACCCTAGGCAAAAGTGTGACTGGTGGGAGTTCACTTAAGTCTTTAGCACCTTCCTTTGGTCTTTTTTTGCCCCTGGACAGCACTTCACCCAGAACCCCCCAAACTCACTTTTCTATTCCCCTCCCTTCCTATCAAAATTAACCCATTTCCAGATAAGTTAAAAAAAACTAACCCAGCATTTCCCAGATGAATTTAGCCATAATATAATTATGGGCTTGAAATATTAGGGAACCCATTAATGCTGGGCTGTGGGGGGCAGGCAGAGGGGGTGGACCGCAAGTAGAATGACGGAGAGAAGAGGAAGTGGGGAAAATATTAAAGCAAAATTAAAGGAAATTAAAGCTATTTTATACCAAAAATTACTGCACATGAGTAATGTTGATGTATGTTTTATACTTTAGAAGGGGGAAAAATCTACCCAAAAACCTTTCATGTCTCCCCATTGCCATTAGGCTAAAATGAAAAATCCTCAGTCTGGCATTTAAAGTTCTTCACAATCTGACTCTGACCTGCTTTTCCGGTCTTATTTCATATTACTCCCCACTCTCGGTCACAGTCAAAATGGTCTGTTAGCTGGTGCTGATATACATCTTACACCTTACATCTGCTGCCTTTGGGCTTGTCTGGAGCCTAGAATACACTCACTCCTCACCTCCTCTACCCAGACTCCAATCACTCACTTCCTTCAAGACATAACTCAGGTGCTGCCTTCTAACATGAGGCCTTTCCTGGTCCCAGCTCCCCTCCCTAATCCAAATTATTCTTACAGCTATCCCTCTTTAACTTACTTCACATATGCTCTGCATTTACTTGTATGTGCACTTTATTCACACCTCCCCTTCCCCCAAGAAGGTAAGCTCTTTGAAGATAGGCACACTGCTTTTATCTTTCCATCTCTCCCATCTTATACATGGGGGCTGCTTAATAACAATGAACTGAAATATTCTCTTGGAACCTCTATTCCTGGTGCACATAGAATTGGAATTCCACAGAGCAGTTTGGGAAACAGGAACTAATCTACTCTGATGGTAGATATTAGCCCAGTTAATATGTTACTTTCCCAGTTAACATTTGCATTTTAATGGCCCCCTTAGAACCTGTTTCTTGATCCAAACAATTCTAATGGTGGCAAAGTCATACTAACGCAGCCACTAGGGAGATGCTTTTGAGGAGGTGTCCTCCATTTCACAGCATGACCTTGTGGGCACCTACCTATTTCATCTCTGCATGACACCTAGGTTCGGTGCTGCTCCATACCAGCTGCCTTCTCCCACTTTGGCTCCCCCCACCCCAGTCTAAAGCACTCTTCTTCCTCTCCAAACCAATCCCTGTCCTTTTCCTCAGTCCCTCTCCTACTTGGTCGTCTGTCTTGGTTAGCAAGAGAGACCTTCCCCTAGGGAAGATGAAGCTGCTGTAGTCATCCCTAGTGGGAACAACTGGACCAATTACCCCATGCCCAGAAGTAGAAAAGGCCAAGGATTTCAGGAGTCAAAAAATCCCTGGAATAGAGGAAATCTTAGAAATCACCTCATCCCAGAACCTGATTCCAAAGCCTATTCTCCTCTTGGATTTCACTTCCATGCTTCCATTTCACTTCAGATTCTGTCTTGCCCTAATTCATCCTTGGGATGTGCCTGCCCCCTCCTCCTATTAATGAATTTTTGCAAGGTAGGGCCCTCTATTTTGGGGAGAGACCCCAGCCAGCCAGCCATCCCCTTCCCAGCCCTGCTTCTGACTCTCTAGACTTCCACACCATGCCCCCACCCCAATACCTTTCATCCCACACTTCTTCTTAGCTTCCTTTTATGTGTTGCCTTCCCCTTGTAGAATATAAGCTCCTTGAGGACAGGGACTGTGTTTCTTTTTGCTTCTATTGGTGTCGCCAGAACTTAGTACACTGCCTGGCACACAGTAAGCCACTAATACATGCTTGTTGTCTTTCTTTGCCTTAGTCCCAAACACCTGTGTTTACCCTTTGAATGGGCCCAGGTACTAGATAATCCAGCACTTGTATGGAGTCAGTGACTTTGTTCCAAAAGAAGCCAGGCTAAAAAAAAAAATTCCTATTTGACCTGGGAATAAAATTATATAATGCTTTTGTAAGAGATCAGCCTTCCCAGTTGTGTTTTGCTTAAGCTAATAGCAAAAGTAGTTTACCTTCCCTAAGCAAACACAGGCTGGGTGACAGGAAGAGCACGGCCTGGGGAAAGGTGCTTGGTGATGGGAGAAGCCAAGCAGATAATTAAGAGCCCACCGACCTGGAAACAGGTATCACTGTCCTTGTGAAAGGAGTCTCTTAACCCCTTGGAAATGCACCTTTCTGGATAAAAAGCTGGGGCAAGAAAAAGGAAAAGAAACAGGAAAGGAGGAAAAAAGGAAGTGGTTGTTCTCAGCCTCGGGTCCCTTGAGGTCAGTCTTGTCCCCAGTCTTTCTCCTGCTGTCTTGTTGGGCCCACTCAACCCAGACCACAACTGAAAGTTAAGAGTACACCATGACTTTATTATATGAATTCCTATTAAACATCTTTAAGAAAAAACAACAACAACACACATGGAAACAAAACCTAACACAGCCACCAACACTCACAAAGCTCAAGGCTGGATTTCCACCTTGTGAATTCCCCAAGTGTGTGGGGTTTTACGTTTGTTTGTTGAAAAGGATTTTCATGTATTCCTCACTGCACAGACTTGGCTAGAAGTGAACAACTTTTCATTTGCAGGAGAAATGAGTCTCTGAATGTAGCTTGCTTTGGCTACTTCCAGTCCAGCATCCTTCTCTCCCCTCTCTCGTGAGGGTCAAGAGAGAACAGGGCAGGGTGGGTGTTTTGTTTTCCATTTAGTTTTGGATAGCAAGATTGCCGAGGCAGGTCCTTTCCCTGGCCTATGGGGAGTAATAGATTCCAGGAACCCCAGGGAGGGGATCCTCAGATTTCTCTTGAGCCTTTAGCCTGTCCCAAATTGTTATAGTGGAAGGGGAAAGAGCTGTCCCTCTGGTTGGCTGGAAATGAGAGCATTGACCTCTAGATGGAAGGGTCAGGCAGCTTTGGAGCCTTACTCTCTTCTCCTTCTCCATGTAGAGCTAGAAGGAAGGCACAAGGGGCTGGGGAAGCTTTGGGGGAAACCTCAAAACCAAACAGATCCTTTTGCTGGGTAAGGGACCTGGGTGAAGAGGAGAGTTTGGCAGCTATGAAGGAAAGGGAGGAGAAGAGCAAAAGAGAGGGAGGAGAGAAAGAGGAGGAAAAAAAAAAAGGTGGCCTTCCCCTCCTCAGCTGTGAATTATTCATTCCTGTGCCAAGATGCCTTCTGTTACCTGTGGCCCCACTCCAGCTTCACCCCTAGCAACCTCTGCACACACTTCCAAACTTGGTTACATTTCAGAAGCGGTTCCTCTCCCCCTGGTAGCTGCAGGCACATTCCAGGGCCTGGGCCTGCCAGCCGGCAGACCTGAGCACATTCCAGGCCCAACCGCTGGCCAGAGGGGCCTCCCACTGTGGAATCCTTCCTTCTTTGGGCCCCCCAGGGTTTGGGGAAGAAAGTGCTACACTGCAACTTGGGGGATGGAGCTGGAGAAATCATGAGTCTGGAAACCCTGCCCCCCCATAGCCACATAGTCTCTCAGTCTCTCTCCTCTCCTCTCTCTCTCTCTCTCTCTCTCTCTCTCTCTCTCTCTCTCTCTCTCTCTCTCATCTCCCTCTCTGCCTCATCATTTTATCTTGGCTTGGGGCTAACAGAGGTCCCCCCAAATCATCTATAGGTTTCCTCCTACTACCCCACCATTAACAAGATCAAGCTCCATAGTGAGCAGTAGAGATTTAATGCTTTAATGAAGCTGGAAGCCCTTCCCCTCAAAGCTCTCTCCTTTCCAAGCTTCTTGATTCCTCAGATCAGCTTCTCCCTATCCTGGTGCCAACCCACTAATGTGAAGAGGCAAAGAGAGTGAACTCCCTGGGACAGTGAATAGGTGAGCAAGTGGCTGGGTAGGCAGGCCCCCTAGAGAGCTTCCTCTTGAGAACAGGTTTCTTCCCCACCCCAAACAGGACTCAGCCTGCACTTCTGCTCCGAGGCCAGCTTTCAGGGCTAAGCAGGTGATACCCAGGGCAACTCCACCCCTTGCCCCTGCACACTGCATAAAAAACAGCTGTTCCCCCACTGTTCTTTCTAGCTCTGAAGGTCTCACAGTTTAACATTTTCTACTTATAGGCATGGAACTCCTCCCTCAGAACTTACCACCAGTGCTCCCCTGAGGATAAGGGAAACCCAGCCCCTCCACTGCCAACTAGACTCTAGGATTCTATCCTAGAGCCCCTCTCCCTTCCCTTGGCTTTTCCCACACCAGCCTGGCCTGGCAGGGGATCCCAAGCTTAGGAGTCTAGCCCAGAAGTCAATCCAAAGCAGAGCATTGTCACCATGCCCAAGAGCTCTCTGCCTCCACTGATTCCACATTGGACCACTTGCCCCCATTCTATTTCCCAACAGGAGTAAGGGAAGCAAGTGCTCCAGCCTGCCCTTGTCCTAACTCCAGACTATTATAGAGGGTGCCCCACCACCACCACCACCACCACTACCCTCTCATGTGATAGCAGATAGCTCTCCCCATAACACTATTTCTCTTTTTGTGGCAGTGTGGGGAGAATACTGAACATGGAATTCTGAACTTAGTGTCATAGAATCTGAGTTCAAATCCCATTTCTGTGAAAAGAAAGAAAAAACTTGTGCAACCTTGGATGAATCAGTGAACCTCTCTGGGCCCCAATGGATTAGACTGTTTGACTCTAAAGTCCTAAAGAGTTCTAGAGCTACCCCTCTATGCCCCTTCCTCTGGGAGGTAGCAACCTTAGAGAAGACCCTCAGGAAACTACTCCCAGGTAGGCTTTCTTGTACCATTCCCACTAAGTGGCTCTAGGTTCCTTGTGTCAGGTCAGTCCCTTCTGCCACCCCAATCCAAGTGTGGTTTTCCCATCTGACACTGTTTCTTCTTCCTTGTGGCTGAAGGACCTCTGGGGAGGGGATGAGGATAGAAGATGGGTCTCATCCTGAAAAACAGTAGCTGGAGCCCAGGAAAGGAAGAGATCCAGGTGCCGGGAGTGGAGCAGGGAAGATTGAATCATGTATCAGACTCTTCCGTGGAGTTGAGACTAGTCTGAGAGAGAGATGGGGAGTTGAGGGGGGAAGAAGAGGCTCCATTTTGTCTTTGCCCATACATTAACCTGGGCCTGTGCTTTATGTATCCAGCCCTCCCACTGATTGGACCTGCTCCTTTAGGAGAGGAATGGTGGGAGAGAGGAAAAGAAAGCCAAGAGGCTACAAAGAGACATTAAAAAAAAAACAGGGAGGGGAAAGTTCCCCTCCACTCATTGCCCCTAAAACAACACAGCTACAAGAGAAAACTGTGATTGGCTGCTGCCCTTGGTGGGGCCCCAGGTGCTTCTTCCAATCACAATGTGGCAATACCAAAGTTCTGAAACCCTGCACAAGAGGGGAAGGACAAGAGGCAGCTGGAAGCAAGGCTTCGGAGGAGCAGAGTGCCCTGGCCGGAGAAACTTGGTGTCTTGATGCTCAAGCACCCTCTGTCTTACTGCAGCAGGTCTGGGCAGCTAAGGACAGGCCTTCACTATTTGGCTGCCCCATTAGCATATTTCATCTCCGGTGAACTCCAGCACCTGGGGAAAAAAATAAAAAGGGTTTTGTTGGAGTAGGCGAAAGAGAGGGATTTCCAAATGGCCTCTGCTACTAAGTCAGTTTCCCTGAGCACTAGACCTGAAGGAGACCCAATGACAGCATGGACAGAACTCAACAAGGAAAGGATTTTGACCACCCTTCCTTGGAGGCTGTCAGAGCTCTTGGTGGTCTCCCAGATCCCAGGGTTCTTCCATCTATTGAGTTTCACATGGAAATAGTGGTATTTGATCTGGGCTTCTGTTTTGACAGGTAAAGATGAAAGTGATGGGGAAGGATTTTTAGGTAGAGGGAACAGCATGAGTATAGGCACAAAAGTAGGAGATTAGATATTCCAAGTTGGCTGGAGTCTAAGTATGTGGAGGCAAGAGTAAGAGATTGGACTTCATTCAGGAGACAATAGGGAGCTATTGAAAGTTTTTGAGTGGAGGAATAACATAGACAGTAGATAAAGTGCTGAACTTGGAGTCAGGATGACTCATCTTCATGAGTTCAAATCTGGCCTCAGACACTTACTAGCTGTGTGACCTTGAGCCAGTCACTTAACCCTGTTTGCCTCAGTTTCCTCATCTGTAAAATGAGCTGGAGAAGGAAATGGAAAACTACTCCAGTATCTTTGCCAAGAAAAGCTCAAAATTGGATCATGAAGAGTTGGATGTGACTGAAAACCATAAGCAGAGCTTCCTTAGGAGGATCCTTCTAGGAGCCATGAGTAGAATAGACTGAAAGGGAAAATAGTTTGGGAAAATGGTTATGAGGTCATTGTGATAGTTTGAGCAAAATTAAGGGTTCAACTGGAAAACAATTTGGAATTATGGGGGGAGTGATTTAAAAATCTATATCTATTGACCCAGAGATTCCATTGCTGGACATCTGCCCCAAGGAGGTCAAAGATGGCGGGGAAAGGTCCCATTATTTACCAAAATATTTGTACCAGCTTTTGTGGCAGCAAAATACTAGAAACGAAGTGGGTGTGCATCATTTCTGGAATAGCTGGAGGAACAGTGGCTAATGAATGGAATGAAATATTAGGAATATAATTGTCCAATTACATCAGACAATAACAAGGAAATGGATATATGGAATTCAGAGGAACATGAGAAAACTTGTATAAACTAACACAAGGTGAAGTAAGCAAAACCAGGAAGACAATCAGCACAAGGACTACAATGATATAAATGGGAAAGAAAACAAAACCTTAAAAGAGAGCCAAATGCTCAGTAATTGTGATGACTGATCTTAGCCCCCAGAAACACCCTCCTTCCTTCCCTGGGAGAGACAGGAGACTATGAATGCAGAATACTGCTGATGCAGTCACATGTGTCTCTTAGGTTTTCTTTGTTACAAGGATACATTCACCAGGTGGAAGAGGGGAATAGCTAGAAATGACTTTGATATAAAAACAAAAGGCAGCAATAAAGCATAAAAATATTTTAAAATAAAATTAATTTTAAAGGCTCCGATGAGGATGGAAATGCACATGTAGAGGTGAAAAATACCGCAGGATTTGTGGATACGGGGAGAAAGAGGGAAAAAACAAGGGTGACTTTGAGGTTTCAAGCATGAGTGACTGGTAGAATGGTGGTTCCACTAAGAGATATGGATGGGGCCATTAGGAGGGGGAAATGGTTTGGAGAAGGCAATGGTTAAGTTCATTTTTAAACACGACGAGTTTCAGTAGAGATGTCTACCAGCTACAAGAGGTGTCTAATGGGCTGCTGGAAATGAGACATTTGGGAGGGAGAAAAGAAAGACTAGAAATATCAATTTGAGGAGTAATGGCGTAAAAATGATAATTGAGATCATGGGAGTAGATGAAATTGCAATGGGAGAAAGCATGGAAAGAGAAGAGAAGGGGATGGCACCTTTGTCAACACTCACATTTTAGGGGAAGAAGAAGAGCTACTAGAAGAGAAAAAGAAAGAATGAATTAAGAGGCAGAAGAAACAGGTGCATATAGTGAAGCCAAGAAAAGAATTTCAAGGCCGAAGAGGTCATCGATAGTGTAAAAATGGTGTAGCAAAGTCATGGAGGATAAGGACTCTGAAAACCAATTGGATTTAAATATTAAATGCTTACAAGTGACTTGGATCAAAGTGAAAACTGGAAGAAGTCAGATCAAATAGAACAAAGGAGTAAATAAACAGAATAAGTTCGTAAAGAAGAGTGAATGTTAAGGACTATTGAGAATTTTAGCACTGAAATTAAAAGATAAAATATTAACAGTTAAAAGGAGTAGCAAGGATGAAGAGAGGCTTTTTTAGGACTGGTGAGATCTGAGCACTATTTGTGGGTCAGAAGGAAGGAAACAGTTGAGTGGGAGAAAGTGAAAATCCAAGAGAAAGATAAACAGATAGATGGAGAGAGGAGGGGGGAGGGAGAGAGGGGAAAAGAAGAGAGAGGAAAAGAGGGAGGAGACAGAGAGATGGAAAGGCAGAGAGAGATGGAGGGGGGTAAGGAGGGAGGGGGAAAGGAAGAGAGGGAGGGAGGAGGAGAGAGGGAGAGAAGCTGGAGGAGATAGCCAAAGATGGGATCAGAGTACAATGGGCAGAGTTAATCTTGGCAAAGACAAGGGATTCTTCTTCCTGTGAGAATAGAGGAAAGGAGGAGAGGATGGGTGAGGATAAGAGATACTGTGAAATATGGAAAAGGGCTGAGAGGAAGCTCACACTAGTTGACTTCCACCTCAGACAAGTAGGAGGTCATATTATCTGCTGGGGTAAGGAGGCTGAAGAGCAGGGAGTATGCTAGGGAGTCAAGAAGAGACATCTAAAAGACTGTTGAGCCACAGTGAGCATCCAAGTGAGGGAGCAGTGCTCACACAGATGGGTTGTAGGGATCTCTGGTCTTTGCCCAGTACTCTACATGTTTATCACTTCTTCACCTATCCTTGAGGGCAGGGATAGCACACCTTTCATGATGTCCATGTAGAATGCTACCATATGTGCCCCAGTACTACACAGTCTATTTATTCTATCCATCTGCTGAAGGTGACAACAATCCATAAACAAGACCAGTCTTGGGGCTGTCTTCAAGTATTTGAAGGCTGTCATATTAAGAACAGAACAGTGTCTCAGATTAGATTAGACTGTTTGGGTCCAGGAGCAATAAGAGGAAACTACAAAGCGGCCACGTATAGACTTGATGTCAGGATAAACTTCCTACCAATGAGAGCTGTTCCAAAGGGGAAAGGGCTGCTTGAGAGGGAGTGGGCTCCTCCAAAATGAAGGTCTTTAAGCAAAGGCTTGATGACCTGTGGCTCAGTGTGATGTAGGAGAGATTTTTGTTCAATTATGGGTTGGATGAGATGGGCAGTTGAGATCCCTTCTAATTGACATTCTGTGACTTGGTGAGTTTCAACTTCCCCTGGGCTTGGTCTTCTATTGCTGCTGTCTGTCCCTAGTGCTTAAATGCTAGCTGAAGGGAAGAAACAATGCATCCTTTTTCACACCCAAAAGGCCAGCTACATTTGGGGGGTGGGGGAAGGAAGAGCCACACTAAGAGAAAGAGAAAGAATGGCTTGGGACATCAAAGACTTCATGAAGTCTTCAGGTAGTGCCTCTGTCTCCACTGTGCCCTTTGCCTGGAATCTCTGCCTACCCATCCTTCAGGGGCTGGCTCAGATGCCTCTTCCTCCATCAAGGCTTCTTTGGTTCTTCTTGGAAATGATCTCTCATTCTTTGGGATTTACATGGCATTTTGTGTCTGTGCAGATGCCCTATGACATTATATTTGGTGCTGTGGTTGTTTGTGTAAGTATCTGGTCTGCACTGTGAGAATTATGGTAGTAGGTCCCATGTCTTTTTTGTCTATTTTTTCCATTTAATAGTATTTTATTTTTTCCAATTGCATGTAAAGATAGTTTTCAGCATTCGCTTTTATAAGATTTTGAGTTCCAAATTTATTTCTCCCTCCCTCCTCTCCCCCCTTCCCAAGACGGATGCAATCTGATATAAGCTACACATGTACAATTATATTAAACATATTTCCACATTAGTCATGTTGTAAAAGAAAAATCAGAAAAAAAGGGAAAAACCATGAGAAAGGGGGGAGAGAGAGAGAGAGAGAGAGAGAGAGAGAGAGAGAGAGAGAGAGAGAATAGTGTGCTTCAGTCTGCATTCAGATTTCCATAGTTCTTTCTCTGGACGTGGATGGCATTTTCCATCATGAATCTTTTGGAGTTGTCTTAGATCCTTTCATTGCTGAGAAGAGCTAAGGCTATCAAAGTTGGTCATCACAGAATGTTGCTGTTACTGTGTACAATGTTCTCCTGGTTCTGCTCACTTCACTCAGCGGTCCTGTGTCTCTTTCATCTTTTTATCTCTCAAAGCAACTAGCCTTGTGCAGAATGAGTGCTAAATAAATATTTGGTTTGAGAATGAATAATTAGTGAATTGTGGACCAAAAATGGTCCCAAAGCAGAGTCTAGGACCCAAATGAGGGAAGAGAAGGACCATAGGCTCATAGGGTTAGAGCTAGAAGAGACCTCGGAGGCCATCTAGGCTAAGCCCCTATTTTGCATATGAGGAAACTAAGTCTCAGAAAGGTTAAAGGACTTGCCCAAAGTCGCCAAGATAGTAGGAAACAGAGCTGGGATCTGAACCCATCATTTGCTCAGGTATAGACCCATCATGTCAGCTAGAGTTTGCCTCCAAATTCAGCACTCTCAGATGTGCATGCTGCTTAAGGCAGATGACATGGGATGACTCAGAAGGATGCCCTGGAGAGGGTGTGCTAGACCCTTCAGTCTCAAACTCCATCAGCATCATCCTCACTCACCTCTTACTGTCCTTCTCTGGGTGCTTCCTCCTCCTTGAGTGTCTCCTGCTTCTTTGCCCGGAAGTCTTCATCTGAAAGGCAAGAAAGGTGCTCATGTAGGTCTCATCCTCCCCTATCATTTGTAGCCCAGATACAGACCCAGCACAATAAGAAGTCTTCCCAGACTAGGAAACAGAAGTGCCTCCAATTTCCCCCAGCTCCACCCCATCTGCTTTTCACATGTATTGACCTTACTACTTAACCTCACACCATGACATCATCTGTATCTTGTGACCTTGTAGTGACCTAGGGTCTAGTCATAGCTCTACCACTAACTAGACATGTGACCTGAAGGCGGTGATTTCGACTTTTCTGGGCCTCAGTTTCCTCAACTAAAAACTGAAGAAATTATAGATCTTAATGTCCCTTCCAGCACTCAAATCCTTCCACATCACATAAGATTCTCCTATTATCCACAGATGGCCACTATCCATACCACTACCCCTTTCTATGAAAGCAAATAATCAAGAGTTGACCAAACTAAAATGCAACAAGCTGCCTCCAGAGGTGGCAGGGTCACTATCCTTGGAGGTCTTCAAGCAGTATCTGGACAACCACTTGTTGGGTATGTTATAGTAGGGGTTCTATTCATGTATGGTTTGAACTAGATACCCACTAGATTTTCTCCCAACTCTTTAAATTCTGTGATTCCATGAATGACAAGGACCATCTCTTCTATATCCTTAATTTGAGCCCTGGCCTCTATTCCCTCCCCCAAAACAAAAAACGATCCCTCCATTCTCTCTTATAGTACCCAGAGGTGTTCACTGACTAAGCTTCTCAATCACCTCAAGATAGGCATCAAACAAGGTGTCTCTCTCTTTGTAGCCTAAGCATGAGGTTGGGATTAGATTGTGTGCTTGGAGAAAGCAGCACCTTTTAGCCCACCCAAGCCTCAGAAGTTTAGGATGACTCAAGCTGAGAGAACCACCATGTTTGTTTCAGAACCAAGGGCACAAGCAAATGTTTTCATGTTGACTCAGTCTGCAGGTTACTGGAGTGAGATGAGGGAGTCTATAGCCCACCTATCCTACCCACTGATCATGGACATAATATGGCACTGTGGGAAGAACATGGACTCAAGTCAAAGGATCTGGGTTCAAATCCTGCCTGTGATGTTTACTACTTGGGTAAACTTGGGCAAGATACTTAACTCCCCTGGGCCTCAGTTTCCTCAACTGTAAAATGAAGGAGACAGACTAGATGGTCTCTGAGGTGCCTATGACCCTTTGATCTTAGCTCCGAGTTGACTAGTTCTTTTGTCATTGTGTGCTTCAAGGGAAGAAGTGTGAAGTCAAGAGGAGGCTTTATTAGTGGCTGGAGCTTTGGAGAGCAGATTAGTTTATCCAGTGCTTCTGGGTTCCAACTGGCAAACTTTACTGATTACTCCCTTCAAGCTTCTTCTCCAGGCTCTGTGCATCCCCAACCTTGCAGTGTGCATAGAACCCTCCCAGGATCCTGGCTGAGAATCACCAGTTTCAAGGAGTTGACCTCATTAGACAAGAACCCAAATGTCAGCCCTCTACTCCTGGAAATTTTGCCCCTCCTCCCTTCTCAGTCCCAGCAGGTTAAGTCCTCACCACAGGCATGGCCTTCCACATCATCCAGGAGATTAGCTGTAGATGCTGCTGTCCCCAGCCTGCCCTTGCATTCAGGAAAACCATTCAGTGGCCTGGCCCATGCCGCTATCTACATCCCACTCCACTCCCTCCAGCCACTCACTTACTAGTTGCCTATCCACGTCCTTTCCAGCCACCAGGCTCCCAGTCTAGATCCCAGAGTGTCCTCCACTGAAGTTATCCTACCCTCTTTCCCCTTTGATTCCTCCCCCTTGAAGAAGAGATTGGCTACAGAGCATGATGGCTGGTATGAGGTAACTTGATGTCCCCTCTCCCCGAAATATTACAATCTATGGCTCCCATTTCTCATAACACTCTCCAGGACCTTCATTCCTTATTCAGCATGCTCATCTGTCCCCAGGAGAGCCTTTGATTCCAGAGCTCCTACTCTGGACTGTACCCAGGCAAGGACTTGATAGGAATAAAAGAAAACCCTCCTATTAGTACATATGAAACAAAAGATGGGGCTTGCGCTCGATGTATTTGAAGGAAGCGAAGAAGTTTATGAATCACCTCAGTTGGTGAAACAAGAAAATGAGGTCGTTTGTACAGACTGTGGGATGGCTTCAAGTCTTCCTTAAAAGATGTGGGATGGCCCCTTGGCTCATCTCCATTCCTGCATCCTGTCTTCATCTCACCTCCCCACCATTCAAACACTGGGGCTAGGCACCAGGAAAGGAGGGAATTACTGGTAATGAGGGACAAGCAAATACTGAACTGAACTGACTAAGAAATGGGGCCAGGTACCCCAGAATGACTTGGGGAACTAGCCAGCCACATAAAATCCAGTTGGGTGCCTCACCTGATTTAAGAACCTACATTCACATCCTCTATTTTGAGCGTACACGTGCATGTGTACCCATTGGCATGCGTGAGTGCTCGAGTGTGTATGTATACACACACACACACACACACACACACACACACACACACACACACCCTTCCTGGCCAGGAAGGAGCTGGGAAGGATACGACTGGTGCTTCAACAACTGTTTTCTTTTTGTCTTCCTCATCTTGGTCTTCTCAGAGAAGGCCCTGGCAAGTTCAAACAACTTCCTCCGGGTGGCTGTAAGCAAAACAGGAGGGACAGGGAAGTGTAAACGACTTTTGCTGGCACTGAGGGGCCCAGAACTTAACCCTCTCTGAACTAGAGGGGCAGAGGAAAGAAGTCTAGCCCAAATTTTCTTCATTTCCCTTTCTTTGGAGTTTAACTGCCGAAGGGACATGGAAAAAGGATACAGGACGAGGGATGAGAGGAGGGTGTAGGGCTGGGGGAGAGGAAAGGGGGAACAGGTCTAAGAAAGGAGGAGGGCACAGGGCTGGGGAAGAAGAAGAGGGTATAGAGCTGGGGGAAAGGAGGAGGGCACAGAGCTGGGGGAGAGGAGAGGAGGAGGACACAGAGCTGGGGGAGAAGAAGAGGGCACAGGGTGGGGGGAGAGGAGGAGGGCACAGGGCTAAGAGGAAAACATGGGGTTAGGAGACAAGAGGTGGGCACAGGGAGGGGGGTGAGAAAAGGAAGAACAAGTCTAGAGAGAGACAGAAAAAGGCACCAGGCTAAGAGAGGAGGAGGGCGCAGGGCTGGGACTGAGGGGAAGGGAAAAGGCTGGGGGAGGGAGAGGGCACTGGGCAGTGCCAGGAGCTGTGGGGAGAGACTGCCAGAAGGTGAAAGGGTCAAAGAGGATACAGGGACAGCGGCTGCTTAAGGAAGAAGGGGTGCCATCTGAAACTTGGCCAGCAGGGGCAGCATAGGACGCCCCAAAGGCCATGGCAAACAACAAGCCAAAGATCCGGGCATTCCTCTTCCTAACTCCTCCAGAACAAACCAAGTGTCTTCCCCCTCCCTCCTCTGCTCCCTCCCCTTCCCTCCCAAGCAAGCAGGGTTGGTTCTAGGATTTCCATGACTAATCCCTGATCTTCCCTGAAATGGAGCCTGAATCACCCAATCTTTGGTACGTTGGGGGCACAGGAGGGAGAGCAGGACAGGAGGGATTGGGTGCCTCTGAGCACTGATGGGAGGTTGGCACAGGCTACCATGGAAAAAGGCTGAAAAGAGCTGGGGGGAGGTGGGACACTCAGGCAGCCGGGTACAGGGTCAAGAAGGACTTTTAAAAACTGCACAGGAAGGAAGGGGAGGTGTGGGGCAGATAATTGGGAACCATAGATCTTTTTTTTTTTTAATTCCTTTTGGACTGTGAAATGCAAGGTTTGACTTTCTGCAGGGGGACTAGGCTGAAAGTGGGGTGGGGCGGGGCGGGGTATTAAGGGCTGGGGAGGGGCTTGGCAGCAGCAACAGATTTACTTTCCTAAGCATGTCTGGCTGTTTGGCTCAAGATGATGTGAACATGAGTTTGCATTCCCTAAGCACATGCTGATTAGCTGGTGTGCAGAAAATACTGGGAGGGCGGGGGTTGGGGGAGGCAGAGTGGGAAAGGGGGGAAACCGCTAGGGGAAGCCAGCCTGGCATTAAGACCATACTACAAACAATCTTGAGTTGGCTATGGGGCAAAATCTTGGGTGGTCCTCCTCCCCCTCTCCCTCCCCTTCCCCATTCCCTCCTCTCCCATGTGCCTAACATAGGCAGGGAGGGCCTTCAACAGAGGGGAGTACCTGAGCCCTGAATCCTGGGCATTCCACCCTGCTGCCCCAAGTGGGACACTCACATTTCCCCATGTGCTTCAACTTGTCCCTGAATAAGGCATCTTCAGACACAGCAGGGTTGGCTTCACTGGCTCCCAAGGCAGCATCACCTAAAAGAACATGCCAGAGTGAGTGGTGCCAGCCAAGGGCTCATGACCCCTAAGACACTAGGGGAGAGACAGATCCTCCTAAGGCAAGCTAAGGAGGAGCTGCCGTATTCTGAGGCTCCTTAAATGGAGAGGGTAGGCCTGACCCCCTGGGCTTTGACAGCATCGCTCCTAAGTCGATTGGCTGCCAGGTCTTGGCTATAGACTGGAAGAGTTCAGAATCACAGATCAATGTGGGATATGGGATAAAAGAAAAATTATTTTCTGCCTTTAGGGAGTTGAAAGCAGAAAAAAGATAGGATAACACAGGTACTGCTGCCTTCTCCTTCCTAAATTCTGGAGCTCTTGTTAAATTGGTTGAAGGAAATAGGGATGTTTAGGATGAGGAGGAGACTCAGGGGGAACATGAAACTGTTTTCAAGAATGTGAATGGCCATCCCATATGTAGAAGGGATTAGACTTGTCCTGTTTGGCAAAACCAGGAGCAAAGAGGCCAATTTAGACACAAAGTTAGGGGAAACGTCCTTAAAAACTAGAACCATCCAAAAACAGAGTGAGCTTTGGTGGGAGGTGGTAGGAACGATCCTCCTCCAAGGAAGGCTTCAAGGACATGGTACTTTGTAGATGAGTGCCTTCCATTCCTCAAATTCTGTCCGTTTCCTTCTTCTCTACTACCCATGTCTTAGGCTAACTAATGACCTGGGATGTGAAGGCATGAGCCCACCCTAGTTCACAGTCTTCCTTCCCATGAAGGATAATCTGCTGCTACCAAGGTGGGATGGAGAGATGGGAAAGAGCAGTTTCCTTTGGGAGAAAGGACTAGTGTCAGAGACAAGTGTGGGAAGGAAAATAAAGGGGAAGAGGGTGAGTCAAATGTGCCACCTGCACATGTCTCTCCTGCCTATCCAGAAACCAGCCACAGTCCTTTTCCTGTCCTCCCCCAAAACCTGCCCTGGTGACTCATTAATCTCAAAGTCACCCTGCCTCTTAAATCACCCTGAGGTCATTGCCAAGTTCTCAGCAGCCCCTTTGCCTTTGGTTAATTCAGGATCCAGGACAGAAGGGTCATTAAGACACCCTGATGTATCTCTGGCTACATCTAAGCTCCTCAACCTTCTGCTTACTAATCAGTTCCCCTGGATTTTCTCTCCCCAAGCTGGGATCAGTTTAGAGCACAATCCTTCTGCCCTCCCTCTAGTTAGGGGAAAACTCTCTCCCCTCCCCCACTCCCCTTCCATGCTAGATCCTGTGTAGGGGAAGCCTCTGGCTGCTTAGAGCTTCTGTCTAAGAGAAGCTTTCTTTCTCTGAGACAGGACAGCTATTGGGGGCTGAGGTTCAATATTAACTAAGGGCTCCCAGACTATGGTGCCCAAAGAAGACAAATCCTGGCTTTTAGTATACTTATTAATAATGTAATAAGAGCTCACATTTGCTTTTTGGAACAGACTTGGGATCTCATTATTAGAGAAAATCTTCCTAAATGCTTTACTCTTAGTTTTTTAAGGCAATCAAGGTTAATCGACTAAGGGTCACACAGCTTCTAAGCTTCTGAGGCCGGATTTGAACTCGTGTCCTGCTAACTCCAAGGCCAGCACTCCCTTGACTGTACCACCTAGCTGCCCCTTACTTTTCTATTTATATTTCCAGTGCTTTGCAACTAGTAAATGCTTAATGAATGCTTTATTTATTCAGTGATTCATTCCCTCTAGTAGGCCACATAGGTATCCACTCAGAGGGCAAACTGTGCAGAGAAAGCAAGATCTGAGATGGTTCCTGAAGGGAGAGAGCTTTTAACTGGAGAAGAGGAGGAAAGCATAATGTGATTTTTCCGGTACTGGGGAACTCCCAGCGAGGCAACTCCTTCCACCAAGGAAGATCAGCTGCTAGTCTACAACTTTGGGTTTTGTAGAGTTGCCTAAGACACTGAGAGCTGAAGGCCCTTGCTCCAAATCACATCGTCTTGAACACTGACCTTTCCTGACTCCAAGCATGCCATCTCTGCCCATTTAGCCCAGTGATTGAAAACAGCTCACAAAGTGTAAGGTAAGTATGTATTATTATCCCTGTTTTACAGATGAGCAAACCAAGGCTCAGAGACCTGCCTGAGTGTCACATGCTTTAAAAAGGCCTTGGCCAATTACTAAGTGACTCCTTTGCTTTCTTGACCAAGGATTCTTAATCTTTTTAGTGTGTCATGGACCCTTTTGGTAAGCTGGTGAAGCCTATGGAACCCTTCTTAGAATAATGTTTTTAAATACATAGGAAAATCAGTTATATTGAAATAGAGTTATCAAAATATATTTTTAAAAAGCAAGTTCATGGACCCTAGGTTAAGAATCCCTGATCTAGACAGTCCTGGGGCCAGAACCTTAGATTAATAGCTGACTGAGATGGAGCACCAGGAGAAAAGTAAATGTGTTTCCCAGGAAGGACATACTCCTTTGCGTAGACGGAAAGCAATTGGCACTTGGAAGTGGCCCCCCTCCCTGACCTTTCAAATTTCTCCCCTGCTCCCCACTCTTCATTAGGAAGAGTGAAAACGGAAAGCAAATGATAGACCAATTTCATTAATGAATATGGATGCAAAAAATCCTAAATAAAATACTGGCTACAAAAATACATTACAAAGATTATACATTGTGACTTCTTTTCTCTGCAGGGTAATATGTTTGGTGTCTCTCATGTTGGCCTTGTTCCTCTACCTCTGCTGTCTTCTCTACTCCCACCACCCCAAACCACCCTCCCTGGAATTAGGAGAATAATTTAAGTCCCTTTTTCTTCTACCGGGCAGCTAGGTGGTGCAGTAAATAGAGCCCTGGGCTTGGAATCAGGAAGACTTGTCTCCATGAGTTCAAATCCAGCCTCAGACACTTATTAGCTGTATGACCCTGGGTAAGCCACTTGATCCTGTTTGCCTGGAGAAGCTGGAGAAGGGAATGGCAAACCACTCCAGTATCTATGCCAGAAAAACCCCGAATGGGGTCATGAAGAGTCAGACATGACTGAAACGGCCAAACAACAACAAATTTCTCCACTCATTGACCTAGTTCCCTAAGATGAGGAAAAGCTTTTCCCCATCTTTAAGGAAGGAGCTTCTTATTCTCTGTCTTCCCTTTGCTCCAGGCCCCAAATCTGTAACAACTAACAAGGAAAGAAAGCAAGAGTTGGGGAGGGGGCTAGGCAGAGGAGTGGGGTGTAGGCACTCCTTTGCAAGGCCTCTATCCAATCTGGGCCTTAGGCAGGACAGGCTGCTAGGGCCAATGGTGGCGGGGGTGGGGGGGTGGGGGGTGTTACCTGCAACAGCAGTGGATGGAAAACCAAAGTCATTACTGACTGCCATGCTGCTGGATTTGGATTTCTGGGACTCATATTTCAATCGATCTGGAAAAGGAAAGAAATCCCATCAGGTGACCTCCCAGGCTGGGTGACCAGAAGCACAGGTAGATAGACTGAAGGTCTGGCTAGAGAAAGGGGTCTTCACCTTTGCAGTGTCATAGACTTCTTTGGCAATCTGAAGAAACCTATGGACCTGTCCTCAGAACAATGTTTTTAAATGCACAAAATAAAATATATCAGATTATAAAAGAAACAAAATGTATTGAAATATAGTTGTCAAAATTTTTTTTTAAAAAACAAAAACAAGGTGTACCCTAAGTTAAGATCATCTGGGAAGCAAATACATGCAAACTGCCCTATTGTACACTCTGTGACAAAATTCATGAAAAGCACTAAGTCCTTTCCACCCTCCATTCCCAGCCTCCTACCCCTCTCTAGGGCAAGGAGGAAGTCTCGATTCCGTTGAAGCTCCTTCATGAATTCTTCATTCTGCAGGAAGAGGGCAATGCGCTCATCCTCCAGGTACTGCTTCCATCGGCATTCCTCCTCCAGGTTTCCCGCCATGGGTTGGCTGACCTCCCCAAGCCCTAGCTTCGGGGGGCCACTCTGGGTATTCTGCAGGGGAGAGACAAGCACTGGCATGGGGGGTATGTATGTAGCCACACACAGAGACCCAATCAGCTCTTTTCCCAGGATCCAATGAGATACTCAGGCTCAGGCTTCCAGTCTAGTTACATGAGGAGGAAAGAAGTAATCAGGTCCCAAGATCCCAGTACAAAGGGAATGTGCCTCGGGATCCTGGCCATGGAATGAGATGCTGCTCTGTAGTTAGAAAATTGTAGAAAATAAATTCAGAACTGGAAGGGAAATTGAAGCCTACTTAATCCAAAGTCTTCATTTTACAGCTGAGAAGACTGAGACCCAAAGAGGCAAAGTAAGTTGTTGAGAGTCACAAAGATAAAAAGTGGCAGAACCAGGATTCAAACTCAGGCCTTCTCAGTCCAGACCCAGAGCTTTTCCCAAGACTGCCTTTACACATGGGTTTTTCACAAGATGGTCCTAAATGAAATGAGTTCTAACACTCTTCCCCCAAATCAGACAGACTCAGTTGTCTCCAGGGCAGGAGAGGAGGTGACAAGCATATACCTGAGGACTTGGCATGGTTCTGCCTTCCCCATTGCCACCCCAAGTCCTTGGGCACATGTTCTGTGGGCAAATAACCTCATTGGCCCCTGGCCACTTCCCCTTGCCTAAGTCCTATCCAGGATGGAGGCTGTCCAATGGGGTGGCTCCTAAGCCCCTGCTTTCCTAGTATGTACCGTAAGAATTTTTATATCTACCTGGCCTGCCAGGAAATCTAGACCTAGCCAGGAAACTGAGAAGAGGTTTCCTGTTTGGGGTCACTTCCCTCTGAACCCCATTGTGAACAGTTTGAACCCAGAAAATCGGGAAGTGAAACAGGCAGATGCCAAATCTTTGCTTCTCTGTCAACAAAACAGAACCTGGTCTGGTGGACTAGGGACAGAAGACAGGAAAGGACAGACCATCTCTGATTTCTACTTTTAGCACCTACCTTACCCCCAGCTACCTGCCCCCTGCATGAGCTCCTTCCCCTCTTACCTGCAAACTATCCAACTGCTGGGGCAGAATTCGAAGGAAGTCATCAGGAAGGTTGCCCAGAAGTGGGGGGTTCCAGTTGCGATAGCGCCTCTGGGTTGGGGGGACCCCAGCACCAGGCACGTCTATCCTGTAGGGGAACAAGTAAGAGAGGGGCAAACCAGTGAGGCCAAAGGCTGGAGAAATCAATGAGTGCCTAACCAGAGTGCATATTGCCAACGAGATGGAATTTGGGAGGAGATGGGCAGTGCCATTGGATGACACCCCCTCCTCATGCCCTAACTTTAGAAGTACATACCAAGCTAAGCCCCACTTCATAGGAACCAGAGGGCTGTCACAGACAGAACCCTGGCCTGGGGATCAAGAGAGCTGGGTTTTAGTCCTAGCCAGTGCTACAAATTCCCTGTACATGTAGACCTCAATCTCCTCGTCTGTAAAGAGTTCTGCCACTCCCTCCTACCTACCTCTGTGGTTCCTGAAAGGCTCTAATGAGATAATGCACATTTCCCACCCAGCTGAATTTCTTTGGACTTCTCCATCATGCCAATGTGCCAGATACCTTCTCTTTCCTCCCCTACTTTTCCAGCTTCCTTTGGTGTGTTCTCTTTCCCGCATTATCTTATAAGCTCCTTGAGGGAAGAGACTATCTTTCTTTTTCATATAGGTACCCCCACCACTTTAACACAGTGCTTGGCACATAGTAAGTGCTTAATAAATGTTTATTTACTGACTGATACATGAACATACTTTAAGATTGCAAGGAATTATTACTACCACTCTTTGTGCTAAAAAGAAGTGGAGAGAGATTCTATGTCACATTAATTTGGAAAAATAAGGAAGTGGGTTAGTTTACCCAGAGGAAGAGGTTAAAGAGGTAAAGCTGTTAGACTGGAGTGGTTTTATGCCCCACCCCTGAAAATAAGCAGGAAACAGTGCTGCCCTTGCCCCTTCCTGATGCCCAGGGGCAGCAGGTACTACCAGGGAAGAGGGAAGCCAGGGCAGCTCTGCCGATAGTGAGAACCATCAATGTCTAATCTGTGGACTAGGAGACATTCCTTTCCATACTTCCTTTGTGGCCTGCAGGACAGGCCCCCACGGCTCCCACAAGACATATGGTTTGCTGAATAAGGGAAATGACACATGAACAAACCAGCCTCGATGTTGGGGGCAGGGGGGAAAGGAGCGTTCATTTCCTTGGCCTGGTTTTGATTTCCCCGGCCTCCTCCCTTGGAGAGCAACTCTTGCTTTAGAAAGAAGCTTTTCCCGGGTATCTCTCATCTTGGAAGAGGCTTCTTGTCCCTTTCACAGGGTCAGAGATTTATTGCTGATGGAGATCTCAGAGACTATGTAATCCATTCCCTCATTTTACAGATGACAAAACTAAAGCCCAGAGAACTTAAGTGACTTGCCCAAGGCGATAAGGTAGTTGGCCTCAGAGGTAGGATTTGAACCCATAGACAAAATTCTTTTCATATGCCACACAGGGAGCATAGGAGAATCACCTGGTTCACTTGATGCTAGGCCCATTGAGCAAACATTTAAGGAACTACAGGACTAGGAAATGTTAGAGCTGGAGAGGACTTTGTTGTTGTTGTTGAGTCTTTTTCATCATGCCCGACTCTCTTTGACCCCATTTGAGGTTTTCTTGGCAAAGCTACTGGAGTGGTTTGTCAATTCCTTCTCCAGCTTGTTTTACAGGTAAGAAAATTGAGGCAGACAGGGTGAAGTGATTCGCCCAAGGTCACACAGCTAGTAAGTACCTGAGACCAGATTTTAACTCAGGTCTATCCTGACTCCAGGCCCAGGGCTCTATCCACTGCACCACCTAGCTGAGGACTTTATTGACCATTAAATCCAAGTCCTTAATTTCACAGAGAAGGCAACCAAGACCTGGAAGAAGCAACTTCTCCTCGATGGTTAGTGACGAAGCTGAGATTAGAACCCAGGTAGCTCAGTCCAGTGCTTTCTTCTCTACAAAAAGAAGAGGCAGTTTGGCCTAGTGGATAGATTGTTGGATCTATAAGAGAATCCTCATTTAGGCACTCACTATATGTGTGACCCTGAGCAAGTCACTTAACCTGTATATACCTCAGTTTCTTCAGTTGTAAAACGAAGATAATAATTAGCATGTATTCATGGGAGTTTGGTAAGAGTCAAATGAAATAATATATGTAAAATAATCTGTAAACCTTAAAGATATATAGGCATCTACTATAATAATTATTACTATTGTTATAAAAATTATTATTACATTTTAGTGGATTGATCTCCTCTGAAATCCCCTGTCAATCCCCCTGGGAGTCAAGTCCTCTCTCTGTGACGTGCTGATCTCCTTTGGGCTCAGGATGAGAAAGGTAGAGGGAGTTATCCACCTATCCCCGTCTGCCACATATGAATTCTATTTCCTTCACTTCAGTGTTCTCATCTGTTAAATGTGTCTGCAGCCCAGCCCGATACCACATCTGACCCAGCCAAGAATCAGAGCCAAAAGTCCCAGAGCTATTTATGCAGGACAGTGAGCAGTCCCTCACTGGAGGCTGACGAGAGGATCACTGGGAAGGGCAGAGACCTATCTATTAGAGGTCAGACAAGGCTCAGGCCTCAGCCGCAAGCTCCACCCAACACTTCCTTTGAGTTCCTGGGGGTAGGGGGGACAGTCAGGAAGCCCTACCCATCGAGAGGCGAACCCCAGAGGAGCCAAGCTCGGCTCATAAGCCAGCAAGCTGGGGCCCTGGAATAACGAGAGTCTCCAAAATCAGCTCTGGTCTGAATGGAATGTCAAAAATGAACTAAGAAGGGGGTGGAGGGGGAATGCCAAGGCTGTAATTTCACCAGGAAAACTCCAGGCAGCCAAGACAAAAACATTTTTTCCCTTTATAATAATGCTTGATTCCATAGATCTGTCATTTGCAGCATTACTTTGAGATAAAGGGCAGTCAGTAAACCCGTATTTATGCACTTAGTATTCCTCCCCCATCCCCCTTCCCCAGTTAAATTGTAAGCTATTTGGGGACAGGGCCTCTGTCTGATACATCCCTATATCCCTAGCTCCTGGTGCTTTATCATCTCTGTTTGGCCATCAGAACCCTTCATTACCTAGCCCCCGTCATCTTTCCTGTCTTCTTACACCTTACTGTTCCCCCCTCCCCCATACCCCTATCCCCACACCCACATACTCTAGGATGCACTGACACCAGCCTCCTAGCTGCTCCTCAAACAAAACACTCTATCTCTTGAGCTAAAGCATTTGCTCTTTCTGTCCACCATACCTGGAAGGTTCTCCCTTTTCCTCTCTGCCTCTTGGCTTCCCTGGCTTCCTTCCAGTCCCAGCTAAAATCCCACCTCCTACAGGAAGCCTTTCCCGATCCTCCCTGATTCTAGCGCCTTCCCTCTGTTGATTATTTCTGATCTATCCTGCATGTTTGTCCATAGCAGTCAGCATGTTGTCCCCCGTTAGATTGTGACTATCCTTGGGCTTGACCAGGACTATCCTTGGCCTTTTTTTATACCCTTGAGTGCTTAGCTCATTGCCTGGTACATAGTAGGTCCTTAACAAGCTTAGAATGACTGACTGACTAGAGACCATTTAATAAAGTAATGCCAAACCCTCCCACTTGTGTTCTAGAATGAGTCACACTTAAAATCATGAAATAGGAGACTTTAGAGATCATCTAGTCTAATTGAATCAACAAACAGACCCAGAGAAAGAAACCAACTTGTCCAGAGTCACACAGTAAATTAGTGGCAAATGTAGAACTAGAACCCAGGTCCCCAGACTTCCTGTCCAGTGCCATTTAATCAATGAGGGTAGCTGGGTGGTGTGGTGGAGAGGAATGCTGGGCCAGAAGTCATGAATACCTTGAGTTCAAATCTAGCCTCAGACACTTATTAGCTGTGTGACCCTGGGCAAGTCACTTAACTTGCCTCAGTTTCCTCAACTGTAAAATGGGAATAAAATAACAGTACCTACCTCCAAGGGTTGTCGTGAGGATCGAATGAAATCATAGTTGCAGAGCACAGTGCCTACCATAGTAAGCACTACATAAATGCTAGCTATTATTAATCAACAAATATTTATTAGGCGCCTGCCATGCTATGCTAGCACTGTGCTAGGCACTGGAGATACAAAGACAAAATTTAAATTGTCCCTGCCCTCAGGGAGTTTATATTCTCTCTGGGAAATGATGTGTATACATGTAAGTATATGCAAAGTCAATAGAAAGTAATTTTGAAGAAGGCCCTAGCAGCCGTGGGAATCAGTAATAATCGGTCTTCTGTTATTTGTTGTTGAGTCATTTTGCAGTTGTGTCTGACCCTTCATGACCCCACTGGGGTTTTCTTGGCAAAGATACCGAAGTGGTTTGTCATTTCCTTTTCCAGCTCATTTTACGGATGAGAAAAGTGAAGCAAACAGGGTGGAGTGACTTTCCCCGGGTCACACAGTTAATAAGTGTCTGAAGCTGGATTTGAACTCAGGTCTTCCTGATTCCAGGCCCAGCATGCTATCCACTGAGCTATCTAGCTTCCCAAAGTTCCTATGTAATCCTATTAATTCATTTTATGCATTCAAAAGCATTATTTGGAGAAAGAATCCATAGATTTCCATAGATTTTACGTGCATAACACACAAAAAGATGAGAATCCCTGAGCTAGAGAATCAATTTTCCTTAACTGCCCCTCTCTGAAAAAAAAAAACCCAAGAGATAACTGCTTCAGCAAAGTAGCCGGATATAAAAGTCACAAAAAAGTCATCAGTGCTTCTGTATGTTACTACCAAAATGAGGAAGAAGAGATTGAAGAAGCCACAGCATTTAAAACAACAGCCTCCATTCATTTCTTGGGTAGGGGGGTAGCTAACGACCTGAACAAAGGCAAGAAACTCCACCAGAAGCAATCTTAGCAGTTCTGCCCTTACTTTCAAAGGTTCATGGACTCATTCACGTCTGTAGTACTGGAAGGGACCTTCCAGGTGATTTCAGTAGTGTCAGCCGGAATACCACTGGAATGTTGGGGGACAGAAAGAAAAGTCAGCCAGAGTGGAAGGCTTGGAGAGGAGTTCCCAGTGGTGGCTTACAGGTGCACTAAATAGATTTGGGGGGAAAATGGCCATGACATCCCCAAAGAAATGGCTCAAGAGATCCAGAAGCAAGCAATGGCAACTGGTCAAAAGTCTACTGGGGCCACACACTTCACTTTGCTCTTTGAAGAAAGCTCCCATCCTGTAATCACAAACCACCATTCACTAAAGTAAACACCAAGTCTTTGCTGAGGTTCTAAACAAACAAATTTACATGTTTATACCTAGGAGAGGCAGCATGGGAGATGGGAGAGAGCTGCCCATATAAGTAAAAAGACTTGGGTTCCAGTCCTCCATCTAACACATCTAACGTTCTCGACATGTGGTCCCTTGACCTCTGGGGGTCCCTGAGACCTTTTCAAGGGGTCCTAGAGGTCAAAACTATTTTCATAATAATACTCAGATGTTATTTGCCTATTAAAATACTTCCCCCTTTTCCAACTACATATCTGTGTGAGGCCAGATTTTCTTCATATACTTTAACCAAAACAACATTATCTCAACAGATGGAATGCAGCGGCAGATGAGGATCCAGCTGTCTTCCATTAAGCCAGACATTAAAGAGATTTGCAAAAGTATGTAAAACAGTGCCACTCTTCTCACTGATTGTGTTTTGGAAAATAGTTATTTTTCATTAAAATGCTACTTATATTAACATATAATGGGTTTATTGTTTTTTAAATGAATTAATAAATTTATAAATGTATCATCTTAATTTCTATTGAAGCAAATATTGATAGATATGTTATTGTTGTTTCTGACTCTCTGTGACCCCATTTGGGGTTTTCTTGGCAAAGATACTGGAGTGGTTTGCCATTTCCTTCTCCAGCTCATTTGACAGATGAGGAAACTGAGGCAAACAGGGTTAAGTGACTTGCCCAAGATTACACAGCTGGTAAGTGTCTGAGGCTGGATTTGAACTCGTGAAGACGAGTCTTCCTGATTCCAAGCCCAGTGTTCTATCCACTGCACTATCTAGCTGCCCTTTTTTGACAGATATAAGCCACATAAACAAAAGCTCTTTGTAGTCCTCAATCATTTTTAGCTGTAAAGGGATCCTAAGAACAAAAAATTTGAGGAAACTCTTCTACCCTCCCCACAACTGCTCAACAGGCTGTGTCACTTGGGGCAGATGACTTAACCTCTCAGTGCCCCAAGCAACTCTCTAAGATTTTAAGTTGAAGAGAAGGTGTCTGCATTTCATCACCTGGGAGTTCCCCAAACCAATGAAATCACAAGCGCTTATCTCTCCACCTGAGCTTAGTAATTACCCGCCATTATATTTATCTAAGATGTTTTATTATACTGACTGAAACTGCAGGTAGTTTTTTCAGCAGTTACATGAATGAATGTGGCCACTTTCAAGTTCTTTGATATTAATTAAGTCAATTAAGTGTACCCACTTTCAAGTTCTTTGGAATTAATAACGAGCTTTTATTTTTTTTTCCTTCTCTATAAACAGTAGGATTTAATTGAAATTCTTTCCCCCCCACCACCAAAAAAAAAAAAAACAGAAAAGACAGACAACATTCTCTGGCTTTGTGAATAGCAGCTTCAGTTTCTACAAAGCATTGAGAGCCCCTGAGGAGTAGGAGAGATCACTCACCCTGAGCTCAAGTGCACAGATGGTAGGCCCAGCTTGAAGGCCAGAAAGCTAGGTGAGGGCTCCAACTATGGACCCACATAAAAATCCTAGCTACTCCCACAGAACTTTAAGATGCTCTTTCTAGCCTACCTCTCATCTTACTGCTTGTGTAACCTTGAGCAAGTAACTTAACCTCTACAGGCCTCAGTTTTCTCATCTGTAAAACAAAATGGGCTTATGTGACCTCTGAGATCTCTTCAACTCTAGATCGACGATCCTATTTGTGGTCTCCACCCAAGCCCCTGCGCCTCTCTCTCTGTCTCTATCTCTCTGTCTCTGTCTCTCTCTCCCTCTTTCTCTCTCTCTCTCCCCCCCCCACACAAACACACACACACACACACACACAAACACACACACACACACACACACACACACACACACACACACACACACACACCAGCCTTGGCTTTTCTGGGATTCCCTAGGACTTTACAAAAGAAGCATTTGGCAAGAATAAAACCATCCTCCATTAATACCTCTACCTCTGGTGACCATTAAAAAGGCTTCAGTTACTTTGGGACAAAAAAAATTACCCCTGTTCCCTAGTAATTCTATAATAGAATGCTGTAGCCTGGAAAATATAGTCATTTGTGGTGTCTGACCTCCCCACAGAACTCTGTCAACAAGTTGATTAGTTCCATATTCCCAAACTGTGGAAGAGTTTTGGTCGGGAAGAGGTCTTGAAAGACCTTCTAAGTTCATCTCACTGCCTCCCCGTGATTCACTGGAGATAGAGAGCCAACTCTCCTTTCTTTAAAAGTCATGGCAGTCCTGGGCATTTAGGCTTGGACGGACCATAGAGACTCTAGTCTGCAGTTGCTTCATCTGGCAGACAAGGAAACTGATGCCCAGCAGAATGACTTGCCTCAGATCTCACACACGACAGAACCAGAAACCTAGCCCAGGTCTTTCAACTCTAAATGTCCTGCAGAGCCCACCCCTATTCCCCTATTCCCCCATGACCTGCTTCTCCCTTTCCGAGCTTGGACTGCCAACATTCAGGTTTTAAAGGCTCCTTCCCAATCTATCCTTGCCTCCCTAATATTAATAATAATAGCTAACATTGACATAGTGCTTACTATGTGCCAGGCACTATGCTAAACATTTTATAATTACTATCTCATTTTACAGATGAGCAAACTGAGGCAGGCATCAACTTGCCCAGGATCATATGGAGTACTTAGTGTCTGAGGCCAGATTTGAACTCAGATCTTCCTGCTCTCTGTCCACTGCACCACCTAGCTGCCACCTAATTCCCCTCTCCATTCTATTCTTCACACATCTACTAAGTCCATATTCCTAAAATACATATCTAACCATGTCACCTTCTTGCTGAAAACGCACCTGTGACATTTTGCCTCTAGCATAAAATACAAAGTCCCATTTGGCATTCAAAGCTCTTTACAGTCTGGCCCCAGACCACATTCCTAGGCTTACTGTATATCACCCTCCTTCACACGCACTACATTCCAGCCAAGCTAGCTGCCAACCCAGAGCCCAGCAGGACTGCAGTATGTAGGGAGAAGGCAGAGCAATGGTGAGGGGGTGGGGCACACAGGCTCCAGCATCTCACCAGTTCTTCCTCGATTCCCAACTTGAATGCCCTCTGCTAGAGCTGAAAGCCATCCTTTCTTGTTCTTGTTAGAACAAGCCACTATGACACTACTAAACAAATGTTCTTTGTTCCTTGCCCTATTGGTTCATCCCACCTACAGCCAAGCCAACGGAAGAAGACAAAATAAATTCTTACCTGGGAGGCGGGGTTGGGGGAGCCAGGGGGTAAGGCCTGTCAAACATGTGCATGTGGTAGGCAGGAGGTGAATACACTGGTGGTGGTTCTTCATCAGAGCTATCTGGTTCCAAAGTCCGTTCCAAAATCTAAACCAGAGAGCAAAATGAGATGACACGGTAATAATAGGATCAATTTCTGCATTAAAATATCACTTTAAGTGGTTCCACATCTGGCAGTGTGTTCTCGTGAAAAGGACATTGATTCCAGAGTCAGAGGCCCTGGGTTCAAGTGCTGCCTCTGATACTTGCCACCTACCTGATGAGGGCAATTCATTTAACCTCCCAGACCTGTTTTTTCCTATATTAGACAACATGAGGGTTGGACTAGATGACTTCTTAGATCTCGTCAAGCTTTATTGCTGGCCTAAGTATGTTGTCTTATCCTGACAACAACCCCAGTGAGCCACAGACACCAAGGATTATCAGCCCCTCTTCCTTATCAATGAGGAGACACAGGGCCTAGGAAGGGGGGTGGGGAAGGACTTGCTCAAAGTCATTTAACAAGACACCAAAACAAGGTCTCAGACTAAAAATATAGTATCTAACTCTCCGTCCCCTCCATTGATCCATGAGATCCCATTCTACCAGCATGGCAAAGGCTGGAATGGGCAGAGGGCAGAGAGCACTGATTCCTCCAATGGAGGCCACTCTGTCAACTTCTGGGCACTGAGAAGAGAAGATGAGGAGAGAGCCCAAGGGCTGGAACCTATAGGAAGGGAAGGTCAAGCTTTCTTGACCCTCCATCCCTACAGATTCTCTTCAGTTTGGGTGACAGAGGAGGTAGTTTCTGAGTATTGGCAAGCATTATCTAATCCCGTGGGAGGGAATTTGTGACTGAAAACTCTACATAGATACTCCAACCTCTGTAGGTACAATTAGCCTCCTTCTCTCTTCCCCTCCCTAGTTTGGATTTTTCTCAATAATTCTGTTCCCTCTTTATGCTGCTGCTGCTGCTGCTACTGGAAAAAATGGCCAGGGATCCTCCCTGGGATTCCCAGGAAATGAGAAATCAGGCAAAGGAATCACCCGATGTATCCTCTCCCACAGGGAATTCTGAAGCCCCTTGCTGAGGAGCACCTTGGTACGGCCTTCCCCTCTACAGTTATGGGTACCGTGTATGAGCTTGTACACGCCTACTTTTATACACCATCATAATAGCTAGTGCTTAAGGTCGGCAAAGTGTTTCTATCTCATTTTATCCTCACAACAATTCTGGGAGGTGGGTGCTATTATTATCTTCATTTTACAGATGGGGAAACAGAGGCTGAAAGGTTAAGGGTTCTTTCCCAAGGTCACACAGCTAGTAAGTGTCTGAGGCAGGATTTTCAAATTCAGGGCTTCCTGACTCCATGTCCCACATTCTGTCCACTGTGCCACCTCAGTCTCCCCTGTAGAATATAAACTCATGGAAGACAAAGGCTGTTTTTCCCCTTTTTTAATCCACAATGCTTAACACAGTTGCTGGCCCATAGTAAGTACTCTGTAAAGTTCTGGTTTCTAATCTTTACTCTCTGTCATTTAGTAGGTGTGTGTGATCCTGGCCAAGTCACTCAATTTCTCAACCAGTTTCCTTCGTCTGTATTATGGGGGTGGGAGGGGTGGAGTTGTGATGATCCTTGTATTACCCACCATCCTGTATAGGATCACTGGAAGGAAAGTAAGTGCATTGCAAACTGAAAAACACTGAATGAATTTAAGGTATTAAGGCCCTAAGTTCCAATGCTGCTTTTACCTGGTCTGCTCCCTAAAGCTGCCTACTGGCCATCTCAGCTTCTGCCTTTACAAGATCAGTCTGGCCATGGATTGTGGGAGTCTGAGAATGGGGGCAGACTTTGTGGGGGAGGGGTGGGGGGGAGGGACTGAATTTCCTTAACACAGTCCTGGGTTCTGATGTGAAACATACACAGAGGTACACGGCATTCGAGAACACACACTCTCTCTCTTTCATACTCGATGGTGCCTATGGATATGCACCAGTGGTTGTCTCTTGGAATGCACCAACATTTTTCCTTTGAGACAGAAACTATTTGCACAGCTGTTTTCACAAGCAAGAATGAACTTGACCGCTTAGCTGGCCAGGTCTGTTCCATGCCAATATTTCAAGAAGGGGAGAGGTTGGGCCATCAGTAGCTGCTGGCTTCCCACACATCTTGCCCTGTTTGGTCCCAGGGTCATCAGGATAGGCAGGATGGTAAAGTGAGCCAGGAGTCCACTCATAGAAGACCACCCCGCCCCTTTCCTCCTTTGTAGATGAACTAACTACCTGGGACAGCTCCTTTTGGGGGCCAGCCTGCTCTTGTTTGCCCTGGTGATCAGGGGGTCAGGAAGCCGCTTATTCCCCTCGCCACCCCTACCATTACCACCCCCAGAAAGCTGGGCCTCTCTTGTCCTTCCTCAGAAAGGCTGATGAACTAGACTCCTCCTCCTAGAGGAACCTAGCCAGGATCAGATTGTGTTCCCTAAAGGCCTGGTAGCTTTGAAGCTGCAATCAGATTCTCTCTCCCAGGGCCTCCAGCCTGAGGGCTCCTGAGCTTATTAGTATCACTCATTCCCAGAGCAGCAGAAAACAGATGCTCCTACCAGAGGGGCCTAGGCCCTGGCCCTGATTTGGAGAAAAAGAAAACGAGAAACCACAACAGCTCCAGCAGCGCTCCTATGGCCAATGCTAAGCCTGCTCCCATCTCTGGAATCCCCCTGTCTCCCTCCCTGGAGCAATATGTTTATTGTTCTGGTTCAAAAAATGTGCTGAAGCTTTTGGCTTTGCAGCCTTCTTGTTTAACTCAGCGTGAGTGATAAATGGATGCCAGATGCTCTAGGATGGCTTGTTTTTCTGTCGTTTGCCTGACAGGTGATATTTTTCAATGGCAAGGATACCCCACAGCCCAGTACACCATCCATCAGCCCCTGGGGGAAGGGGGGAGGCTTACAGTCAGCCGTTATTGTCATTCCAGCTGCTGCTAATAAATTTACTGAAGGACTCCTCTGAGCTGGCTCAGTAGATCCAGGCCAACTGATGGACACAGAGGAGAGCTGGGAAGTGATGGGGTGAAGGGAGAGCATGGAAGGATTGGGGGGGAGCTTTGCAGAGAAGGTGGGGCACAGAGCCCATTCATTCAAGTAAAGCAAAAATCTTAGAAGTAGAAAACACAGCAAGGCCTAGCCTCTCTCACTTTCTCATCATGCCAGGTTATTCTATGCATCACTGTGGGAAGGTCTGGAGGATATTTTATAGAATGGGGGAAAAAAGAGGAAGAAAGAAATATGACCCTATCAACTCAGCTAAATTAAAATAAATCAATATTGCGGAAATTATCAGAGATTAGAGTGAGAAGCACCTTTCAAAATCAACATGGTAAATGATACCTAGCCTCACGCTTTGCATACAGTCAGTATTTGATATGTGTTTATTCGATTAAGTTGAATTCTCTCTCTCTCTCTCTCTCTCTCTCTCTCTCTCTCTCTCTCTCCAGCCCCCCCCCCCCACACATACTTCTCTCCACGAAAGAACAGTATGCTTCTGACTTGGAGGCATCTTTAAAATGAGGGTGTTGGACTAGATGACATCTTGGGTCCCTCCCTGTTCTAGATCTGTAAGTCTATCACGTGGCCTAAACTGGGAGGCATTTTCAATATCAAGCAAGGGTGTCCCTAGGGAAGCAGGGAAAGGGACTCCAGGCAGCTTTTATTTACTCTGGGCAGGGCAATGAAAAAAAAAAGACCTCCCCAAATGGGTAATGCATAGTTCTTGTCCTCCAGAAGCTTAGGGTCATAGACCTAGCGCTGGAAAGTACCTTAAGGATTATCTAATCCAACCAATCTCATTCTTATAGGGGAGGAAATTGAGGCCCAGAGAAGGGTTAGAGGGGCAGGAAATAGGTACCTAAACAGAAAGTGAACCCAGGTCCTCTGCCTCCCAATCTAGCCACCTCTCCACTACACCAATGAGTGCAGTTTGGTTTATATCTAATTAAGAAGACAATAGTCAGGAAGTAGGCAGGCAGCAAATGAGCAGTCTATCCAGTCAGAGGTACAGGAATTCAGAAGAAGGAGGCAGTACCATGGGCTAGAAGGAGCCTCCAGAAGGTGACCTTTGAACTAACCCAGGAGGAATCAGTAGGATTTTGCTAAGTCTAGATTGTGAGTTGTTTTTTAAGGGAAAGAGGAATGAAGGATCAAGAGAGAAGAGATGAAAAGGAATAGTAGGTGAACCAATTTGGCTGGAGCAGATGGATTAAATAGGGAAACAGTGAGAAATAAGGTAGGAAAAATAAACTGGGAATTGATTGTGGCAGGCCTTGAATGTCAAACTGATGGGGTTCAGACTTTATTCTATAAGCAAGAGGGAGCTGCTGAAAACTCTGGAGCAGAAATCAAGATGTTAAGGAAAACTGTGCATAGAGAAGATAGGAAGAAAAAGATATTATGGAGGTGGCACTAGCTAGAAGGTGATCATAACAGTCCAGGCACAAACTAATGAGGGCCTGGATTTGAGTGGTAACAAGAGGAAAGGGAAAGACAGGCATGGATCAGGTGCCAGAGAGACTGTGAAGAAAGAACTGTCAGGACTGGGGAAATGACTGGAAAGGGTAAGGGAGAAGAACAAGAGGGAGAACAAGGAAGGGCCAACTACGACTGATCACCTGGAACTGAGGGAAAAGTATAAGAAACCCGGAACCTTTCTCAAAGGGTAGGAGGCCTGGTACCTCCAGAAAAGACCTGAGGGGCACTGAGAGGAAGGTTAAGAGCAGAAATGCTCAACTCTAGCTACTACGATCAAAAGCCACCTCCACCAGGGAGCCTTCCCTAATTAAACCTACCTAGTGCCAGCTTCACCTATGTCCTACAGCTGTCAAGGCCCTCTCCCTCCTCTCTGAAGTTCACGTTGGATTTACATTGCACATGTTCCCTCTGTGTACGGGTTATCTCCCTGAACTGACTGTAAGCTCCGTGAGAGCAGGCGCCATTTTTTTGTCTTCACATTCCTAGGGCCTAACAGAGTGCCCAGCCAGTAATAGTGTTTGCTTCTTTGAACTGAATAGCTTATACTACATTCATTTTCATTCATTTAGTCATTCTTTGTATCCTGGAATTGCTTCCCACGTCTGCTTGTCTTATCTCACTCCTTTATAGACCCTGCATTTTTCCAGCAGGGGTCTCCGTCCACAGTGGGTGCACTGTATCTGTTACTGACCACTTGGCTGACACACAGTGTGAAAAGGTGGGACCCTGATGGAGAGGTATATGACTCTTGTTTCGTGTATTTTTTAAAAATAATAACAATTTTGTAATTAAGTTTAAAATAATAAAATAATAATAATCAGCTTTCCTCACAACAACCTTGTGAGACAGGTAGGAACACAAATACTGGTCCCATTGTACAGATGAGGAAACAGAGGCTCAGAGAAGGTTGGCTTGCCCAAGGTCACACAGCTAATAAGTTTCAGAGTCAAGATTTGAACCCAGGTCTCTTGAGTCTCGATGTCTACACGCTACACTGACAGGGGTATGTTTTCTTCTTTTTTAAAAACAGAGCTAGTGTGCACAGGATACCCCCCCCTCACCTCCGGAGGGATGCTGTCCTCCGAGTCTGAGCTATCATCATAACTGCTGCCATCCAGATTCATCTGCAGCAACTGGTCGATGGTGGCATCGACGGCGCCATTGTTGGCACGCAGCACACACTCGATGATGTCATAGTCCATGTTGGGGAACATGGTCTTGAAGTCCTCCATGGCCTGGTTGAACTCCAGGCGCCGGACTTGCCGGGCAGGCCGGCTGTTGTTGAGTTCCTGGGCCGAGGCGCTCCCCCCACCCCGGGACCCGCCATTGCTGCTGCTCCTACGGAACAGGCTTGTCATTTTGCAGAACTGTTTTGGGAAAATGTTTCAACCTGGCGCCAAAATCGATTCCCCCCAGCCCACCCACCCCTTCCCCCCACCTCCACTGCTGCCACCCCCCACTGCTCTGAAATTTTACTCCCTCACCACCTAGGGTGGGGAGGTGGGAACAGGGCAGGGGGGGTGGCGGGGCCTCCCAGTCAGGAGGCTAAGTGGTCATGCTGTGAAGTGGCCCTCAGGGAGTTGTCCTCAGTGTTTGGCGTCATCCAGTCCTGAGGATGAGGTGATAGGGAGAGGTAGGATTGTCCAGTGATGCCTTGACTGTCAGCCTGAATGTTGTGACATGTTGAACCCAAATCTGATGATGTTTTCCACCTAGAACAGAAAGGGAATATAAGTCAGGGGTGGAGAATAGGCAATAATATTGATGTTAATGATAATACAACATAGTCAGCCCATTGGAATTCATTTTTTCCACCAAAGATGTCAGATTAGACCTGCCATTTTCATATCTTAGAAGCAGATTTATTTCTAAGAAATATTGGGGGAGGGACTCATTGACAAAAACCGAGAGGAAAACCAGACAAGAGTCTGGCAGAATTTAGATTTAGATCAGCACCTCACACCATACACCAGTATGAGTTCCAAATTGATATGTGACCTAGATATATACAGTCACATAATAGACACATTAGAGGAGCAAGGAAGAAATTGCCTTTTACATCTATGGATAGGGAAAGAGTTCATGAGTGAGAAACAATGATCGAATCACCAACTACAACTTGAAGACGGAATTGCTAGCTATAACTTGGGAGTTCCCAGCCTGATGATAAAGAGAAAGTCCCCACTCTCAAAAGAAATCTGAATTCATTTGGGTAAATGGACAAACAACAGAATCATTCAAGATAAAATGAACAATTTTGCTTCTGTAAAATTTAAAAGTTTTTGTAGAAATAAATCCAATGTACTAAAAATTAAAAGGAAAACAGGTACCTGGGGGAAAATCCATGCAATAAGTTTCTCATTTCCAAGATATGTAAGTAATTGATGCAAGCTTAAGAGCCATTCAAGAATCTATATATCTTATTTTGAAAATTAAGCTGATGAAGTCAGACTAAACTGAATTTTCATCAAATTACAGACTTAAAAGCTAGAAGAGGGTTTAGAAATAAATTAGTCCAGCTCCCTTATTTTCCAACTGACCAGGCAGAGGCCCAGCAAAATAAGTGACTTGGCCAAGGTCACAGGTCCAAACAGAAGTAGCAGAGCAGGATTTGAATCCAGTTGCTCCGTCTCTTAAGTTCAGTACTCTTTGCCCTACAACACACTGCCTCTGATACGGTCCACCTCTCTGTGAATGTTTGATCTGTTACAAGCTGTATATTTTCTAAGCTCTAGATTAGCCAGAATCATCTTGGGTATCTTGGACAGTTTCTTCCCTGTCATTTGGCTCTACCATAGACCTCTGGGACTCAAATGTCAGTTGGTGAGTGCCCAGAACTTATACTAACAGCAGTTAAAACAAAACATAATTAGGAATGCAAATCTTCAACAGGAAGGCACAGTGCCCAATAAATAGTAGGGACCCAACAGTGCCTGGTGATTGGTTGGCATGTTCTAATGCAGTACAGAGGGAAGAGCATTGATTCTGGGGTTCAAAATCCCATCCCTAATGCATACTACTTTTATGACTGCGGGTAACTTCTCCAAGCCTCAGTTTCCTCACTTGTAAAATGAGAGCATTGGATCAGATTTCTGAGTTTCCTTCTGACTCTAGAGCTATGACTTCTAGAATCTCCCTGCCCCAACTCTCTTCCCTAAGTACAGGGAACTGAGATGTGGTTGCAACTAGAATTTTAAAAATCTGATTTAGAAAATTTGAGTTACAAGACTTACATTAATTGTGTTACCCTTAGAATAAATAGTGATTCCTTGACTCCAAGGAACTTGGGAGTTGTTCTTTCTCTCAAATAATGTCCTAAACATGAGGAGACAAGTGGAAACCTGTTTCACTTTCACAGGAGGTAGGTTAATCATCTAAGCATTTATTTTATACGGAAGTGTTTGCAGTGGGAGCAAATCGATATAATGGCCTGGCTTCTTCTCTCCCACTGCCACCTCCAGATTCTGAAGGTTAAATATAAACCTTTGCCTAGGTTTGCTGATGAAGTCTGATGAAGCCTGAGGCTGTAAGGGTCAGTGTAAGATGATATCCCCAAGCAATGACTGAGTACCTTCAGTAAGGGATTAGTTACATGCTGTAGGATAGTAAATACACATCTTGGTATCCTCGCCCCCCTACACACACATATACACATATCACACACTCCCTTCACCTCCAGCAATCAGCACATGGATGAATCTCAGTAAATATTTGCTGAATGAATGAATGAATGTGACAAAAATGTATAAACGGTCTCAACAAACTATAAGCCCTTCTGGAATGGATACAGAAGCTTTAATGTAACGAGAGAGGGTCATCCGAGGCGATGCTCTGATCTGGCCTGTACCTGTACAAGGGAGTTAAAAGAGAAAAAGGGTGACTGTTGAAACCCTGCAAATGAGCAGGATAAGATAATGGAAAGAGAGACGAATGGGAGACAGGAGATCTGGGCTCTGGCTCCAGCTCTGCTACTACCCAGGTGTGTTGACTTTGAATGATAATAATAATAATAGCTAACATTCAGATGGCACCTACTATATGCCAAACACTGTACAAATATTATCTCATTGGATCCTCACAACAACCCTGGGAGGTATGTGCCATTATTATTCCCAGTTTATAGATGAGGAAACTGAGACAAACAGAGGCTAAGTGACTTGCCCAAGGTCACACAGCTAGCACCTGTCTAAGGATGGGTTTGAACTCAGGTCTTCCCGACTCCAAAACCAATGCCGTAGCCGCTGTGCCACCAACTTTATCCACTGCACACAGACATATGCATACATACACACATATGGGCATGTTGACACATATATTTGTGTATATATGTTCATTTGTGTAAACATATGTATGTGTGTATGCATGGACATGTATATATGTTCATATGTATCTGTCACTTATGTTTTTATATCTATCCTTAGTACCTAGTACAATGTCTGGCACTCAGCAAATGCTTAATAAATGCTTGTTGATTGATTGTCATGTGTCCTCCCCCACCACAGCACTGAATGTTTGAAGGATTGGCACTAGAGACTGGGACCCCAGTCCCTCAGGTTAAGGATCTTACCTCTAGAACCCAACAATAATAAAAATAGCTAACCAAAGCTATTTTTGTTAAGTTTACAGTAGGTGCTTAATATATATTTGTTATATGAATTCTGCCTTGGGCACCCCTAACACACAAATATTTACTGAGCCCATAAAGGCACTGTGCTAGGTGCTTTGGTGAGGATACCAAGTTGGGTATAAGATTTGTTATCTTAAAACACAAAACTAATCTCTTGCTGAAGGTTTGCCTGTAGATGACTTTTTAGACTCTCCTTCCTGACACACACACACACACACACACACACATCTCCTCCTGCCTCCCCAACCAGGAAACTGCCCCAACCAACATCAGGACAGCTTTAGATTCTGTTCAGGCTCTAAAAGATAATACCTTTGTCCGGAAACCATGGTCAGAGCAGCTGTGTTCAGTTCAGGCTCAGAGAGGGCTCAAATTCTGGGCTCTTACTCAGCCTCTTCCATCAGAGAAGGAGCCTTTGCTAGGGCCAGCCCTGTGGCTCAGCTCTGCCACTACGCATGCATATAAATCATGCTTGAGAGCTATGGTCCTTATGCTAATGGACTTAGGCAGGCAGTAAAGCTGTCTGTCGCCTTCTCGCCCCAGGTAATTTAATAAGGGAGATGGAGGAGCTTTCAGTGCCCCACACAGTCCCCCTAGAGTGAAGAGCCAAGATTCTCCCCGCTTCCCTCACCATCCGGGAGGGAAAACATCAGCTGTACACATCTGCGGAGCCCTTCCTGAGCCCTTTCCCCCGGTGGTCTACCCACCTCTGCTGCTTGGACCGTTCCGATGGAGATCCGGGAAGCTTCAGCATAGGAGACTGGGGAGGCCTGTGTAGGACACCTTCACTATGGAGAGGGGCCACCTTTTGGAGGGGTATACCCTCTCCCACGGCTGCTTACGGATCCAGATGTCCGTTTCTCCAGCTGGCCAGTCTCACCTAAGAGCCTGGATTCCCTTCCCACCCTGGATCCAGATATCACCCTGTCTGGGTACCTTTGGTTCCCCTGCCAAACCAAACATCCCAGGCCCTTTCAGGAACATCCAGCATCCACTGCAGTCAATGATCATGACCAAAGAAAAGTAGGGTTAAGGGACAAGCTGGGAAGCTTGGGACTAAAGACACTTTAGGGAGTCACTTCAAAGACTTCTACAATATCAGAGCCAGGAATGAGTAGCCTTGGAGATGCTCCAGGCAGCAATCACCCAACAAGTATTTATTAAGCACCCACGGTAAACAATGACAGCTCCAAATTTATAGTGCTTTAAAGTTGCAAAGTGTTTTCTTCACAGTCATCCTCTGGTGAAAGGATCATTATCACCATGGTAGAAATGGGGAAACTGAGGCTCAAAGGACATTTTGTTAAGCACAGGGAATACAAGTAGCAAAGTAAGACAGTCCCTACTCTCATAGAGCTCACATTTCTAATAAAGGGGCACAATACCTAGAAGTGTCAGCATAGTAAAGCAACTTGTTCATGGTCCCATAGCACTTTGGTTTTTGCTTGTTTTTAATTTAATTTTTAATTTTGAACTTAAATACCAGAAAAAGAGCATTTATACACAGAACACCAAAGAGGACTGTTTATGAAAACATGAAAACACTACAATGAAATTGTTTCATGCTGATTTTTTAAAGTATGTAATAAATACCACAAATTATTTTCAAAACTGTCCTGCTTATCTGCAGTGCACTTTTAAAAAATCAACATAATAAGAGAAATGCAAATTAAAACAATTCAGAGGTTCCATCTCATGTCTACAGATAGGTAAAGCTGACCAAAATAAATAAATAAATAAAAAGGAAAATGACAAATGCTGGCAGGGCTGTGGGAAAACTGGTACATTAATGCATTGTTGGGGGAACTGGTCTAGTCATTCTGGAAAGCAATTTGAAACTAGAGCCAAAAAGTTACTAAACTGTGCATATACCCTTTGACTCTACCATAGCACTTACTAGGTCTATACCCCAAAGAGATCAAGGAAAGAAGAAAAGGCCTCTTATGTACAAAAGTAATTATAGCACTTCTTATTGTGGTGGCAAAGAACAGGAAAGTGCACATCAACTGGGAAATGTCTGGACAAGTTGTGATACATGAATGTGATGGAATACTATTGTGCTGGAAGAAATAATGAAGGCAATGGTTTCAGAGAAATCTGGGAAGACTTTAATGAACTGATGCAGAGTGGAGTAAGCAGAACCAGTAGAACAATTTATACAATAAAAATAATATTATAAAGACAAACAACTTTCAAGACTAAGTAAATCTGAACAATACAATGACCAACCACAATTACAGGGGATTCATGAAAAAAAAAACAAAATAAAACAGGCTACACACCTAATAGATAGATTATGGACTCAGAGCATAGACTGAAACTTTTTTTTTAACATGGTAAATTCAGGATTTTGTTTTACTTGACTATGCAAGTTTAAACCGGGGTTTTCTTTTTCTTGCTTGGGTGGGGAGGGGGAGGAAGGGAAGGGAAGGCAGAATAGAGGGATTGCAGTTGGCATGAAAATAAAATAATATGCAATTAAAAAAATTTTAAGTCAATCAATAAGCATTTATTAAGCACTCATTATGTGCCAGGCAGTATCCTAAGTACTGGACTTTTTGCAAGACTCTAAAACATTTCTTTGTGTAATAGTATGAATTACAGCTTTCTTATCTTTCTGGTTGATTGTAAATAACTAGAGGGCAAGGACCAGAGCTTATCTAAGCTTTTTATCTTACCCTGACCATCACCACTCAACTTACCCTAGGTCAGGGGTGGGGAACCTTCAGCCTTGAGGCCACTCGTGGCCTTCTAAATCCTTAAGTACAGCCTTTTGACTGTTCCGTAAAATTTGAATTCAGTCAAAAGGCCTACACGTGTCCTTAAGGCCGCAGGTTCCCCACCCCTAACCTAGGTATTTAATAAATATTTGTTTAATCAATAAATAGGATTTGATTTATAAAAATTCAATTTCCATATAACTTTTCAATAGCTCATCTTGTGATTAGTTACTAATTGCCTTGGTTTTGTTGTTGTGGTTGTTGTTTTGGGTCAGTCCCTTTAAATAACCTTAACACCTTTAACAACACCTCAAAAGCAGGCCCTGAGGCTTGTGCCTAGGATGTGGCTACAGGGCTAAAGGAGAATGCAAAAGAAGGAGAAGAAAGGGATAAAGTAGAGACAGTTGCAAGACTTTTTTCCTGAGGTCCTCCCAGCTCAACAGAAAAGGTAGTGACAACCACCAGCAGGCCCTTGAGCAGGTTAATCATCTTCTCAATCTCACTTTTCTCATTCGAAAAATGGAGGCAAAAAATGCAGCTGCCCCACTCATACCCTTGGGTGGGGCAGGAAACCACCTGGCTACCCAAAGAGGGTCGAACTAGTCCAGGTCAGGAAAGTGATACAGACTATACTTTCATTCAATCAGTAATGGGATTGTGCCCATGAGTGGCCACTTCACTTCCACCCTGGGTTGAGGGGAAGAGGAAGGAAGGAAGGGAGGAAGGGAGGAAGGAAAGAAAGAAGAAAGAAAGAAAGAAAGAAAGAAAGAAAGAAAGAAAGAAAGAAAGAAAGAAAGAAAGAAATAAAGAAAGAAAGATAGAGAGAGAGAAAGTAATGAAGTAAAAAAAGAAATAAAGAAAAAGAAAGAGAAAGAAAGGAAGGAAGGAAGGAAGGAAGAAAGGAAGGAAGGAAAAAAGGAAGGAAGGAAGAAAGGAAGGAAGAAAGAAAGAAAGAAGAAAGAAAGAGAGAGAGAAAGAAAGGAAGGAAGGAAGGAAAAAAAGAAAGAAAGAAAAAGAAAGAGAAAGGAAGGAAGGAAGGAAGAAAGGAAGGAAAGGAAGGAAGGAAGAAGAAGGAAGAAAGAAAGAAAGAAGAAAAAAGAAAAAGAGAAAAAAGAAAGGAAGGAAGGAAGAAAGAAAGAAAGAAGAAAGAAAGAGAGAGAGAAAGAAAGGAAGGAAGGAAGGAAAAAAAGAAAGAAATAAAACTAATTAGTAATGAAGGAACGAATGAAGAAATGAAAGAAAGGAAGGAAGGAAGGAAGGAAGGAAGGAAGGAAGAAAGAAAGAAAGAAAGAAAGAAAGAAAGAAAGAGAAAGAAAGAAAGAAGGAAGGAAGGAAAGAAAGAAAGAAAGAAAGAAAGAAAGAAAGAAAGAAAGAAAGAAAGAAAAAAAGAAAGAAAGTGGAAGAATGGGTGGTTGTGAGGCTTGCATGAAATAACAGATGTAAAGATGCTATGTCCAGTGTCACTTACTATCATTATCATAATTATTATTATTATATAAATGAGAGTGCTGTGATCCTCCAAAGTCCCTTGACTGAGAAGAATAAAGACCAAGGATGCAGGAGGACTGAGAAGCAGAGACTAAAGAAGAGCCCTCCAGGTCACAGACTCAAGGATACCTGGGTACAGCTCTGTTGACTTTCTAACAGAGAAAACACAGCCAGCCAATAATCTTGGAAGAGGCCAATGGCTTGGTCCCAAGGCAGGGAGATGAAGGAGATAACTTTTGCTGCCATATGTCTTAACAGTTTGATAGAGTCACCATACTTTTAAAAAGGAGATCAGACCTGGGAGCCTGTGGAGATCATCTCTGCTCACAACTGTCTGACTGTCTCTCTGGGTTGTAAGGTATCCCCACCATGCCAGGCATAAGGGTTTGGCTCTAAGGTGGAGAGACAGTTCCCAAGGGCTAACCAAATGATGAACCTTTGGAAAAGGGCTGTCTATTTTTCAACACATCCAACCAATCTCTCTCCTGTCCTCACAACAACCCCCTCTTGAAGATGACAGTGCTGACAGGCTTTAGTACCTTCACTTGCATAAGAAGGTGTAAGAGGTTAAGATTTGCATTTACCAAGGGCAGCTAGGTGGCGCAGTGGTTAGAGCCCAGGCCTGGCATCAGGAAGGCTCATCTTCCTGGTTTCAAATCTGACCCCGGGCCCTTACTAACTGTGTGACCTTGGGCAAGTCACTTAATCTTTTTGCCTCAATTTCCTCATCTGTAAAATGAGCTGGAGAAGGAAATGGCAAACCACTCCAGTATCTTTGCCAAGAAAACCCCAAAGAGTTGGACATGACCGAACAGCCCCAATTATTTGCCAGGCACTAGGCGGGTCGCTGTTTACAAATATTATCTCATTTGATCCTCACAACAACTCTGAGAAGTAGGTGCTCTTATTTATGCCTATTTTAGAGTTGAGGAAGCTAAGGCAGAGGTTAATGACTTGCCCAGGGTTACACATTTAGTAAATGTCTGAGGCTAGATTTTAACTCGGGGCCCAGAGCTCTATCCACCGAGCCACGAGCTGCAAAAGAAAAGAGACCCAGAGGCCTTCAGTATGCATATGGCTCATAAGTGGTAAGACTTGGACTGGAACCTGGATCTTTAGCTGATGTAACTGGTTGCTGGTTCCTCCTCCCCAAACAAGTCTGACCCCTATAACCCAAGAGAAGTCAGGGCTGCCGAGCAGGAGGTCCACCAGGACTTGGAGAAACATCTGGGGACGGACCCTCTAGGCTTGAACATGTAGGTTTATCTTTTGAGAGGCCCTTGGTCCCCACAGTGAGAGAGGCAGAAGACTGGGCAACGTGGCATTCCTGGCAAGGCTGAGGCCGGTGCATGGTTTGAGGTTGGAAGGGCTGAACTGTGGCAGGGGAAGCTGATGGAGTGTCCAAGTCTGGTACTGGTATGGTGAGCTACCCCATCCACACCCTGGAGAGGCGGGGTGGGGACTGCAGGAGGGAGGGGGGCGGGACCACCCAGCTGCCCAAAATGGGGTGAACCAGTCCAGGTTCGGAAAGTGATGCAGATTATACCTTCCATTCAATCAGTAGTGGGATTGGGCCCATGAGTGGCCACTTTACTTCCACCCTGGGGTAAGGGGAAGAGCTATCTTTAAAAAAAGAAAAAGAAAGAAAAGAAAAGAAAGTAAGGGAAAGTGGAAGAATGAAGATCCTAATCTCACAAAATCTGCAGAGATAGGACAAAGTCTACTCTCCCCTTTCTACAAAGGAAAGATTGGGACGTCCCCAGGGAACTTAACACCTGTGATGTTTTATTGTGGGTTGTGATTGTGTTCATCCGTACCACATGACTACAATGTAAACACCTTCATGAGGGCATCTCTCACTGAACCCATCTCCCTCAACAACTTGTAAGATACCATCCACCTAGATTAGAAGGGACCCCAGAGACTGGGTAGGACAGATCACAAGTTGGAAAGGACCTTACAGGTTCTCTACTCCAGTCCTTTCATTTTTCAGATGAGGGCATCAAGATTCAGGAATGTTAAGTAATTGTCCCAAAGTCACACAGGGTAGTGTCAGAGGTAAGATTTGAACTCAAGTCTTCTGACTCTACTTACAGCTCTTCGCTCTGTACCACACTGCTTCAGCATAAGTACTTAACTATTTCTCTTTTCTGATTACCAGTCCACTGTTCATTGGCTCTCTCCCCCCCCCCACTTTGTCTATCCCTTTGTCTCTTTCTTCACCTCCATTTGTCTCTCTCCCCCTCCCTTTCTCTGTCTCTTTCTCTTCCCCTTCTTTTGTCTGTCTTTCTGTCTTTCTCTCTGTCTCCCCGCTTTCCTTTCTCTTTCTGTCTGTCTCTGTCTCCCCTTTCTTTAATCTTTGTCTGTCTCTCTTCTGCTACCTTTCTGTCTTTCTGTCTACCTCTCTCCTCTTTCCTTTCTCTTTCTGTCTGTCTCTTTCTCTCTCTTCCCCTCCCTTTCTGTTTCTCTGTGTCTTTTCCTTTCTCTTGGTTTCTATTCCCCTCCTTTTCTGTTTCTCTGTCTCAGTCTCTGCCTCTCTCCTCTTTCCTTTCTCTTTCTGTCTCTCTTCCCCTCCCTTTCTGTTTCTGTCTCTTTTCCTTTCTCTCTCTGTCTCTCTTCCCCTCTCCTTCTGTCTATGTCTGTCTCTCCACACACACACAAGTGCACTTTCCAGTCTTAGTCTCCCATAGGATGCACTACCCATGTCTAAGCTTTATTCTGTTTTGGGTTACTGACCATCTCTCACTATATTTATATGCATATATGTGTATGTGTGTGTGTGTGTGTATATATATATATATATATATATATATATATATATATATATATATATATATATCTTGTATCTACCTATCTGAATGTAACAATTGTTTTAAGGGAATCCCTGCAAGTGGGTGGGGCTGTTGTAGACCTCAGAAGGGAAGAGAAAACAGCCAAGACCCAAGCTAAGCATTCTGGGGTTTGTAGTTTGGGCTCATCTTTCTAGCCAAGAAACCCAGTGCAAAGTGGGTTAGGGTTCAAAACACGTTACATTCATACATAATTGTCTTCTGCATTAGACTGTGAGCTTCTTGAGAGCAAGGGAAATTTTTGCCTTTCTTTGTATCTCCGGGGCCTAATACAAGGTCCGATACACACACAAAAAAAAAAACTCTCAATAAATGCTCACTCATCATCAGTTTTCAATTCTCAACTAATCTGGAACCAGGGCTGAACAATTTTCCTAAAGCAGGTAGGCACCATTCTCTCAATGCCAAATTGAGCATTCGGAGGCTCAGACTTGGCATTTGGCCTGTGGCCATTATCAGCATAGTGGGTGGTTAATAAATTTTTCTTACATTGAAATGATTATAGAATTATAGATTTTAGAGCTGGAAGTGATCTTAGAAACCGTCTGGTTTAATTATCTCACTTTACAGGTAAGGAAACTGAGGCCCAGGGAAGTGACTTACCCAAGGTCGAAAGAGAGAGAGAGAGAGAGAGAGAGAGAGAGAGAGAGAGAGGTTTTAAGTGGTGGAGATGGAATTTGAACCCTAGTCCACTGACTCTAGTGGGCAGCAAGGTAGCATAGTGGATAGAGTTCTGAGCCTGGAGTCAGGAAAACTCATCAACATAAGTTCAAATCCAGCATCATACTCAGTAGCTGTGTGACCCTGAACAAGTCGCTTAACTCTATTTACCTCAGTCTCCTCACCTGTAAAATGATTTATGCTTGGTATTAGCTTTTCTACTGCCTCTTTTATCAGTTCAAACCAAATATGGATTAAACAGACCTTTTTGGTGGAGTGGAAGATCCTTGGTTTTGGCACCAGACCACCTGGAGCTGAATCCCAGAGTCTATTAGTTACTCTCTGTGGAACCCTGGGCAAATCCCATCACTTCTATCTGGGCCTCAATGCCTTCCTTTATAAAATAAAGGGGCTGGATGGGATGGTGTCTGAGGTCCCTTCTATATTCTATAACCCTATGAAAGGGCCAAAGGTTCAGATTTCTGTCCTACTGCCCTCTCAGATAGCACCCCCACCCCCGGGCTAGACCTAAACGAGGTTTCCCCCAAGAAGGGAGAGCTGGCTTATTTCCATCAGGAGCTGAAGCATTGGAACAAGCCTGAGAATCCTAGGCTGGGCTGAGTGCTTGGGGCTTTTCAAAGGGATCGCAGAGCCTTCTGAATTATGGTACTGCTGGGCCCCGGGGCAGAGTATAAATTACTCCTACATAGTCCACTCGCCAATGGACAGTGTGTGTGAGGGAATCCCCAAGTGGGCCCTGGGCAGCCCAAGTCCCTGCCCAATAGTACACACAGCCCAAGAGGGAGGGCAGGGACGGCCTGGGGTGCTGGAGAAGGGAACTGGGAGGAATGTGTGTGTTTGTCAGTGTGTGTGAGTGTGTGTGTGTGTCCCCGGAGAAAGGGGAGGGGAGGGTGGGAGCAGCCCCAACAGAGAAGCCTTGTCCTCCTGCTCCGGGGCCAGCTTGTTTTCTTCCCAAGCTATTAATGTCGTTGCAGCTTCAAAAGCCGGCTGACCTTTAAATGCCCAGCCTCCCTCTCCTGCCGAAGGCACGGAAACGGCTTAATGGAAACTCGGCTCATAAATTATCAACTGGGCTCAAACGTCCGCAGCTGTCGGGGCTGCAACAAAGCCGGCCTCATGCCCTCCCCTCCCCCCCCCAGCTGCTCAGCTGCCACACCTGTGCCCCTGACTGCCGCCGGGAGGGGGCAGGGATGAGAGGGACACCGAGAAGTGGACAGGGAGAGATAGGGACAGAGAGGAAGAGAGGGACAAAGAAAGAGAAAGGGACAGAGAGAAAAGGACAGAAAAAGACATAGACAGACAGACACACAAGGAAACCGAGATGAAGAAATTGACAAAGAAAGAAACTTACAAAGGTAAACACTGAGAGGAAGAGGAAAAAGGAATTTGAGAGAAAATGATCTAAACAGAGGAACTAACAAAGAACTTAAAGGAGGAAGGAGGAGCAGACAGACAGACAGATAGACAGACAAGATAGTGGGAGAGTGGCCCCTCAAAGTCCAGACGGAGGAAGACTTCAGCTGGTTGGAGAGGGGGAGGAGTTTTCTGTGGAAGGAGTAGTAACCTGCTCAGCCCTTTGTGGTAGACTAGACAATCCATCTCTAATCCACCCCAGCCCCAGAGAGTCCTGAGGCCAGGGTTTTAATTCCAATCTTACTGGGCTGGCATGGGGGTATTCTATCCTCTCTCTGCCAGTCACCTAGACAGGGGAAGTAGAGTCAGCCCCATTGACGCTGACCTGGGAGGGATTCGCATGAAAGCTTCCAGTCCAAACCCTTGCCCAATTTGCATCCTGTCCAATGCAACAACTTTTTCTGCCCCATCCCTAAAGCAATGAAGTCATGGGGACAGAAGAGATCAGGTTTAGAAGGTGTCATGTGGTTGGTCTATTTCTCTGCCCCCCTCCCCTCTCCTCCAGGAAGGTGACTGATAATGAACTTCCCTCTAAACTCTCAAGGTTGAAGTAGGAGGAAACCAATTCAGCAGGACAGAAATATGTCTACGTCCTGCTCTTGGCACCTGAACAAGTTCGAATCTGTGACCTCATTGGTTTAGGGAGTACTACCTTCGAAAACCTCCTCTATTACTATGTGCAAGTAACAGTTCTGCACTTTATAGTCTTAGAGACATTGAAAAGAAGTGACTTGCCCAGGGTTATAGAATGCTTCAGAAGCTAGACTTGAACTCAGGTCTTCCTGACTCTGAGGGCAGCTCTCTTCCTACCTACTCTTGCTATGCTGGTTTTCTAGTCTAGGGTTATAAAAGCAATCAATCAATTAATACAACTCAATCGACAAGCACTTATTAAGCATCTATTATATACCAACATGGAGCAGCTTAGATGGCGCTAGGATAGAATGCCAGGCCTGGAGTCAGGAAGACCAGAGTTCATATTTCGTCTCAGAAACTTACTAACTGTGTGACCCTGGACAAGTCACTTAACTCTGTTTGCCTCAGTTTCCTCATCTGTAAAATGAGCTGGAGAAGAAAGTGGAAAACCACTCCAGGATCTTTGCCAAGAAAACCCCAAATGGGGTCACAAAGAATCAGACAGGACCAAGCAACATGTACTGAAAACTGTTCTAAGGCTGGACAAAAATGAAGCCATCCTTGCCCTCCGGGAGGAATCATAAATTTAGAGCAGTAGAAGGAGGTAAAAATCAAATAGGGAAAACCCCACATTTTAAAGATGAGGAAACTGAGGCCCAGAGAAACCGAGTTACTTGCCCCAGGCCACAAAAATACTGAGTGGCAGGGCTAGGATTCAAAACCAAGTATTTGACTCCAAAATCAGTACTTTTCTCACTATATTCCTACCATCTTTACCTGCCCTAAGGTACGCTAATGCTCCCAGGAGAATCTGAGGTTGGAAACTAGGTGGGGAGATGAAGAATCTGCAGGGGAGGGGAGAGCATAAAAAAACTCTTCTGTCCCAGGGTCTTCCCGTGACCCTTTAAGTCTCTTTGTTTTTATCTCTTCTTATAGGAGGGATGCATATCTATGACAGGCAAGGTTTAAACTTTGTCCCTTTCCTCCAAGTTTGAACATTTCGCCTTCTGCAGGTTATGGTCCCCTGGAGGTTTTGAGTCTTGACTATGACACACCCAACTTATCATAATCAAATGAGATAGCATGTGAATTGTTTTACAAACCTTAAAGTGATATATAAATGTTAGCTATTATTAATCATTTTTTCTTGGTAGAGAATCTTTTTCTAATAAGTTAATTTGTTTATTTTTAGTTTTCAACATTCACTTCTATAAGTTTCATATTTTTCCCCCTCCTTCCCCTCTCCCTCCCCAAGATGGCGTGCAATCTGATATAGGCTCTACATATACATTCCTATTAAACATATTTTCACAATTAATCTTTTTTAATAAAATACATAACTATTTACAAGGGAAAATAGATTTTCTGACATTAAAAAGGTTTACATTTGTAAAAATTAATACTTAAAGGTGTTTTTTTTAAACCTCTCCACATATTGGGCCCTAGTCATTGCCTACCTAGTCTTGTGCTGGACTGCTAGATGTTTCCTTCTTCATTAGATCATAAGATCTAGAATGTGAAAGTGGTCCCAAAGAGCATCTGTCTGATCCCATCCCTTTACTTCCCAGGTGAGGAGACTGAGGCTCAGGTTGGTGCAGAGCTGGCATTCCAACCCAAGTCCTCTGACTCCAGAATTAACACTCTTCTTTCTACTCCAGGTTGTCTCTCTGGAGGCAGTGAGCTAATTTGGGATCATCTCCACAACACTCCCTCCTCCCATCTCACAGTGCACACACCCAAACACACCAGTCTGAGCCCAGACATTTAATCCAGGCACCTGGAAGAGTAAAGATCAAAGACATCAACCGAAGCCAGAAAGAGCCAGTAATCATCACCCCCGCCCTTCTCTTTTCCTCTTCTTCCTCCTCCTCCTCCTCCTCTTCCTCCATCTTCTCACCCCTCTCCTCCCAGCTGGTTGGCAATTTCTGGGAGGGAGCTGGAGGGTATGTATGAGTTAGAAGGGGAATCACCTGGACTGTGGGAGCAAACTCGACTCTCATTCAGCTATTCTGTCCTAGAGCAAAGGAGCGACCAGCAAACAGTTCAAGTTACACAGACATAGAGTTGGTTGGGCTCCAACCATGATCTCATCGTGCCTGGGCCATGCTGAACAACTCCTGCTGCTTGAGAAGAAGCAATCAGTTAGCCGCCCAGTCTCCCCCCTCCCACCTCCACCAACAGCCTTTCTGCTGCTCAAGCTGTTAGTACAGGTCTTATGGTATGGCAGAAGGAGAGCTGGGTCTGGAAAACCTAAGTTTGACCCCTGGTCCTGCCTCATGCTAACTTTATGACTCTGGGCAAGTCAATTGGCCTCTGTCGGCCACAGTTACTAAAAACGAGCTGATCTCCCTTCCAACTCTCTGTAGATCCTCCTATCTTATAAAAATTACTCTGTCGAAAATTACGATATGGACTGAAGGGTGGTGGGGAGACATTAGAGGCAGGGAGATTCGCAAAGGAAGCCAAGGCCCCAATTCAGGGGTGAAGTGATAAGGATAGCTCTTAATAGGTCCACAAAGCACCTGACAGGTGTGAGCCCCCAAGAGGTTTGCCCCAGGTCACCCAGGTGAGAAGGGGCTGAGCATACCAGTGGTTAGATCATAGATATAGAATTAAAAGGAACTTCAGAGGCCATCCAGCCCAACCCCCCATTTTTACAGATGAAGAAACTGAGGTGTGACTTGCCCAAGGCTGTACAAGGAGTAAGTGTCAGAGGCGAGATTTCAGGCTTCAGAGTCAATGTTCTACAGGGGTCTACAGAAGATGGGAACAACATAAATAAGCAAAATAGGAAATAATTTTAACTGACCTGGCATGAAGGCAAGGGGAAAACAAAGGTCGATAAGGGCAGGGAAGCTCTGAAGGGGAGGTGTCTCAGGGGTGGGGGATGATGGGTTTCGTTTTAGACTGGTGATACAGGTGGGAGAAGGAAGACACACCCATAATCCTTGAGGGCAAGGGGGCAAGGAAGACTACCCTATCTGCCTTTCTCTGACTGTCGTTGTATACAGTGGTGGCCTCTCAGTTCCTCCATACTTTGCCCCACGACCTAGTCCTGGAGATGTGCCCAGTCTGATTTAGCAAGAGCGCACAGAATGACAGAACTCTAAGTTAAAAGGGAATTAAGAGATCATCGAATCTAACCTCTCACCCCACTGAACCAAGGAGGAAACTGAGGCTCAGAGAGATGAGGAAGCTTTCCCCCGAGGACTCACACAGGAAATTAGTGGCAACAGTGAGGGCAAGAACTCAGGTGTCTTGACTTGTCCGGCGTTCTTTACATCACACCACAAAACCAATAGCTTCTCTAACAGAGGCCCCAGATGGTAGAAGGAGTATTACCATGGAGCTGCTCTGTTTTCAAAATCAGCCCCTTCTGAAAAGATGATTTCAGCTGCTAAAGAAATCAGTCACTTGGGGTGGGAGCAGGGGACATGAATGAAGCCTGTCTGTCCTTCTGCCTGCCTTATAGTCCCTGACCAGTAAGTGAACAAGAAAACATCTACGGAGGGAAGAGGGAACAAGACCCTCCCTCTCCTCCCCCCCCCCACTTGGGCGAGCCAGGATATACCATCAGAAATTCCACTCGCAAATGTCTGCCCCAGCTCGAACAACAGATGGGATTGTTTAAGTGTCCCTTAGAGCAGAAGTCTCAGCGATTCCCACCAACACTCACCCTCCCCGGAGACTGTGTCTGCAAAAAAACTCACTCTCTCTATAGCCAGGGAAATGTGGAGGCAGCCTACCAAGGTGCCTGCTTGACGTACACACGCACTCACATTGATACATATACAGATATTCTTCCTGTGTATCAATCAATCAATTATTTTATTAAGCACCTACTACGGGCATACTCATCACACATATTTGTATTCTATAAAAATAATAATTAGCATTTACATAAGGCTTTAAAGTTTGCCAAAAGTTTAGATACTTTATCACATTTGATCTTCACGACAACCCTGCAACGTGGGTGTTATGCCTACCCTCCACCCCCCCCCCCCCCCGTTTTACAGATGAAAAAACCGAGGTTGTGTCTTGCCCATGTGTGTTTGAGGCATGATTTGAGCTCAGGTCCTCCTGACTCCAGGTCCAGCACTCTATGCACTGTGCCACCTGGCTACTCACTAACATCTACCCATCCCACACACGCTCACACACTCAAACTCATTCTCACAAAAGGCAGTCTTTCATATACACCCAAGGCATCAAGGCACACACCTTAATGAGGGGAAAATAGCACCTTCTGGGGAGAGGGATCTTCAACAGAGTAGAAGGCAAGAGGAACCCTAGCTGCCCCACTGCCCTATGAGATGCTGCTGTGAATTTGTCTCTTTCCACTCCCTGCCATACTGAAGTCAATTATACTTGTTTATATTATACCTTCTTGGAGCATGGGACCCATCACACACACACACACACACACACACACACAAAACAGCTTGGCTGGCAAACACTATTTATTTTGTCTTGGTATACCCAGCACCTAGCATGTGCCTTGCACCTAGTAGGTTCTTCATAATGCTCTCGGGTTGGGTAGTGACTAAGCTATTCTATAGGCTACCATCCTAAACCTAGGTCTGTGGCAAAGCTGGGCAAGGCCCAATAATCCCGTTTATCTTTTCCCATCTGTGCACAAAAGCCTTTTTATGACTTGTGCTCATAAAGTCAGACTGACCTGACAATAATAACCAGAACCAGGAAGTAAGGCATTGGGACCTCAAGGGCTTCCTGGATCCAAAGCACACACATCCACTTCTCGTTTTCCTCAAGGGTTCAGTGCTCAGTGGGCTCAGTACATGGCATCCGAAAGCCTTTCAGGAAAAGCTGCTGAGGACTCCTGCACTAGAGAAGTGGGAACCCCACTATCTTTGACCAGCAGGGGAATAGCATCAGGACAGCCAAGAGGAAAGCACACTGGTCTTACCTGGACAAAGAGGGAGAAGGCAGTTTGGAAAAGGTCACCCAAGTTTCAACATTATAATGCCTCTATTGCCTGAGGCCTCAGTTTACCCCTCTGTAAAATGGGTAGAAGCAATCTCCTGACCTGATCTCCATCTTCCAGAGATGGCAACAAAGGGGGAGGCAGAGACTGAATCAAAATCACAGAAATAAGGATCTGTGTTTGGGGCATAAATCTCATGGTGGAGCAGAGTGTGTCATGGTGTGGTGGAGTGGGGGCACGGGAAGCTAGGAAGGTCATAGAGCATTGGATCCTAGGTTTAGAGCTGGGAATGACCTTAAGAAGTCACTTAGTCCAGCCCCTTCATTTTGCAGATGAGGAAACTGAGCCCCAGAGAGTGACCTGTGACTTGACCAAGGTCACACAGTAAATAGCAAAGGTAGTATTTGAACCTTGAACCTCCAAACCGTACCCACAGAGCCATGCTGCCTCCCTCTTTTCTCAGCTCAGTAGGAAACTAATTAAGAAAGACAAATTTACCCTCAAGACTCTGCTCTAATCTGTGCCCCCACGATCCAACAAAGAACTTCACACAATTGCAGTCACTCCATTCAATGGAACTACCCAATCTCTTATTTATGTTTGTGGTGTTGTATAGAGGTGATAAGTTTTTTGGCTTTTATTGTATTTGAAGGTTTATAAAAACCCTTTACCTACACTGACTTTTGACGCTAACAACAAACCTGTGAAGCAGATGCTACAGGTATTCTTGTTCCCATTTTACAGATGGAGAAACTGAGGCACAGAAAAGTTCGTGACTTGCCAAGATTCACACAGCTAGAGTGAAGTGAGCAGAACCAGGAGAACACTGTACACGGTGTAACGGCAACATTGTTCGATGACCAGCTTTGATAGACTTAGCTCTTCTCAACAATGCAATGATCCACACAATTCCAAAAGACTCATGATGGAAAATGCAATCCACATCCAAAGAAAGAACTGTGGAGTTTGAATGCAGAGCAAAGCAGACTCTTTTCTCTTCTTTGTTTTGTTTTGTTTTTTCTTTCTCATGGTTTTTCCTTCTGTTCTGATTCTTCTTTCATAACGTGACTAATGTGGAAATGTGTTTATCATGATCGTACATGTATAACCTATATCAGATGGTGTGCCATTTTGGGGAGGGAAGCGCAGAGGGAGGGGGGAAATTTAGAACTCAAAATCTTATAAAAGTGAATGCTGAAAACTAAAAATAAATAAGTGAAAAGAAAAAAGGAAAAAAGATTCACACAGCTAGTAACTGTCAGACACAGGATTCCAACCCAGGTCTCTCTTGACTCTAAGTCTAATGAACTTCCCACTACATTACTTACTTTCGTTGCTGTCATTCAGTCATTTCAGTTGTGTCCAACTCTTTTGACCCCATTTGGGGTTTTCTTGGCAAAGACACCAGAGTGATTTGACATTTCCTTCTCCAATTCATTTTACAGAAGAAGAGACTGATATAAAAAGGGTTCAGAATGCTATATAGCTAGTAAGTTTCTGAAGTCACATTTGAACTCGGGTCTTCTTGACTCCTGGCCTGGTGCTCTATCCACCATACTACCTAGCTGCCTTTCCAATTTTGACTCACACATAAACTGGATTTAAGTGAGGCAGAATTGCACAAAGTCATCAGCCTCACTAGTGGCAAGACGAAAGTCAAGATGACTGATGAGGGCTTGGGATGCTGTGGATGACCTTGGCATCTTCAATATCCACAGCACCTGTTCAGTCTCTTTCACGGCCCATTGGAACAAACTGTTCTCAACCGCCCATTCTGCCAGGGGAAGTCTTCACATGCTTGGGGTAGACACCCCCTAACTCACTGATGGGTTTGAGGACAGTTGATTACCCACAACCTGGTTTATCCTGTCTGTCAAAATGGATTACTGGGGTGTGGCCACTATGCATGCTACAGTTTCTTGGAGCCGCAGGTGAGAGTTGGGTAGCAGGTGAACACCAAATGTGGATGAACACGCCTAAAAAGGGCTCAGCAGCCCTCACACCAGAGGTACTAGCCCTCCCTGACACCCGTACATGCCTGGCTTATGGAATCAGCTTCTATCTACTATCATAATTAGCATAATTAGTTATCAGCAATCAACAAACCATACCTGGTGCTATGCAACTCACTTATAAATCACCTTGATAAGTGTCAAGGTAATCTTCTATTTCCCACAACACACAAGGTAGGAGAAGCTAGAACCTATAGGAACATTGTAGTTCCTTCTCCCTTATATGTGTGAGGCCCTCAGTGTCTAGGTCAGAAGACAACCACTCATTTTGGTTAGAGGTGCCTCTATATGCATTTGCTCCAGACACCTTTATTTTTCACTTAAGTCTTGGTCATTCACTGCCTGAAGCAGAGCCTTATCCACCATCAGAGTTGAGAGATGGATGTGTAGGGTCCTACATTCTAAAGGGAAAAAAAGAATGATCATGGCAGAGTGTCAGCTTCCCACACTAGCCCTGAGATCCCAGATCCCAGAGCATTGCCAATATCTGTGTAACTCAGCATGGACACTACTCACATGCATCACATTTCTTTGTCCTGTGCGTGCGTGCATGCGTGTGTGTGTGTGTGTGTGTGTGTGTGTGTGTGTGTGTGTGTGTGTCTACCTGACATTATTCAGGACAATGGCTCTAGGGAAGATGAGGAAAGTCAAGGGGAGAGGGAGGAGTCAGGGATCATTTCAACCAAGAGAAGGTTAAGCTACATAGTAAGAGCTACTGTGGTTATACTGCAGAGAGGTTGCAAGTACTTTCAGTGCCCTCTCAATTGGCACCCTGAAACAAAGCCCCAGTTACACCATCCTAGTTAGTCAGTTAATCAATGAGCATTTATTAAGCACCTACTATGAGCCAGGCACTCTACTACGTGCTAAGGATACAAAGAAGGGGGAAAACAGACACTGCTCTCAAGAAGCTCGCATTATAATGGGAGAAACAACTTGTAAATAACTAGCTATCTACAAGGTACCTGCTGAGTAGATGGAGGATGATCTCAGAAGGACGGTATTAGCAGCTGAAGGGACTGGGAAAGGCGGTGGTGGGATTTGAGCTGAATCTTGACGGAAGTCAAGAGAACCAAGAGGTGGAGGTAAGCGGGGAGAGCATTCCTAGTCATAGCTCTGTATTACATATATAATTCACGACAGTCATATATCCCTCTTCCACGTGTCTTCTTTAAAACTGTTACTAATAAATGCAATAATTGAACCAAATACAGGATAAATAGTATAAGTGCTCCTACAATCTTTCATCTCTTAGCTTGCCTCCTCTGTTAGACCATAATGTCCTTGAATGGAGGGGCCATTCTTACTATAATCAACTCTCAACCAATCATCCACCAATGAAATACCAGCAACTCATTTTTAAGCCTCGATAAGTTAGGACTACAGGTTACTTTATAAACTCCTAGACTGTTATCGCCTGCCTCCCATCCCCCACTGTAGGCTCTGATCCTCAGAAGGTGTTCAATAAATAATCACCAGACAAAGAGCCTGCTAAATTGGCCTGGATGTCAATGTCTAGCAGAAGAGATTAGCCCAAATGTACTAAGGGCCCATTAAGGTTCCTCTTCTTGCTTGGAAGGCAGCTCTTGGGTCCCAAGATTAACTCCTTCCACAGAGTCAGGGTGAGCTGGGCTTTGAATAGCAATAATGGTGTGGTGGGAAATACATTGTATTTGGAGTTAGAGGATCTGGGTTCAAATCTTGGTTTTGTGACCTGTGCAAGTAATCCTGGACAAGTGATAAGACCTTTTGGGGTCTCAGTTTCTCCAATCAATCCATAAATCAGCAAGTCCATTTTAAGCATCTACCATGAGCCAGTCACAGAGGAAAAAATGGAAGAGCTTACATTCTGTCCTGTATAAAATAAGAGGCCTCTCGAAGGTCTCTCTCAGCTCCCAATCCTCTGATCTCCATCTCAGGGATGACCACAGCCTCACTAGAGGCTGAGAAGGTGGGAGACAGACTGGTATAAGGAGGGACACACGGAGAAAGTTCTAAGAAGAGCAGAGTCTGGAGAACAGACTCCAACATAACCATATGCTGGGATGCTTAGATAAAGGTGCTTTAAAAATAAAGACAGATGCCAGAAAAAAAAAACCCATCACATGAAGGTGGCTTTTTTGTTTTTGTTTTTGCTATTTCCTGCCAGGAAGAGAAAACAGAGACCTCCTAGAAGTCAGGCTCCAATTCCTTGGAGTCATAGCAGTGACAAGTCCCTCATCCATTCTGCTCCCCCTCTCCATGCCCCTAACAAGACCCCAGACTCCCAGGCTGGGCAACTAGAATCCCCTATCGCAGTGCTACAAGCAAAGGTACTCAGGAAACTGGTTTGTGGCAAACACAGGAATGGGATGATGTGACTCATTTTTCCTAGGAGGCCTTCCCACCAAGGATGCTAAACTAAATGGTCTGAGCCCTTAAGAGGGAAGTTTGAAAAACAACAAAAACCCCAGCAGGATTACAGGGACAGGAACATCCAGATGCTGCTGGCAACACTCCCGCTGCAACATCTCAGCAAGTGGATCAGAGTGTGTGGAAAGAGGAGGGGCCGGCCGTAGAGCCAATCTAACCCATGCCACGTGGTGTTTGCTGGAGCCCGTGATCCCACGTGTGTACGTGGGCCCCTAGCTTTGTCTGGTATCTCTTTTTACCTATTGTGTTTGAAGGAGATAAAGAAAAAAGGAATGAGAGAAATAGAAACTCAACCATCAAAACCCAACTTCCACATTTGGAAACATCTGTTGGAACTGTGGCAAAAAAAAACCTGCTGATCCCAGACTAGCTTCATTAGTCATTTAAGAACACATAAATAGATCACGGGAGGGAAAAAAAATCATCCTCTCCCATGAGGGATTGTTCACTGTCCATCACTGTTGTTTGCACTAATGCATTCCCATCTTTATACAGGGGCTTGTGTCTGCCTGCGCCTGTGTTTAACACAAACACACCTCCCAGAGAAGGCCAGGCAATGATCTCTCTCCCAGGCCAAAAAGTGGGGCCCAGAGGGGAAAGAACTCTTCGCTAAGGAACAGAAGTGATATTTCTCTGGATCAGAGGGTAAACAAGTATTAAGGCAAGAAGGAAAACTGAGGCAAAAGGGAAGTAAAGAATACTGGATTTGGAGTCAATGGGAATGTGGATTTAAATCTCAGCTTTGCTACTTAATTGTTTCTTTTCTGACTTTCTTAGTTAAATTACTTAGACTCTCTGGCCCTTTTCCTAATCTATAATATGAAAAGAGTTGGATTGGATCAGAGATTCTTAACCTGGGCCCCCAAGAGGTCCATAGACAGATTTCAGACGATCCATGAACTTTGATGAGAAAAAAATTACATCTTCATTTTCACTAACCTCGAATTGAAATATAGTTCACCCACTGAAAATGACAAACTATACCTGATTTGTCAGGACCATGCGTGATTCTAGGAGGCGGTCCCTAAGCTTCCCCGGACTGCCAAAGAGGTCTATGATACAAAAGAGGGGAAGAACCCCTGGATGAGATGAACTTTAACAACACTTTCAGTTCCAAATCCTAAAATCCTGATAAAAACTGAACATACTTAGGGCTGCTGAGGCTGTGGTTGCACAAAGAAGCTGGTTCCTGGGCACCAGAACTTGGGTTGGGGGGGGAAGGAAGTTATGGTGAGATAGGGTCTATGTGTGGTTCTATTTCTGACACTCTCAAACACATGTGCACACTAGGGAAAACTTAATTGTGAGACAGAAGACAAACAGGAGTCTTTCCAAGTGCCATCAAAACCAGCCAATCTGAGAGGAAGCCTCTAGACTCTCTCCTGGGAATAGGTGTTCCAAGAGGGCCAGGGTGCACAGTTAAAATGCACTGAACACAACTTCCCAGGGTCACCCCACCTTCCAGACACCATCCATCCACAGCATAAAGCCTGCCCTCAGGATTTCTATCTCCACCTGGTAGTAGCTCCAAGTGAATCTGGCAGGGACAAAAAGTGGCTATCTCTTGGAAATCACTGACATTCAAAGACAGGTTTGAAGACTTCATTCCTAAGAAGGCTTTCTATCATTGAGCTTTCAGGAAAGGATAGAGAGAGGGTAGGGAGACCCTGGGATGGCCCAATCAAAAGCATACCCACAAATTGGCACAGAGAAACATGGCAGGTGGGTCAGAGTATACACAGGGCAGCCCAGAGAGAAGCACACATAGATGCATGCAACACATACACATACAGCATCACCTGAGAATCCATTCTTTTTTATTTTTATTCTGAACTTAGCAGACACCCAAAAAATGGTCATTTTCTGATGGGGGGAGGGAGGAAGGGAGATTGTGAGGAAGGGGAAGAGATGTACATTGGTTAACAAGAGGAGACTTAGGAAAAATGAAAGAAGAGTATGAGACCCAGACAGCCAGAGTTCAAATCCCAGCTCTGCCACTTATGAATTGTCTGGTTCTGGGAAAATCACATCATCTCTCTCTGACTCAGTTTCTTCATCTGTGAAACGGGAATAATACCTTCCAGGGCTATTAGGAGGATCACATGAGATGACCTATGTAAAGTGCTTTGCTAGCCATGGTTATTATTATAAGGTATGTAAACAAAAGGATCTATACGTGAAGGGACATGCATATATGCCACTTCCTGGGAAAAATGACAGTTAGGCAGTGAGCTGATGGGGCAGTTGACTGCCCACATTTCTGCTATGTTGACCATTGATCCTTAAAGAGTTATGGAGTTGGAAGAGGCCCTCGGAGTCCCCTCTTTAAAATCCCTGACAAGGGGTCAGTCATCTTCCAGTAGGCTTCCAATGAGAGAAAACCTATACCTGTCTTCAGCACAGCCAGATGGCTCAGCAGATAGAGAGCTGGGCCTGGCCTCAAGGCCTGAGTTCAAATCCAGTCTCAGACACTTATTGGCTGTGTGACCCTGGGTAAGTCACTTAACGCCTGTCTGCCTTAATCTGCTTGACAAGGGAATGGCAAACCAGTCCCAAATCTTTGCCAAGAAAACTTCTTGGACAGTATGTAGGATGTACAGGGGGTCACAAAGAGTCGGATACGACTGAGACACTGAACAGCAACATCCCTGTCTCCGGCGCAGCTCATTCCACTTTGACATAGCTCTATCTGCTAAGAAGTTTTTCCTGACACTTCAAGCAGAAACTGTCTTTTCTCACATTTCTCGCATTTTCTGCTGATTCTACCTGCTGTGGCCAGGAAGGGAGAGTCTAATCCTCATGACAGCCCTTTAAAGATACCGAATATGTCCCCCCTTCCAAGTTTTCTCAGGCTACATTCCTTAGGAAGCTAGGTGGAAACCAAGTTCAAATCCTGCTTTGGACACTTACAAGTTATGTGACCCTAATTGCTGTCTGCCTTGGTTTCCTCAACCATAAAATGAAGATGATAATAGCATCTACTTCTCAGTCTTGAGTTTAAATCCTGCCATAGACACTTACAAGTTATGTGACCCTGGGTAAGTCACTTAACTACTCTCAGCCTCAGTTTCCTCCTCTGCAAAATAAGGGTCATAATGGCACCTACCTCACAGGGTATCAAAAAAGATAATACATTTAAAGTCCTAGGTAAACCTTAAAGCGCTTTACAAACATTAGTCATCATTCTATTGACAAGAGAAAAGGAAAACGGGAAGAAATATTCAGCCAGGAACTTCTCCCAGAGCTACCACTCACCGCATCACAACACGGCTTCTAGGACACCTCTTCAAAAATATCATTTCTTTCCTGTAATTGAGAATCCTATTCCAGCCAGCAGTAGGGAGCAAGTCTCAAAATCAAATTAGCCAGCAGCTGGTTAGCTCGGTGCATACAGCATATGCTGGCAAAGGTGTACCCAGAAGAACTAGGGTAAGCTGGAGGGGGAAGGGGATAGATGGTCACCCAGAGAGAACTCCCTTTAAGGCTGCACAGAATGGTCTATTTGCTTTTTAAAGAATTCAGATGAGACCACTGGCAGCCCCACCGCGCCCCCCAAAAAAGAACTAAGACCTCTTGTTATCTATCTAGTTCCACCATAGCCCCAGCACCAGCCCAGAGTCCATTTCAATTCTGGCCCTCTAAACAAATTCTCAGACAGAGAGTCCTCACCCTTGATGAATTGTAGAACAAGCCGGTCTTTAGTGAAGCCTACTCCTACAGGCTCCCAACTAGACACTGAACCAGTCCAGGCCTCCACTTCCTCATCTGTAAACTAGGAGTGCTAATCCTTGTACAACTGACCTTGCCAGGCTTGTTTTGAGAAATGCACTTAGCATATCTTGAAAGGACTCTTGATAAATGCAAGGAATGAGTCTATTATCCATCCCTCCTCTTGTCCTATCTCTCCAACTCATTGCCAGGAGATCTAGGCTACGATTTTATCGCTCGGGGGCAAGGGGAGGGGAGGAGAGGGGAGGGAACGAAGGGAGGTGTGAGGAGTGTGAAGGAAGAGTTCCTCTTCAGGGCACCTGGGAGTAACTTTCTCCAATGGGGAGGAAATCCAGGAGTAGTTGGTTCCTCTCCCAGGCCAGGTCCAACTCTCACCACGCCCACCCAGGATGGGTTTGTAGATAAAGGGCTTCCAGGGACAGGAAGCAATAAACAAGGAGTAAAGATATCTCAGGCTGATTAGCCAGTTTTTGGATTCTCCAGGCCAATTCCTCCTGTAAGAAAGAAATGAGTTCCCCATGACTGGAGTCCAAGAAGAAGCAGTATGACTGCTTTAGGAAAAGGCTGCAAAGGGGATTCCTGTTCATGGACAGGTTGAACTAGATAGCAGAAAGAAAAGTACAATCCCTTCATTTTGCAAAGGGAGAAACTGAGTCTCAGAACTGGCCATCAAAAGTAGCATATAGGTCACCCACCAATTCATCCCTTTCACTTTCTCTGTAAGGCAACCAAGGTCCTTTACTGACTTGAGACACAGGCACCACCTGTAAGGTCCCATCACCATGCCACCTCTCTTTACAGTCTGCCTTTCCTAAACCCTGTAGGGGTGAGAACTAAACCGTTCTCCCTCCCAGCACAAAAACAACAGTGGTTGTATGTGTATGTGTGTGAGAGTGCCAGTGTGTGCACACACACACACTCTCTTGCAGAGTTTTTGCCCCAGGGGAAAACACTTCTAATTACAGCTTAAGGAAAGAAAAATCGACAAGAAAACTTAACAATTAATGTCTGCAATGTACATCTCTTGATACTGGCAATGCAAAAATGTAAAAGACATAGTCACTAACCTCAAGAAGCTTTCAATTCAAAGGAGGAGGGCCTATGGCAAGTATACAAGTTAGTACAAAAGAATAATACCACCTAAAGTGGGAGAGATTAAAGGCAAAGGAGACATCTAAATAAAGTGGAGAGACAGCCTGATGTAGTGGTTAAGACATGGGATTTTTTAAATTTAGGAAGACGGGTTAAAATTCTACTTATGGTACTCGGTGCCTCAGTGTCCTCATCCATAAAAAGACTTGATGGCCTCTAAGGTTCCTTCCAACTCTAAATTTATGATCATATGGTCTCATAAATGCTCTAAGAAAATGTGAGAAGGGAGAGAGAATTTTCAATCCAGGAAGAGGGAAGAGTAGGGTATTTTTAAAGGGAGATCAAGTAAGATTTCTTTTTGGAGGAAAAAGCACCTGAGCTAGTCCCTGATAGAAGAGCGGATTTTGATAGGTAAAGTTGAGGAAAGAGAATATTCCAAGAATTGGGGATGGGGTGAGTTGAGGTTGACAGGAATGGAAGAGGGACTAGGATGAAGGGCAGGAAAGAGAGAGACTAAAATGCCAATACTCTTTGACCCAAAGATTCAAATGCTAGCCAGAAAAGCAGTGACTGAAGGGAAGGACCTATATCCACCAAAATATTTACCCAGCACTTTTTGTAGCAGCAATATCTGGGAACAAAATAGATACCCATTGATTGGGGAAAAGGTAAGCAAATGGTGGTACATGAATCATGGAATATTACTGTGCTGTATAGAGAAGCTTGGGAAGCCTTCTATGAGCTGATGTTAAGTGAGATAAGGAGATCCAGGAAAACAACAGACAGGACAACAATGCTGTAAACCAGGAGTTCTTCATCTGGGGCCCATGGATCCCTCTAGACACATTTCAGGAGGGAGGGCTGTGAACTTGATTAGGAAAAGATTATATCTTTATTTCAATATAATTGGCTTTGTTTGTAATCCTATAGATTTTAGTTTATGGATTTAAAAACACTATGCGGGGGTGGGGTCCATAGACTTCACCAGACTGCCCAAGTGGGTTGTGACATAGAAACCCTGTCTTTAAAGGAAAGAACAATAACCAAAAAAATTGAAACTGAGCTTTGTGAAATTAATGATAATGATGGTGATAGCTAGCATTTACATAGTGCTTTAAGGTTTGCAAAGTATTTTACAAATATTGTCTCACAAAACCTGCAATCCACCTTCCAGATAGAGTTGATTAACTCGGGTTGCATATTGAAGCATATTTTCTTTTCTTTCATTTTTCTTTTAGACATGGCTAATTTGGGAATTTGTTTTGAATGATTACATGTCCATAATGGATTTTACTTTTCTTGCCTTCTCAATGGGTGGAGGAAGGAGAGAATTAAGAAATGAAAATAAAATTGAATTTAGAAAGATATTATCTCATTTGATCCTCACAAAAACCCTGAGAGGTAGGTGTTATTATTATCCCATGTTACACAGAGGCAGACAGAGGGTTAAGTGATTTGGCCAGAGTCATGCAGCTAGTAAGTATCTGAGGCCAGAGGTCTCCCTGATTTCAGGTCTAGCTCTTTCTCCACTGTGCCACATAGTCTGGTCCCCAAAAAAGAGACAGAAGATACAGCCCATCCCCACTTCTCTTTGCCAAAGTGAAGAATCATGAGTGTGGAATACTGCATATACATCAGATTTTTAAATATATTGGTCAGTTTTGGAAATTTTTTCCTTGTTTCTTATTTTTTTAAAATTCCTTATTATAAGGGGGACGGTTCTCTGTGAGGGGGTAGAGGAGGATAGTGGGAAATGTAGGTGATTGAAAATAAAAGATATTAAAAAGATTTTTTTAAAGAATGGAAAGCAGAGTAGTCCAATTTGCTGGATTATAGAATTCATAAAGGGGAATAATGTGAAGTCTGTCTGGAAAAGTAGGTTAACCAGATTATGGGGAGCCATAAATCCCAATGTAAAAAGCTTGTATTTTTGTCCCAGAAGAAACAGGGAGCCACTACAGGTTTTTGAGCAATGGAGAAAAGATTCTCAGACATGTACATCATGAATAGTACGGGGCAGTTATGTTAAAGGATGAACAGATGAAATAAAGACTGGAAAGGAAGAGCATTATAATAGCCTGAGGAAGGAAAAATAAAAGCATTTAATATAGCACTTTCAATAAAACACATAGGGGAGGGAGGGGAAAAGGAGAAGAAACACCTTTCCTGGTCTGCCCTACCTAGAAAAAGATCAGTATTCCTAACAGCTGCTCCTCTCCCTCAGTCATCACTATCATGACCATCACCCTAATCCTTCTTAGGCAAGTTCTTTTATGTAATCCCCTAAAGTATAGAATGTTTGGTCTCCTTGGGATAAGCCCCCAGGGAGAAGAAGGCTTTGGGATAAGTAGGTGAGACCCTGGCTTCAGCTTAAATACCATTTTTGATATTTTTGGATAGGGAAATGAATTGAAAAGTGACTCCACAACCCAGAAGGCAGTGGTATCTCTCTCTCTCTCTCTCTCTCTCTCTCTCTCTCTCTCTCTCTCTCTCTCTCTCTCAGTACCGCTGAACCACCCAAAATGACAGACTGACATAGAGCCGCTTCCTACATAGAAAAAGCTATGTTTATGTCTGGGGCAGCACTTTCTCTCCTAAGCCATCAGTTTCTCCAAGGAGAATATATAAATACATTGAGCAACATGAATGTAAGGAATATTATCGTGCTAAAAGAAATAATGAATATGACAAATTAGTGTTGGACCTGCCTCCAAATCTTCCTTCAAATGCGTACCATGTACATGACCTTGGGGAAGTGTTTTCACTTCTCGATCTCAAGTTTCCACATCTGTAAGATAGGACTAATAATAGCACCTACCACAGGGGCCGTACCACGCCAGCACCGTCCATGGAGCTTTCTTGGCAAAGATTACGGAGTGATTTGCCATTTCCTTCTCCAGTGGATTAAGACAGACGGAGTTAAATGGCTTGACCAGCATCATTTGGCTATGTCTCTGACATCAGATTGGAACTCAGGTCTTCCTGACTCCAGGCCTGGCACTCTATACACTGAGTCACCCAGCTGCCATATCCAAGCTTAGCCCAGGAGAAAAGTAGAGAAAAGGCACCTCTCTCCCTCCTTTGCAGAGGTAGGGGACCACAGCACCTAACTACATCTCTTGTCAGTCTCTTCCAAAGCAATGGTTAGTTTTGCTGAACTGCATTTTTTCCCTCTTTCTTTTTAAATTATTTCTTATAAAAGGGTGGTACAGTGGATAGAGGAGGGGAAAAGGATACATTCGGACATGAAGCTGATGTAAAAACAAGATAGCAATTAAAAAATAGAAAAGTAAAATGAAGGCGTGGAACTAGATAAATGAGTTCTGCTTTGGACAAGCTGAATATGAGATGTCTACTGCATATTCAGTTGAAAATGTCCAACAGATGATCTGGGTTGGAAGCTCAGGAAAGAAAACAGGGCTGGATCTAGAAATTGGAGAGTCATTCTGCATGGAGATGGTCTTTGAACACATGGAGCTGATAGGATGTAAAAAGGGTGTAGAGAGAAAAGAATGGACCTTGGGAACACATGTAGTTAAAATGTATAGTCTTGTGTTATAGAAATACTTGTTTTATTTCTTAAGTTTAGAATAAAATAAATAACACTTTAAAAATGAAACAAAATATATAGTCTTATAGAAATGCTTGCTTTATTTCTTAAGTTTAGAACAAAATAAATAACATTTTGAAAATAAAATATATAGTCTTATGTTATGGAAATGCTTGTTTTATTTAAGTTTAGAATAAAATAAATAACTTTTTAATGAAATAAAATATAATGTATAGTCTTAGAGGGCTCTCTGTTTCAAATGTGACAGACTTATCTACCCAACAGGATTATGGTATTCATTCCATAAGTATCCGTCACATTGAATCTGATCTATATCCTCATGGACTGACACATACACCCAGACAAAGGCACAGACATCCAGACACCTACAATTACTGTTATACTCATACTGACAGCAAGAAAAAAAACAACCATCCCCTGTATTAATGAAGACAGCCATACAAATCCCTCTCTGGACTCAGTTTCTTTCTCTGGAAAATAACTACATTGGACTAGATCTCTTAAGGTCCTCTTAAGACAAAGCAGTGTGTTATGAATCAAAGCCACATGTTAAGCACCTACTACATGCAAGGCAGTAGATATAAAGAGATATAAAGTCTAAAGTGAAATAGTTCCTGCCCTCTAATGTATGGAGAAAATACTGGACTGGGACTCAGGAAAGAAGGAAACAAGCATTTATTAAGCCCCGACTATGTGCCAGGCATTGTGTTAAGTAAGCACTTTACAAATGTCATTTCATTTGATCCTCACAACAACTCTGGGAGGAGGTAGATGCTATAATCCTCGTTGTAGAGATGAGGAAACTGAGACAGATGGGTTAAGTAACTTGCCCAGGGAGAGTCACCCAGTGTCAGAGGCAGGATTGGAATTTAGATCTTCCTAACTCCAGACCCAGCACTCTATCTACTTCACCATGACTCTGGTGCTTATACTCTCTCTCTCTCTCTCTCTCTCTCTCTCTCTCTCTCTCTCTCTCAAACACCTTCGAGAAAGGGAGCTTAGGCTTAGCCGTCTGTCACTGTTGGAGATGTCCTTGTTGTTTCCCAGTTAAGCTGCTCCTCTGTGCTCAGGGATGGGATTTATGGGCAGCAATTATTTTATGAACAGATGTGAGGTTGGAAAAGCATCCAGGCAACCTCCACTGGGCCAGTATAGTCCTAGAGCCCACCAAGAGATGACATACAAAGGCCAATCAGATCTTCATGCCCTCACTTTGCCCTGCCAACAGGGAGACCCCTGGTGCCCAGCTCCTTTGTGCTTGGCAGTGCATCCTGGGCAAGCCTGCAACCAGGGATCCTCTGGGATAAGTGCTGACTGCTATACACCCTTGGACAAATAACTTCACCTCTCTGTATCCCAGCTCTGTTATCTGTAAAATGGGGATACTACTACCCAACCTGCTTGTCTTATAGAAATATCATAAGGAGAAGATACATAGGGACAGTCCTCCTCAAAATGGAGATGACCACAGCACTTCCTTGCAGTGTTCTATGAGAATCAATTGAGATGAATGTGTTAAGTGCTACAGAAATGTTAGCTGTTATTATTCAAAAAATTAAAAGGCATCATACAAATACTTTGATATTGTCATGGGCCCATCATGGTATCAATGTGGACACTCACTTCTACCAGTAGAGATCATCAGTCTACTAATAAGGACTCATTAATCCCCTCCTTTGTGCCAGCCACCAGGGATATGACAATAAAGAAATGGTGCCTGATCTTAAGGAACTCACATTCTATTGGGGGAATACTACCCATTCACAGATAAGTGAATACTGATACATGCAAAATAAATGGTTTTCCCTTTCTAGCCCTCAACCCTTTGTATTATATTGTATTACATTGCATTATATCACATTACATTATATTAATTATACTACGTTATACTATGTTATGTTACATTATGTTATATATCGTTGAACAATCTTGTATAACTAGGTGGAGGGTGGAGTTATTGACAACTGGGACAATCAGAAAAGGCCTCCTGAAGGAGACCATACTTGAACTGAGCTTTAAAGGGATGTGGGAAAGACTTAGGAACTCTGATCAAACCAATGACCAACTGGGATTCCAGAGGATCAAAGATGAAACATGCTACCCACCTCTGGCCAGAGGGGATAGAGTCAGAGGGCAGAAGGAGACGTAGATTTATGGACATCACCAACATGGGAATATGTTTGCTTTACTATATATATATCTAATGCAAGAGTTCTGTTTTTCTCTTTTTTCCCCCAATGGGGGAGAGCTGAGAGGGAGAGAGAATAAATAAATGCTTGCTGACAGAAAAAAAAACAAAGTTTAGTTAATTTTTTTAAGTAGAGATATCGAGGTTACAAGACATAAGGAGTAAAAACATTCCAGGATGTGAGCAAAAGACAGCCTATGGTAATAGAAGATAGAATGTCAAGTATGGCAAATAGCAATGTAGGCCGGTTTAGCCAGAACTTAAAGCTAGTGAAGTAGAATAATGTGTAATCAGCCTGGAAAGGCAGGCTGAAGCCAGATTTTGAAGGGCTTTAAATGCCAGAGGGGTTTTTATTTTATGCTAAAGGCAATTTTATACTAAAAGCTTTTTGAGTATGGGAGTGACTTGGGCAGATCTGTGCTTTAGGAATATCAAATGGCGATTAAATGGAAGAAGTGATGGAGAGGGGAGAGCCTGAAAGCAGACATCTCAGTCAGGAGGCCATTGCAATAGTCCAGGAGAGAGATAATGAGGGCCTGAACTAGTGTGGCTGTGATATGAATCAAAAGAAAGGGACAGATTGAAGAGAGGGCAAAGAGGCAGAATTGACAAGACTTGGTGACTGATCAGAGATGAGGGAAGGGGAAGCAGAGGGAGAGGGAAGGGCAGAGGATGACACCTACATTTCAGGCCTAAGTAACTGGAAGAATGATGTTGCCTGCCCTCAGCAGAAAATACTCGGGAAGCCAGGAGGATCGGTGAGAAGAAAGAACGAAAGAAAGGAAATGGGGTCTGGTTTGAGTGCGATAATGAAGACACCTTTGGAACATCCAAATGGAGATGTCCAGATCATAGCCCATGCCTTCTCATCCTGGGTGGTCCTTCCATAAATTCTCTGGAAGCTAGGACAGGCTGCTCATTTAAATGGACCATCAAGGAAAAGGTTAAGCATGGTGCCCCTTTATTTTCCAACTCCCTTACAGACTGAGCAAGGAGAAATAAATTTAAGCTAAGGAGGGCGTAGGGCCTAGATCTGTGGGGAGGTGGGAGGTGAACGGTGGGGCTAGGGGTGGGAGTTGAGTGGGGTTTTTTTGTTTTATTTTGTTTTGTTTTTGGCATAAGGAGCTCCTGGCAAGGAAACTCCCTCTAATGATGCCGGTCAGCATCTTCATCTGCAATTGACAGTTTTAGAGGGATGCCCAGAGCTCTGAAAGGTCAAGTCATTAGAGACCTTCATCAAGTTCTTTAAATATTAGCAGCTAGGTAGTACGGTGTGATAGAGCACTGGGTTTGGAGTCAAGAAGACCTGAGTTCAAATCCAGCCTCACCGGCTGGGTAACCCTGGGCAAGCCATTTCAACTATATTTCTCTTAGTTCCCTCATCTGTAAAATGGGGGTAGGAGAAGCTACCTCCCATGGTTGTGCGAGAATCAAATACAATATTTGCAAAGTGTTTTGCAAACCTTAAAGGGCTACATAAACATTAGTTATTGTTCCACGAAGACCAATGCAGCAGTAAGGCTGAACATCCGCATCTGTTCTCCCTTGCTCTCACTACGAAGCTGATTCACCTCCTTTTCTGGCTGTAATGTCCTGGATGGTGTTTCTTACTCTACTCTTCACCTTCCAATAATCCCTGGCCTGCTGATATCAGTCCTTCCTTTGCTCTGAACAAACAAAAGTTCACCAAAATAGAAGAAAGGCACCATCTAATAAGCAGGACACAGACTATTTGAGTCCGGAAGACCCCTAGAGGGGAGGTCTCTTCAAATTGCTTTGTCTAGCTAGTTACCTGAGTAAATTATGCACCAAGCCTGGAATGTATTTTCTTCTCAACTCCATCTCATTCAGTCTTAATCTTCCTTCAGTGGCTCAGCTCTGGGGCCAGACTCCTCCATAAAATGTTGGGAAAGGTTGGGAGAACCAGCCGTTCTGCCTGCTGGCTATTAAAGGGAATTGTTTTAAAAGAGAGGACAGAAGTAACCCCAGTCTCAGCCTTTGAGTAAAATTACCTTCTTCTGCCATGATGGAGGCACAGAGAAGTTAGTTTTTTCCCAGTTCCTATACAAGACATTGGTGGGGGTAGTGTTTAAGGCATAGCATAAGAGACAGGAGCTACAATCAGGCAGTGCCTGGGAGCCACCACTCACTCCAGAGAACCATATAACCATGGAATCCTGAAGCTAGAAGGGCTAGAATCTCTCTGTCCTAGAGAGAAATGATGAAGAGGGATATTTTCTTTCTTTATAAAGTAGATTTTATTGACATATTTCATTTTTACATCACCTAGATTTCCCCATATCCCAAAGGAGGATATTTTCGATAGTTCAGACACCTCTTCGGGAGAGCTTGCAGAGGAAAGCAGAGAAACAGCAAAAGTGAACTGGACAATAAAGCCTGCAAAGAAAAGTTAATAGAATAGGCATTCTTTAGCCTGGAAAAGAGAAGGTTAAGAGGTGACCATTTAAATAAAGCCAAACCACCATTCAGCCTAGAGAAGGCAAGGATGGACGCATGATTTAAAGCCTTCGAGTAAAAGGTTAATCCTTTATTTTCCAACTCCCAAAAAGACTGAGCAAGAAGTAATGAATAGGCTTAAGTTGAGTAGGGCATAGGGACTGGACCAGTGATTTCATTGGTGGAAGGAATACCCCAGGGGAGTAAATTCTCTCTACCACTATAGGTTGGCACCTTCTCTGAAACTTAAGGTCTTAGAAAGGTGCCTAGAGAACTGAGGAGTTAAATGATTTGCCTTGACAAATGTACTGAGGCAGGACTTGAATCCAGGTCTTCTCAACTGAGTTCTCTAGCCACAAAGCTGTGCTGCCTACAAAGTGCCAACAAGAATTTAAATTACACATGTGAAAGTATTTTACCATTTTAAGAGCTGCCGGGGAATTGGAATCATTTGGACCTCTCCTCTACTCTTATCGCATTCCACCATATTTGTGTGTACTTTTGTACTTGCCCTTAAATAGGTAAGACCCTTGATGGGAGATACTTAATTGTTTTTTTGAATTTAAGTCATCAAGAAGTATTTATTAAGTGCCTGCTATGTGCCAGACACTGTGCCCCACCCTGAGAATACAAAGAAAAAGCAAAAACAAATCCCATCCTCAAGGGACTCACAATCTAACCAGGAGAGACAAAATTCAAACAACTATATATAAACAAGATCTATAAGGATAAATTGGAGATAACCACACAGGGTAAACACTGGCATTAGGCACTAAACTGAATGGAAAATCCTTTTCTTTGAGAAATAACTCTCTCCATATGAGTTAGATTGCTTCTGTCTGTGTGGGGAAAAAGAAGACTCATGAGTTGACCCTAAGTAGGCTCAGCCAAGCAGAGAGTGTGTGAGTTTAATGAAGTCTCATCAAAAACTGTATCTTGTCCCAGACCTGGTGCTTTTGGACCATAAAGGCAAACTTGAAATTAAATATAGCCTTGGTCAAGAAGCGTGCGTAAATCAAAAAAATTTTTAAAGAGGTCATATTTTTTAAACGGATAAAACTTCTGGGCTTGGGATTCAACTCCTGACAAAAAGCAACAAAATTAATTATAATCACTTTGGTTTTTAATATATTCATGTGTTATCACTAAGTGACTATTATATTACCATTTCTGCTTACCAGATCATTTCATTAATCAAGCAAATAGTCACAGTGATGACTGTGGATAAGTATGGCTCACCCAGAAAACTATGGTCTACCCTTTAAAAGCTCCAATGGTGCTGTTTTGGGAGTCACCTCAGTTCACCCTCCTCCTTCCACCACCCCCACCCTTCTCTCTCTAAAGAGAAAACTGAACCGCGTTGAGGACAAGAGAGGGCACAGCTGCTGCTGAATGCTGTTCAGGGCCAAGGCATGTTGTGTTCTGACCAGGAGCAGAGGGCTCCCAGAACCCAGATCCCCGAGCTATTTTTGCCATGAGTTATGTGACACATGGGGAGGGCATAAGGTGATGGGTGTGGGACTACGGCCAAGGTTCCCTGAAGTAGTGGTTCCCATTTCTCACTGCTGTTTCATCCCTGGTAAGGAAGCTCCTCTAGCATGGAAAAAAATGTATGAAATATACTATCACCATTTAGATCAGCCACATAATAATCATGAGACATAAAAGTTATATGTTACCTATCGCATCAGTCTTCCTCTGTGGATGAAGGTCCAAGAAGGCTACCCCAGCAGAGAGTAGATCCTGGAAGGTCCAACCCCAATAGACAGGGCTTCAATGATCAGCCCCAGCAAGTCCATGAGTTACACTATTTTTCTGGTAACTTTAAAAGGCTTACCATAACCAGATGGTTAGGTATCAGGTAATGGATTTTTTGGCCATAGACTCTCAAGAAACTTGGAAGGGGCAGGGGAGACTCACACGGAGGACTCTGATAAGACACCATGTATCAAATCAGACATCAATGGGGAGTAGTAGGTAGAAAGCCAGTGTGGGAATCATGAAAGGTAGGGGTATCACATTCCACCATTGACTACATAGGTGCTGTGTGACCTGGAGTCAGTCACTTAACCTCTCTATGCCCCCAGGCTAGTCTCTAAAATAGGGGTTCCTAAGCCTTTTTGTGTCATGGACCACTTTAGCAATCTAATGAATGGATTCCCTTCTCAGAATAATGGTTTTGAATATATAAAATATAATACACAGGATTATAAAGAAAATCAATCATACATTTATTTTTTTTTAAATAAGTTCACAGATCCCAGGTTAAGGACCCTTTTTCTAAAACTATAAATTCTAGATGAGTTGCTAACTTGTATAAGTGGCAGTTCCCTCCACCCATGAAATTACAGGTTCCTAACAACCCAAATCAAAGTTTTATGACAATAAGGCTACCTTTCTCAAGAGCTCAAAATCCCTTCCTCTGATGTCATATCCTTTAGCTTCTCATTTCAAGGAATCATGGAACTTTTGGGCTGAAAGTGACCTCTGCCACCTCATATTACAGAAGAGGGAGGAGTGTTAACAGAATCATTGTTAAAGGGCTTGCCCCAAGGTCACACGGTAGATTCTCAAGCAGAGGCTAGGCCCCTAGATTTCTCAGCCACTCCAGGCTACCCATCACAGGCTTCATTCTTCTCCTATTAGCCTTTCTAAAAGAATATTGTGAATACAACAAATTCAAGACACAAAGAGTATGGATCACAAAACATTGAGACTGTGGAGGTAGGTCCATAGATTTAGAGCTGGGACTCTTAGAGACCATAATACCCCCTTCATTTTCCTGAGGAAGAAACTAGTGTCCAGAGAAGTGCTCAAAGTCCAAGGGGTCATAAGTGATGAGGCTGGGATTCAAAACCAGGTCCTTAGACTCCCTCTCCCACCCTTTCTCCCCTCCCCCTAGTTGCCTACCAGAAACTATGAAAACCCACTGGAAGGAACCCTCTCCTTCAGAGTTTACAAAGAGTCAAAGGGGGGGGGAACAATTTTCATTCCTCCCCATCCTCACCTGTTTCTTCTACACAGGGAGAGGGTGTCTCTCCCCATCAATTCCAGAATACACACAGAACCGCAAAGCCTAAGGCTCATTGCTTAAGTATAAAAAAGGGGAGGGGGGAGAGCGACACAAAGAAAAATCGCCATTGATTTGCCCAAAGCAAAAGGAAACACAAAGGCTGCACCTGTTTCCATGGAGACCAGATTGGTGGAGCAAAGGAAAAACACACAGAACACACAAAACAAACCCCAACACCACCACCCTCAGGCCCAGGGTTTTGGAAAGGGTCAACCTTGACCACTAAGATGGAAGAAGGAATGAAAAGTGAACAGCCTGGACTCCCCCAGGGCCCTTCTACAGATCCAGGAAGGACTTCACATGGGGACAGATTACAGGTGAACCCTAGTTTAAGAAAAGCCATTTAGGAGAAAAAAATCCTGTCTGGTTAACCAAAGGCTTCCTTTAAATAGCAAAACCTCCCAGTGGCTTCAAGGGTTTGTTTATAAATCATCAGTTACTGTTGGGGGGGGGATGTTGGAGAAGACGTAAAAACAGGGCCAAAGACCATAAGCTTTGGCCAAGGGACAATCACTAGGAAGCTAGAGCATCAGTGAAATTATAAAGGAAGCTGGTGATCTCATGAGATTTGATTTGCAAAAAAGTAAATGGATGCAAAGCATAACTAAACCAAGTCCATGGGCAGGGACTGCCCCCAAGGAAATGGGTGGGAGAACGGGTGCAATGGAGAGAAGTAGGCATACCCAGTCACGACAAAGGCGTAAAACTGATCGAGATTTAAGTCAATAACCTAGTCTGTAGGGTGGGAAAGGAGGATGGGGTGGGAGAAGCCTGAGTTTTCTCCCCCGAGGTAACAAGAAGAGGGTTTGAAATTTTCCAGGGCCAGATCCAGGAGAAGATGCCAGAGGCAAAGTCAGCAGTTGGGGAGCGATAATAATAGCCCCTTGAATTTTTATCATTATCATTCATCAGGAGAAATTTATTAAATAGCCATTTGTACAGGGTGTTGTTCTGGGTGCCCCGTGCCTTGCAAATTGGATCAACATAGTCCTTGACCTTGGGGAGTTTACAATCTAAGCTAGAGCTTTTCTCTTTCTCAAAGCTCTAGTCCGTTCCCATTGATCTTGTCATCTGGGGCAGCAGCTAAGTGGCATAGAGTATTGGATGTTATTTCTAATCGGGAAGATCTAAATTCAGTCCCTACTTCCAGCACTTACTAGCTGTGTGACCCTGAGCAAGTCATTTAACTTCTCATCTGTAAACTGGGAATAGCAATGGAACTTAACTCACAGGGTTGTTGCAAGGGTTAGATGAGATAATAACAGTACCTACCTCACCAGATTGCTGTAAGGATCAAGAGATAATATGTGGCTAAAGAACCATATAGATGCTAGCAATTACATCATTATAATGACCAGTCAGCAGATGCTCTCAGAGGGCCAGGAATACAGATTTCCACTTTGTTAACTGGAAATACTGGGGCACCAAGAGCCTAAGTGACCTGCCCTAAATCACATGGCAACGTAGGGGTCAGAAAGAGGAACCTAGTGAAGGTGGCCATGTCTTGGAACCAACTATCAGGACGTACTGTCAATTATTTTTGTGTTGTTGCCACAACAGTGGGCAAATCTTGATGGAACACCACCACCATGAATAGATACTAGCTTACAAGAGTCGGTATGCACAAGTGTCCACAATGAACTACAAAGTTTCTTCCTCCTGTCATTCTCAGTCTTTTGCAATTTGTACTGTTTTTATCTTAATGCTTACAGGCCATGTTGTTACTTTTTGCCAAAATGTTCTAAGTTTCAGGATAACAGCAATGGGCATGAAGGCAGAATAGTTGTAACAGGAAGTATCTCTGGAAAATCCTACTCAGCTCTCCTGATACCCAAACCTGGGGCACATACCACCTGCTATGTTACCATAGCTAACTCAGGGAAGAGTCCCTTTCCCAGGAAGGATGAATTTCTCTAAATTACTGAATCAGAAAAAGGAGGGGTAGCAGAGAATATGGGCTTTGGATCCCAAGTGAAGTCCTAGGCTGGACTGAGTCGTTCCAAGGAAGTCACTCAGTGCCTCAGTCTCCCCTTGCAGTAAAAGGGATACAGCATCACCTGACTCCATCAACTCCCACCCCACCCCCACCCACAACATCAAGGGTACTGTGAACATGAGGAATCCCTTCTGCTAAGGAATTTGGATCTCTCTGGATGAAAAGTGCCAACCTAAGTTGGCACAACTAAGTCTAAGTGGTCAGTAAGTGAATGAAATGACTGGCCTGCTAAGTGGAAGAACTGACTCAGCCCTGACTCCGTAGCAGCTGTCCCAGGGAATTCAGAGACTTAGCCTAGGATTGTATAGCAGTTAAAAGGCAAACCCTGGGGTCTTCTCCAAAGTCTTTCCCCTTTCTCTTTCACCTGCCTGGCTCCTCCCTAGGGCTACCCTCACAAGACTGAGCTAATGCAGCAGTCAGCTACCCTGGGTAACCCAAAACAACAGGTGGGGAGTGGGGGCAGGGGAGAGGATTTATATTTGGTTTTTGGAATGCCCCGGGGCCATATTTTTCTCCCACTCAACTTCCCATCCTGCTTATATTTTTACTGAGGGTAACATCTGAAATGTTTTCATTCCTTGAACACCCACAACTGACAGTGGAATTGGGCTAGCTGGTCTGGGACTAAAAATAAAGTGTGGATAACACATGGGGAGATAACCTAGAGCTGCCTGTATTCTATTACATGTGGCCATCCAAGAATACGCCCACCACCACCCTCCAAGGTCCCCCAAAGGAAGAAGAGAGCACAGATCGTGGAGAAGGCATTTTTTCTTTCTTTTAATTTAAACTAAAGGAAGGAAAGTGGTATGAAATTCACCCTCCTCCCAGCCTTCCACTTCCTAAACACAGTGGTTTGTTCATGACTTTATAAGGAAGATATACAGGCGGCATAACCTGGATTTAGGCTCTGTGGGAGCCCAAGGCCAGCTTCGAATGTCTTTCCAACTTCAGAGTTCAGTTTGGACGTTGTTCAAAAGAAAAAAAAAGGAAAAAGAAAAGCCTATTTCTCAATGTCAGGGTGATTTTCCCTTTCCATGCCTCTCCTAATCACACCAGCAGTTTCCCGTCTCCTTTCTAGAGGCAGGACATTTTGTTTCAGAATTCTGTTTATTTTCCTGGGGGCCCGGGAAAGAGAGGAGCTCTGTTTCCTTAAGTCTAAAACGAGGGGATTGGAATTTACACAGTGACGGCAACATTGTAAAGACCAGCAACTTTGAAAGACTTAGGTACTCTGATCAACACAATGACCCTCCATAATTCTAAAGGACTCATGATGAAACATGCTAGCCACCGCCAGATAGGGAGCTGATAGACAATGCAGATCAAAGCATGTTTTTCTTCTTTTTCTTGCTTTTGGGGGGGGGGGGCACGGAAACATAGCTAATGGGGGAAATGTTTTCCATGACTATACATATTTGTGATGGGTTTGTTTTTCTTGCCTTCTCAACGGGTGGAGAGGGGGGAGAATTTGGAACTGAAAATAAAGTAAAAATGAATTTAAAACTAGAAAAATAAATAAATGAGAAGGCTGGAACTGAAAATAAAATAAAAACGAATTTAGAACTAGAAAAATAAATAAATAAAATGAGGGGGCTGGGCTAGATGGTTTCCAAGGTCTCTTTCTGCTCGAAAGCTTCTGATGTTATTCTGGCTTTGGTTTCAGAAGCAGCACCCTCCTCCACATGTGTAATTCCCCACCTAGAAGCTGTCCTCCCTTTGTCCCCCAGTGCCATCTATGTCCTTGTTCTGCTGCCTCTGCCTTTCCAACCTGAGTCAGTCTCCCCAGCTTTTTTCATCTAAATCAGTCTCTTCCATCCTGGTAGCTGAACAGCTAGACAAGGGGTTTGCTGGTTGATATAGGAATCCATAAATACACAAACATATCTCCTTGTGGACTAAGAAAAACAAAATTATAGGATCAAAGATATGGAAGAGACCTTAGTGATTGTCTAGACCAGGGATTCTCAACTTGGAGTCTTCTGATAGATTTCAGGAGTCCATGAACTTGCATGGGGGGAAAATACATTTTTATTTCAATATAATTGGTATCCTTTGCAATCCTGTGTCTTTTATGCATTTACAAACACAGTTCTGAGAAGGAGTCCATAGGTTCATGACACAAAGAAGGTGAAGAACCTTTGACTCACCCCAATCTCCTTACTTTTACTAAAAAGGAAACTGAGACCCAGGGGGATTAAATGATTTGTCCAAAGGTGCACAGGTGAAGAGCCTGGGATCAGAACTGCAGATCCTCTAACTCCATATCCAAAATAATCGATCTCACCTATGTGCATTGTTCAATCATCTAGAGAAGCTATTGTGATTAATCAAATACTCATTCATTTTCAAGCACTACTAAACTCAAGCTTTTTGCATCTTTTACATTCTCAAACAACAGCTATTAATAGGACTCATTAACTAGTACAAACAGTACTAATATTAGTATTATAATAGCAGCACCAATATTATTGGTATTATAATAGCAATATAATAGTATTAATTACTATTAGTATTATAGTAATAGTAATTAATAGTAATAATTACTATTGTGGGGTCTGTGAATTTTTTTTTACATTAACTACAGGGTCCTCATACTTGAAGAGGTTGGGAACTACTATACTAGACCACTGGCTATTGGAGCTCCACGGTACCTTAGAGAGCCCCTGTTTTGACCTTTTGATGTGACAAAGGAAGTGACTTACCCAAGGTCATATAGTCAGTCTGGCATAAAGCCACATTCATTCTGAAAAATTAATGCAGTCCGAGTTGGAAAATGATTCTCAGCCAGGTTTTCCAAGGTGAATCAATTCAAACCATTACAGGTTTCAATTACCACTAAACCTGAAACGTGACTGAGCATCGATAATGAGGAAGTGGGTTTAAGTTGCAGCCAGAGAGACAGAGGACTTTCTGTCACACTGTTGATGATGACGATGATGATGATGATAGCTAGCGTTTGCATGGTGCTTTAAGGTTTACAAAGCACTTCACAAATATTATCTCATTTGATCCTCACAGTATCCCTGGGAGGCAGGTGCTATGATTATCCCCATTTTACAGATGAGGAAATTGAGGCTAAGTGACTTGCCCACTGTCACTTGGCTAGTGAGTGTCTGAAGCTGGATTCAAGCTTAGGTCTTCCCGGCTCTACTGTACCACCTAGATGCCAATTAATTTGTAAACTTCTTGAAGGTAGGGATGGTTTCTTATGTGGAACTCTCCAAATACCCAGCACAGCACTCTGATGCTGTTAGTGAATTGAAACATTTGTAATTTCCGAAGTTAAAGAACTCTTGTGAAGAAGTTGCTGTGTAAGCCACTGCACGGATATTATTTCTGCAGACTAGATTGGGTTTAGTGGTGCATAGAAGCAGGGGGATATATTGTGTGACCTTAAATTGAGACCTCATGACTCAAAGATCTGAATAGAAGGCATCATGGTGCCCTTGAAGGGAGTTCAGGATTCCAAGATGAGGAGCTCAGGAGGGAGGGCATTTCCGACATGGGAGAGACAGTCTGTGCAAAGGCAGAGGTCTCTGCCAAATGGACAGGAACCAGCAAGTAGGACAGTTTGATAGGAATGTAGAGACTTTTATTTGGATGGGAGGGAGGGGAAAGGTGGGGGTTGGGGAAAAACAAGAATAGTGGAAGAGATGAAATCAATCTGGAACAGTAGACTGAAGCCATGAAGGTCTTTAAATATAAAACAAAAGTTTGTATTTTTCCCTAAAGGCAATAGTGAGGTGCTGAAATTTCCTGAACAAGGAAAGGGGAGGTATAAGTAAAGCACATTTTTTGCTCTTGAGGAACAAAAGATAGTGTTATTCTGTGCAATATTATTAACCATCATCAGAAGTAGGATTAAGGGGTATTAACACACATATTTAGGGGTGAAGGTTGCCTTTCCTTCCTTGTGGTTAGAGCTGATCAAGAGGCATCATGGTGCAGAGTAGAAAGAGTATTGTTAGAGTCAGGGAAAAACCCACTAAACCATCTGACCAACCTTTCTGAAGCTGAATTTCCTCTTCTGTAAAATGAGGGGTGATAACACTTGTCCAGCCACCAGACTGACTTGTGAAGTAAATACAAACACTACTAGTTGTCATTGCAGCCCAGTGAGCACAGGCTGCATAAATAACCAAGCCCCTCCCGCAGCACACTAGCCACATCTTCCTAGTGTCAGGCCTGGGTGGAGGTGCCAGCAGTGAAGGCCACTGCTGGTCTCTCTGACCCCAGAAGAGGACAAATAGCACTGATTCTCCCACCCCACCCCACCCCACCCCATCCCATCCCATCCCATCCCATCCTACCCCACCTCCTTTTATGGAGAAGTTCCTGGCTAAGGTTGGGAAGCAAATAGGAGGGAAGGGAGTAGACAAAAAGCAAGGCTGAGGCAGCGAAACAACCACAGTGCCAAGTGGAAGGCTAGAAACAATTCAGACAAGGAGTGCCATCAATGGCCTCAGGCAACTATGGCCAGGTCCACCCTCCAAGACTGTGTCCTACCCAAGGAAAGCAGCAATTGTGTACTTTGTATCTCCTGGCACAGGGTAAGCACTTAGTGAAGGCTTGTTGACTGACTGATCCCCACGGTTATTTGTGTTCCTCCTTCCAATTATGCATATGTATGTATATAATATGTACCAAATATGTATGTGTATATATATATATATATATACACACACACCCAATGAAATGCTTGCAGAAGTGCTTTACAAAACTTAAAGTACCATATAAATAAAAATATTTTTAAATCATTATTATTATTAAATATTAAGTTAACTAATTAAAATAATACGTATAAGTTAAATTATATTAAAATATTATTATTAATATTGCCAACAATACAGTCTAGTGCTCATTATATGTGTGTATGTATATGTTTTTAATAGGACCTGTAATTACATGGGTGGTGGTGGTGTTCGATCATGCCTGACCCTTCCTGACCCTGTTTGGGGTTTTCTTGGCAAAGATACTGGAGTGGTTTGCCATTTCCTTCTCCAGATCATTACACATATGAGGAAAGTGAGGCAAACAGGGTTGAGTGACTTGCCCAGGGTCACACAGTTAGTAAGTGCTTAAGGCCTGATTTGGGCTCAGGTCTCCCTGACTCCAGGCCTAGAGCTCTATCCACTTGACTACCAAGCTGCTCTGTGTATGAGTACAGGTAGTTCAAAATGAGGAACTTCCCCAATGCACATCAATACCTGTCCTATGGCAGATATGAAATTGAACCCAGAACTTATAGAATCTCTTCTCACTAGGCCACACTATCTCTCTACTTTATATTTACTTACTTTGTGTATATTTTGTATTTACTTATTTCTGCAAATGATTTCACCCCCTAGTAGAATGTAAACTCTCTGAGGGCAAGGACAGTTTCATTTTTTTTTTTGTATCTACAATGCTTGGTATGCAGTAGGTGCTTAATGATTGTTGAATGGAAAGGAATAGCCCATAAGAGGTTACCCAAAGCAGCAACAGCAGCAGCAGCCTCCAGTTGATGAGAGTACTGCTCAGATGCTTCAACTGCTTTCTCCATCTTCAAAGTGCTTAGGGGAGGGAATCAGAATCTAGAGCACAGGAGGGAAATCTGTGTTTTTCAATCACACAAGACAGGATGCTGAGCAGTCTATTTTACCCCCTTCCCTTCCTGCCCCAACACAGACTGGCTCTCTTATTAGCAGCATTAAACCAATAAAGTCCAACAAAATGGTGCCTACTATACCCTTCCTCCCACCAGACATTTACCACTCATGTAATGCTGAGATTTCCCTGGGCCTCAGTTTCCTCATCTGTAAGATGACATGGCCAAAAAGATGGCCTTTGAGGTCTCTTTCAGCCCCACACAACTGATCCTATGATCACTTGTAAAGTTTTGAAGCTCTCCATAAAAAGGGGGAGCAGGAGAACATACATTCTACTCATCCCAAAAATAAGAAATTGAAACACTGAACTAAGCATAGATTCCTGGGGCACAAATCCCTCCTTAACTCTGTAGGGGCAAAGAACCAGGTTTTTTACCTACAGACTGAAGGAAAGCCCCCTAAGAACAGGTAATCCAGCCTGCCCTGCGCTGTTTGCAAAGATGAAAAACGGCCGACAACCCTCACTGCCTGTGGTGGGGTCATCCAGGAGGGCCTGTCCCCCTCAAGCCTGGCTAACTACCTGGTTAGGATACCTTTCCCAGAGGGCCTAATTTTCCACCGGTGCAGACTGGAAAGCCCATTAGCCCTTTAATAGGCCCCAAAGACTCGGAAGAGGATAGATGACAAACCGAATCACAATTGAGTCGGTGCTTGGCCTCGAGGAGGAGGCAGCTGGGGCTCAGGGGGCTTCCATCCCTCAGAGAGCCCAGAGCACACAGTGGCTCCTTGTTCCATATCACACACCCTCTGATGGGGAGAACATCAAAGAAACCAGCTTTCCCATATGGGGCCCTGGGAACCTCTGGGGACTACTGGAGAGATCAAGAAAGGCAGGTCCCTCACTAAGCCATGTGCAAATGAGGAGGAAGGAAGGTGGGGGGTTAACAGGGAAGGAACTGCACCAGCTGTCTCCAAAGGAACATTAATTAAGGGGGCTGAGCCTGATCATTTGCCTAGCATGGCAAGTAAATATCCTCCAAAGAGCCCAGACACTCACCCAGCAGCCTTCTTTTCTTCTTCATTGCCCTGTGGACTGGCTAGGGGGAGCAATGTGGAAAGAAGAATGGCTGCCATTTACACAGCACGTCAAGGTTTACAGAGAGCTTTGCAAATATCGTCTCATTTGATCCTTGCAATGACCCTGTGCTATTTTTATCCCCATTTTACAGACTAGGAAACTGAGGCAAACAGAGGTCAAATGACTTGCCCCAGGTTGCACAGCTGGATTTGAATTCAAGTCTTCCTGATTCCACCATTCTAACCACTGAACCACCTGCCTGATTGACTTTAAGTCTCCTGCCTGAGCCCCTTCCTGCCTTAGGGGGTGAAGAAGAACAAAGTACAGGAAAGGAAGTTCCTATTTCAACAGAGCTGGACTTAGGTAAAACTTTCCTAGTTCTAAATTTAACCCATGGCATAGAATTGACAGCACTGAGTTTATATAAAGGTTCAGTCTTGAAGACCTCTCAAGAATTACTCTTTGGCCAATGTCCTCACCCAGGATATAACCTGGGAACATCAGAATTTTGGTTATTTTCACTCCAAAACGGGGTTTCTTTGGGAGATCATTAAATTGAATAAAATGTATATAAAGAATCTACTATGGGGGCAGCTAGGTGGCGCAGTGAGTAGAGCACGGGCCCTGGAGTCAGGAGGACCTGAGTTCAAATCTGGCCTCAGACACTTGACACATGTACTAGCTGTGTGACCTTGGGCAAGTCACTTAACCCCGATTGCCCGGGCAAAAAGCAAAAAAAAAAAAAAAAAAAAAAAAAAGAATCTACTATGTGCAAGGCACTGGGGATACAGTCTTTGATCTCAAGGATCTTGTATCCCCTTCCGGGGTGGGGGTGGGGGGTGAGGGGTGAATACAACATGTAAACAAATAATAACTAAGTACATATGAAGTAATTTCAAGAGGGAAAGAATGAAGGGCAGCTAGATGGCACAGTGCCTAGAGCATAGGGCCTGGAGTTAGGAAGACTGTCTTCCTGAGTTCAAATGTGGCCTCAGATACTTACTAGTTGTGTGACCCTGGGCAAGTCACTTACCCTTGTTTGCCTTACTTTCCTCATCTATAGAATGAGCTGGAGATGAGGACGGCAAACCACTCTGGTATCTTTGCCAAGAAAACCCCAAAGGGTGTCATGAAGAGTCAGAGATGATTGAAACGACTGAACAAAAAACGGTCAAGAAGGAGAGAACACTAATAATTTTTCAGGAAAGACCTAAGGCAGGAGTTAACACTTAGGCTATACTTTGAGGCAAGCTAGGGATTGTATAAAGCAGACATTTTAGATGGGGAATGGGGGGACCACTATCAGAATGTAGTTCATGTCTAGGTCTCTACAGAAAAGGTGAAAGGACCTTCATTTCTCATGCAGGCAGTCAGGCTAACAATACCTCAAGTAAAGGATAGGCATCATTTAAGTGGGCAAGAATCTTAAACAGAAAGGACTCACACCTGAGCCCATTAACAGTCAAAACGATTCTCCTTCCCTCTCCAGTAAACTTCTACCTTCCAAGGAAGGAAACAAGTATTAAGCACCCATTAGGTACTAGGCACATGTCCAGGTCATACAACCAGTATATGCGCAAGGCTCAGAGCCCAGCTTTCTTCTCACTACTCTTCTCACTACATTTTATGAATATTATCTCATCTGATCATCGCAACAATCCTGGGGGGCAGGTGCTGTTGATGATCCACATTTTATAGTTGAGAAAATTGAGGAAGACAGAGGTTAAGTGACTTGCTCAGGGTCACACAGCAAATAGGTATCTGAGGCTTGCTTTGAACTCAGGTAATCCTTACTCCAGCATTCTATCCACTATTTACCTGCTTCTGGGTTCCTGTACAGTTACCTCCAGACTTATAGTACTAGACTAGGTTTCCCCACCCAATAGGAGAAAGCACTCAGGGTTGCCAGAATCAAGGTACCCCTTCCAGTGAAGCCCACCTTCACTGAGGCTTTCTACCCTGGTTAAGGCCCAAGTCACATCCCTTCCCTTTCATCTGCACCAGAATCAAGGAATTTGGGAATTAGAAGGGAATCACAGCAAACGCCTAGTCCAACACACGCACGCACGCACGCACGCACGCACGCCCATATCACTATAATATGCCAAAAAGAAGTTGTCCAGTCTCTTCTTGAAGACCCCCAAGAAGGGAGAACCTTGGAGAACTCTGTCATGGCAAGTTATTCTATTTTTGGACACTTCTAATTGTTAAGTTGTCATTTTTTTTTCCCCAATATTGAGAACAAAACTGGCATCTTTGCAACTTCCACCCATCACTCCAGTTTGGCCCTCAGAGAGCCAAAAAGAACAAAACTAATTCCTGCTCCATATGATAGCCCTTCAAATACTTGAAGGCAGCTTTCATATTTCCCTTGAGTCTCCTATTTGCCCGACTTAACATGCTCAGTTCCTGTAACTGATCTTCCCATAACAGGGACTCAAGGCCTTTTCCCAACCTGGTTGCCCTCCTCTGAACACTCTCCAGCTGGGTAATGACCTTCTTAAAATGTGGAGTTCAGAACTGAACACAATACTCCGGGTGAATTCTGACTAAGGCAGAAGACAGTGGGGCTATTCCTGGAAGGAATGCTCCTCTTAACGCGGCCCAATAGGAATTAGCTTTTATACACTGCCATGTCACACTGCTGGTTCATATTAAGTTTGCAATTCATTAAAAACACACACAAACACACACACACACAAAACCCACCAGACCTTTCTCAGAACACTGCTGAATTTCTCACCATTTGATACTTGTAAAATTGATTTTTTTGTACCCAAGTGCAAGACTTTACATTTATCTCTACTGAATTTCCTCTTAGTAGATTCCATCGAATGAACTAGCCTGTTAAGATCCTTTGGGATCCTGACTGTAGTCCACTGTGTTATCTCTTCCAGCTTTCTGTCATTTTCAGATTTGCCGAGCTTATCATCTATTCCTTTATCTAAGTCATTGACAAAAATATTAAACAGTACAAGGTCAAGCATAGATCCCTGGGGTACTCCACTAGAGACCATTAACAACTTATCTTTGAGTCCAGCCTTCCAAATGGTTCTCCTTTACCTGATTGCATTATCATCTAATCCATACCTCTCCATTTTCTCCACAAGAACAGCACTACATCAAAAGCTTTGTTAAAATCTCAGCAAAGTAGCCCTAGTGCTGCCCTCATGTACTAATGAGATGTGTCACCAGTCAGGTTCTTCTGTATGATGGAGCTGATCCTCACTGCCCCTTGGCTCCAACTCCACCTTGGTCCAGGAACTCCTTCCTCCTCTTCCCTGCAGGAGCCCTGATCCAAAAGTTCCTCCTCTTTCTCATAGCCTTCTGTCTCTACTACTACCACTCCACAGCTGCCTGGCTCAAATTCCTAGAGGTTCTCAGCTTGGCCCAACAACTCTGAGATACTCTTCTCCTGCTCCTTCTGCCTGCTGCCTGACATCTCTAGGGCCATCTGGTTTTCTCCTCTCCTGGGGCCACATGGTTACCGGATACATATGTTTCCCTGGAGTAACTACAGAGCCACGAAGACTTCCTTCAGAGAACTGGCTTCTCTCTGGCTGCCATAGCTCTGGGTTTTTCCATCAGTTTTTCCGTTCTTTTTTGGAAAACCCAAGTTCAGGAATCAAGTGCTAGTGTATGACTAGACACAGCAATCAATCTTTCTTAAGAGTGATTGATTGATTTTAGAAAACCATGGAAAGATTTGCATGAAATAATGCAGTGAAATGAGCAGAACCAAGACATTATATATAGTAACAGCAATATTGTTCGGAGAATAACTGTGAATAACTACGCTATTTTGAGTATTATAAATATTCAAATCAACTACAAAGGACCTATGAAGGAAGAGATGCTATCCAACTCCAGAGAAAGAACTGATAAATAGAAGTACATATAGTATGGTTTTACATTTGTGTGCGAGTGGGTGAGTGAGTGTGTGTGTTAGAGAGAGAGAGAGAGAGAGAGAGAGAGAGAGAGATGGTGGCCTTTTCTAGTGCTAGATAGAGAGGGAAGGAGACAGTTCAGAATTTAAAATGTAAGGAAAAAATTAAATTAAGTTAAATTTTTTTAAGTGATATTGCCAGCAGGATGGTATGGAAGACTAGGGTTCAAATCTTAGTTCTGCCACTTCCTCCCTATGGAGTGTTTTAACCTCTCTGGAATGCAGTTTTCTCAGCTATAAAATGACAATGATCTCTATGTGATCTCTAAGGTCTCTTCCAGCTCTTAACTGATGATCCCATGTTTATACCTTGTACAGGAAGACATTTTTCAGGTCAGAACAAAGCCTCATCCTTTAACCTTGCTAAACTTGATCAAGCTCCTCCTTGGCACACTCCCTCCATATTTTTCTACCCATAAAATGTGGATTAATAATAGTACCTATCTGAGAATCAAATGACATAATGTAAGTAAAGTGCTTTGCAAACCTTAAGATCCTACATGGCAGCTATCATTATTGTAACTTGTATTACAAGGCTTGGGAAACATTGGAATGCATTATCTGAGGAGGTCCCAGAACGTTCTTCTCTGGAAATTCTCATTAAATACCTACTCTCTACAAAGCACTGTGGTAATCACTGTGAATAAAAGACAAAAAAATGAACTCTCCCTGCCCTCAGAGAGCTTATAGTCTCCTGGGAAGGATATACTTTGTCCACAAGGAAGTGTTAAGGTAGAATGTGATAGGGCAAAGAAAGTGAGAAGACAAATTGCATTTGGAAAATCTGAGGAAAGAGAGAACACTCTTACCTAGAGAGAATCCGAGAAGATTTCCTGGAGCAGGTGACACCTGAGCCGAGCCCTAAAGGAAGAGAGGTAAAGAAAAAAAAAGGAGTAAATTCCAAGCAATGAGATGGAGAAGTAAGGGAGAGGGAGAACTGCACAAAGGCAGAGTCAGCTGCCTAGAAGCATTCAGGTATTTTTACCTGTCAGCAGCAAGATGGGGGAAAAAAATGACACCTCAGTCCCCTTTAGCCTAATGATTCAGCACCCTCCTGTGGATGATACAGTATAAAGGGGATGTGTTAAAAATAGAAGCCCACCCGGGAACCCCCCTCCCCCAAATCTGAACAGACCACCTGCTTCTTTACAGACATAGCTTAAGTGTGCTCTCACTGGAAGTGATGAGTTCTTTATGACTGCCAAGAGAAGGCTTCAGCCACCCCTGCTGGGTCAGATGCTATTTTCATCAAGAAAGTGTTCGAATTCAAGAAATGCCCTTTCTTGCCATATCATCCTTTCTCCCTGGACAAAGGGTTCTTGACTTGGAAAGGAGAGATATTCTAGGAAAGGAGGAAATCTACTTTGTCACTGACCTAGCACTTTATCTAGACAGAATACAGCCAATTAGTCTTCCACGCTTTAACCAACTCCATCCGCCACAGCAGGGGCTGTGATGGGGCACACCAAGAAAAGGATGCAAGATTTGGGGAGAGGGGGAGGCGGGTGTTAAGAGAGGCTGACATTTTGATTATAAGTGAATAAGATGCAAATATAGCAGATTAGCATAGATTATTTTTATTCACCCACTCACCATACACTTTGTTTCTGGATGGTAACCCTGCCCACAATGAACAAATAAATGATAGAGCTGATTCAGGAAAGAAGGAATGAGATTGAGCTTTGGGTTCTAGATCAACATTCTCGATCTTTTTTTATGCTATGGACCCCTTTGGTATTAGTTGGGTGAAGTCTGTGGACCTCTTCTCAGAATGTAGTTAGATGCATAAAAATAAAATGCATAGCATTACAAAAGAAAACAATTATATTAAGATACAGTTATCGAAATTAAAAAAAAAAAACAAGTTTACGGACCCCAGGTTAATAAGCCTTGCTCTAGAGTACTGAGACCCCTTGTACCACAGAGGAAAAGGAATGAATGAAAAAAGGTGGGGGGCGGGGCTGGATGAGGTGGAGGCGGGGAGAAGAAAGGACAAAACTAACAAAACCAGGCAAGAAGTCGGAAGGTTGGAACACTGAGATTCCACCCTCCTGGGAATGAGCCCTGAGTCCCTGGGAAAGAGATGGAGATGAAAGGGAGGCGCAGCTGGGGGAAAACAGGCCATGAGAACAGAGACCCGATTGTTCCCTAGGACAGGCTCTGCAATCCACCAGGAGAACCCAGCCGGCAGTGCGGCTTTTGTGTTTTAATGTAATTAAGGGCCCAGTGAGGGGCAAACTGTTTGGAATCCTTTAACTCCGTGTCATTAGGACTGAGCATTACACAGACAGGCTCCGAGCTTTAACTTAGGCCTGTGAAGGGGGTTTGGGGGCAGCTTATCCTACTCTGAAAGGTAAAGAGAACTGGCAAGAAAGAATGCCCTCCTTCTGGGGGAGGTTGATGGGAAAGGGAAACACCCCCTCTTCTCCCCAAGGAGGCATTTCCCTGATGCCCTGCCAGCTGCCCTGTGACCCTCTATAACACTCCGGCTAACTGTCAAGGATAAGGGTTGCTGAGGCAGCAAGGATGTGGAGCAAGAGAGACATAGTTAATTAGGGAGGAAAAAAATGCTGTTCCCTCATAACTCCTCAGCCTCCCATCCTCCCTCCCTTCCCTCCCCATAGCCCTCTAGGTTTGTGTTCCTACGTTCAGTAGCGCTACGGAGTCCCTCACTTCCTCACCCCTTAAGCCAAAAGCAACAAGGAAGCATGGAGAATTATAATTAACAAGTGCAAGTCGGACTCCCGAGGGCCACTGAATGTTCCCCCACCAGCAGCCAGGGGCCCTTCAGGGGGTCTGTTCTTAGCAATTCAAAAGGAATTAGCCTGATGAGCACCTGCAGTTCTAAAGCCATACACCTCTTCCTGCAATGTAGGAGTCTAAAATCAGAGGGACGTCCAACTCCTCTCAATGTTAGGTAAGAAAATGGAGGTACACAGGAAAATTAACTTGTTTAAGGGACGGACATAGTAACTGGAAAAGGGCTTTGGGGTGGGGGTGGGGAAGATAGGTGGTCCGAGTTTTGCCAGGACAGAAGGGAGCAATGGCCATATGAGTGATTGGCACCATGCCACTGGAGAGATCAGTCTGACCTGTTTTTGCTTTTGAGAGGGTGGCCAGCCCTGTTCTCTCTCCCTGGGAGGAAGATTCAATACGGGTCAATACCTAAAGCCCTGGGCAAGGGTTTCTTGCAGCTCTTTGATAAAGTAATATTGCATCCCTTTTTGTCCTCCTTCAAGGCATTTTGCTTTAAATACTGCCCAAGATTTTCATTCAGATCTTGGTTCTCTCAATCTAATATCATTCCCCACTCCTCCTTTGTTCTAGTACAGGGGAACTTAAATTCTTTTGTCCCTTTGGCAGTCTGAAGAAGCTTATGAATCCCTTCTCAGAATGATGATTTTAAATGCATAAAATAAAATACATAGCATTGCAAAGGAAAACAATTATATTGAAATAAATACAATTGTCAAAATATGTTTTAAAGACAAGTTCATGGGTTCCAAGTTAAGAGCACCTTAACAGTCTTTAAGGAAGAAGTGGACCTTATGCCCTTAATCCCCGCCTGGCCAAGCTTACCCTTGCAATTATAAACTGCCCCCCAAGGTTGCTCCTCCACCCATAAACTGATTCCTCCAATCTTTAAAGGCTGCTAGGCAGCAGAGTGATGGGCTTAGAATCAAGACTACCTGAGTCTTTTTCTCCCTCTGACAGTGCCTTGATGTGTGATGCTGGGCAAATCACTTTTTCTCTCCAAGCCTCAGTTTCTCCATCTGTAAAATGGGATGATAATAATAGTACCTCCTGTGTACCTCAGTTTTGTCATCTATAAAATGAGCACCTACCTCACAGGTTGTTGTAAAAATCAAATGAGATCATGTGTGCAAAGAGCTAAATCCCAAAGTTCTATGTAAATCCTAGAAAATATGGTTTCATTTCAGCTTACCTGCTGGCTCTTACCCTTCTGCCTAGAAACATGTCCAGATCTTCCACATCTTAAAAAACAAACAACAACCTTTTACTTGACCCTGCTGTCCCCTCGAAGCTATCATCTTATATCACTCTTCCCTTTCTCTCATAGCCACTTTTACCGAAGGAAAAAAAAAAAAGTCTGTATCCTCCAGAGAAAGACTGGGGGAGTCTAAATGCAAATCAAAGCACTGTTTTCACTTTATTTTTTTCATGTTTTTTTTTCTTATGGTCTGTATCTTCTTTCACAACATGACTAATATGGAAATATATTTTACATGATTGTGCATATATAAGCTATATCAAATTGCTTACTATCTTAAGGAGGGGGGGAGGTGAGGAAGGGAGGGAGAAAATTTGGAACTCAAAATTTTTGAAAAATGGTTTTTAAATGTATTTATTTATTTATTTTTAGTTTTTAATATTCACTTCCATAAGATTTTGGCCCTTCCCAAGACAGCATGCAATCCACTATAGGCTCTATGCGCATATATATTCATATTGAACATATTTTCACATTCATCATGTTGTAAAGAAGAATTAGAACCAATGGGAGGAACCACAAGAAAGAACAGCAAAAAAAAAGAGAGCAAATAGTATGCGTTGATTTGCATTCAGACTCCATAGTTCTTTTTCTGGATGTGGATAGCATTTTGAAAAATGAATGTTTAAAAATGTCTTTACATGTAATCAGAAAAAAAATAAAATATTAAAAAAAATAAAGTTCAACAAGATTAAAAAAAGGTCTGTATCTGTTGCTTCCTCATCAATTTCTGATCCCACCACCCGAATGAAATTGTACTCTCCAAGGTCATGAATGACTTCTTAATTGCTAAATCCAAATGGCCTAGTCTTAAAAATTCTTCTGACCTCTCTTCAATATTTGGCACAGAAAATCATCCCTCCTTTTAGATCCTCTTGTTTCCTGGGTTTCGGTGACACTGATGTCTCCTGATTTCCCTACCTGGCTACTACTTCTCAGTCTCTTTTGCTGGATTATCATCTCTGTCCTGCCCCTATGCCTCAGTATACCCCAAGAGCACTGTTCTGGGGGCCTCTCAGTGATCTCTTCAGCTCCCATAAGTTAAGTGATCACCTCTATGCAGATGATTCCCACATCTATGTATCCAGCCCTCATCTCTCTCCTGAGCTCCTGTCCTTGTATTACAATTAACTGCTAGACATCTCTGCTCAGATGGATATTCACAGTCATCTCAAATTCAGAACATCCGAACAAAACTCATTGTATTTTTCCTCAAACTCACCTCCCTTCTTAACTTTTCTATTTCTATCAAGAGTCCTACCACTACCCCCGTAACCCAGGTTCCTAAATTCAGTCATCATCCCCAAATTCTCATTCTTAATCACCTTCCCATATCCAATCAGTCACTGATCTTGTTCTCTCACATCAGACTTTTCTTTCCACTCATTCTACAACCACATTAGTCCAGTCCTTCATCAACTCCTGCCTAGATTATTTCAATATCTTCTTAATTAACCTCCCTGCCTCAAGTCTCTCCCCATTTCCAATCCACATAGATGCCAAATTCACATTCCTAAAACATAATCATATCACTCCTTTGCTTAAGAAGCTCCAGTGGCTTTCTATAGCCTCCAAGATTAGAAAAGAAAAAAAAGGGGCAGCTAGGTGGCGCAGTATAGAGCACTGGGCCTGGAGTCAGGAGGACCTGAATTCAAATCCGACCTCAGACGCTTGGCACACTTACTTAACTGTGTGACCTTGGGCAAATCACTTAATCCCAATTTCCCTGCCTTCCCCCTCTCAAAAAAAAAAAAAAAGAAAGAAAGAAAGAAAAGAAACCTTCTCTGTTAGGTTTTTAAACACCTTCACAATCTAGCTCTAGATTTCCTAGTTTATGGCTCATTGTTCTCCTGCATATATTCTATGATCCACCCAAACTAATCTCCGTACTATTCTCCATATGTAACATTCTACCTTTTCACTCCATATCTTTCTAACAGGGGTCTCCCATACCTAGAATGCATCCTTTCCCCACCTCTGCCTTACGGAGACCTTCAAAGCTCAACTCAAATGTCACTAAGCACAGGAAGCAAATCCTAATCTAATACCTACCCCTTCCAAAATTACTTTGTATAGATTTTCTATATTTTACTATACTTACTTAATTTATACCATTTTATCTATTGTACATGTTGTTCCTTCTACATCTCTCTACCCCACCTCCCATTAGATTGCAAGCACTTTGAGGGCATAGACTTTTCTTAAAAATGCATTATATAGGATGTTATTCCTGAGCATATTTTATTATGAGCATTAAAGATGTGAGCTCAGGATAAAACTTTTTACACAAATGCCACATTTAATCAGTTTCTCCCATGTGTTTACTCTTTAAATATAAATATCTGAACACTAAAGCTTCTCCTGAATTTCTCTAGTGCAAATTTTCCATTGACCAAAGAGGTCTATTCTCTCCTAGATGCCTCGGGCAGAAAGACTGCATTTATATGATTTATTCCATGTTTATTATCAGAGGTCTATTAAAATGTGAGCACTGCCTCTCATACAATCACTGCACATACAGGGTTTCTCTCCTCAGTGGGCTATCTAAGGGACAGGTGGCAAAGAGTTTATTGTTGTCTTTTTAATAACTTCAGCACCTAACACAGTGCCTAAATGTTGTAGGCACTTAGTAATGGTACTGTCTAGTAGGTGCCTAATAAATGCTTGTTGAATGTTGAACAGCAAAGTGCTAGACCTGCAATATGGCGACCTGTGTTGGGATTCCAGCTCTAGCAATAATTACTTGTGTGACCTTAGCTGTGTCACTTCTCTTTTGAATGCCTTTTGTTTGTATTTGTATCCATGACTTGGCACAGTGACTGGTACATTGACTTGACTTCCCATCCCTTCACTTCCATTTCTCTCTGCAAAATGAAAGGGTTAGATGTTCTCTAATATGGACAATCAGTGGATCTAGGTAGACTAGAAGTCAGATCAAACTACCAAAACATAACAGGAAATAATGGTAGCTGTCACAGACCAAGTCAAATGGATTTTTAGGATCAATGTTGATCCAATAACAAGGGTCTACATCTATCTATCACCTTCAAAAGCTGATAGCAATGAAGGGATAAGGACATTCAAATAATGTTCTCACCATTCTCTCTCCCTCCTACTCCCCCCCCCCAACACCTCCAAGCCCAACCATGTAGTAACCAAGTATACCTCTAAAATTATCTTCAGTAGACCTCTGTAGACCTTTAGTAGACCTCTGAAATTATCTCGGACCTTATAATTAATCATCATGATAGCTGACATTTATATAATGTTTTAAGGGTTGCAAAGGGCTCCTTTTCAGCCACTGACAACAACCTCTGGAGGTCAATGCTATAACTATCCTTATTTTATAGGGAAGGAAATAGAAGCTGAGATTAAGTGACTTGTTTAAGGTCGCAGCCAATAAGAATTTGAGCCAGAATTCAAACCCAGGTCTTCCTGAATTCAAGTCCCACACCCTGAAAGAGGGCAAAAAATAAAGGAAGAGATCTAAGGACAGTGTTACATTACTCAGGGTTGGCTGGAGGCAAGCCAAGAGCTGGATTCAATTTGCAGGATGTACCTGAAAGGTGCTGATCTCTAAGCACAAGTTAAGGCTCCCAGGAGTAGTATCTCTCCTAAGAACTGAGTTGTCTGTGAATTCAGTTTGTCCCTCTGGGGCCAGGGACCTGGCAAGGCTCAAGAAGAGGAAAGCATTTCCGAATGGTTTGCAGACATCCAAAGGGAAAATAAAGAGAACTGTGTCCATCAGAATAGGCCTGGCTTAAGGGGGTGTTTTCAAGAACTTGTGTTTACCTTCTAGGGCCCAACTTCTGCTAGGCAAGGAGTGATCTCTCCAGATACTACTTCCTTATATCCATAATGCTCTTGCATTTGCAATGCATTTTTAAAAAGAATTTTCCCCAAAGGTTTCAGAAGGAAAAGTATTCTATGGGGAAACCCCTACAATCCCAGGTTTCCAAAGGATCCTTTAGAGGTCATACTTATCCAGTCAGGTCCTATTCTTTATGACAACTTTTGGGGTTTTCTTGGCAAAGATACTGAGTGGTTTGCAATTTCCTTCTCTAGCTCATTTTGTAGATGAAGAAACTGAGGCAAATAGGGTTAAGTGTCTTTCCCAGGGCCTCACAGCTATGCCAGATTTGAACCAGATTTGAACTCCCTTATATGAAGTCTTCTTGACTCCAGGCCCAGCATTCTGTACAGTGTGCCACCTGGCTGCCCCCATACAAGTCAGAGTTGGAATCATAGATTTAGAACTGGAAGTGAGCTTAGAGATAAAGTCCAAACTTCTCACCTTAGAGATAAGGAAACTAAGACACAGAGAGGGTAAGTGACCTATGCAAGGTCACATAGCTCAAAAGCATGTGATTCAGAATTTGAACCAATAACTTCCTGACTTCAAAGTACAACATCCTATCCACTATACAGGTCATTCCATATATCCCTTTGCCTCTGAAAAGGATCAGAACATTCTTCCTGGTGTTTTGCATAATGATACATGTATAACCCATATTGAATTCCTTGCCTTCTCAAGGGGGGCTGGGGTGGGGGGAAGAAGGGAGAGAATTTGGAACCCAAAGTTCTAAAAACAAATGTTAAAAACTGTTTTTACATGCAACTGGGAAATAAGATATACGGGCAGCGGGGTATAGAAATCTATCTTGCCCTACAAGGAAGTAAGGGGAAAGGAGATGGGAGGGAGTAGGGTGATAGAAGGAGGATAGACTGGGGAAAGGGGCAATCAGAATACATGCCATCTTGGGGTGGGGGAGGGGAGAGATGGGGAGAAAATTTGTAACTCAAAATCTTGTGGAAACGAATGTTGAAAACTAAAAATAAATTAATTAATCTAAAAAAAAGAAGGAGAACATTCTTCCTTCTTTCTAATCTCAGAGATGGCACTGACCTGTGAAAGGAGCTAAGCGTTCTGTGATCAGAGGACCTGGGTTTAAATACAGTCTCTGATACTTATTACCTCTGTCGTGTGATCCTAGGCAAGTCTTTTAACCTCTCTGTGCCTGTTTCCTCATCTGTAAAATGAGGAGGTCTCTGAGATTCCTTTCATGTCCAGATCTATGATCCCCTGATCTCCCTATGGCCAAATGAGCTAGAGACCCTGGCTCTCCCATTAATTAGGTGGACAACTTTGGGAAGGCCCTTTTTCCTGTTTTCCTCTATATAAAAGAAATATAATAGGATAAGGGAGCTGGAAAGCTGTTGATTCCAACAAGGCAAAGAGCTACCTAGTTCTCCTTTCCTGCCTGTCTCTGGAGCCAGAAGATAAATGGGAAAGTTAGTTCATTAGCAGTGTTTTTCACATATCCAGAGATGCTGGGAGATTTTCTTGGACAAGACAAATGAGGAGAAAACCCAAGGGAGGAGTAGGATTGATTAAGTTAGGTGGTGACTCTTGCCACTAGACCCCTTGCTTCAATAATTCAACAAACATTTATTAAGTGACTTTGGAGGGCAAAGCACTGTGTTGGGCACTGGGGATACAAAGAGATAGGACACAAACAAACCCTGCTCTTAATCAATCACCCAATAAGTATTTATTAAGAGCCCACTATGTGCCTGGCACTGTGCTAGATGGTAGGGATATAAAGACAAGAGAGAAGTAGTTCGTCCCTTCCCTCTGGTATAAGTCAAAAATAATGGACTGAAACTCACAAGACCCAGGTTTGAGTTTTGACAACACAGACTAACTGTGTGGTCTTGGGTATATGGTTTAACCTCTCTGGGCCTCAGATGCTTCATGCATAAAATGTGGGTAGTAATATCTGCATTACCTACATCATAGCGCAGACATGAACTAAGTTCTTTGTAAATCTTAAGGCATCCTAGAAATAAAAGAAGTCATAATCTATTGGTGAGGGAGTAGAAAGAGCACAAATATAGGTTTATTGATTTAGAACTGATAAGTCAGTCAGTTATCAAGCATTTATTAAGCACCTACTAAATATACTAAATACACTAAATATACCAGGCATTGCACTAGGTGCTGGAGATGCAAAGAAAGGAAAAAAAACAGAACAGTCTCTGCTCTCAAGGGGGAGACATCATGGAAAGAACTATTTACACACTAGACATATACAGGATAAATTGGGCGTAGTCTTAGAGGGACAGCACTAAGATTTGGGAGGACCATATACCTTAGTAAAATATAAGCTGTCTTGAGTATAAAAATGTCACTTAATAATTGCTGATTGAATGTGGAATGAGTGGGAGGTAAAGAAATGGGAGATCTGGGAGAGAACATTTTCATGGTGGGAGATGGGAGGGGGTGAGGCATTGTAGTCAAAGAGGGTTCATGGAGGAGTTGGCCCTTGATTTGGGCCTGCCACAAAGAGAAAGATTTCAACAGATGGAGAAAGAAAGAGAGGAGTCCATTCTGGGTGGGGTGTGGGGAGAGAAGAGAAGGATTGGGGAGAAAGTGTACAAAGATGAGACAGAATAACAGTCAGCCTAGGAAAAGATGCCCTACGGACTTCAGAAAAACCTTGAAAGACTTGCACAAACTGATGCTGAGTGAGGTGAGCAGAACAAGGAGAACAGTCTACACATTAACAGCAACATTGTATGATGACTAACTTTGATAGACTTAGTTCTTCTCAGAAATACAAGCATCTAAGACAACTCCAAGTCTCATGATGGAAAATGCTATCCACATCCAGAAAAAGAACTATGGAGTCTCAATGCAAATCGAAGCACATTATTTTCTTTCTTTTGTTGTTTGTTGTTTTTTTCTTTCTCATGGTTTTTCCCTTTTGTTCTGATTCTTCTTTCACAACATGACTAACGTGGAAATATGTTTAATATGATGATATATGTATAGCCTATATCAGATTGCATGCCATCTTGGGGAGGGGGTGAGTAGAGGGAAGGGGGAAAATTTAGAACTCAAAATCTTATGAAAGTAAATATTGAAAACTAAAAATTAATTAAGAAAAATGAAAAGATGCCCTATTTACTCCAGGTGGCCCAACTAGGGGCCTAGGCCAAAAAGACAAGTCTGTATCAAAGGGAATTGTCACAGAACAGTAAAGCTACTTCTGATCCCCAAGAAGCAGACAAGTCACAACCTCTGATGTCCCAAACCCTGCTTCGTATACACCATTCCTTGTATTTGCGCCATCCTTTCCTACTTCTCCTTGCAAAATCGTGTCCCTCCCTTCCCCCATAACTACTCAAAATGAATCTTGAGGATGACCCACTATAATATATGGCAAAGACTGTTGGCTTTTTCTGTCTGTACCCTCAGCGTAGTACCTTGCACACAGTAGGCACTTAATAAGTGTTTATTAAGGTCTTCCTGATACAGTTATTCCAGATCCTTCTCAACACTTAGGTACTGACACTCCTTACAGCCTAGTGATACTACGGTATAAAGAAATGTACTTTTAGACTTTCAGAATATTTTGTCTATATATGTATACTTGTTCTATTCCCCTTTTCTTCTCCCCCCCCCCCCAATTAGACAGTACACTTCTAAAGGTAGAGACTGGAGTTTTTCTCCTTTGGTATCTTCCCTCTCCCCATGGTGCCTAATTATCACACTCTGTGGCACAGTGGACACACAATTAATATTTCATGACTAACAAAACCAAAAAATTTGAAAGTTAATGAAGCTCCCTACTCTCACAGAATACAGCCAGAATATGCTATGGCATCACTTTAAATAGGTTTGGGGGCCAGAGAAAAAATCTCTCCACAGAAAACTGAGCACCATAAGACAGGGAAGAATTTATATCCCTTCTAATTTCAATTAGGAAGGCCCAGGGGTACACCAGCCACCTGATTTTGGTGCCAGTGTTTGAACTCTGAATGGATCCTCATGCCTTCACACCCTCCTTCTGGTGTGAGGAAACTTTCCAATGGGTGGCCAGGGACCTAGCCTATTTATATATACACTTATTTGGGCCTCACACCTCCTGGCTCCCAGATGAGATAGGACATAGGAGATGGTGTCATCTCTGGATCCTCCAGTCTAATCAGCTGTGCCTACTAGTTCCCTTAGCCTTACGATGACAGAATAAATAAACCCATTCCCAGAAATCTGCTCCTTTAAGAACCCTTCTTGGCTGGGATCCTTTCCCAGCCCACCCACCCCCAACCCCCAGGGATCCCAAGGAGCATATGGCAACCTGGTGGAAAGGCCTGACCAACATTAACAAATGTGGGTCAGAGCTATCCAAGTCCTTTCTCCTCCTTCCCATGCCTAAGGTTGCCTGGAGCTTTCCTGTAGAAAAGATTTCTCCTTCAGTTGATTCTTCAGTTTTCAATAAACATAGGTTGGATAAAAGATTTAACATTGGGTCAATTGCTCATACCACCACATGTAACTTAGGCTTCCTGTGACATAAGCAGGTCACATGACCTATTAATAGATGGGAAAGATCTTCAAATCTAAATTGCTATTACACCTCCCTAAATATATGAGTACCCTCCAAGAAGTAACCATCTGAGGGAGGAGTTAATATCCCTTCCCTGTCCCTCCCCCCCAATCTAGAAAAGATAGGGACTAGGGCAGGAACTGGACCATCAGGAATGATGCTTCTACTTTAAAAGTTAAAAGGGAATAATCCATAATATTGAAATTTAATGGGACCAAGCTATAGAATTGGAATTTAATGGAATATTGTTGTTCAGTAAGAAATAATGGGATAGAGACTAGACCTATGATTTCATTGATATAGGGAACTCCCCAGTGAAGGCTTACTTAAGCCAAGAAGGAGATAGGGATTGGATTTACAATTTTAGGTATAGAAAAAGTTAAGGTGAAGAAACTGTCCCCGAATGCAGGTGGCACCTTCTTAGTAAATTATCATCTTAGAGAGTTGAATGGCCCTAGAGCACTGAGAGGTGAGTGACTTTCCCAGGGTCACAAAGCCAACATGTTTCAGAGGAGGGGCTTGAATTCAGATTTTCTTGGCTTTGAGGCCAACTATTTAGAAGTTTCAAGACTTTCTCCATATAGGGTATCCTTAGTGTCTCAGTAAATTTTTCCAACAGGGCCCCTAGGTCAAAAGAAATAGTTAAATTTTCCCTTTATTAAATAGTTACATTGAAATTTTAAAATATTTCACAGCATCCAGTGAGTTCACTAGGATGCCCAGTCTCACAGTTTGGAAACATACCATGCAGCCTCTAAAAGAAATGATAAACCTGGAATTCAGAAAAACATGGGAAGACTGACTTGAACTGATCCAAAATTAAGTAAGCTGAGGCAGAAGAATAGAACACATTATGGTTACACTAATGTAAAGGAAAAGAATGAGGTCACACTGTCTCCCATATTTTTATGCCAAGGCAAGCTTCAGGCCAGAATTAAGCAATGGAAAACCTACAAAGAGCAGGGCTTAAGATACAAGAAAATGAGAGTATTCTTCTTCCTGATTATCATTATAGTGGTAATGCTGGACATATTAAAAGGAAGATTTTGCCTTCTTTGGTAACATCAAATTTGATGCAGATATCTTTTAAATTGAGGCTTATTTGCAATTCATGACCAACTGAAGAAGCAAGTTCCCCCCTCCTCCCTCCCAAGGTCATTTCAGACAATCCCAGTTTTAGACAATTCACTGTTTCTCTCTAGATTTCAGTCCTGAAATTGCTCAAAAGCCAGAGTTTTCCATACTGGGACTTGTCAAGTAGCTTATGTCTTTATGGGGTGGGGTGGGGGGAGCTGTTTCTTTCCCTCCTCCTTCCTGTCCTACCCTCCTGACAAAAAAACAAACCCTGTTGCTTGGAGATGAAACATTCCTGATCCTTAAGCTTCTTTTCTCCTTTAGCTGGAGCTGGACTAGGAGGCCCACCCTTGAAGGGAATTACCCCCAAATTCAGAGCACTCTTCCCAGTCCTAGCCAGGCCCCTTCCTAAGTCTCCTCCTCCTCCCATCAACCCACCAAAATCCAGGTTTGAAAAGACCCAACAAGCTTGAACTGAAAGGTCCTCACAGGGAGACAAGGTCCCCTTTGAGAGAAAAGTGTTTACCCCTATAGAAGGGAAGGAAAGAGATTGCCATGGCAACAAGCTTCTTTCTCTCTCCCCACCCCCCCAATCTCTCCTAGATCAAGCTTGGCTCTGGCAGGCCTGGCCCGGGTCAGTTAGGGAAAAGGTCCTAGCAGTTTCCATCCCCTAAACCAGGGAATGGTAACCTTTTTTTGTGTCATGGTCCCCCTTTGACAGTCTGGTGAAAGTTATGGACGCTTTCTCAGAAATGACATTTTTAAGAGTATATAATAAAATATACACTATTTACAAAGGGAGGCAATTACATTGAAAAGAAGGTGAAATTTTTCCCCAAGTTCACAAGCCCCTGAAATCTATCCACTAGGCCCTTTGCTAGTTCATGTACCCCAGGTTAAGAGCTCTTCCACTAAACAAATCTACCCATGGCCCCCCAAATAGAAGCCTCTCGTACCCCCCACCCAAGCCTTTGAAGCTGGGGTGGAGCAGGGGGCTTTCTAGCATCCATTCCTTGGCTAGGATGCTTGCCAGTATCCAGGACCTAAATTGGATCAGCATTCCCCCAAGTTCAGGCCAAGCTGTCCCTCAGTTTGTGAAGTCATGAACTGTACCAAGGCTGCTAAGAAGGAAAGATCTCTGAGCAGGTCCCAGAGCTGGGGCTAGAGAAGGAAAAGGGTCTCCAAAGCAAATGTCTCACTGCTTCCCCCACTGAAGGAGTGCTAGCTAGCTTCCTTTAAGGAGCAGCCCTGCTCCCCTCTACCCCAATTTCAGCCCTCTGGTCCCTACCCCACCAACCCAGCCAGGCAGTAGCACCATCTGAGCACAACACAGAGCCAGCTGTTAATGGGATTTATTTATTTATGTAATTCATTATGGGAGAGTCCAGCAGTGAGTCATCAAGCACAAACCCTGAGCAGGGGAGGGAGGGAGTGAGGAAAGAGGGTTTTTCATGTGACAGGCCATTCACACCCACCACCTCTGCCTTAACCTCTCAGGCCAGGCCAGGCCAGGCAAGTCTGAGGATAATGACAGTGGGAAACCTGCTGCCACGAATTCAATCCTAACAACTCAAGAGGGGAGGACAACTCCCTAATGTTCAGCTCCCTTGCAGAGGGGAGCTCTCCTGCACAAGCTCATCTCTGCTAAGAGCCTCCTCTCTCCCTCTCCAGCCCTTCACTATGCCTGGGGAGGATTCCTTGCCAAGCCAGACTTTAGGGGAAATGTTCAGACACAGACTCAAAGGCCTTCCTAACTGCGTGTTTCTCCCTTGTACTCTCCCCGCAGAGAACTGATAACGAGCACATTCTCTAAATAATTCAGTCCGCAAATTGCTCTGTGGTCAGAAGGGGCTTATTTATTTATTTTTCATCCGCCCATCTCCTCTCCATGTTTCTTCAGCAGGAAGCACTTTCATTACCCTAAGCCTTGAGGGCTGCTATAGAACCAGACTCGTAAATACCTTCCAAGAAAGGGCCTGGTGCCCTTTACATGTGATCCTGGGGTGAAATCTCTAAAATTCTGGGATGCAATGCCTGATTTTTCTCACTGATCTGACCAGTCCGATCATTTACCTAGACCCTTTGTTTTGTGTATATATGTGGGGGAGGGGGAGTGTTTCCCTCTGTCTTGGTGAAAAGGAAGAACAGTGTTCTAGAGGTTGGGGAGTGGGCAGCAACAGCCTGACCAACTGATGCCAAATACATGCATGCATACATGCATGCACAAACATACATGCGTGTACACACATGTGTGTTTACATGTATGTGTGTATACATAATACGCATATATATGTGTGCCTATATGTGTGTTTGTATCACATAGATACATAGGGTCTTCCAAAAGTCTTAGGATAGTTTTATGCTTTAATAGCTTAAATTTTAATAAGACTTTTGGGAGGCCATGTGTATATACATATGTGTATATATATATGTATATATATATATACATATATATATATATACACATACATACACATTCATGTAAGAGACTTGGGTTGTCTACCCAATATCAGCCCCCTAAAATCTTAGAGACTCACAGCCCTTGTCTATATCTAATCCTTTTGTGACTCATTTTCCCCTTCAAAGCTACCTTGAGGTTAACTTCAACTAAATGTCACCTCTACAGGCATGTTAATGGAGTTAGGGTTGCCATACCATGATTTTTCCTTTGTGCCCCTTTCCCCCAACACACATGCATACTTCCACTCATCCTGTAGCTGTGGCCCTACATAGGCCCCTAATATCCACATGCACAGGAATAACTTTAATATAAGAATATACGTAGTATCATACACTATTTGGGTTGAAAGAATATTGATTCCCAGTCTTTTATTTGACAGATAATCAAAGGATCATAGAATCACATATTTAGAGCTCAAAAGGACCTGAGAAATCATCTGGATTAGCTCCTTCATTTTACAGATTAGGAAACTGAGGCAAGAGCCTTAAAGTGACTTGTCTAAGACTGAACAGATCACAAAGTAAGTGGCAGAGCTGGGATTGGAAATCAGTCCCTTGAACTCCAAATTCTGCTGTGGCATAATCCCCCTCTCAAGGAAACTCAGGAAGAGGCAGAATGAGATGAGGCCCAAAGGTGAGACATGTACTTGTTTTGTGTCATATATACAGCCTGAACTAAAACTCAGGTCTCCCAATTTCCAAGCCCATGATCTTAACACAATTGTTGTTGTTTGTCCTTCATTTTCAAAGACTAATAACATCACAGGTGATGTCTTGACTCGTACATGAAGTGGATTTAAGTGAGGCAGAGTCCAGAGTCATAGAAGTCTGGTGGTGAGACAAAAGTCAGGATGACTGCTGATGGCCCGGGATGCAATGGATGACCTTGGCATCTTCAATGAATGACTAAACTCTAAGCACTTCATAGCACCAGCTTCAGCTGCCTTCATGGCCATAGGAATAAATTGTTCTCATCCACCCATTCTACCAGAAGTCTTCACATGTTTGGGGTAGATAGGTCTGAGGCCTGTCGGTTACCCTCAACCTGGTTTAGCCCATTTGCTGAGACAGTTTACCAGAGTGTAGTCACTGTGCTACAGCTTCTTGGAGCCACAGGTGAGAGAGTTGGGTCAATCAGGTGGACACTAAAGGTAGAAACAACTCTGAAAAGGGCTTGGCTAGTCCTAAACACCCCCCTTCATATATGCCCCCTTGAAACATGCAAAACATACAGAGAGAAAGAGAGAGAGAGAGAGAGAGAGAGAGAGAGAGAGAGAGAGAGAGAGAGAGAGAGACACAACCTGGATTTAGCCAGAAGTCTTCTTTAATTCTTCCTTCCAACTGAGTGAGTCTCAGCAGAAAACTAAAACACCCTTCCTTTGGAGACCCAAGCCCATTCAACTCAGAGCTAAATTGGCAAGGGAAGTTCCTTAGCTTTCTGTTATACAAGGGCTCTCATATGCCACATTGTTGCCCACAGGCCCTATCTTCAACTAAAAAATTCTATAAGAAACAGTGGCAAAATAAGCTAGCAACCCCAGGCTGGACAAAGAGCATTGGCAAAGTGAAAACACAAGGAAGCAAGGATAAAGACATTTTAGCAACTCAATGTATCCTGGTGCCAGGGCACATAAGCCCTGGGCTTGGCAGTGGCCCCCAGCCCCAGGAGAATGTTTCCCTTGGCAGAGAACAAGGGGGATAAAAGCATCCTTTGAGTAGCCTCCAAGGAAAGATAGGTAAAGAACATCACCTTACTAGGAAGTCAGGATGGCAAAAACAAACAAACAAACAAACAAAACCCCAAACTGGAGCAGCGGCAGATAAAAGGATGGCAGACACTGAGCTGAAGACGCCATCTCAAGACACTATGTAGCTCAAACTCCTCCTTTTATAGATGAGGAAACTAAGGTCAGGGAAGTCAAGGAATGACACAGCTCAACTGCTGATATCCTAAAACAGAACTAACTTCCTTCTCCCTGCAGCAGATGGCCTTTCACTTGGTCTGATCCTGCCTGAACATCCTCAAACCACTAAGGCTCTCCTCTGCCCTTCCAACTCCTTCCTCTGACCCTACCATGATGGATGCTTTCACTTTTATTATAAAAGCATTATTGTAAGAAGGAGTCTGTTTATAGGCTTCTCCAGATTGCTCAAGGGGTCCATGATATACAAAAAAGATTAAGAATCTCTGTTGCCTGGAGAGTTGCCCAGAGCACTCACAGGTTAAGTGACTTGCCAGTAAGGGCCAGGGTGAGATTTGAACTCAGGTCTTACTGACTTTAAGGCCTTCTTTATCCACTACATTCCAAACATCTGCTGAAGCTAGGAGGAAGTACCTGCTGACCCTCACTCCACATAGTAATGAGAGAGGCAGAATGGGACAGTGGAAAAAGCTATGGGCTCTAGCTAGAGTCAGAGACCTGGGTTCAAATCCCACCTCTGACACATACTTCAAACAACTATATGTTCTGCCTCCAGGAAATGATGACTATATGGAATTAAGGGAAATACAAGAAGACTTGTGTGAACTGATACAGAATAAAGAAAATTATGCAGAACCAGGAAAAGAATACACATAATTACAATTGTGTAAATGAAAAGGAAATTAGGCTGAGTAATTATAATAACCAGTCTTCATCCTCTAGGACAGAGATTTAAATAAATCTCCTTCCTCTTAGCAGAGAGGTGTGAGACTACAGGGATAAAAGATTGCCCACATTGTCAGATTTTGTCACAGTATCAGTTTTTTTTTTCTTAACAGTTTATTCTTTGTTTAAAAAGAAAATTCAATTGGAAGGTAGCACTATATTCATAAATGACTTAATGTAAAACCAAAGACAACAATAAAATATATTTTTAGTTGACTGAAAGTGTCCCCAAGGCTTCTCCAAACAGGAAGGGTTTTGGGAGGGGCAGAATACTTGGGGAAACAGTACAGTATCAGAGGAAAAGCTTTGGGTATGAAGTCAGAGGATATGGGTCCAAATCTTGGACACTTAGCCGCTGTGGGCCTCAGTTTCCTCTTGAATAAAATGAGGGAACTGGACTAAATTATTTCTAAGGTTCTATCTAGCTTCAAGTCCCATGCCTATGATGGCAATTGTGTCAAGGTGACAGGCAAAGGGAAACTACAGAGAAATGCAAATGTTGTGGAATCTATGTGCAGTGAGGTCAAGGACAGAGCTTAGAGAGAGAATGGCCATGGAGACCATTCTATCATTTGAGCAATGGAGTCAAAGTCAAATAGAAAGAGAGGCTATTAAACCATAAATAAGGATCCCTGTGGGCTGCATTTTGACTTAGTTCTAAAATGTGATATTACCTGCGTTTTATTGTATTTTTATTTACTTTATCAAATATTTCCCAATTACATTTTTAATTAATTTATTTATTTTTAGTTTTCAACATTCACTTCCATAAGATTTTAAGTTCTAAATTTCCCTCCCTCTCTACTCCCACCCCAAATGTCTGATATAGGCTCTACATATACATTTATATTAAACACATTTTCACATGAGTCTTGTTGTAAGAAAAAATTAGAACCAATGGGAAGAACCACGAGAAAGAACTAAAGAGAGAGAGCATGCACAAATAGTATGCTTCAATCTGCATTCAGACTCCATAGTTTTTTTCCTGGATGTGGATAGCATTTTCCATCATGAGTCTTTTGGAGTTGTCTTAGATCCTTGCATTGCTAAGGAGAGGTAAGTCTATCAAAGTTAGTCATCACACAATGTTGCTTTTACTGTGTACAATATTCTCCTGGTTCTGTTCACTTCACTCAGCATCAGTTCATGTAAATCTTTCCAGGTTTTTCTGAAATCCATCCGCTCACTGTTTCTTATGGAACAATAGTATTGATTACATTCATATATCACGACTTGTTTAGCCATTCCCCAATGGATGAGTATCCCCTCAATTTCCAATTCTTGGCCACCACAAAAAGAGCTGTTATGATTATTTTGTACATGTGGTTCTCCTTTTCCCATTTTTATGATCTCTTTGGGATACAGACCTAGAAGTGGTTCCCAATTACATTTTCATCTGGTTTGGGCCACACTCAGGAGTTTTATGAGCTGCTTTGGCTCATGGGCCATGTATCTGACACCACTGATCTAGACCATTTTTAATGGGAAGGGTCTAAGATATGGCTCATATTTCAGGTGGCATCCACCATTCCCAACCTCATGTAAGGATCCAGTTAAGATTTTCAACTATAAAGGTCATGAAAGGCTCCAAGAAAAAGAATCTCCTCAACTTCCCAGATAAATACATCATGGAGTAGGGAGGCCCACCCATAGTAACTATATATCTAGACAAAGAAAGGACAGCAGAGTCAATCTAGTTCAACTCCCTCCTCTTATAGCTAAGGAAAAAGAGGCCCAAGCAGGTTAAGTAACTTGTCCCGTATCACTCAAGCAGTAAAGTCATCCAGGTAGTGTCAGAGGTTTTAGTTAGTACCCTTTGCATCTCCCCTTGACACGACAAGTGAAGGGAATAGGATAATAGATTTAAAGCTGGAAGGGACATCAAAGGCCATTTAGTGCCACCCCCTTCATTTTACAGATGAGGACCTGAGGTCCAGAAAGGAGAAGTGAATTTTCTAAAGTCATAAAGGCAGTAGGTGTCAGAGGTAGGATTTGAACCCAGGTCTCTTACTGTAGCTCCCATTGCTCTTTCCATTGTCCCATAGTGCTTCCTTCTTTTGATGAATGAGTATTTCTACCTTTCAGTGGACTTGCTAGCTGTCATGGCCAGATTACCATCTGGTACTTTTTGTTTACCACTACTGGTTAACAAGTTAATTTATTAACTGTCAGGACCAGATCACCATCAACAGTAGCCAAACCATCTTTACTTCCCACCTGGGCACTTTAGGGTCAGGAACACAAAAAAAGAAGGTATACATTGTGAGAAAGGGGAGAGAAGCCAAGAAGCATAGGGCCAGCTGAAGTCAACAGGTAAAGGGGCTTTGGTGGGTCTTGGCTTGGCTACCAGCTCAGAATTAATGACAGTGATCTGCCCATGGCAATCAACCAGTGCCCCCGTCAGAGCATTACTGGTGACAGGAGCAAGTACCTGATGGTCCTCACTTGTCAGTCACTACTGTTTTTTGTGAATTTTTGGATTTGCCTCCAAAACAATCTTTGTTATACATGCATTTTAGTTTATTTAAGTAAAGTTCCCTTTGAGACCTTGTGGTCATAAAAGCTCATTGGTGTCCAGTTTAGGGGATCAGGGACAAAAGCCCAGGAGCCACTCAGCTAAGGCATCCAGAAGGATCTTACCCTGAGAGGAAATAATGAGAACCATGAACCTTGGGAACCTGGTATCTCTGATGCTAGGAGTCAAGCCCTGAAGACTCTGGCTTCAGTCTAATTCCAGCTCACTCTTTCTCTTTCCAAGATGAAAACTAACACAATGAATCATCCTCTCATGAAGCCAGCCAGCTAAGAAGAGCAGAGGGAGGTACTGAGGCACATAAGCTTTTCCCAGTCAAATAGAAACAGTTTAATATTATGTTCCTCCCCATCCCCCCACCTTGATATGACAGAATAAAAAAAAATTTCAAAAAGTGCTTCATATACTTTTTCATTTCTTGGCTCAAGAAGTTGCTTCACTTGGCAGTTTCCTCTGATTACTAAAACTAAAACAGCAGAATACTCATTGAAGGTTTAAAGATTGGGTCCTGTACAAGCAGGGAAGAAGGAAGTGTATCTCTTACTTCCAGGCACCAACAAGTTCCTTTCTATTTCACTGTGCTTTCTACTCAGTCTCAGATGGAAAATGGCTATTTCTCCCTTATAGTTCCATGAAATAATCTTATCTAAGTCCCCATTGCCCACCCTCAATCTCTCCTCACCCTTTAAATGGTATTCACACTTAAAGTACCTCCAGAGTCCATATCATCCCACCCCCAGCCTCTGGGAAAGACAACATCCATGAAAGCAGCTCAGCTAGAAAGGATGGAGAGTCTCTAGGAAAAAATACACACACACACACCACAATGACTCCAAACTCTAATTTTAGAATATCTTAGGGAACCTTTCGTTTGTCTGAAACAAGTAGTATGGAATTCTCAAAATTAATTTTATTTCACTATACCTTGTCAAATAGATCTAAAATGATAATTTTAAGAGACTTGGAGAAGTCACAAAATCAGACAAACAAGGATAGGCTAGCAAAACCCCTTAAGGTCCCCTAAAAATTCTAAGTTGATTCTAACTCTCACATCTCTCCTTTCTTTCTATTTCCCCCTTCACACCCTCATCTGTAACACTATAATAACTGGTCTCCTGGCTTCTAGTCTCTCCCCCTTACCAATTCATCCTCTACATGTGTGCTAAGAAGAATCTCCCTCAGACACAAAAACCTTCAGAGGCTCCTTTTTGCTTCAAGGCTAAAGTGCAAATTCCTCAGCCTGCCATTTAAAGCCTTTCACGATCTATCTCAAACCTACCTCTCTAGTCTGATTTCCCACTATTCCCATTTACACAGTCTGCTTTCCAGCAAAACCAATTAGAAACTGCTCCATGAACTCCCCATTCCACTGCAAAAACCTATACCTGAAATGCCTTCCTACCTCAGCACTGTTGTTCAGATTCTTTCAAAGGTCATGGCCTCAAATCTCTGCCCAGCTGCTAGTTCTCCCTCCTCAAATTACCTGGCATAAGCTCCTTGAGGGTAAGGACTGTTTCATTTTTTCCTTCTATGTCCTGAACACTTAAATATAGGGTCATGTATAGAATGTAATAAGCCTTAAGTAAATGCTTTTGGGGGCAGCTAGGTGGCACAGTGTCAGGCCTGGAGTCAGAAAGATTTATCTTCCTGAATTAAAATCTGATCTCAGATACTTACTAGCTGTGTGATCTTAAGCAAGTCACTTAACTCTGTTTGCCTCAGTTTCTTCATCTGTCAATTGAGCTGGAAAAGGAAATGGCAAACTACTCCAGGATCTCTGCCAAGAAAACCCCGAATGGGGTCACGGAGAGTTGGACATGACTGAACAACAAAATACTTGTAGATTTAAAGCTGTTTTTCGTGACTCTACCTCTGCTGTCACACATTTGAAGAGGGTCAGTCAGTGCAAATGTTCTGAAATATGTTTCCACAAGCATGTCCTAACAGACTACACGTGGAATTCAGCCAAGAATTTTTTTTTGTAAATGTCTGCACTATCTTCAGCCTTGATAATCAGTAGCCAGCCTGTGGAAACATTTGTAAAAATGTTTTCATTACACCCAAATGTCTGTTTTTGCCACTGTGACTCTCTGAAAAAGATACTTTCAATCTAAAAAAGATAAAAGCAAAATGCTCCTTGTTTCAAACACTCATCAACAAAGTAAAAATTTTCAGCAAATAGGAACATTTAGGCTGTTAGAGGACACCCAGATGCAATAAAGTAATCGTTCATGGAAACAAATTATTTGGCCACTAAGTACCACTGTTAAGATGATCTAATAGTACCCAGATTCCTACTATGCCCCTGCTGGTGGATCTGCCTGCCTCAAGTCTCTTCCCATTCCAATCCATCCTCCATTCAGCCACCAAAGTGAGCACAGGTCTGATCATGTCACCCGCCCACTCAATAAACTCCAGTGGCTTCCTATTTGCCTCCAGAAGCAAATACAAAATGCTCTGCTTGGTGTTCAAAACCCTTCATAACCTACACCCTTCTACTTTTCCAGTCTTTTCACAACTTACCCTCTGACATGTACTCTTTGATCCAGTGACACTGACCTTCTTGCAGCTCCATGGACAAGTCCATCTGTCTCTCACTCTGGGCATTCTCTCTGGCTGTCCCCCATGCCTAGAATGCTCTCCCTCCTCCACTCTGACTACTGACCTCTCTACTTCCTTTAAGTCCCAATTAAAATCCTGCCTTCTACAGGAAGCCTTCCCCAACACCTCTTAAATCTAGAGCTTTTCCTCAGTTATTTCCTACTTATCCTATACATAGCTTGTTTTGTATATATTTGTTTGCTTGTTGTTTTCCTCATTAGATTGTAAGCTCCTTTGGGGAAGGCACTGTCTTTTGCCTCTTTTTCTATCGCCATCATTTGGTACAGTGCCTGACACATAACAGGTATGCTTAATGAATGTTGATTGGTTGATTGTAGGCAAAGGCCATTTATTCCTGTTCTGTCTTAGGTAGAGATGGAGAATTCCTTTATGGCCTCTTAAACACCTTTCATATATTTTAAGACCATGATTTGAAGGGGGAAAAAACCCTCCACTAAAGTTCTGCTCCAATGCTTCATCATGAGATAGGAATGAGCCTGAGTTCTGGAAAATGATGACAGCCCATTATGAACCTTGGCAGGTCTCACCTGAAAGTGTGTCTTCCAGTAAGGCTTCAGCAATGGAATCCATCTGAACCAAGTAAGTTCAGAGAAGCTCATCACCAAACAGATGGCCCTAGCACAGCGATTGGTACAAAGTAATGAATGATTGGGTGACTGGCCACTAGGTGATGAATTTGAGGATCCTGGAAGTATAGTAACATCAGCTAGGTAGTAGATAGTAGAAAAATGCTGAGCTTGGAACCAGGAAGACCTGAGTTCAAATCCTGCCTCAGACATTTACTAGCTGTGTGACTCGGGCCTCTCTGAGCCTTAACTTTCTCATCTGTAGAATGGAGATATAGTTGCACCAACCTCCCAAGGTGGTTATGAGGATTCAGTCAAATAACATGTGCAAAGCACTTTGTGCACCTTGAAGCGCTATGGTAATTTCTGCTACTCTCTTCTTATGGTGTGATATGAAGAATAATAAATTAGAAATGAGGGGAATCTAAATTCTGGTCCCTGGTATGTCACTAACTAGCTGAGGGACCTTGGGTAAATCACTGAGTTTCTTCATTGTGAAATGAAAAGGTTGAAACAGATGACCTCTAAGCTCCTCTCCAGCTTTACCAATCCATGCTTCTATATGTCTATATATCAAGCAATCAGTCAGGGAATATTAATCAAGCACCTACAATGCTCTGGGCACTAGGTTAAGTGCTAGAGTTACGAGGGCAAAGATTAAAACAATCCCTGCCTTCCAAGGGGTTATACTTTCTTAGGAGAAATATACCTATATAAGCATATACAAAATAAATACAAGACAGTGGAAGGGGGGATAAGGAAATGCCTCATATAAAATGTGACTATGTATTTGATATGATATTCTTTGCATGAATTTATTATACTCTTTATAATATATATAGGGCTAAAGAGATTCATCTTTGAGAGTTCAAACCTTCAGACAGTTACTAGCCATATGACCCTGACTAAGTCTCTCACCCTATTTGCCTCAGTTTCCTCATCTGCAAAATGAGCTGGAGAAGGAAATGGCAAACCACTCCAGCATCTTTACCAAGAAAACCTCAAATGGGGCCCCAGAGAGTTGGACATGACTAAAATGACTAAGTAGCAATATAAGACATGCCTATATTATTTATTTTGTGGAGATGAATGAAAACATTTATAAAATATTCACCCTCAATGTTCTGCCTAAAAATAAGCCATGACCAGCTGCCATATCAAATGTCATGTCAACTTCTCATATCCCAATATCTCTTGTTGCCTTGTAAAACACCTAAACTACCTCCAAACTGACTACCCTCGCTGCCTTGTAGGAACTGAGAAAATGCTGCTGACTTGAGGTTTCATTAACAATAGCTCCCATATTGTCATATGGTGTTTTTTTTAAGTAGATGAAGATGATAGGATGGAAACAAGCATTTATTAGGCACATATTGTGTGCCAGGCACTGTACCGAGCACTTTATCCATATTATCCCATTTGAGCCTCACAACAACCTGGGGAGATAGATGCTATTATTACCTCTATTTTATCTCAAGATTGCAAAATTTATCTTTTAACCCAAATATGATAACTTATATTTATTCTTATTATAGTTTATCTTAAGTGATTTGACCTAATATTCTAGCTTGCTGCGACAATTTTGAATCCTGACCCTGTCATCTGGTGTTTTAGCTATCCTTCTCAGCTTTGAGTTATCTGCAAATTTGCTATGTCTACCATCTATACCTTTATTGGAGATATTGACAAGAATGCTGACTGGCATGGAGACAAAACACAAATCCCTGACACTCTTCAACAAAGACTTCCTTTCAAACTGGTGTAGAACTATGACTACTATCTGGGCTTGGCCATTCAACCAAGTTCCATCTAATTGTAATTTGTCTAGCCCACATCTCTTCATCTCTACCAAATGAATAGCATGAGAGACTCTATCAAATGCTTGCTAAAATCTAGATGAAATATATATCTCAAGTATTCACCTAACCATCCTGTGCATCAGTTTCTTCATCTATCAAAGTGAGGAAGATAGTGAAGGCGTTGCTGAAGAGAAGAAGATCTGGTGAGTTTTATGGGACTAAAACTTCAATATGAGGCCAAGAATGGGATGAAGCTACTAACAAACCTTCAGTGATCTGGGGGTGCATTCCACTGTACCAGACCCTGGTCAGACCACAACTGGGGCACTTTTAACTGCCACATCTTAACAAGGACAATCATAAGCTCACAGCTGTCCAGAGGAAGGAAAAGAGGATGGTGAAGGTCTTAACTTCAAGCCATTAAAAATTGGCTGAAAGAACTACAGATGTTTAACTGGAGGACCAAAAACTTAGTGAAGTCAACAGGCATCCCTTAGGTGGCTACTGGATGCTAGGCACTGTATTAACCTGTAAGTATACAGAGAAAGGCCAAAGACAGTTCCCTGCTTTCAAGGAGCTCATGATATGGGGAAATACAAGACTTATCTTCATGTCTCTGAAAGGCTATCTGTTGGAAAAGGGATTGGATAAGGTCTGCTGGGACGCAATGGACAGAACTAAGAGCAATAGGTCAAAGTTATAAAGATTCAAATTTAGGCTTGATAGGAAGAAAAACTTCCTAATAATTATAAGAAGGAAGGAAAGAAGCATTTATTAACCACCTACTATGTTCCAGGAAATGTGCTAAGTGCTTTACAAACACCTCATTTCATCCTCATGATAATGCTGAGATGTGGGTGCTATTATTATTTTACAGTTGAGGAAATTGAGGCAAATAGCGGTTAAATGAATTGTGCAAGGTCAATTATAGCCATCCAGATTGGAATAAGCTGCCCTGGGAAGTATTAAATTCCCATCAAGGTTGGATAACCACTTGTTGGATATACTATAGAGATGATTTTTTTAAGTTGTACTAGATAGTTATATCCAAAAAAAAGTTTACAGTGAACATGTATTATAGAATTACATGAGAGTCAGAAAGGACCTCAGAGCTCCCCTGTGAGATTGTTAACTTTTTTTGTGACATGGACCTCTTTGGCAGTCTGATAAAGTCTATGGGCTCCTTCAAAGAATAGTGTATTTAAATACATAAAATAAAACACACAAAATTACCAAGGAAACCAATAACATTGAAAGTTCATAGACACTCTGAGATCTATCTGTGGGCTTGATGTTAACAACCCCTGATCTGGTACAACGCCTTTATTTTAGAGAGGAGGCTACTTCATGCAACCTAAAACTGAAAAGTGATTTTCATGAACTTTTTAGAGAGTTTTTTTTTCCTAGATGACATTATCATTTTATTGCTTAAGGATGTGACTCATCATGTTTTGATCTTTTAAAATTTAGTTATCAGAAATTGTAGCATGTTGTCTTATGACTTCCTGGCTGTGTCATATCTGGCTTGTTTCTTCAATTAGACTGCAAATCCTGAATGACCAGGCCTATGTCTTAATTTTGTTCCAACTCAGTTCACCAAACATTTATCAGAGAGTAGTAGGGAAAGTCCTGAATGTGGAGTCAGGAGAAAGGGATTCAGATTCTCATTCTGCCCCATACTATGTGACTTTGGGCAAGTCAGTTTAGTGTCCTCATCTGTGAAAAGACAAGGTTGGACTAGATAACCTCTTAAGGTCTCTTTCTTTTATTTTTTTTAATTTAACTTAATTTTTAATTTATGGAACAAAACAAGAATTTCCATAACATAGTACAATAAAAAAGATGTTTGTATGACTAATGTGAAAATAGGTTTAATATGAATGTATATAGAGAGCCTACATCAAATTGCATTCTATCTTGGGGTGGGGGAAGTGGAGAGATGGGGAGAAAATTTAGAACTCAAAATCTTATGGAAGTAAATGTTGAAAACTAAAAATAAATAAATATTTTTTGAAAAGATGATTGTACATTCAACTGCAAATCTACTATACACAACTTGCTATTCCTTTCAAATATACAACAAAATTATCATGTAAATATAAACATAGTTCTCCTTCACCTCCAGACCTATGATGTTGTGAACTAAATATTCACCTGCCTCACTCAAGGCAAGCAGCAGCATGGTGTAGTGGATAGAATCCTAGACCTAGAGTCAGAAAGAGTTGGGTTTAAATCTCACATTTAACCTTAACCCACTGCGTGACTGAACAGGCCATTCAACTCCCCCCACCAATAATATCAACCCAAATAAGTATGGTACAAGCTAGAGGGTTAGCAAAAGGACTGGGGCCATAACCCAGGCCTCATTATATCCAGGCCAGCATACTTTCCCCCTGGACCAAAGGTTTTCTTCACTAGTAGATAGTATTTCACAAGCCAATCATCAGCTAGCTTCCTCCAAACTATTTCTCCAAATAGTTAATTGTAAATCAAATGCCCTGGAGAGGCTAATGATGAAAAGAAAACTGATAACCCAGATGCTATCTTTTTACCTCACTCCAGTCTTCATTCTCCCATATAAGCAAATTTCCTGAGCCAACAAATCCCTATCACCTAGGTAACCTGATGGTTTTTCAAAATTCCACGTGACCTCCACTGGCTCATTACAAATTAAGTTTTGTTTCAAAAAGGGATGAGAAGCAGTCTATTTTTTTTTTTGCAGTCCTCCAGGTATATACACATTTACTGCTTACCTTTTCCATATAAAACTTCCATCCTCATCTCCAAGGTATAGTAATAAGGATGACAGCCACAGCAACAACAGTTAGCATTTATATGTCACTTCAAGGTTTGCAAAATGCTTCACACATATTTATATCATTCAATTCGCACAACAGCCCTGGGAGGTAAGTGATATTACTACCCCCACTGCACACATGAGGAACTTGAAGCTCAGATAGGCTGGATGATTTGTCGAGGGTCATACAGCTAAATGTCTGAAACAGGATTTGAACTTATATGTTCCTGACTCAATAATACAGGATTCTAACCACTGTGCAATCTAGCTGCCCAATCAATTACTCCTTTCCACATGCGGTTCTCTCTATTCATCCCTACCCTGTTCCTCTAGATCACAGAACTCCCTCCCCTCACCTCCACTTTCTCCTCGCCTTTCAGCAGAAGAAATCGATGGTTAAAGAAAATTCTCCCTTCTCCCCTCCCCTCTCCTCACTTCCTCTCTCCTCTCCTGGTATAGCCTGAACTGAAATCAATGTCCGTTTCGTAAAAGAGAAAAAATGAACCCATTTCAGAGTTTATCACTTCTCTACACCTGTCTTTGTTGAAGGAGAGGCTTCCTCTCAACTCTGTGAGCTCCAACCCAGCTTGTTGGCCATAGATGAAAGCAAATGAGCCCCAAAAGGAGAGGTGGGAGTGGGAACGATGGCAGCAATTTTCTTACTTAGTATCTTATAACATAAGAACTGGGGATGACAGGGCTGGAGAGGAGAAAGGAAAGGAGGAAGTCCTGTCCTCCACTTGCCCTTTTGCTTAACACTGACATCATTTCTCCATATTTCTCCACATTGCTCCATCAGTTAATTTAGTTTCACCCCCGGTCTCCAAGTTCACTGCCTTGTGTTTTCAACTCATCATCAACATCAGTTCATATTTGGCTCAATTTTAATCAGCTTCTCCATCTGAGAATAGGATGTTTCTTCTTTCTTTGCTTTTCATGGCCATCTTAGCAGGCTCAGTGTAGAGCTAGTTATTTCTGCATATTTCCCCCCCGCAAAAAACCATCCTTTATGTTTCTTCTAGGGACCAAAAGGTCAATAATGGGACCAAGAATTGGGATGGATGGGCATAAATTGACACTCCTAAAGATCCACCAACAAATTATAAACTTTGTGGATTATTTAGGGCTCATATGTTAAATACTGATCTGCTTGCCTAAGATCCTTCAATAGACTTTGGGGTTCCTTCTCATTTCTTCAATTCTTCAGCTGCTCAGGCAGGGTAAATTGCTATTGTTATTACTTAAGCAAAAAATAATCAGGGATGCCAATTTGCTTCTCCCCCCTCCCAATATGTATAATACAATAAGTTCAGGAAGAAATAATCAAGAGGTTCCCTGTTGATTCTTCTCCGTTAAAATTGGATAAACTACTTTACCCCTCACAGCACAGCCTCAGTAACTACCCAGTTTTCTTGTGGCTCTCCTCACCAGGAAATTTAAGACGCTGACAGGACATTCTTTTCCATCTTCTATCAGCAGCATAAGTCTTGCTAAATATGTCAAGGGCCCATGGACTCATGTATAACTATTCTGCTCTGGAGGAATGAGCACTGAACTGGGATTCTGGAGAGTTGTGCTCTGGTCTGAAAAATGTCCACTCATTGGGTGAGGTCAAGTCACTTCCTTTTCCATGTTTCCTTGTTCCTCCTATCAAATGAGAGTTGGACTAGATGAGCCCTCTCCCAGCTCTAAAATACTCTGAATGCTCTCTTAGCTTCCTGTAAATGAAAGACATTTGATCCATGTCTCAGTCTCCAGAAGAAATCCCCTATCCTAAAGCAGAGGAAAATGTCTCCTACCAAATCCCCTCCTTTCCAAGGCCCTTCATAGGCATTTCCCAAATCTCACACAAATCACCTGTTGGGATAGCCTCACACCTTCCTTTAGAAGTTCTTCCTTATAGCTAATCTAAATTTAAACTCACTCCCCTGCAACTTGATACATTCCTTGGAAGGGAAGGAGAACAGCAAGTAAGTCCATTCCTTCTTATGTAAGAGTCCTCAAACTTTTCTCCCTTCTTTCACCCGCTCAAAATGCAGGCTAAGCTACATGAGGCTACAATGTTTCTAGATCTATGAAAAACCACAAAGTATATCAAGCAAGTAACCGCACTTCCACTTCACACCCCAGCCCAACAGGGGAGTCACAGGATTTAGAAAATCAAGCAAACCCCTCCCTTTTTGCTCTTTCACTCTAACACCAGCCTCCTAATTGGCTCCCCCTGCCTCCAAACTCCTCTCTTTCTCTCTCTCTCTAATTCATCTCCTACAGGGGCCAAATTGTAATTCCTAAAACTCAAATTTGTCTTTCCCTCTCCTTTCCTCCCTCTTCTTGTCTTCTGTTCTCTTCTCTCCTCTCTCTCTCTCCCTCTTTCACCTCTCTCTCCCTTCCTCTCCCTCTCCTTTCTTCTCCCTCTTGTTTTTCTCCCTCCTCTCCCTCTCCCTGCTCTTCTCCCTTTCTCTCTCCCTCCCTTCTTTCTCTCTATCTCTCTTTCTCGATGTCTTTCTCTGTCTCTCTCTATCTTTCTGTCTCTCTGTCTCTGTCCATCCCTTCCACCCTTTCCCCCCTCTCTTTCCCCTCACTCCTCTTCTCTCTCTGCCCCCTTCTCTCTCTCTCTCTCTCTCTCTCTCTCTCTCTCTCTCTCTCTCTCTCTCTCTCTCTCTCTCTCCCTCTCTCTCTCCCTCTCTCCCTTCCCGCCTTCTCCGCTCCCCTCTGTCTCCTTCTCTCCCTACCTCTCTCTCCCTCCCTCTCTTCTTCCCTCCCTCCTTCCACCCCTACACAGCCCTTGAGAGCAGGGATTATGTTTTGCCTCTCTTTGTATTCCTCTTAGCACAATTCCTGGCACAAAGCAGGAGCTTAATAAATGTTTGCTGACTGTTGCTTCTAGGATAAAATGCAAAATTCTCAGCCTGGCATTTAAAGCCCTCCACAATCTGGCTCCCACCCATCTTGCCATGAATAAATGAATGAATCCAATCTTTCCAATCTTACTTCTAATTACTCCCCTTTATGCATTCTATATTCCAAGCAAACTGGCCTACCTACTAGATGCTCTGTAAGTTCATCGAAGTCTCCATCCACCTGCCCAGTTGGTCCCCAAAGATTGGTATATATTTCCTCCTTACTCAAAGAGCTCTTCAAGGTGCCAGCTCTTACATAAGGCCTTTCCTGATCTCTCTAGTTTGGCAGTACTCTGCCCCCTGAAACTACCTTATATTTACTCTGTATATGGTATTAATTTAATTATCTGGGCTCAGTTTAACTGAGGATCTTGTGACTAAAAGAGAAAATCTAACTTGTGGGGATGAGTGTCCAGAATATCTGAGAAACTGGCTATATATCTTAGACTATATGGGGTTGTGGGTAGAGGTATCCAAAAAGAGACTGGAAGTAGCTGGCAGTGATTTAGTGTGGCTAGCTCCTCTTCCTTCCCTTAGAGATTGTTCTGGAAGCAAGTGACGGCATGTGCTGATGTGAGGGAGGGTACAGGGGAGGACTCTCCCTTTTCTCTGTTAACATCTCCAAATGTCTATAGAGGAAAATAGAAGAGCAGGGTCTGAAAAGCCCAAGGTGGGGGAAGTCAGTCAGATACTAATTTTGTGGCAGAAGAGGGGGGTTGATTCCTGCAAAGAGATAGAATTTAGTAGACTCATACTTGGGCTAGAGTTAGCAGTATCCCCAGGGAGCCTGTGCCTGGGACCATGAGAATTGAGAGGCGGCACTACACTGTTGGGGCCAGCACTTGAGGACATATATACTTTCAGTGAACCAGGTATCTAGTTGAAAGGTCAGTGGTGTGTAATTCACTGAAGGGGGTGAGGAAAGGGCATGGAATGGGACACTTTGGAAGAGCAAAAAGACCAACAAGAAAACAGCACTGTGAAAGATGAGAAGACTACCACCAAATGCCTCTGGGAAAAGGAGAACTGGGAGTTTGAAAGGACTTTTAAATTCCCATTGCAACATGACCAAGGGAGAAATCCCCTAGCAAGTGTGAATAGGGTTTGGTGACAAAGTAGCAGCAGTGGTTTTTTCTTCCCCCCATGGTGTAGCTTCCCATCTGTAGACAGAATCAGAGAGGGCCATGGTCCCTAGGGGAAGGGAAACTGAAGTTTTAATGATGTTGAAGGAAAAAAGCAGAACAAACTCAATTCAACGAACACATTACTTGCCTATTATGTGCAAGGCCCTGTATTGGGTGCTAAGGGCGCAAAGACAAAAAAAAGCAGTCCCTATGTTCAAAGTTTAGATTCACCTTGGGGGGCCCTCAGTTAAACTCCCCCCCCACTCCCACCCCGTACATAGACTGAGAGCAGTGTTTAACATTTGGATATCTCCTTCAGGTTTCCTTGCGCCACACTGATCCATGATCCTTATGGAATAGCTAGCTAGAAGGAGAAGCAAAAAGATTCTGATTTCCTCATTGAAGCTGAAGTATGAGAAGAAGATAGGAGATTTAGGGAACTTCAATCATCTTCAAGTCACTGGCAGAAGTGTAAATTTATCTCCCAGTTTCCTCCCTCCAAGGCCCGATTCTTTATCTTTCTATGCTTTTTGCCATTGTCAAAAAAAATTAAAAGACCAAAATGGAAGATTATCAAGCATCCTGAATAAACAAAATAAAAACTTCTATTATGAGCACAGTAGTGAACTAAGGACAAAGACCAAGTGACCCAGAATCACTCTGTGGGGATGTGGAGGATGGGGAGAGATGCTCAGTACCTGAGTAGAAACTCACAGACAGATGCCTTGAACAAAGACTCTTATGGATACATATGTTACTTCCAAGAGGTCAAATTCGGGAACAGCAATGTAGCCAAACACAGGGTCTGCTGTCCACTAGTGTGCCTCTGAGTACATGAGGTACAGACAAGAACCGAAGAGGACAGCTCACTCACTCTTCAGGCTGGTCCGGGTGCTGAAAGACCTTTATCTCCTACTCCATTCATCCCCAGAAGCCACTAGATCTCCATGTGGAACTTCCTTTTGCTCCAGAGTCTCTACCCCAAGTAGTCCCTGCCTCCAGGCAAAACCTCTTCATAACCTCCTTCTTTCTCACAAGCTTCCTGCCAATCATCTGCACACATTATTTGATGTCATCACCTACCCTCCTCCTCCCTGAAATGACCTCACCACAATTTCCCACGGGAGGAAAATGAAATTCTGAAAGGGGACGGAGCTAGCTCCCTTGGACAGTCAGTCGCAGATGGAAAAGTCTCTTCCCAACCACCCCCCTTCTAATAATTTAGCAGACTTCTGAGTGCCCACAGCCACCCCACTGAACAGACAGGGAAGTCACTGTATACAGAGAGGGGTGCCATATGTCCATGGCTACACAAGCCATTTCCAGGACAGGGAATTTGTCCAACATTCCCTTGTCTTCCTAGTCCTCTTCAGTTCACTATCAGAAGCCCAGGGTTGAGAAGAAAGATGATCAAGAGAAAACATGCACACACAAACACAAAGTTCCCATGTGAGACAAGATGTCAGCTCTTTCCACAGGGTCATTAGCTTAGGTGTCACAATTAAAGAAACTCTCTTTGATAGGTTTGCTTTCAAGGGACTGGGCTGAACCACAAAATCTAGAAGGTAATCTAATGGTAATTTTGCCATTCTCCTAGCCTCCAAGCAGCCATACTCTTAACCATCCCTGATAGACTAGGGTCTAATATTTACACAACTTCCTTTGAGTATTCACCTGCGACCTTTCACAATCCACCAACTAAATGGCCAATATGTTCCTCTACCCTCATCGCTATCTTCCCAGCTGCAAGTCACATACTCATGCTATCCTGCTCAGCAAAAGGCAGAACCCTCCACAGTCCCCCTTTCACCCACACTCCCACACTCTACTCTCTGCAAAGGAACCTGGGTTCTTCCAAAAAGTACCTTCACTTTGGACCTGTTGCCCAAACAAAACAAAAACAGGTCAAGATTTCCCTTAGGAAAACCCTATGGCAACATGGTAAACCAAACATTGGTCTCCTCCTTCCATGAGAGCCAAGGTGACTACTTAAGTGGGTGAAATAACTCTCCAGCCTTCTGACAAAAGGAGTAGAACTGGCCACCCAATCTGGTGAACGTGGCCCCTGTCTCCAGGGAAAGCAGCTAGGCAATGAAAGCATGCTGTTCATTCAGGCACCACGATTTTGCTTTCGTTGGCTCCCAGAGTTTGAAGAACCAAAATAGGCAGCAGCCAATGGATCCTCTATGGCTCAGCCTGACACCGATGCCTCAGAGAGAGCCCTGAATTCGAATTCCATATCAGCTACTTCTCATCCTGAACCTGAAGATGCACGTTTTTCCTTGATCTTATCTTACCTTCTCTCTTGAAACATCACTCAGGAAACTCCCCCCATCTCCAGCAAAAGAAAAGAACCCTCACATTCCTTTACACCTCTTTCCATTTGGGGTGCATTGTTTCCTGTGGCTTTTTTTAATAAAAAGGAAAAGAAATGGGGAGAATGTTGGGAGGTGGGGGAGAGGAGTTTTAAAGCAACAATGCAGAAGAAGAGAAAAAAATGAGACAGAAGTGAGGAAAAACCCCTGAATAAAATCAAATCACCAAAGTGCTGGAGCAAAAAGACAGACGGATGAATAATGAGAGGCTGATGAGACAGGAGAGAGAGAGCATGGGGGAGGCAGAAGCTCTGAACTTTCCCTTCCCAGGCTAAGGAGAGATTTGCCTCCCTGGGGAGAGGGTGGGGGGAAGGGGCTCGACTGACCTATAGCAAGGGAGAGAGAAAGCCTTTCCCTCTCCTCCCCTACGGGGGAGACTCAACCCCTAGCCCGCGGACCCCTCCTTTCTACAGGTCCACTGAGCCGGCGCCCCGATTCTGCACCCCGGCCTAAGGAAAGCAGGGAGGAGGGCGTGTACGAGGCGCCCATACAAAGCTGGGAGCGACCAGAAAGGGGCACAGGGCGAGGGGGGCGGGGAGACGGCCGTGGCCCCATCGAGGCCTCTATTCCCTTCCCGGCGCTGCCCGCGCGCGACCACCCTCCCGCCCTTATGTCCGTCCACCCGGCCATACACACACACACACACACACCCATACACACACCCACACACCCACACACACACACACACACACACACACACACACACACACACACGCCCCTGGGTATTTGGGGCTGGAACCAGGCAGCAGGGGATCCAGGCGAAAGGGCATGGGAGGGGGCTGCCGGCACGCGGCTCCCAGCGGCGCGAGCTCCCGGGAACGTTCCACGGCCACAGGAACTGGCAGTCAATTTGCGACGCTACGTTCATCCCCGCGCCGCCTCCACGTTCCATCCGCTCCCCGCGGCTCCCAGGCTGGGGCTGGGCCCCAGGTTGGGCACTGAAGGGGGTGGGGGGTGCCAAGACAGCGAAGGGGCCGAGCCCGGGAAGCGTGGAGGGGGGGACGCTTACCCAAGACAAGCGAGGGGCGCTCCTCCACTCTCCTCCCTGGCGTCTGGATGGAGTGCGAGTTCCGCCTCTCGTGGCCTCGGAAAGCCACTGGCGGGATCGGGTAGAGGTGCTGGGACGCGGCGCTGGGGAAGAGGGTGCAATCCCGGGCTCCAGCTCCGGCTCTGGCTCCGGCTGGGGCGGGAGAAGGAGGAGAATGCGAGGCGCCGGCAAGCTTCCTAGTGGCCCGCTGCGAGAAATGCAGCTGTCCCTGCCCTGCCTGCGGAGACCACAAGTGGAACTGAGCGGGAGGAGCGGGGCTGGGGGCGGGCGGGGGCGGGGGGGTGGGGAGGGTGAGAGAGCCAGCCAGGGCAGAGGGGATCCCCCGCCCCCAGGCCCTGCTCACCCTGGCCTCCCAGGGCCCTTCGGATGAGATTGGATTTCGGGGAATAGCCAGAAGGCCTCCACAACTAGAGAGGAGGGAGGGGGCGCCTTCAGTGGGAGGGGGCACACAGAGAGTCTCTCCTCTTAGGTAACCCCACCTTTTTATCTCCCACGCGTCGCCTGGGTCTTTTTGGCCCGAGGTTGAGAGGATTAAGACCTCAACTGGGGGTGCTGGGGGAGGGGAGTGTGGAGGAGGAGGGAGCATAGAGTCAAGCATCATACCCCTCCCCCATTCCCTGGGAGGGAGGGAGGGGAACTGAGAAAGGAAAGGGAAATTGGAGGAAGAGGGACCAAGGCCCTAGAGAGGAGGAAGGAGCCAGCTGCAAGGCCTGAGGGGAGAAGAAACTTGTTTTTTGTGTTTCACCCCTCCCCCTACCCAACCCCTATGGATCCGTAACACTCACAGAACTGGGTGCTGACTCCCAGGAGTCCTAGACTACATCTCACCCATGTTTTCTTATTCCGTATGATTCTGACGGTTTTCTCCCACAAATCTTCCATAAAGTATGAGCTGCAGGCCTTTCTCAAATTTTGGGTTTTGTTTTGTTTTGTTTTAAATACTCCGGTATACCGGGTAGCAATGGGACTCTCAAGGCTTACATCTGCTATCCCTCACTCACCTTTTCATATTATATATATCCTGAATGACAGGGAGGGCAGGAGGTGCCCACAAAAGAGTGTGGGTCTTGAAGTCATGTGACCTGGGTTAGGATTCAGATTCTGCCACTTATTAGCTGGGTGACCTTGGGCAAGTCCATTCATCTCTCTGTGCTTCAGTTTCTTCATTTTAAAATGAGGTTGTTGACTAGGTGATCTTTAAGGTCTCTTGCAGCCCAAATTGGTGTCTTTTACACTGTTTCCTTTAGTAATTTGGATAATATTTGAGAGGCACCCTAATATAGTAGAAAACATGGAGTCAGGTAGGTGGTGCAGATGTTAAAGCACTGGACTTGTAGTGGGGAGGACCTGAGTTCAAATATTAGACCAAACACTTACTAGACCCTGGAGCAAGTGACCACCTCTATAAGCCTCAGTTTCTCTTCTGTAAAATGGAGATGATAGCTCCTAACTCACAGGCTTGTTTTAGGGGTAGTGGGAGTGAAGGATTTGGGACCCTCTCTCCCCATACACCAGATAGCTGGTGTAATTACAGAAAGTGAGGAGTAGATAGATAAATATGTTAAAGAAATACAAAGACACCCTGTCATCTCCTTGCAGTGCGAAAAAGTATTCTGAGGGAATGAACAGGACAAAGTTTGACCACATCCAGGGTAGCCTTTCAAACACAAGCCTGCCATGTACCCCAAGAAGATCAATGACAAAAAGAAAGGCTCCTTGTCCACCAAAATAGTAGCACCTTTTGTGGTAACAAAGAATTGGAAATAAAGTAGATGCCCATTGATTGGGGAAAGGCTAAACAAATTGTGCATGAATGCAATGGAATATTACTGTGCTATGAGAAATGATGAACATGATGGTCAGAGAGAAGCAGGGGAAACCCCATATGAACTGATGCAAAAGTAAGCAAGCAGAACCAAAAAAAAAAATATGCATGGTGACTGTAACAATGTTTATTTTAAAAACACACAATGAAATTATCATAACTTAATGAGGCAAAATTATAATGACCAAGCTTGGCCCTCAAGAAGAGACATGAGATGACAAATCCCTCCACTTCTTTGCAAGGGTGGAGGAGCCAAGGGTATGGAACACTGTTTATGTCAGACTTTTTAAAACTTAGTTTGGCTTTCTTTCTTCCTCTTTTAAAAAATTCTTAATGGTAAAGGATAGTTCTCTGGGAGGGGATGGAGAAAGGATGCAGCAGGAAATACAAGTGATATAAAAATAAAAGACATAAAAACATTTTTAAAAAAAGACAAACCTGCCATTCCTACACAGCAATTTCAGCATTTGGGTCAGGGAACATATTTATAGAGAGTGACACCCTCCCACCCCGCCCAGTACCTCTATCAGAAAGCAGCAAGGAGGGAGGGGATTTTCACTTGTAGTGAAAGTCAGCCACATTATGCAGACTAGCTTTGGAAGTACTTTCTCTGCTGGAGACACTGCAACCAGCAGGGAGCAATTCAGAGAATTGAGTAGTTCCTAGCAAGAAGCATAAAGATTCTGGATGGACAGAGAGAAGTAGCATTCAAGGACTGAGACATATGGCAGCTGAGAGGAGAGCTAAGCAGTGGAGAGTTGAGTTGCAGAAAGAGGCAGACCAGGGAGCCTAACTGAGCAACCCACCCAAGCAAAGGTAGAGCAGGGTAGAGGGTAGAGCAGTATGAGCTCCCCATGGGAAAAGAAAGGCTTTTTGCAGTCTAGGAAAATTTGCTTATGAAACAAACAATGAGCCCTTCAGTACTAGGGTGCCATGTGTTCCCTACATGTTTACCTCACTATTACCGTATCCTAAATTTGTGCCCATTCTTCCTATGGGTACTGCATGTGTCTCTGGGAGAGTGCACCTCAGGTGTAAGGGGCAAACATTCTGAAACCACTATTCTTACAAGTAGGTGGCACCATGGATGGAGTGCTGGGCCTGGAGTTAGGATAACTTGAGTTCAAACCTGGCCTCAGACATTTACTAGCCGTGTGACCCTGAGCAAATCACTTAAGCTCTGTCTTTCTCAATTTCTTCAAATTATAAAATGAGGATAAAATAGCACCTACATCACAGAGTTTGTGAGGATCAAATGAGATATCAGTATAGCACAGTGCCTGGCACATAGTAGGCACTTAATAAGTATTTATTCCCTTTCTTTCCCCTTCTGTGACATCTTAGTAAGTGTTTTTGCTTTGAACTAATGGTATCAATTGACTAACTTATTAAAGGTAAGTTCATTAGGAAGCAGGGGGCTTCTCAGCTATAGTTTTGGGAGGTCATGGCCCACAGAGCACACCATAACAGTAATTCTCAAACTTTTTGACCTGGGGACCCCTTTACATTCTTAAAAATTATTGGGGACCCCCTGTATTGGCAACCAAAAATGGGCTCCTTAGCACTTAGTCAACAAGTGCCCTTGACTAGTTTGGCTTTTTCCCCTGAACTGAATGCTGTTTGTATGTTGGACTGGAGTAAGCTTGTCGGCCCCTTCACCTTGCTTCCCTTGCTTAAGCTGATGGAAAGAACCTGTGCTTTCCCGGTCAACCCCTTCACCTTGCTTAAGCAGATTGAAAGAACCTGTGCTTTCCCTGGCGTACCTTACACCCCCGCAGAAGCTGGATGGTTAAAAGCAGCTCCCATTGGAGCCATAGGCTGCTACAGGCACAGCTACAGCTACAGCCACAGCTGAAGCAGGAGCTGCCAGTAGCAGAGCTGACCTACGGGAGGAAGCTGAACAAAGACTTCAGGCCAGTGGGTAATCTTTTTACCATAGAGGGGGAAGCATGATTTTGCTTTATGCAATCATGCTTCTCTGTAGCCTCCTGGTTACTCTTTCAAGGCGTACTTATTGGGCCTGGAAGCTTTTGATCAATATATCAAAATGGGGTTGCTGGTTCATGGGTTGGTTACTGTGGAGCCTAAATATATGTTTTGATTCTTCTGCCTTCTACTTTGAGAGTTTCTTATATCCGGCGGTTCCGAACCTTTCAGACATGTTTATGATCCTCTTTGAGATTATAAACTCTGCCCTCCTAATACACCCCCCCAAAGAGTTTTTGTTTATATGGGATATATAAATTGATATTTATTAGAAATTAAAATATCTTAGTATTATTATAAAAATAGCTTTGAAAAAATAATGAAAATGGCTTTGACCTCCCAGAGACCCTAAAAGGGTCTTGGTGATCACTAGAGGTTCCTGGGCCACACTTTGAGAAGTGCTGCCCTAGAATCTTGGTATGAGAGCATAGTCACTCTGCACCAAGAAACCAGCTTGAAAATCTGAGTGCTCATTTGGGGAGAACAGCCCAGAGATGGTGCTACATAAGGATCAAATGAGATAATATATACAAAACTACCTTATAAAACATAAAGCATTACATAAATCGTATCCATAATTATTATTAAAGTGTGTTTGACTTGGAAGCAGAAGAATTTCTGGCTGAATACCACCCTGATACTTAATTAGCTTTGTGACCCTATTCGATCAATCAACAAGCAATTATTAAGCGGCTACTATGTGTCAGGCACTGTGCAAGGTCCTGGGGATACAAATGAAAATGAAACAGCCCCTGCCCTTACTAAAAATCTCCCTCAGCCTCAGTTTCTTCATCTGTAAAATTGGGATAATGGCACCCTTATTCCTATTGCACTGGATTGTTGTGAGGATCAAATAACATCATATATGCAAAATAGAGCAAACCTTAAAATCTTATATAAATGTTTCATCTGGATGTGTGATTTTAATGGTGTTTCATCCAAGTGAGAAGACCCTCTACCAATGCAGATCCACAACTTATAGTCTTAGAGGGTTGCCTGAGGTACTGAGAGGTTAAGTGACTTGCAGACAGACCATCAGGACTTATTAGAAGCAGGATTTGGAAATAAGTCCTCCTGATTTCAAGTCTGGAATTCAATCCACTCTGCCAGGCTGACTCTACCTTTAAATATTTTGAGGTCATTTTCTTGTTTTGTTTTGTTTATTGGATCTGTGATTTCTTTGGTGTGAGGAACTCCCAGTGGGGAAACTTCCCTTACTAATACAGTGGGTTTTTTAAAAATATTTTTTCTTTTTTAATTTTAATTTTCAGTTCCACATCCTCTCCATCCCTCTACCCTCTCCCTCACCCATTGAGAAAACAAAGAATACGATACCTATTATATGCTTATAGACATACAAAACATTTCCACGTTAGCCATGTTTTTTTTAAAAAAAAAAAGCAAGAAAAATAAAGAAAGAAAATTAAAATGTGCTTCCATCTTCACTCCGAAACCATCAGCTCTCTACTTGGAGGTGTTTTAGCATTTTACACCATGTGTCCTTTGGAGTTGTGGTGGTTCATTGTATTGATCAGAGTCTTTCACAGTTGATTATCTTTACAATTGCTATTACTGTGTAGATTGTTCTCCCGGTTCTGCTCACTTCACTTTCCATCCGTTCACATAGGTCTTCCTGGATTTTTCAGAAACCATTCCCTTCATCTTTTCTTACAGCACAATAGTATTCCATTACATTCATATAATATAACTTATTTGGCCATTCCCCAATTGATGGGCATCCCCTCTGTTTCCAATTCTTTGCCTCCACAAAAAGAACTGCTATAAATATTTTTGCATATATGGGTCTTTTTCCATATTCTTTTATCTCCTTGTGGTGTAGACCTAGCAATGGTTACCAATGCTCCTCCATAAACTTGAGGTATACTCTCCCACAGATATACATGGTACCCATGGGGAAAGTGGGTATAAAGTATGAAGAGTACCATAGCAGTGAGTCACACATGTAGAAAACATGCAGTCAAGACTACTCATGTCTCCAGGCCTGAATGCCCTCCCCCCCCCATACTATTTTTTCTCATGGAGACCTCACTGTGCTCCCCTCTGGGACTAGCATCTGGTTTGGTTGCTCAGTTGGGCTCCCTGGGTCTGCCCCTTTTTGTAACTCAACTCAACTGCCAGGGCTAATTCTCTCTTGAAATGATTCTCCTGCAGCTCAAAATCTTTAGGAAGTTCCTGGGACACTATGAGGTTAAGTGACTTGCCTTGGGTACCAAGTAGATAGATCTCAAAAGTGGTATTTGAACCCAGGTCTGGCTAAGTTAAAGTTCTATCTACTATACCACATCACTAACACAGAAATGTTAGCTATTATTAGTAATGATCTGCTACAGCCTATGCCAACCTACCAGGCATCTCTCAGTGACCCTTTTGGTCACTGTCTAAGCTTTAGATCCTGCCCAGGTGGGACTTTCACTCAGGCTTAGAGGGACAATTGCTGGAAATTATACCAGTTAAAAAATCAATAGGAGAAAAATCAGAAGACTGAGGAAAAGGGGAGGTAGGAGTGTTACCAAGAGCCTTCTTTTGACTCCATGCCAGCTCTACCCTCAGGGTTCCAAACATCACCAGCTAGCCCTGCCATCTACATTAATCTCTATCTAGCAGGCTTTGAGAAGATTTTTCAGAGCTATAATTGGTTTGATGAGCAATTTTTCCCGAACTATGCAGAAAGCCACATGGTTTAGTTTTATATTCCAAATAGACCTTTTGTGACTGTGATCCCACTTTATAATACAGAGTCCCTTGGGACCGTCTCAATTTCAGTTTTGCCCCGCTGTTATAAATGCCCAGCTAAGTTTGTGAGCAGAGTAGAACAATCTGAGAGAAAACTCAAAACACCATGGGTATGGATAAGAGCACAGCCAGAACTCCATGTCAAATAGTGGCAAATATCATTGGATTTAGAGCTGGAAGGGACCTCATGGTCCAATCTTCTCATTTGATAGATAGGGAAACTGTATCCTGTGTAGACTTGGCAATTAAAATATTATATTCCTGTCCTCCAGTAAGAAGTAAGCTCCTCAAAGGAGCTAACTTTCATCTTTTATCCCCAGCCTTAAATACATTCTTTTGTAGATACCAGACATGCAATTGGTTTGGATTCTCTCTCTCTCTCTCTCTCTCTCTCTCTCTCTCTCTCTCTCTCTCTCTCTCTCTACCTCTCCCTCTTTCTCTGTATGTGTATATATGTATGTGTGTATATATATGTATGTATTATAATTATATATAATTTGCATTCCTGATGCAGATGAAGATAGGTCCTTCTCTTTCCCTTTTGTCTCACCACCCTACCCCATACATCTTTTAAGGGCTTATGGTCCCTTGTACCCATTGATATAGAGTGATGTGTAGAGGACATATAGCCAACATATTTAAAAAGTATCAGGATGTAGGGAGATGATAATTTGGACTACTGCCTATAATCTATGATCTATAGTTTGGGACCAGAGGGAATAAACCTAGAAAGTTTTTCTATTCCTTTTCAGAGTTAGTTTCCCCATATGCCCAAATGTGGAACCAAGGAGGTCACAAGCCTAAGAGACAAGATGTCCATCATATTCCCTCACTCTTCAATCCACTAGATCAGGGTTCTTAAATTTTTTGTAGCATCCACCCCTTAAGTATCAGGTGAAGCCTATAGTCCCCTTCTTAGAATAATTTTTTAAATACATGAAATAAAAATACATAGCATTACAAAGAAAATCAACTATATTGATGTAGTTGTCAGACTACTAAAGAAAAAATATTTATGCATTTTACATTAAGAATTCCTACCCTAGATAATTTTAACATCCCTTCTCTTACCCTTCACCAACCTTCATATTAGTGGACCCTAAATTTAGAGCTCTATAGGATCTCACAGGTCATATAACTTAAAGATAAGGAAAACTGAGGCCTCCAAAAGTTAAATTACTTGCCCCAGGTCCCCAGATAATAAATGGTACAGTCGTCATTTTGAGCCCAGGTCCCACGACTCCAAATCTAGCACTCTTTCTTCACATTACATTCACTCCTTCTTGTGTTAGTCTTGAGGTGAAGAGGACTATGTTCCAGATTCCATCATTTTTTTTTGTCTAAAAACCTGTTTGCCTGCTCTTGAATAAAAAATACATACACCAGCAGTTCTACTTCCAAACTTTCACCTCAGCCCCACCCCAGCTCCTTCCAGAGCTGTGACAAGTTTGCCAGCATGCATTAGCTCCTTGGATAGTTGGTGCTGGCACGTACCAACTGAGAAGAAAGCAGGCAGGCTTTATTCAAAGAAAAGACAATGTTTTCTGGCCTGTTCCCAATATCCTTTCTGATAATGCCCGGCCCTTTATTTTTTTCTTGTATGGTGAGCGGATAGTTGCCTCAGGGTAACAGTCTATGCTGTTTCTAAAATCTGTCTCTTTCCAATATCCTAACCGATAACTCAGAGCTTGTCGTCCTCTAAGTATAGTTGGGTCTGGTTGTCCCTAAGGCTTTCCTTTATACTTGTCCACATTAAAATTCATCTACCACCTCTCTGCCCATTTACAAGGTCTTCCTGTAGTTTAGCCCTGTGAGTGTGGCATCTACTGGTCCAGAAGAGTTTAGTGGAAACTGGAAACCTGGAGATTTTGATTTGCACAGCTTCCTCTAACTCTGTTATGTTTTAAAAATTAGAAAAAAGCTTTAATATCATCATCAAGACAGACCTGACTCAGCACTGGTCCCTAGGAGATCCCAGTTGTTTACATTCCTCTATACTTCATATAGAAATGCCCATTTATCTCAACCCTGTATCCTATGTTTAAACTAATTTCTTATGTTTTAGTAGTAATAATAAAAATAACCAGCATTTATATAGTGCTTTAAGATTTGCAAAGTGCTTTACAAATATTACCTCATTTGATCCTCACAACTACCTTGGAGGTAAACTACTATTATTACCCCATTTTACAGATGAAGGAACTGAGGCTGACAGAGATTAAGTGACTTTCCCACGGTCACACAGCCAGTAAGTGTCTGATACCAGATGTGAACTCAGGTCTGCCTAGTGATGATAAAATACTCCCTATAATACCATAGGGAATCAATTGATTTAATTTTTTTAGACTGCAATCTTTCCCTAGACTTTCTGAAGGTCAAAAAATACTGTATCTCACTCTTAGTGTTTGTCTTTTCAGAGAGCTCTCGCAGACTCTCAGGCAATTTTTTCCCCTTATAGAAACCATATTTTCTTTTCCCCAATTCATTATGTTTGTTTAAGTGCTCAAAACTTTTTCAAAAAAGAGGAGCAACTGCTTACCCTATATGGAAATGAAACTCCCCAAGCTATCATTTCTAGGGTTCCCTCTGGAGCCCTTCTAATGAACAAGACACCCAATGGTGTTGTGAGACTGACCCTAGTGGAATTCAAAAGGTCTAGGTTCTAGTTTGCGATCTTGGGAGACCTTTGACCTCTTCAAATTTCAGCTTCTTCATCTGTAATATGGGGATGATACTTGTGACATCTGCTGTGAGACTCAAATGAGTAAAGGCAGTATGGGGGAGTGGGAAGAGGGTTAGAGTCAGCAGAGATGTGGGTTTGAATCTTGACTTTGACACTAACTGGCCATAGGAAATGATCTCTCTGAAGCCTACTTCTTCAACTGTGAAATGGGTCTAATGATACTCATATGGCTTTGCTGTGGGGAAAAGCACTTTGTAAACCTTAAAGGACTCGATAAATGTGACAATGGTACATAAAAAGCTTTATGGTACTGGAAAATTGTATGTAAATAATATTATTTATGATATTATTCATAGGCTAATTATTACTATTATTAACAGATCAAGGAAGAGACCTATCATTTTATTGACATGGGGAACTCCTCCTCCCCATACAGGTCAGCACCTTCTCTCTCATCTGTCTTAGAGGGCTGCCTGAGCATTGAAAGTTTAAGTAACTTCCTAGAGTCACACACCCAGGATGGGTCAGAGGCAGGATTTGAATCCAGGTCTCCCTGGGTGCCTCTTGAGTTGATCCTTGGTTGTGATGATGTGGATTCAAATTCCAACTCTGCTGCTTATGGACCACAAGGTGTTAGGAAATCTCTTCAAATTCTCTGAACTTCAATTCTCGTATATGTATATGTATACGTATGTGTATGTGTGTATGCATGTGTATATGTATGTGTATGCGTGTATCTGTGTATACGTATGTGTATGTGCGTGTGTGTATGTGGGTATACATAAATATATACATACACACATATATTATATATATTATAAATTCTTCACCTTTCTTGTGTCATGGATACCTTTGGCAGTCTGCTGAAGCCTGTGGAGCCTTTCTCAGAATCATGTTTTTAAATTCATAAAGTAAAATACAGAGGATTACGAAGGAAACCAGTTTTACTCAAAAATAGTTCTCAAGATAGTTTTAAAATATTTCAAAAATTTTTAAAAACTAAATGCATGGACCCCAAGTTAAGAACTCCATATGTGTGTATGTGTATGTATATGTATATATATTGTGTGTGTAGTATATGTATAGATATGTGTGTACATATTTGCACATGCATTGTATATTTGTGCGCATGTGTGCATGTATGTATATGCGTGTGTGAATATAAGTACATGTGTGTACGTATACATACCTGAGTGTGTGTATGTAAATGTGTATGTGTGTAATATGTGTGTATAGCATGTATTTATATGCGTATATGTATATATGTGGGCTTTGGAAATGGTAAAGGCTATACAAATGTGAGGGTGGTATTAGAGAGAGAGGTCACGCTAACAATTCAATGGATCTTTGGTTTTTTAAGGATGAATTCTAAATTTTGACCAACATTTCCACAATTTTATCTTTGAAGGCCTACATCCCAAGGTGATGTAAACCAGAATTAATGATTTACACTTGTCTGAATTATTTGATAACTTAGAAAACAGTGCGTGTGTGTGTGTGTATATATATATGTGTGTGTGTGTGTGTGTGTGTGTGTGTGTGAGTGTGTATGTATATGTCTGTGTATATATGTGTAAGTGCATTATGTATGTATATGTGCATATGGATCATATCAGTGAATGTGTATGCATATATGTGTGAATATGTGTAGGTATTATGTTATGCACATCTATGTGCAAATAATTACGTGGATATGTGTCTAGGTGTGTTTGTGTTTGTATGTGTATTGTGCGAGTATGCGTATGTATTGTGAGCATGAGTTTTTTGTGTGACTCAGTGTGTGGATGTGCATGAATATATGTTTCTGTAGATGTATGTATTGTATGAGCGTATGCGTATGTGTGTGGTGAATGTGTAGGTGTATGTGTACATGGATTATGTCAGTGAATGTATGTATATATGTGTGTATCTATTTATGAATGTGCTGTGTATTTATGTTGTGTGGGTACATGTATATGAGTGTGAGTATATGTATGCATGTCCATGTATGTGTGTGCATTTATTTGAGTATGTGCATGTGAGTGTATATATGTATATGAGCTATATTGTATGTGTATATATATGAATGTATGTATATGTGTTTGGGTATATGTATGTGTTTCTATGTGTGAATCAACGTGTGTGAATGTTTCTGTGTGTACATAGATGTATGTGTATATGAGTATATATGTGTGCATGCATGCGTATATGCATTGAGTATGTATATATGTGTGAATGTGAGTAGATGTATATGAATCGGTGTATACATGTGAGTTTGCATGTGTATGTGTGCATTATATGAGCATGTGGATGTGTGTATGTAATGTGTATGAATGTGTGTGTGTGTGTGTGTGTGTGTGTGTAGGGAAGGTTCTCTGGATTTATGTTTGCATCCTATTCTATGTATTTTAAGGATTGATGCAGGAGGAGATTTTGTTATGGTAGCCAGTTTGGGGGTTAAATCTCTGGTCCCTAATCTTTTCTTTCATTGATGTCTAACTATTGACCTAGGTTGGAGAGCCTCAGAAGTCACGCAGTAAAATGTCCAGTGTCTTGCTAACCATGTGACACATATAGTGCCCTGATCTCTTTCAATTATCTCTGCTAATGGTGGGGAGCCATGTCACAGATGACCCAAAACAAAGCAGTCAACCTGGACTTAGTGACCAATGCAAATTTAATTAGCAAAGAGGTGGTAAAAATTGTGTAACACATCACTGTAGGCTGAAAAAATTTAGCACCCACCAAATACCTGGCAAGATATGACCTGGTGGCAAAAATTGCAAGAGCCCTGCTTCATAAGCTAACAGGACAAATCCCTGTGCTACCAACACAGACTTAAAATATCCTGGAAAACTCAACTAACAAACTGTACTAGAATGAGATCTTTATTATAGACAGAAGCATTGCCCACCATCACCCTCACAAATATTGATCCATAAAAAAATTTAAGAACATGTTTTGAATAGATGTTTCCATATCAAATACTCAATATCCAAGGTACATAGAATAATAAGCTTTCAAAACATAAGACTCAGCAGAAGAAACCCAAATTACATAGGAACAGGATGAGGTCTTCCTAAAGAGTGAAACCTACAGAGGATAAGCTTTCAACCCAAAACGTTACATTCAATTACAAAAAGCAGTCGATTTTACCCACTTAGGCAATAATTTGCAGCATGTTTTTTTTAATAGGATAGTGATTTGCCCCTGGACCAATTCTATCTGAATTCCATTCAAAAGGAGGAGGAGGAGGGAGGAGGAGGGAGAGGGAGAGAAAAGAGGAGGAAGAAGAAGAAGGAGGAGGAGCAGGAGGAGGAGAAAAATAAGGAGAAGGAAGTAGAGGAAGGAGGAGGAGGAGGAGGAGGAAGGAACATCAGGAAGAGAAGGAGGACAAGGAGGAGGAGGGAGAGGAGGAGGGAAGAGAGATTGTCCCACTCCCACAGACTTTGACAAGAAAACATGCTGAAGTGAGAATACTGTTCCTGAAAGGGAAGGAGGGAGAAAGGGAAGGAGCCTGGGGCTCTGCCCCTGTGTACTAGCAAATGGGGGCTTCTTGCCAGGGCCCCCAGTTCCCTCCCTACCCAATGGAAATGTTGAAACATCATGTTCTTTCATCAGAAGTCTTTGCTTGAGTTACACAACGGCCCGGTTACCAAGGCACTATATTGTTGTCCTGGAAGAAAGTAGAGAGTACACAGGCCCATGTGCTCACAGTTTGTTTTCCTTGAGCTCTCCTATTTCCTACAAGGCCGGTGGGAAAACCCAGGAATGCAGCTTTCTTCCTCCTCCTGCCTCTCCTTAAATAAAAAAAATGGCGCTCCTCCAAGCAGGCTGAGTCTGGTGTTATTCCTGAGCCAGAGACAAGATCCGTTAGCCTCCCAACTTTCACCCTGAGCCTCAGAGGCTGCCGGGTACCATTTAATAACAGGGCTATCCCTTGGCAAAATGACAAAGCTGATAAAATGTGATACTTGCCTCCTACTGCCATTTTCCATCCCCCACCACCCTTTTGTAAACCTGTTTCCTTCATCTATGGGATGTTCTTTGTGCTGACTCAGCCTGCCTTGTCATGGAAGAAAATAATTTGATAAGTAAATTTCATGTTTCCCAAACATCTATCTGAGGACCACTCAGTATGTGGCAAACTTGTAATGACAGGTAAGACTTTTACTTCTTAAAATCCATATCCTTAAAAAAAAATAAAAAAACCACCCAGCTTTTTTGATTGACTGGCTGACCCGCCCTGTGGTGGTAAGCACACTGATGATACTCTGTGCTTGCCCTCATCTCTGAGGAGTGGGTGAGTCCAGGAGAGGGGAGCAGAAGAAGCTAGGAAGCAGTGCTGAGGATCAGACTTGGTAGAACTAGTGGGCCTGCTCAGTAGGGAGTATGGAAGGATTTCCTGACTTTTGGGGGGGCCAACTTTGCTATCAGTCTCATTTTTCTTTCTTCTGAGAAGAGGAGAGAATGGCCCTTCTAGGAAGGTAAATGCAGCAGAAGATGACTTGAAAGTGTGTATGACTGTGTTTCCATCGCACGAAGACAGATTTCATCTAGACACAAGGAAGGACTTCTCAACTCTCCGGATCATGAAAGTCAAAGAGAAGCTATAAAATCTCCTGTGGAAACAGTTCAGGAGTGCAGAGGAAGAAAGAACTCAAATGAAGCAATACCTCCAAAGGAGCCTGAGCCTATCCTTGAGTAGCAAGAGGTGGAGAAGAATGCCCAGGGGCTCAGACCACTGCTGCTCTTTCATTTGTCAACACTCTTCCTTTCTCCTCCCCTAACAGCAACAGAGCACTCACTGGGGAGGTTCCTTTTGGTAGTGTTGATAAGGGTCTTCATCCAGGGGATAGACTAGAAGTTCAATGATTTCAGGGGATTCAGAAGTCTCAGTGAGAAAGAGGAAGCAAAATGTGTAAGTTAGTGGGACTGTCTTAGCACCTGGATAGAGTGAAGCCATGAGACTCCATAGATACAGCCAATAGAGTCTTGGTTTTCGCAATTAAGCAGACATAGGCTTGAATCCTGTCTCAGACATGTATTAGCTGTGTGAGCCTAACAAATCATTTAACTTCTCTGTACTTCAGTAAAATGGAATTAATAAGAGCACCTATCTCAGAGGGTTGATGGGAGGATGGAATAAGATAATGTATGCAAAGACTATTTAAATCTGAGCTTTTGTTGTTGTTTTTTGTTTTTACTTTCCATATGATTAATGCTTGGGTTGCAACTGTCCAAGTCTGCCTTATAGACCAGGACTTCCCCAAGGAAAGGGAGTAGCTAGCTCTAAAAGAGCCAATTCTTATATCATGAAATTTAAAAGTCCCTAGTGCTGGAAAGAAATTGTTAAGAGGTCATCTTGTCCATTCTACTCTAGGCAAAGATGACCCCTAACCCACCCCAGACCAGATAGGTTGTAAAAAGATCCCTAGGAAGAGAAATGCCATGACCTCCCTCAGCCTGATTCTCTTAGGTCTAATGAGGATCAGAACAATGTCCCTTGACATCATGAGCTACACTTAGAAGCAACAAAAGTCATATTTTCAAGGATGCTCATCTTCCTCACTGTTATTTGACATAGTTCTGGAAATGCTGGCAATAGAAATAAGATGAGAAGAAATTAAAGCTGTTAAAGTAGGTAAAGAGGAAATAAAACTATCCCCATTTGCTGATGATGGGATAGTTCATTTGGGAAATCCCAGGCAATCAGCATGTTTTCAGGCTTTTGCAATATATTGATCAATTTTGCTGATTTCTTCTCTTCTTTTCTTGTCTTTAAAAATATCATTTGTCATATGGGTTGGCTGTCTGAGAGGGCAAAAGGGAAGCACATTGGGGAAAATTTTGGCAAAGTTTTTTTAAAAAAAAAAAGACCAATAACAAACTTTTTAAAGAAGAAAATAATAAAACTAACTTGAAAAAAATGTCCTATAGGATGCCTTCATTAGTTCTGACAGGGCTCTTCCTTTTCCCTTTCCTACACCAATACAATCATCTGAACAGATTGTTCTTGATTGAAAGAGTCCTGAGTGGTGCACTAGTGGGGAAAGAGTAGGCCAAAAAGCGGCTTCATCAATCTCCCCAATTAGGGCAAGAGGCGCCCCGCCCCAGCAACCCAGGAACCTGAAAAGGCCAGGACTGAGGCTGTGTGTCTAGGGGGTTTCAGGTCCCTGCTGCTACCTGCCCTCCAGGGTATGAACCATCAAGGCTCTCTGGTAGGCTCCCACCCCTAACAGGGCCCATCATCTGCCTTTGTCCCTCCCCACTATGCCAAGTAAAAGTTGTCCATGGTCAGGGCAGCCAGAGCATCCTTAGCCTAGCTCTCCTCAATCTAGTCCCTTTTGTGCTTTCTATGGTCCAGCCAAACTGTAATGCTATTTCCTAGCTTGACATTTAACCTCTAGTTTCTGTATATTCACTCGAGCTGTCACCTATTCCCAGAGTAAACCTGTGGTGTAGTGAGTTGGAAAGAGAAATGGGTTTGACGTCAGAGAACCTAGGTTTGAGTCCCAGCTCTGAGATAATGTAGTACAGCAGTTTGTGAACTTTTTAGAATGCCTATATAATATGAATTAGTATTAATATATTTGGGTCTTAGATTGGGTCTCAGTTTCATCTGTAAAGTGATAGGGTTGGACTAGACCACTTCTAAACATCTGACATCCGTTTGGGCTGTAGTGATCCTATGACCTCTCCATTCTTAGAATCCTTGCCTTATTTTCCCTCAAGACTCAGCTCAGGGGTCACTAACTTGGTGAATCTTTCCATTATTCATTCACCCCAACCTCCCTTCCTCCCCCTCAAGTCCCCCGCAGATGTTAGTGTTCTCTCCCCTCCTGAATTACCTTGCATGTATAAGCTGTATCGATCAAAAGAATGTAAGCTCCTCGATAGCAGAGACTCACTCCTATTTTTTCTTTGTATCCCTAGTGCCTAGTACATAATACTGAATGTCTATTAAATTGGGAACAAACTGGGCACTTGAGAGCAAACCTCAGAATTCCCTGTCCTCAGTCACCATCATTCCCCCTCTCCTATCAGGAGATTATGACCAACACTGCAATATTTTAGTTTAGCTGATCAGTGATAAAATCTCTCGTGTTTGATGCTACCAATCCAGCAACAATAGATAAATGCCTGTATACAGTACAGTGATTTAATGGGAGTAGGAGTAGTAGGGAGAGAGCACCTCTGGTGACTTCAAGGGGGGAGAGACCCTCTAATGATCCCTGCTGTTGGGAATACCCTCTTTAATTACCTGAAGCTGGCCTGTCTGTTTTGCCACCGATTTTATCCTCTTTCCATTTGGGAGAAGTGATTTTTCTGCTCTAAATATTGACTGGGGCTGAAATGATTACAGCCACTCTGAAATAACAAGCTCTCTCAGCATTCAGGGGTTTCAGCTATCATATCCAGAAAGGCAGGGAGAGATGTCCTGATTGTCCTATAACACAGGAAGCACCAAGGTATATTTTTCAAGTTTTCTTTCTTCCCTTCCTCATCGCTTCCACTTAGAAACTTATTCTGGTTGGCTTTGCAGTTTTCTCTCACCTGTTTCCCGTCAAAGGTGCTAGAAATTCAACATACAAGTGTGGCACTTGAGCAGGATCTTAGGGAATGCTTTTGGGTCAGTTTCAAGCTTCACTGACTCCATACTGCTCCAGGATTAAAAAAAAATACAAAACCCAGCTATCAGTGTATCACCTTCAGGCCTACATGGCCTCTAGCTTTAGTTTATTCCATCATAAGACATGTTGAAGGAGGCTTTAAGAAGTGCATTTGATTAAAAAGTCGGCATTACTCAGATTCTCTTCAGTCATGTGGAATTGGCTACAGTCCCACCTGAGGAGCTCAATGTCAGAAAAAGAAGAAAGTTTTTTAAGTCACAATAATTGTATTTAACTCTAGGCAAGTGGGGATAAGCCAGCTTGCCTGATTCATATTGGCTCTGTCACCTGGGCAATTTATTTAACTTCTCAGTACCCCATCAAGGCTCTAAAACTATAAACTGCAGAGCAGTTGTTAGTCTAGATTGGGTGTGTGCGTGCGTGTGTCTGTGCGTATGTGTTCACGAGAAGTTTACAATATCAATGAAATCATAGGTATGGACCAGAAAAATGGGGATGGAGAGCATATATCTAATATATAGTGAACCCCACTAAGAAAATTCTACATTTGAAAACTTGGTCCTGTTAAATATACCAATGGGGTGATTATTCACAGTACAAAGAGTTTGCTGAAAAAAGGAATGGATATAATCTCTGGAATAATGTAGGCCAATGAGAAAAATCAAATTTGTGTCCAAAAATTCAAACCTTGATTTCCATACCACCTTTTTAGAATTTTTATCACATAAAAGTACTTCTTTAAAAAAACAGTTAATCAAGACCTATTCTAAATATTCTTCCAGGTGAAGCTAATCCAAATGGCTCTTGATTGGAGGTACTCAGATCTAAGGGATGGGTCTCTTGATATGTGAAGAATAAAATCCTAAACTTCCCTTCTAACCTGTTCCACCACCAAACCTTTCCTAAGAATGGACAAAAAAGAGATGACCCCAAAGTGTGTGACCAAGAGAACCTAGAAACCTGGGCACCACAAACCGTACTAATCCACAAACTAGAGAACCAAGACCTGGCTGAAGTCTCAGAGATCTATGGGCTCTCTGCTTGTGCAAGGAATGGATAATAATCTTCTAGTAATCTACCAGGATTTAGACAACTGTGGGGGAGATTACAGAGCCAGGTGGGAAGTCACAGGATCAGACCTAGAAGGGGTCCAAGAAGTCATCTAGTCCAATTCCCTCATCTTTCAGATGAAGAAAGTGAGACCCAATGAGTGATTTGACCTAAGCCACACAGCTAGGAAGTGGCAGATTTGACCCCACTCGAGGAACTTTCTTCCAAAGTGAAACCCAAAAGGGATCAAGAATCCAGGAGACTCAGCAAATGTACCAGATTGATGACACAAAAATTAAGGAAGTGAGAAAGAAAAAGTGGCCAGGCAGAATAATTTAAAAGCATCTTCCCATTTACTTTCAGAAGTATGAAGAGTCCAACTAAAAGATCTTGCTCTGGCATTTTCCACAATGACTTCTGAAGATTTCACAGTAAAATCCCACAACCGGACATCACTACAGAACTCCAGGTGCCTAGGGCACCCTGAAAACAGCAGGTAGTCCCAGTCAGCAAACAAATCTCTCCAAGGACAGCTAGGATTCCACTGACACTAAGGACACTTCTAAACTACACTGATGAATATTATGCCATGGCACCTCCCCATTGTTAACAAAACAAAAAAAAAACCCACAAAGAAAACTTCATTGTCCAGTTTTTCTGACTTGATGAGGAGGGAGGCAAGGGCAAGTACATTTTAAAGGTTGAAAATCTTGTTAAAAAGCTTTGCCCATTCTATACTTAATCCTGGAGAAAACAGACCATCTATGTTTTAAACCTATTTTTTAACGGAATGCATCCTTGGAACATGTAAACCCATCTTTAGGTAAAAGAAAATTGAGGGGAGGACAGCTAAGAAGTAAAGCATGGATATAGGAGCATTCTATTTGCCATTTGTTCTGTGGGTAGGCACTGGCCTGAACCCCTAAAACTACTGGTTTGAAGGCTTGCCTAGGGTTATTCTGGAGAGGGCCTCTCCCCAGTCTGTAGACCAATGTTCCTTCCCTTGGGACACCATGACAGTTCTGAATAGTCAGGCCACACACAAACCCCTTTTATTCCCTCCTCCTCCCAATTTAAATAAATTCACGCCTCCAGAAGTCATGCTTCAAAGTCTTTCTCCATCATAGTAAATTAGTGAAGCTTCTGAGGTATTAAGCAATCCATGACATTTGTGACTGGTTAACTTTAATTTGTCAAAATAAATTTGCAGTATTTTGCATGTTAGTAATACAGTGCTGGTATTGACAGGTAAAATTGTCTGTGTACATAGAAACCTTCATTTAGGAGCACACCTTAGGAGGGAAATGGATACACAATAAAAAGCGATCGCAGGCCAAGCAGCGAGCCCTAGAGCGTAACAGGCTGGATGTCAGATTTGAGGATTATCTAATACAACTGTTTAGCTGCCAATCTGATAAAGGGGAGCTCAACTAGGTTACAACCCAAAAGGAAGAACACACACTGCCTTCTCATAGAACACTGTTGGTCAGGCCTTTGTTACTTAGTTGAATCAGTTCATCAGCAGTAGAAACTCAACTCGGGCACCAACACACAGGCAAATTCCATCATACAGCCAGTTCCCTTCTCTGTGCATCCATCCCTTCTCCATGTTCTCCACCCTACCCCACCTTTGCCTCTCCCACTCCCCCAAAAAGACACAATGTGGTTTTATTATTGCCGACAAGCTTCTTAAGTGAATAGAGTGCATACGAAATAGCATTTTAACTGAAGTCATACAATGAAGTCTCACTCCTGTTTATTATACAATGAGTTGATAAAACAATCATTTCTAGTAAATATCTCCACTTTTTTTTTTAAAGAACTAATACTCTCAGGGTTCAAATGACCACATTCTAGCCCAAGGGGGGCCCAACCCTTTCCCAACTGAGGACTGCTACCTGGGGGCCACTCTCAAGGAAGCCAGAGGCCTCTCCTGCTTCCCTCCCCAAGCCTTTTTTCCTGGGGGAGGCCTGCCCATAAAGTTGACAGATGCCAGCAGGCAGAGCCAGATCCTAGCTTCGGGACTGCATGCTGGGACTTGAGCTTGCTCCCCAGGTGTGGCCATTGGGCAGCCCATTTCAGACCTCAGCAGGGCTGGGCACGGGCCTTCCCTGCTCTAGTCCTTCCAGTAGTCCACACATAATGCTCTACATATTAAAAACAAACAGATCTTTGAACTGTGGATAAGAACAGTTGTAACAAAGTCATAGCTACATATTTTTCTCTACATTTTGTTTATTGAGACAAACTAATTAAAAAGGCACAAACATAGGGCATATGTTTACATGGACATTATAACAAACATATACATTAAAAGTGTAGGAATGTGTTGCCTTCCTGCTAAACAGAAAGTTCCTAAGCTTTTATATATACAAAAGTTGTACAATTTAATGTCCTAAAGTACAAAAGATCATTTATAAAATTATTTTACACTAAGTTCTATTTATTTTATTTTATTTTTTTACTATGTAGTTCAACCCCCTAGAACTGTTTTGTATAATGACACAGATACCTGTCCCTGATGTAGGAAGTCTGCCTCAGAAAGCAAGGTATTTTGATGTTTGGACTGACACAGAGGGGTACAAACGGAAGTCGTCCAGTTTGATAGTCCTGCAAACATTCTGCAAGATTAACACAACTAATTTCCATTTCTCTCAACTGCAAGATTAAGAACAAAAAAACAAAACACACACAAATTGCAACTTAAAAAAAAGATCGTGTAGAGTCTTGGTTTTGGATTTTCTTTTAAACAATGTTTTTAAAACATTAATGTGTGGCATGATGATCTAAAGAGTATCTGTTTTCCTAGCTTTTGGTTTCTACCTTATGTACAGAAAAAACATTCTGCTAAGAAACAAAAAGCACATGTCTCAACGTGTGTGATCATTGCAGAGTTTCTGCAGGGAGCTCAGACAGCTGCCTCCCTGAAAACACCACAAAGCTGATAGAAGTGTTTTCTTTAATTAAAAAAAAATTAAGGAAAAAAAGTGATGATGTTGTAAATATTTACAAAAGTCAACAGATCTGCACAACACTTGATTAAGAAAACAGGGAAAGAGAAAAAAAAAAGACACACACTCTGCTTGTCCTGAAGGGGCATACTACCTAGTTAGTGGTTAGAATAAAAACTGTATACAATTTAATATAAGACAAAACTTCTAGTGAGCAACTAACACATCTGTCCCTGTTGCAATATCAACAGGTTCTGATTGGGAGAGAGGGGGGCATATACATCACATCTAAGTGCCTCCAGCGTCTTCCAATTTTAAAGCAATATTTCTTAAGTATTCCAAAGTACTCCTTGGCTCTTGAATAAGAGTCCCAGAGGTCTAGGTAGGCCAGGAGCCTCCCTGTACACATACTTTTGTCTCCTCCTCTGTCAGGAGCAGCCTTTCCTTACCAAACACAATTTTTGTTTTTGTCTTTTTTTTATAAAAAGTCAACTACAAGGCTATACTCCATCAGGATTAATATGCTGAGCAATATTTACATCTCCAAATATCAGGTCACAATCCCTATTATATGTTGAAGTTAGAATGATAAATTATCATATGCTTTGCATATCAGAGCTGGTATCACCTTTCCCATAGGGAATGCTGCCTGAAATTAACATATTCCCAAAGGTAAAATGCATATTCTCTGAAATGCATTTTATTATGACAATGTAATGCATTTACTCATAAAAACATTAAATGTAGATAATTCTACACTAGCTCTCATAAGTGGCAGGTTAAAAATCAGCCATCCACCCTATTTGGGAGAGGAAGAGTTCTGCTAGTGTTTAAAGCAAAATGATTTCCTAGTCAGGATAATTTCTGGGGTAAAACAGTAATGCTACTTTTTTGCACATGTGTGTTTCACTTCATATGTCTGATTTTATTTATGGTATTTCATCTCATTAACTACTATCTCATTTCAACATTGCTGTGAGCTAAAGGAAAAACCTGCTTAAACGGAAGTGGTCCAGTGATCACTTTACACACTCTACTTTGAAAAATCCCAAATTGGAGGAAAATGCTACTTAGTCTTTTATTAACTAGTGTAATAAGATCTCCCAATTTCTTGGTTTGACTTTTGCTGTAATAAACTAAAAAATGTTGCTGGTAAATATTTACTTTAAGGTTTTTTTTAATAACACTGTTTACCAAGGTGGTGATGTGGGCAAAGCTTGGGGTAAGAAAGGCATGCTCTCTACGGGTCTCATTGCTATATTTAGTGGGGCTGCTAATGTCATTGGTGTGGGTAGGTTCATTGGAGATGTGATAGTGACTGGGTGTGCTATATTCACTGGGGCAGTGACAGGGGTGGGGAGGTTGACTGGGGTGGTGAGTGTTAGTGGAGAGGTCATGGATAGTGGACTGGTTATAGTTACAGGGTGCCCTATATTCATTGGGCTGGTTATATTAACTGCACTTGAAACATTTACTGGACTTCTCATGCTCATTGCAGCTGCCACTGTGACTGGGTTTGACATTGTCCCAGACGAAACAGAGGAAGTTATATTGAATGGAGTAGTAAGAGTCACAGGTGTCGTAGCAGCCGTGGAGGTTTGGCACAGGTTAGCAGCTTCTAAAATAAGAAGACAAAAAGACCTTTAGATTCTCAAAACCACAAATGAAATATCAAAAAATCTTCTAAATCAATTTTTTTTTAAAATCACAAGTCACGAGCATTTAATAAATTAAATAACATTTTTCCAACCAAGAAGTCAATATGACAGAGGTGTCTTCTGAGCACAGGACTGGGGAGGCAGGAACTCCAGAGTACTAATCTTGTCTCTGATACTAACTCCCTTTAGGACTTAGGCAAGTTGCTCAGCCTCTCAGTCTAGGATTCCCCCCACAAGGGGGGTCAAACTTACTTACCTACCTCACAGTGGTGGTGTGAGGATGAGTTAACTTCTGCATGGCACTCTGGGGGGCAGAGGCACCGCAGTAGGGCTAAGTATTCTCACTATTACTTCATGCAGTTCGTCTGAATTCTAAACGCTTTCCTGGGAAGAGCCAACCACCAGCAGGCGAGAGGGGCTGGTTTACACAGAGCTGGGCCGTTGGTTACACAGTATCGTATCGTACAATCAGAAAAATCCTCTCATGAGGCACATTGTAAGTAGTGGAGAGAGTGTGTACATACCGAATGGTACGTACTCTATAGCCTTCTCAAAGGTGAACTGACATTCTGTGAAGGTTTTAAAAAGCCGTTATTAGGGACTGATAAGCAAAGCTGTTTCATTAATTATCTGCTTATTTCAGTCTTAGAAAAATCATTTCTGCTAAATAAACCTGATTACAATTAAGTTTCTTAAGTATGTTAAAAAAAAACACTTCGCCCTTAAATCTATGCCCCACCCACTTTCCAACCCCACTCCCATTTCCCATATTTTTTATATATTAACTTAATAGGCTAGTTCAATCCTTATACAATATACTTGCACACATTACACATACCACCAAGCACACAGAAAAGGGTTAACCAGTGGCCCAGACAAGGAAACTTGCCAGTGAGCTGGAGGGCTCCTGGTCCTTCCTTCATCCAGCAATGGCTGGACACTTCTTAGGAAAAATTTCCCTTTAAAGATAACCCAACCCCACCCCCACAAAAATCAGCACCACCTGCTGGTTAGCCAGAGTACAGAACTTCTAAGAGGGATATGGGTGGGCTAGCAGTAAAGTGGCTAACAAAACGAAAAGGAGTAGACTAAAGCTAAAATGAATTTGGGGCTAAATTTGGTATTTGCACACTTGCTCTACAAGTGGGCCATGTCACTCAAAGTGTGGATGTTTTGTCCATGAAAGAGTTAATAAGCAGCCATTCCCTGGTTAATTCAATACAGGCTGCACAAATTACACACTTTATTATGTTCTTTTCTCTAACATTAGCCCCCACTACTTAAAGGGACACTGTCAATTTATTTGATGCCCTAAACTTATCAAGGTTCCCCTACTCTCTCAAATGTTACAAAGTTGAACATGGATACAGAGCTTTCTGACATCTACAGACTGTGTGCAACGAATGGGAACACAATAGCATTTTGTTTCATAGGGGTCAAAGGATAAGCCTAAACAGTTGAGTTATTATATAAGCAAAGTGAAATACAATATCTAATAGAAGAGGTGGTGGTAACATAGCTAATCAAGATGTATTCACTCTGATATTATCTTACAAAAAGTACTTTTTAGGGTCTTTATCAATCCTGACAGTGTCCCTTTAATATTACTTGATTAACATTTATGACCCCTTGACCTCTAAATAAAACGCTCTGAATATCATTTTTTCAACTAATAAGCAGCCACTTTATAATACTTATATTAACTACCCTAGTACAATATTCCTCCCCCACCCCCAACTCATCTATTCCCATCACTAGCAATTTGTCAAAACAATGACAAATAATTACATCTGGAAGACAGGAACAAGCAGCACTTGAGGAAGGCCTGTCTGGAATACTGCATTCTTTTTCTCCATTGCCACTGGATGTATGAAAAATGATGCTATCTCCACTATCTTTAGTGAAATCGTTAGATGTTTAGAAGGGATCTGAGGGAAGGGAGAGCAGCCACCCTACACAAAAGCAAAGGACGGAAGAAACTACAGGACATAGGACATTACAATGGAGCAATATATTCAAGAGATTTCTAACAAATTAAAAGTAATGGGGACTGGAGGAAAGGCAGGAGTTTATAAACCTGCCACAGGGTGAGGTGAAATATCCCAGAAATTAGAGATATGCTGACAAATACACTTATCTGAAGTAGCCCCACGACAGATCAGAAGTCAAAGCTCTGACCAGTAAGTTGAACAGCTATATTGAGCAATTAGTACTTTTACTGATTCTTTAACATATGCATAAGAGAAATTTTTCATCTATTACAATAAACTTTGGAACTGAGGCATTTTATGCTGATCCCAGAGCCCAGTGAATTACAATACCAACATCAAAACCATGAAGAGGAAAGAAATAAGCACTATAGTTGATGGGGGAAGAGGGGAAGAGATGCAGAGAGGCGAGAACAGGAAGGGTTATAGTGGGAAGATGGGACACAAAGGAAATGAATTATCCAATGATTGATAAAAGCGCAAAAGTGATGTGTCATCCAGCACTAAAAATGAGAATGTTTTTGAAAGAAAAAAGTAGACAAAAATGCAAGGACGTTAATGGCCAAATGTGGTTCTTAGACAACAAAGAAGGAAAGCTATTGAGCATCTACCCAAGAAACAAATTTGCCTCCAATTTTATACAAACACAGACCAAAGAAACCCAGAAAGATATACAAAAATTCCAGTTCTCCAACAAGGAAAAAAGTTATTCAGATACTTTATTGTAAAAAATAAAACTTTACTGGATTTTTTCCTGCATGTTTTACAGTCCACAAACTTAACACCCTTCACTATACATAGTATCTTACTTTGATTACTTGACATACTAAATTAAAACACTTTTCTACCTACATATGAGATACCATAAACCTCTTCTTACCTTTCTTCCTTGCCTTGACAGCTTCTTCCCACAATCTCAGTGTCTCTACCTGCTTCCCTGGCCAGCTGGTCACATGTTGCTGCTGCTGCTGCTGCTTCTGGTTACTGGTCTCTTCATTCATACATGCTACTCCAATCAAATAAAAATGCAAAACATAAAATTCACTTTGAGAATTTTTGTTTTGTTTCAAAATTCCTAAAGAGACACTCTTGGATACTAATACCCACTTATATTATTCTTCAGTTTGTTCAGATAGCTTCCTCCAAAGCTCATCTCTTCTATGACTAATGACCATATCAGCCAAAAGATAAGAAACAAACACAAAACAGGAGAGCAGGGATGCTGGAGAACCCCAGAACAAACAATCCAAAAAAGTTCTTTACTATTTCAAAATGCTGATGCCTTTTAAAGGGAATTTAATGAACAATTGTTAGGCTTAATCAATCTGTTTCTCAAAATGTTTAACTCTGCTTTTTCTTGACCATAAGGAAGCACATTAAAATTCAACTTTAATTTAAAATACTCCTAATAAAATGAAAAACACTTAGATAATTTGATTTATTCACTTCATATAGGCTTTAAAATAAGTTAAATTAGTCAAGTTTAATACGCATATAAAGTGTTTCATTCATTTTTAATCATCTGTCTTTTGAGGATCTGTTGTTTCTGCTGAGTATCTCAAATATAAAACAAAGTCAAGAAAAGTTCTATTTCAAGTGACTACAGAGATCTTAAAGAAAAGAAGCCTGTACAAATGCAAAATTATTTAGCAGTGGCAGCAGCAAGCAACATCATCAAAAACTGGTGCATGGGAAACACTAAATCTCCAAACCTTAGACTTTGACAAATAAATCAGTTTCATTTTTCTTCAACTGGTTTGAGGCGGGAAATGGTTTTGTCATAACTTTTCAACTGTCCTGGAGGTATGAGATCTCAGTTCCTATTACAATCTCCTCTGGTAATCCAGCTCTATTTGCCTGCCTATACCCATTCTAGAGAGACAGAGACTCTTACCTTTTCACAGAGATGAAATTTTTTAAGTTCACTGAGAAAATTTTAAAAAGAAAAAAAAGTACAACTCCAGAAGCCTTAGTTTGCTTTTAAAAAAGGTTATTTTTTAAGGCTGTTACCTTAATACAATCAGGTAGTGATCAATAGTATATTGGAATTTCTTTTACTTTTAAAATAGTCACCACTAATGAGGATAAGCAGCAAGACAACAGTTACTTTCTGCTCCCTGAGTTTTAATACATTGAGACTTTTCATTCCAGTGCCTGGGAAAAATGATTCACTGGAAAAGAGTGGTCAGACAATTATGCTATTTCTAACATGGGCATACATAACAAATGAGGCTTGCAAATCAATGTGGACAAACATAAGATTTGAAAGTAATGGAGCTCCTGAGCCAGTGTTTCTTGTGTATAGGTTGGAAATGTCTAACATTATTACACTCCTCTTCTGAGGCACCCTGGGAGATTTCAGTAAAAAGCAAAAATACTAAAGTTGACAAAGCATGATTTGAACATCTTTGGTACCTTATTTAAAAAGCAATTTAAAATATATATAGCATAAAAAAGTTTCACCTACTTTTATTGATGCCTTGTTTACATGTATTACAGTTGATACTTTGGCTCTGCCCATGTGTCTTTAAGTGGCTGGTGATATACGCTGCACTCAGAAGTTTACCACAGATATTACAAGATACCTTTCCTTCATGGCGAACCATATGCGTCCGCAGTCTGTCTTTGGTGGCAAAGGCAGCAGTGCATGTCTGCATGAGGGAGGAAAACTTTTTTTAAATATAGACTATCCTGTTCCACTCATTTCGAAGCACGCTGTACTATCTATGTGTTACTATGCCCACATTACTCAGACAGATAGAACTATTAATATTTTGCCTATTAGTGTCATAAACGGTGATTTTAAATCTTTCGTGGATGTTAGCCCCTTCCACTTCAGGGAAAGGGAAAAAAATTCCTCTTTTGGCTTTTTCTTTGAATTCAAGTAATTTGTACTTATTCCAACTTGTTTGTAGTGACTAATCAATCACATTAAGTCAAAGACTTTCAGCAACAAACTAGAATAACTAATGCCTAAAAAGTCTTTTGTTTTAGCTTTCAGTATTTAATTTTCTTTAACTGTTATAATTTTTTTATGTTACACAAAATCATTAGCTAACTATCAATCAATCTCTCACAATAGTACAAAGGAATATTTTTTAAACCTGGTAAGAAGAACCAGTTATTAAAAATTTGGAGAAAATTCAGGTTATTTCTTCACAAATCTCAGTTACTAACTCAGAAATTCATTTTAAACCCTCTTTACATCCTTCTCATCCAAATGTAAACTGACCTTTGTAAGGTAAGGTATTTTTCTACTAATAAAAATGGTGTTTCCAAAGTAAAGGGACAACTGCTTGACAAAGGTAAAATATTTCAGTTTTTAAAAGGCCTTGTATCACAGAAATAGAAACTGTCTTTTTAAGTTATTATTAAACTAGCATTTAAATGGACCACATTATTCAAGTTGGTAATTTCCAGACCATTCAGCATCTGAGAGATGTGATTAGCTTATACTTTCTAGATCATGTGCATTAACTGACATACTAAGGATAAGTCATTTTAACTCTTACTTGGCATTTGAAGGGTCTCTCTGTTGAATGGACATGTTTTACGTGACAGCTTAAGTGGTCAGGCCTGTGAAAGAGAAAGGTACAACATGTAATGGAACACAGAGACGGCACCAACTGTGATGCTTATATTATGCCTTTTGCCTTTGGAGAGGGGAGAGATGAAAAGTGGTATCTGTAGTTTAAAGAAAGTTGACAGCATTAATGATACTTTCCTTTTCACAAATAAAAACTTTCCTTACTAACCTGTGAAGACTGTCTCTTCTGCAACATCAAATTACACTAAATCCTTATCCTACACAGTTAAAATATGGCCAAAATTATAGCTCTAATAATATGTGACTATAAGGATATATCTATACTAATTTTAAAGGTTTTGAAAACTAGGACCATAGGACTTTAGAGTTGGAAGGAACCTTAAAGTTCATTTCATCCAAGAAAAATTAGTGCAAGTCTCAGCATTCAGACAGGAGGAAAGAAGTATTTTCCCAAGTACCTTATCAAGAGTTAGAAAAGCTCCCCCTCCTCTGGAGGAACGCTTCCTTGGCTTACACAGTCTGTAGGTCCTATACCCAGACATTCAATTGCCATGGCAATATATACTTTTATACTAAGTTCAGGGCTGAATCTACCAGGGCACCTCCTAAACAAAGTAAGATGCTGACCACCAGATGCTGACTGGAACCAGTGACCTAGATATACAAGATCTCAGTACCTATCATCAATTTCATGTGGTAATCCAAGTTTACCCATACCCGTTATTAAAATAACCCCCCTCCCCCATCTTCAGGGAGACAAAAATGAAGTTCACTGAGAACATAGGTTTAAAAAGAAAAAAACCCAGTACCTCGAGAAGCCTTTCCCACAAACACTGCAAGTATATGGTTTGGTGATGCCTCCTTCATGAGACCTCACATGGTAAGTCATCCGATCCTTCCTCTTGAAGCGCTGATTGCAAATAGGACATTCAAAGGGTTTCTCATCTGAATGAGAGAGCTTGTGCCGGTTAAGGTGGTAGACATCTCGAAAGGCCTTCCCACACATCTCACAAGCATGGTTCTTCTTGACTGGCTTACTGGGCTTCTTGACTGTCTGTGTCACTGGCATAACAGTGGAACTGGCACTGCTGCTAGGATTAGTGCCGGAGGAAGATGTAGTGACCGTTGACAAGATGCCTGCGATGGTTGAGACCAACGAAGTTCGGCTGTTGTCTCCGGCGATGGTGGAGATAAGGGGTACCACTGTGGTAGGGGTTTTCTTTTGCCGTGACACTAACTTTATCCCAGTGTGGCAGGACTGATGGCGTCTCAGGTGGTAGCTGTCCCTGAAAGCTTTACTGCAGTAATTGCACACAAAGGAGGTTTTAGGTTTTTCTTTTTTAATCCCAATGGCATCCTTTAATGTTTCTGGTGGTGCCTGAGGTTTCTGAGTTATTGGTAATGGAAGCAACGGCTTCTGATCAGGGGGCTCCACAGCAGAGCTCAGGAGGGGCAGCAAGCTGTTCTGTGCTGCCTGCTGTTGGTGATGGGAGGCTTCATGGGCCTAAAACCAAACATTTACACTTAAGAAACACAACCACTCACAACAGCCTTCAAAATTCAACATGCTCCGGACAACACAAACCCAAGGAAAAAAATGGAAGACCTTGAAAACATACTCTCTGTAATAGGGGTTAAGCAAACCTGCAGTAACTCAGAAACCCCAGTACACAGCATTTAAATGACCATATAGTACACAGACTTTTGTTGTTCCTGAGCTAAAGTTGCTCTCACTTTTAAACAGCTGACTCAACTACCAGACTACCTTAGTTCAGAAGGGGTGCACTAACTGATAAAGCATCTTGGCATTATTCTGTCAGTGCTAAAGCCAAGTTTAAGTAACTTATCCAAAAAACTATCTTTGACCACTGCATGGTCAAAGATGGGTTAAAGACAAAAACCATAAAAAATTTAGATTTCCCCTTTTAGTCTGTATTTCTGCAGAAGTTCTTGTTTTTGTTAAAATATTAGACAAGTGCTTTGTTCTAATATACATTCCTCCTCATTCCTCTATCCCAAAAAACAACCTTCCATAAAAACTGAGGAATAGGCTGCCTAGAAATTTCCATCAGCTATAAAGCCTAACTTTCCCTGTGGATCAACTTGTTGGTATTTGTTACCGTGTTGGTTTTGATTTTGCCAAGATTCATAGTATCACCATGCTAACAAATACTTCAAGATATGATGGGTTAATTTCTGAAACAGTTTTTCTAATATGTTTCCCTTTATCACATATTATCTGAGACTTAGGCAATGGTTCCAAACTCCAAAGTTTAGGTTTCCATATTCCTAGGAGGACACAAGCAACCAGAGTTAAAGACCCTAAAAAGTTCAAGCACAGTGTACAGGCCTTTTTCCACAGCCTGACTTTAGAAACTTATTTATCCTTCTCTCAACCTACAATCACAAATCCTGCAGTCATTTAGCTAGCCTCCTTCAGGATAGAAAAACAAAGACATGTAATCACACATTCATATGCATGCATACAATTTCTCCCCAAATGATAAGAAGAATACCCACTATTACTCCCTGTTTATTTGATGACAGTGCCAAAGCTAAACTTAAAATCAGTGTCCCACATGACCACACAGTGTGATTATCCACAGACTTAATTTCAATTAGTAGGTTTAGTACCTTTGACTTCACCTCCCTCTGAGTCCTGGGAAGCTCTCAGAAACTTTGTATGTACATCAGTTCAGGGCATCTCTGGACTTAGTGTTCGTACTGAATTACAGCATACTTTTTTATGGAGTTTCTCTTGGTCTCTATATGAGATTTAAGAATCTCATTGGGTGACATTGCAAGAAGCCTAAAGAGATCTGTAGCCTAATCCTACCCTTTTCCCAATCGGATTCTAAGATTCCCAAATCTATGTACAGTATACAAATAGTTAACATCTGAAGATTGGTCAAGATACACAATTTCAAAACCATCTGACAGATCAGATAGTAGAGAATACAAATCTTTTGGACAAGGTTCAGATAGTTTAGAGGCATTTTTCAATACTAAAGAACCATTAGGATGGCTGAGCCCTAAAAGCACTTAGTACTATTTTATCAATATAGATAGCCATGTAAATACTTTCACAGAACTGCTGAGGCTCACTTTCAAAAGCATCCTAAGAGTTCCCTTAATCATTTCTTAAATGAAATTATCAAGAATGTCCCTACTATTGAACAAATCACTCCTTGATTTCCAAGATCCTCTATGAGAAATCTTCTTAATGAAAGAACTGGCTCCTTTCCCCCCCTCCCCCGCCAATATCAGCGGTAGGGACAGACTAAAGCAACAATTGCTGACTATGGTAAGGTACACTTAAAAAAAAAATCCATCTGCAGGGCAGGCTTTTATTTGACTAGAATCATCATCAAATCAAAGTTTCAATTTTTTCCCCCCTTCAACTGTGGTGCTTTTAACCCCTCCCTGAGCTTTCCTTGTCTCCAGTTGGTGAGAAACAAAACAAAAATGTTATTTCATCACTCAGGGTGGTAGGATATGGCACCGTGAAATCTCCAGTGCCAGAGGGTAAAAGATTTTGTACTGAAACAAATTAGCATCAGTGAGTCATATCTTGAATGTCCTGTTAGGAGAATCATCCATCAAACATTTTAACAGCTATGGCTTTCACTTTCTACCCTGTATCTGGAAAGTAAGCAGGTGTTAAATTGTTTTAAAATATAAATGCGATAAGATGCTAATGGAAACAAACAATGTAATTTACTCCTTCATTTCCTCAATGGAAATCATTTAAAATCTAAACAGGGCAGACCTATTCAATACCTTTCAACAGAAATTCCTGAAATATTTTCTATATCCAGTCTCTCTCCAAATCTATATTAATTCGGTTTTCTCATAATTTAATGAAAATTATATGAACAGCCAAATTCTGGACCAAAAATTTATTTCTCACACTTGTCTATGAGGTAAGATATCTGCTTTTAAAAAAGCCTGAAATAATTTTATGTGCGAAATCACATAAAATCTATCAATAAATAATAGTTAATCAATGATCTTACATGAAATTTGTCCAAGGAGAGTAAAATTTTAAATATTATATGTTTCAAGTAGTAATTAACTTTATAAATATTAATAATTAAGGATTTCCCCCAATACAAGGTACTTCTTATTTTCACAATCTCTAATTAAGTTTATATAGTCATCTAAATCATTCATCATTATCAAAACTACTCCAGAGGCCTATTAAACACATTTTTAATGAATGTCTGAAAGGTTTTTCTAGAGAGGATATTTGTCACTTTTAATACCACCTGGACATTCAATAGTTATATATTATTTCTTCTTTAACAAAACATTCACTATATTTTTTAAAATGTATATAGCACATACTGACTACCAAATTCATCAAAATGTAATAAAGTAAAGCAGATCAGATTGGGTGGGAGACAAAGAGTTTCAGGAGTCCCATAATTTTGAAAACTTCAATTTCAAGAAGCCTGTGTTTATAAAGCTAAAAACAAACAAACAACCCAACCTCAAACTACCCACAAAACACAGCTTTGCAGATATCAAACACTTTTTTTTTAAATTAAAAAAGGAAAAAAAAAGACTACGGATAATGTGTTGGGATTCTCCAGCTCTCAGATCAAGACCACTGAGGTGGGTAGAGTGGTTTAGAGAATACATTTATTAAAAATTCTACATCCGTTCCTGGTTAACTCAGTAAAAGGGCTCAAGAGCTCCAGGAGTCTGGGGTTTCACGAAGTTATTCAAAGAAGGAAAATAACAGAGAAGTGGGAGGAACGCACTTTAAAGTGATGAGTTTCCTGCCCTCTTTCTATTCCGAAGTTTCCCAGTGAGCTCATCAGAACTGCCCACTAAACGCTTCGTTTGTAAATTGGAATGAAACAGAAAAGTAAATAAATAAAAATCCATTCCAGGGCATCCAAACAGGGTCATCATCTCGGTTCTCGGACGAACAGCATCACCCCCCCTTCTCTCCCCCGCCCAAGTAAAGCCAGTTAGTAAATCGGCCATACAAATGACTTTCACGGTTTCTCGCGGAAAGCGGGTGGCTTCGGGAAAGAAAGAGAAGAAAAACACCCCAAGGGGTGACTCATCTGGGGGCTTTGCAAGCGGGATCTTTCCCAGTCTCCTTCCCTTTCTTTCTCTGGCGCTCCCCGGGTCAGAGGAAATGTGCGCGGTCAGAGACAAGGGCTCCAGTAGGAGTGGAGGGGTCGCTCCATCCAGGACCCTGGCCCCATCCCTCGCCTCCCGGGGGTGGGGGGGGGATTCCCCAGACTGAGTGGGAGGGGGGGGGCTGAGAAGGCTGCAGGAGGGGAAGGGGGTGTCAGCTGCGGTCAAGTCCCGGTGCAGGGGCTTTCGTAAAAGGACAATTCCAAATCCAGTCGATAAGTTCAGAGACACAGACACTGACCACAGAAAACCCCTCCAACTAGGCAAGTGCCGGGAGGGGAGAGGACAGGGGGTACCAGGGGGCCCAGGAATACCCCTTGCACACTTGGGGATGGCCTGCGCAGAGGGGGGGGGTAGCAACAAAAAAGAGGGAGCACAGAGAGAAGGGAAAGAGAAAGGAGAGCAGGCAAAGGGGAGAGGAGAAAAGACGGGCCGGGAAACTTGGGCGGGATGAGGGACTGGGGGGGCACTCGGTCCGCACTCCCCCCGGGGTCCTGGGGCGCTACTGCCGCGCGCCCTTCCCTTCCCTAGGGCAGCGGCCCGGCTGGCGGACGGGTGACAGCCGGCCGACCTCCTCCCTTCCCCTTCGGAGCGGGAGGGAAAGGGGGTGAGTGGCTGCGGGAGGCCCAGGGGGGTCACCCCCAGGCCGCGGGGGGCCCCCTCCCCGCCTGGGCACACGCACACACACCCTCGCGCCCCGGGAGGCGGCCTCTTCACACCTCGGTCGCCCCGCGGCTCCGGGGCGGGCTGGAGGAAAAACAAAGGGGGATTAGAGGCCGGGGCCCGGCCCGGCTGGGGCCGGGGCGCGGAGCCGGCAGGCAGGCAGGCAGGCAGGCGAGCGAGCGGGCGGGCGGGGAGGAGGGGAGGAGGAGCGCCCGCCCGCCGCCCGCCCGGGGCCCGGCCCCCCTGCGCCCCCCCGCCCCCCGGGGGGGCCCCCAGTACCTGGAACAGGAACGCGGTCCAGTTGGCCTCCATGGCGGCAGCGGCGGCGGCGGCCGAGCCCCCTCCTCCCCGCTCCCCCCGCTCGGGGAGCCTCCTCAGCCGGAGGAGGCGACAACAAAGCGGCGGCGGCGGCGGCGGCGGCGGCGGCAGCGGCGGCGGCTCCTCAACATGGCAGCGCCGAGCGCGGCCACTTCCGGTAACCTCCGGGACGCACCACCGCGGCGGCGAGCGCGGGCGGGAGGGGAGCCCCGGCGGGGCCGCCGCCGCCCCCGGCCCCCGCCGCCCTGCCCGCGCCCCCCCGCCGCCCGCGCGCCCGAGAGGGGCGCCCTCGAGGGCTGCCCGTTGGGGGGTCGGGCCCCCGGCGGGGGGGCTGGGGTGGGGCCGGGGGCGGGGAGGCGCCGCGGCGTCCCCCCCCGCGGGGGTGTGGGATGCTGCGGTCCGCGGCTCAGGCAGCGGGAGCAGGGGGAGGCTCAGGAGAGAAGATGGAGGACGCCAGGGTCTGGCGCTGCCCCGCGGGGCGCAGGCCAGACGGCCGCTCGCTCCCAGCCGCAGACCCGGCGCGCAGCCCTCTCCCTCCCCGCGCCGCGCCCCGCTCCGCCCTGACCCTCGGCGGAAGCGGAGTCCGGGCCCCCGGCGCCGGCGGCGGCTTAGCCCGGAGGCGCTCCCGCCCACCCCCCGCCCCAAACTGAGGAAACCCCCTGGCCCTGGGGGCGCCCGGGGCCTCAGCCTCCCGCGCGCGCTGACACGCGCAGACACGCCAGCGCGCCCCAGGCTGCAACTGCAGCCTAAGCCGCCCGAGGCCTGGGTGGAGGAGGCAGAGCCGCGCACCGCCCCGCGCTGAACCGCTCGGATTTGGGGAAGGATGCTCGGCTTCCCGCGCCCGCTGCTTCCCTCCACTTTGGGAGCAAAGGCAGCACTTGATTGGGGTGCTGGGTCAGGGCCCGCCGCTCGTCCCCCACCTCGGGATGCCACCCTCGAGTTGGCTGCAAAAGTCGTTCCTGAACTTTTCCGTCTACTCACCCCATCCTGGAGGTGTGACATTCCACCACCGCCACCCCTTCCAAAAATAAAAATAAAAGGGGGAGAAAGTGGAAGAGAGAAGAGGAAGTGAGCCTCGGAGTGCCTTGGGCTATAGCCTCGGGCCAGCCCGGCCCCACTCCGCTCCCCCCCCCCATATCTTTGCACTGACCCTGCTCAGGACCAGGTGTGAGGGTACCCCAGGCTCTGTGCAGTCCCGAGCCCGCATATAAAGAGGCCCAAGTTGGGACTTGGACTTCTTAAATTAAGATTCGCCTCTGTCCTCCGTCCCCTATTCTTGAGGATCTTTCCCAGAACTTTCTCTTTCTTTTAGTTAGCTGGCGACAGAACTGAGAATATTGGAGACAAGCTATTGTTGAAAAGTGTCTCGAAGCTTCTGGGTAGGGAAATGAAGGGGCAGCGTGTTTTGGTGATATTTTAATAAACTAAAGAAAAATACCTCATTTTTCAAATGGCTACATTATTTCAAGACCTACATCGTTCATACTAATTGCCTTTTTACTTCACATCTATTACTTCTGGATACTCTCATTTCCCCAGGCTCCAAGTTAATCCTTTCCCCCAACCCATACCCTCGCTGTTGGAGGATTAAATACAGTAGCAGAATATTACATTTAAGAATGTCGAGAAAGTAAGAGGGATAGTAACAATTTGACAGCTCGTGCTTCCTCTCCATCTACCACACATGTACAGCCTTCTTTCTCCTTCCTTTCCTCAGTCACCAGAGAAAAGGGGCAGGAAAATGCTGATCTAGTTTCTTTTGGAGGAGATTCCCCATTAGGCACCGCCTGCAGCCCTTAGGGATAGATGATTAGGTTTAGCTAAGAAAATAGACAGCAGCTAGGTTCACTGGGCGCTGCAGGTGACACACAAGGGCAGGCCCGCCTGAGACGAGAGGGGCCAGAAAACAATGAGCTATGGAGTAATCAGAGACTCCAACAGTTCCCTCAGCTGAATTCCCTAACTGACCCCCAGGGCCCCTGCACATTCATCATTTCAAGGGTCTCACATTTTGAGAATGACTACCCCCCCATCTCCATCCCTCAACTTGTTCGGGAAACAGAGGCTCTTGTAGACAAGGACTAGGGAGAAATGAGAGAACAGGGGTGCAAGCACAACGAATTAAAATAGCTCCTACATAAAGACATTTGAAAGTCTTGATGAAATCCTGAACATTAAGTGATCCTCAAGTCTTTTTTTTTTTCATTCTTGTGCTGCAAGTCACCTCTCCTTTCCACCTCAATAAGTTCCCCCTACCTCCTCAAATCCTCTCTTTAGAGTTGTGTTCTCCTTCCCTTCCTACATCCATTAAGCCAGGGGTGAAATTGAACCTTCAAGATATGAAAATTAGCACTTAATGATGGCCGTTATCCTAATGATAAAGCAGTCTCTCCTGAATTGATTCACACTCTCCAGAATTTCTTATCATAGGATCTCTAAACCTTCCTCAACAATCATTCTAACAGCACCTCAGGGGAGGGGTTTCCCCCCCACAAGCAGGAAACAGAGGTTAAGTGAAAACAGCCGAGTTCTCATTACCTCAGAGCTGGGATTCAGAAGCAAGAACTTTTGACTTCTTATCCTCTGATAAAAAGTGCCTAGTTCTACCCTTCATCCAAACAAACCAGAACCAAAGAATCCCTCAGTCCTGAAATCCTCCCATTTCCCCTACCTCCAAAGAAAAAACCAAACCACTTTCCATAATCAGGTGATGCTTTAGAAACCATGATTCCAGAAAGAGAAAGGAGAAATTCCAAAACGTCAGCCTTGCAAACAAGAGCCAAAAGCAACCAACCCCCGCAGCTACAGCTGCCACTAGAAATATATACTGAAACCAGGTCATGAGCTCCATTCCCAGAAGAGTCAGCTAGCTTTGCTCTTTTCCATAGCTGCAGACGACATATCCAACCCCAGCCAGCTGTTCCACGAAAAAGTATGAATGACTTAGCACAACAAATCCAACCCCACTGATGAAAATATGTTAGATGTGCCATGCCCCACTGGTGGCATCTTTCATATTGACAGTTAAGTTAGAAATGTTGAGCATCCAAGTAAAAATCCTTGAAATTCTTTTTCCCTCCCCAAACCCCAATTCAGCTCTATTTACTACCTTTAATGAAGAGCCCAGGTCCCAGTCTATTCCCCTGCCAAAATGAGTTTAGTAAGGTCTTTCTGTGCCCACTCTGTTCCAACCAGTTCTACTTACTGTCAAGACCACTTAACCTATTGTTGAACTTTCTATGGAAGAGATCTATGTAGGTAGAGGGCTTCTGTGGAAGAGGCTGTCTTGGCAACACAGATGCTTTTTGGCTAGGACAACGAAGCCCACCTCCCCAGAGCTGTGTTAATCAATTTCCATCTTCTTTGTTCATAACTTTGGACTATTGTTCACTTGTCCCTCTTCCTCATCTCTTATCAGTTACAAAGGGTGCTGTCTCTTCCATCTTCAAAACATTTCTTGCAACTCTCCCTTCCTCTCTATTCCCATTGCCACAATCCTAGTACAGATCCTCATTACCCACCTTCCCCCATTAATTCAAGTTTCTCTTCTCTTTCTCCCTGTACTTCATCCTTAACTACATGCACTCTGTTTCACTGAAACTAAATAGCTTTCAAACAAAGACAACACATTTCCATGGCCTTTGCTCAGACTGTTCTCTAGATTTGGAATGCGCTCTACCTCTCTTTATCTGTTGAGATTCTACCTGTACTTTAAAGCTCCTTGCAAATGCCCCCTTTTCTCATGAAGCATTTTCTTAACCCCCCAGTTAACGACCTCCTCAGACCTTTTGTTTTGTAACTCCAATAACACGACCTTTTGTTTTGTAACCCCAGTGAATATAAGATTGTGTATGATAGCTACCTGTGTTGGTGTCTTATCCTTATATCAGACTGTAATCTCTTTAAGGCAAAAACTATCTTATCAAAACTTTATTTGCAAGACCCCCCCCCACAGTCTTAATGCTTATCAGGTACTTAATTACCATGGAACTAATATTTTTTCATCCCTTATACTTATAAATCTATCTGCCTATGATCTTTGATCTGTGATTTTAACCTACAGTTAAAAAAGGGGAGAGGGCACCTTACAATCCCTTGCCCTGGACAAATATTGCTTTTGAGATTAGTGAATCCCAGTTCTTGGTGAGTTTGGGACTACTAGTGTATTTTATTTTATTATTTGATTTTGCATCTATTATCTCCTTCCTGCTGCCCCTAAGCCCACAGGACAATTAAAAATAAATAAAACCCTCATAACATACATATTGGTCATGTCTGTGTGTATACAAACACATACATACACACCTCATTCTGCATTTTAATTTTCATAGGATGTGGGTGCTGTGCTTCATCTTTCGTCCTTTAGACTGAAGATTTATTATTCTATTGATCAGCATTCTCAAGTATTTCAAACTGTAGTTTATCTATAATGTTGCTTACTTCATTCTGCATCAGTTCATAGCAGTCTTCCCAGTTTCCTTTGAAACTTTCCATTCAATCATTTATTATTGGCACAATATTATTCTCACTTTCTCCAACTAAATGACAGCTATCTCCCTTTCTAAACCTCTAGGCACATCCTAGAGATTAATAGCTAATGATACATTACCAAAGGTAGGTCTACATTCAGACTTTCAGATTTTCTAAAAACACTAATACTAAGAAACATTGGAAAACAAGCTATAGGAAGTTTCTACTTTGGAAAGGATTTTTAAGGTACTAATTGCACTAAGAATTTGGATTACAGACTCGGAATTCTAAGAAGTGGAAAGAATAACAGTTCCATCTGGGACATCTCCTAAAAAAACAAACAACCTCCCCACTCTCCACCCCACTATCCTAGACAGATGAGATTATCTTATTTCACCTAGGTTCCAACCAGGTGAGCAATGTGTACTGAGGATTTAGCTGAAAAGTCGGACTAATTCTTCATGCGGAAAACCTCGAACTGTGACAGACAGAGCCATTATTACACAGAAACTCTAAAAGTCTGCAATGTTGGGTGATAAGACCAAAAAGGATCAGTCAACAAGAAATGTGACCCTTCAACTTCTGCCTAAATTCCACAAGAATAGGAATGAAAAAGAAGCTAGCTTTTCATGGTCTCACTGGACCAAGAAACACCTCACCCAGTGAAAAAAGCAGAAGCAAATCCCACCATGGGTAGTCACCACAGTGAGCCCCAGGGCTGCTTGCCTGTGGTCAAAATGGGCAGAAGTCCTGCTTGTGTTTCAATTCTACTGCCTGGGGTGTCATCACTAGCTGCTTCTGTTTCTATCAAATCTTCCATACCTCTGGGAGGAAGCCAGACTAATTTTTCCTGAGCACATTCAGATCATAAACTCCTTAAGAGCAGCAATTATCGGTACTTAGCCATCAGACTGGACTTCTACCCTTCCCCTTATAACCTGGAGCTTTCAAAAGGTGAGACTAGGGGCTCCCTAAGAACAGGAACCATGTTTTCCAATTAGGGCACTACAACTCCTCCCCAATAGATAACTGGTCCAAGGATATGAAGTTTTCAAAAAAAAGAATCACGAACTATGAACAATCACATGAAAGAATGCTCCAAATCACTAACAAGAAAAAGGTAAATCACAATGATAAAACCATTGGGTTTTACCTCACTTCCAGCAAATTGGCAAAGATGACAAAAGGTGAGAATGGTCAGGGTTGAAGGAATTGTAGAAAGACAGGCATACTAATGCATTGCTGATGGAACTATGATTTGGTATAGCCATTCTGGGAAGAAATTTGGAAATATTTAAACAAAGTGACTAAAATATTCATACCCTTTGACTCCACTGTCAGGCATATACTCCAAGGAGATCAATGACCAAAAAGAAAGTCGAACATATACCAAAATATTTATAAGAACACTTTTTTTTTTGGTTGTTGCAAAATAAGTAAAAACAAAGTAGATACTTCTTTGATAGGCGACAGCTAAACAAGTTGTGGTATCCAAAGGTAATTATTATTCTGTAAGAAACAATGAATCTTATGAATATAGAAGCATGGAAAGACTTACATGAACTGATGCAAAGTGGTGTTAGCAGAACCAAGAAAACAACATACACTACAGCTACAGCAATGAAAATGGAAAAAAAAAACCATAAATCAATAGAAGATAAATGTTGCAAAATCACAAAGAACAAGCACAGCCCCCCAAAAATAAGTTATGAGAAGACATATCTTCTCCCTGTGTATATGGGGTGGTCCCTGGGTATGGAACATTGCAACAACAACAACAAAAGTCAGATTTTTTTTTTCCTTTTCTTCCTCTTTATCATTAAAGAAACTTTCTTATAAGGGAGGGTTCTCTGGGAAGAGAAAGGGGAATGGATATAGAGGGAAATATGGATGTTGTAAAAACAAAAACAAATCATTAGAAATCTTTTTTTTTTTAATTACTCCCCTGTGAAGGAAACCATGACTTCCGTACCCTCCACTTCCAACTAGGATTTCCCAGTCCTTTTTTGCTATTCTCCCTAGCAGTTAGTACAAAGTGTTGTACTCAAGTACTCATTACATGTCAGCACTAGAAGTGGCACCTCCCCCCCCCCCCATGAGCAATTGTTAGGAAATTGGATGTATTAATCAATTTACCTAAGGAGACTAATTTGACTCTCTCCAATCAACTCTGCTTCTGGCCACTGATAGCATGGAATAAGCCATTAAACAGTGACAAAGTACTATTTCAACTTGTGATGAAGCCCACTGAAATCTAACCAGACATTTCCACCCCACATTCAAAAGATAGAGAGGAGTCTTATTTACAACATCAAATTAGAAAGTAGGAACTGCCAAACTTCCAGGACATTATCATATGATTAGTGTTTATTGGGTGCCTACTACATGCCCTAAAGGTACAATTTCATCCTTTGTATACCTACTTCCAACTATTGCAAATATCCTAAGCCTCCAGCAGAAGGCTTGGGAAATGTTGCCTAGTGGGCAGAGGAATAAAATTTGGTTAGAGCACTAATCGAGTCAAGGTTGCAAACGCAATCCCTGCACAGATCAACAGCTCCTAACATCCCCACTAGCTATCATCCAATATCTCTCTGCCCTTTCTCAAGCAAACTTTTTAATAAGCTAATTTATTTTTAGTTTTTAACATTCACTTCCATAAGTTTTAAATTTTCTCTCCCTCCCTCCCCTTCCCCTCCCCAAGACAGCAGGCATTCCCATATAGGTTCTACATATACATTTGAGGCAAACCTCTGGTCTGCACCCTGTACCTCCACTTTATTTCCTTTTAAATCCTCTATAGTCTGGCTTCCAAACTCATCATTCAACTAAAATTGCTCTCTCTCCTGAGTTACCAGTTTATCAAATCTAATGGCCTCCACTTAGTTTTCTTCCCTCTTGACTTCTACATATTTGACAATTGATCATCCTCCTTCTGAATAGTCTCCTTTAGGTATTTGTGACACTACTTTCTGCAAGTTCTCCTACCTTTCTGACCACTCTTTAGTCTTCCTTTGCTGGAGAATTATGCCATATCCACCAAGTATGGGTTTGGGCCAAAGCTCTGTTCTGGGCTCTCTCCTCTCTCTGTACTTTCACTTGGTGACTAACCAGTTCCCATGGGTTTATTATGCTTATGTAGATGACTTCCAGATCTGCATATTTAGTCTGTGTCTAATGAACTCTAGTCCCACATCACCAACTATCTATTGGACATTTCAAACTACATGTCCTGCGTCAGACCATCCACATCAAAACTTATTGTATTGTTCCACATACTCTTCTTTCTCCTGAACTTATTATTGCCAAGAATATCACCATTCTTCCAGTCACCCAGGTTTACAATCTATGTTACCCTGGACACTTTCCTCTCACCCCACATGCCCCAATTAGTTGCCTTATCTTGTCATATATAGATAGGATAAATATCTCGTCCATCCCCTTCTCTCTACTCACAGCCACCAACCTAGTTCAGGCTCTCATCACTTGGATTATTCTAACAGCCTCCTCCTACTTGGTCTCCCTGCTTCAAGGGTCTTCCCACACTAATCTAGCATTGGTCTGACCTTGCCACTCTCCCACCTCCCCTATTAAAGAACTCCAATAGCTCATTGTTACTTCTAATATTAAATACAAAACTCCTGTCTTGTACTTAAAGCTCTTCACAACCTAGCCTCTTCCTACCTTTCCAATCTTTTGATACATTATTCCCTTTCACATACTCCATGGGGTCTAGCTATACTGATCTACTTGCTATTCTTCATGTAGGAGACTCAAATTATCTCACAAGGCCTCCTTTTCATTGACTGTTCCCCCATACTTGGAATATCATACCTGTTTCTTACAATCTTTGGTTTTCTTCAAAACTCACTTTACTTTAAATCACCTTCTAAATCAGGCCTTTCCTCATCTCCATGGCTGTTACTCCCTCTTCAGTACTATCTTGTATTTTGCATATATTCTATAAATAAACGTACACATCCCTCCTCCATTAGAATGTAAGCTCAAGGGATTTTCTCACTTTCATCTTGCAGTATCTGACTTATAGTACTTAATAAATGCTTGATTGCTTTAAAGCCATAGACTATACCCCAAGAACAAAAGTCAAAAGTGGGTGGCTGCCACTTACTCCCATAACCAGAAGTCTCAAGGTACATACATGATGCACTGTATATACAAAGAGCAGAACTATTACTTGCTAATATCTATTACAACTCTCTTGAGTGTTTCACTGGGGTCTAGCACATGCAGATTGTCTCTGTAGGGAGACTAAGGAGCCTACTTCCAGAAGAGCTGAGATCACGAGTGAAAGAAATACCTTGACGTGACCTCAGAGCAAGGGTAGATTTTCTGTATCTGGTTCTGGCCTGCGAATCACATGATTAGGAGACTTTTTTTTTTTAATTGGCCTGAACTGGGATTGTCTTCAACATCTTAGTTGGCCTGAGTCATTCTCTTGAGCTATACTCTAGTGGTTCCACTCCTTTGCCAGTGGCATCTGGTGAGATAATGCTGTAAAGAGGTCTTGGCACCAGCTCTGGAGTCAGGAGGACCCAAGTTCAAATCTTGCCTCACTTGACACACTGGCTACATGACCTTGGGCAAGTCACAACCTCAATTGCCCTGCCTTCCCCCCTCCAAAAAAATAAGGTCTCCTGTGAGGCCATGTGGCTTTATAATACAGGCCTTGGTCTTTGGCTTCTGTGTGTCGTCCCCCGTCCCCCGTCCGTCCCCCCCTCCCCCCCCCCCCCCCCCCCCCCCCGTTATAGGTGAAGAGATCAAAGAGTGGGCATCTCAACATTCAGTATCTCAACAAAGTGTTTGGGTTTTACAGAAAGCTCAGCATTAGTGCCCAGAGGGGCAAGAAGACCTTCAGGACCAGGCCCAGGCCCAGTTGTGGCTGAGATTAAGGACTCATTTGGCAGTCATCTGGTGGTAAATTTAGCGGAACCAATGGTATGTAAAAAAATAAACCAAGTTTGAGCCTATTCTCTTAAAACCAAAGTGGGACAGGGGAGCATATATGCCTGAGGTGTTGAGGGGAAAATTTTATATTGTATTTTTGTTACTGTTATAACTTTAAACATCCCTTTGTAAAAGCTAATTGATATTTAGTGGTTAAATGTAACTGAGATACTTGTCACTGGCACTATGATGTAAACAGCCAGTGGAAACTTCAGCTGATGGCAGTAGAAACATGCTAAATCCTTCAGGGTACTCTTTCAGGGAGACATATAGCAGACCATCCTCTGGGAAAGAGAGGCCAGAGTCCTCTCCACAAGTGAATGGAGTGGGTATTCTGATTCAGAAGACTGTTTTCTGAGTCTCCAGATTTATATCAAAAATAAGACTACTGAAGTGCTGTGCTCATAGCTCCCTCATTTAGACCAGGTCATGAAATCTGGGTGCAGGTATTGGAGAGTAGGCCACAGGAAGGGTTTCTTCATAGTGCAAAGTGTTTAAATATCTTAGGCCAGGAACACTTGATGGGGGTAGGATGGATTGGCTATTAAAATTCTATGTGGCCACACCCACACCAACCATTCTTGGAGGTCACATCTCCACTCTGAAAGATCAAAACTGCCTGTGGTAAAGTAAGCACCACTCAGGCTTCCCTCTTTAACTGCGTGAAGACAAACTCTGTGCCTAAAGAAGAGAAAGATAAAGCAAGAGAAAGGGAGAAAGGGAGAGAGAGGAATTCAAGTGAAGTACAGCAAAGGGACTGGAGATCTTGGGTTTGTGAAGGATTTTGAGCTGGCAAACCCCAAATACTTCGAAGTAGGGGATTGGGGAGGAAGAAAGGGCCAGAACTGGAGAAGTCAATGGGGATTTTACCGAGCCTTGATGTTCTAACATAAATCAAACTCAGCTCTGCCAGGTAATAAGAGTGAAGGCCAGAGTTTGTCTCACACTCACTGCTCCTAGGGTTATTCCTCTATCTTCTCCCTCCACTCATCCTCATGCTTTCCTTTTCATTTCACACATCTTCTTTTCTTCCTTGTCTTTCCTCCTTGCATCTGGGGCCATCACCAGTTGTTCTGACCTACATCTTGACACCAGACTCCAATGACTGGAGGACAGTGCTTCACCAAATCCAATTCACTTGCAAGTCAAGACATCACCCTCCTGATGTCATTGGTCCTCTTTAAGAATGAAGGATCATCTTTCCTCCTTGCTCTTTTCCATCCCAGTGGGCAGAGATAGCAACCTATTCCTTGTGGCCAAGCCCAATCACCTCTACTGGAGTACACAAAAGCCAACTTTATAAATTCTCATTCCAACATTCTGTCAGGAACCAGGTGCTGAGTGCTTATGACAGATAGCCAAGAGCCAATCCAGGCAGCCAAACATTTGAGCACCTACTGAATGCAGCATTGTGAATTTCACCCAGCCACTATGGAGACAGGGATAGAGCTAGAAAACTTGCCTTTGTAAGGTTTACACACTGGTTGGCAGGACAACACAACAGAACTTCTCAGAAAGGCAGAGCAGTGAATGGAAAATGCATTGTCCTTGGAGGCAGATGACCTGGGTTTGAGTATTGGCTCTGAACAAATCATAGCTGCATGACTTTCACTTCATTACTCAAAGCCTGTTTCTTCAGCTGTAAAAAAAATCTATTTGTGCTACCAGATTCCAGCACTGTGAAGATGTGCGTGTTAAATAAGTGTGCAAACCTCACAGCTATATAACTATGAACTCTTACTCTACAGAGTAATGTATTAATGTATGCAAATTTGAAACATTCTCCTTACTGCTTTAGAAGCTAGGATTTTCTATGAAAATCAGGTCAATCCAGTCCTCCACACAAAGATGTGGAAAAGATAGAGCGGCCTAGGTCTCTTGAGTTGTAATTTGCCTCATGGGGAAATTTCTTCAAGATGATGGCTTAGGACCTTTAGGATGGAAACTCCCCTGGTATCCAGAGACAGAAATATTTTCTCTTGATCCTGACTTAGTGAACTTATTCTCCTTGTGGCTTGTGGAATGATCCCTGGGGAAACAACCAAAACCTGGTGATAAAATATGGATCACACTCCAAGTTGTCTAGGAGTTCCGTGTTAAGAACTGCAGCCTCATCCATCAACGGGGCCTCTTTTCCAAGGACAACAAAGAAAACATGCATAAAAATATAGCACCTTTTTGTAGTGACAATGAACTGGAAGCTAGAAGGGTTGCTCATCAGTTGAGTAATGGCTGAACAAAGTATGGTCTATGTATCAAACAGAACTCTTATGCTTTAAAAAATTATGAAATGGGCAATTTTAGAAAAAAACCTAGATGACTTACATGAACTGATGCAGAAATGAGGTAAGGAAAATCAGAACAATTTATACCATAACAAAAACACTGTAAAAATGAACAACTTGGACTTAAGAATTTTGATTAACCATGCATGATTCCGGACGACCACTGATGAAGAATGCTACTTAATTTTTAAGAAGTGGGCTATATATCCACAATGAGACTTTTTTTTTGACATAGTTACTGCAGAAAATTGTTTTGCTCAACTGCCAATTTGTTAAAATGGATATTTTTTTCTTTTTCAGGGGAGGGAAGGTAGGAGAGAAATACTTGAAAAAATTTAAAAAATTATTCGACTGAAATGACCCTGAAAATTGTTGTAAGGGTAGACAGACAAGGGAAGTCAGGGACAGACTTCAAGCAGACAAAGGGAGATTACAGGGAATCTCAGCAAAAGAGACAACGTCAAAGAACTTCGTATGTGTATCTGAATCCCCCAAAAAAGTCCTATTTCATCGTGATATAGATTGAGGCACAAGATTAGTACCCGAGTAGTTAAACAGAACAAGTAAGCCGTAGGATCAGATTGAATGATAAGGATTTTTCATTTCACGTTTGAAAGTGTATGACGCTGCACATTTGAACACCAGTTCTTAACTGGATTGGAGAAATCACTGTTTGATGTGGACCTTACATATACACAGACATGTACCCCGATCTTCTCTTACTGCTGCCACCTGCTGGGGCTGTTACCTAAGGTCAGCACATGGGTGGTCAGGGAGGCCCTGGTCATATGCCTGCTAGTTTTCCCTGGGGTTAGTTTGACCAGAGGGGTCATGAATGGGCTCTATTAATAACAGAAAACTAGCTGTGCATTGCTCTGAGGATATCTAGAGCTACACATTTCTTCTCTTGCCACTGGGCTCTGTGCCATCCCCACCCCATCCAGGATAAATCCCCTCCTCCTGCCTACAAAACATAGTTCCTAGTTCTGATGGGAAGATCAGAAACAGCACCATGGGACACCCTGGTGGCATCATGTAGATATTGCCAGTATTCTAAAAGCAGCTCAGAAGCCCGCAGAGACAGATCCAGTAGACATGCTGGGTGGGTGCCTTGTTTCTTTTGCTCCTAGAAGCTTCCCTAACCTGCATGGCACGGGATCTGGACAGTTATTTCCCTCTACTTTGACCGATTTGTACGGGAGAGGGGAAGACAGTCTTAGTAAAGCATGGGAAAGAAGAAATGAAGTATCCCTGTAACTTGCTACTAAATAGGTCAATAAGGCATTTTTTCATATTTGGGGGGACACTGAGGACACCAAATACTCCTTATCAGATTATTAGCTGGCACCATCCCAGGTCTGCACTTAGCTCCCTGGCATCTCAACAAAAATTTCCTGAAAATCTCTAGATGGCCTTGCACCTGACAGAGTGGAGAAATACACAAAAAGCAAAGATGTACTTCTTGCTTACAACATAGCATAAGACAACAGGGAAGCAAGTCCATCTGTGCAGGAAATAACCAAAATTATAAATTGTTACATAAGCAGATGGCAATTGTGAGGTCCACAAAAGGCTGTCCTTGGAGTCCTGAAGACCAGAGATCCAGTTCTACCAGATACATATTAGCTGCATCACCATGGACAAGTCATTTAAGCCCTTTTTGCCCCAGGCAACTAAGACTATAAACACTAGTTGCTACTACATAACAATGAAAACATTTCATACATACTCTCCATATGAATGAAATTGAGATGGAGGAAAGGAAAAAGCAGGTATTTTTGGTGTTTTAAAGTTTGCAAAATACTTTAGAAATTTCTAATTTCACAGCTTCGCTGAGGTAGATACTAAATGACAATAGCTCCCCACTTATATAGCGATTTAGAAAGTACTTTCCTCTTTACAACCCAAGTAAAGTAGGTGGCTGTGATTTTCCCTTTTTTTTTTTGCATTCTCAAAATTTTTTTGGAGAAACGTTTTTTATCCAGGTTCACTTTCAGATTTAAACCCAGGTGCTATGACTTCAAGTCATGTTTTTTCTACTTTAATAAGCATAATGTGGTGTCTATTTATTAAGCAAACTAGGGGCAATACCATGTGACGTTATTCAAGAAAGGCTTCTCAGAAGCATTAAGACAAGCAAAACATTCTACTTATTAAAACAGGCGCATGATAGAATTGGGTCTCTTGGCTTTTGGAGGATTTGCTAAACTAAGCTGATGCTGTATCAGGATAAAGGGCAGGGTCAAGAGAAAAGGGCATAAGGATGACGACTCTTTAAATGGTTCTGCCAAAATCTCTTTTCCTAGATCCCTAAGCAACATGCTTCCCATCTTCTCTACCCCAGGAATAATCTCATTTAGTCCTGGAAAGGCTACAGACTTTTAAGGACATGCAGGAAATACCTGCAGAAAAAATTAAAATGTAATACTCTTCAAGTAGGTGGCTTCTGCAGATTAAAAATGACTAGTTAAATGAATTTCAGCAAGTCAATCACTGGGGGAAGGGAGGAGGTGAAGTAAGGATACAGTAAGATGCTTCTTCTGGAGGAGGCTCTTTAAAGAGAAGTCCCGTATATATCAAAATGTTCATAGCAAAAAATTTGTATTACTGGAAATATAGAAATCCATCAACCGGGGAATGGTTAAACTATGGTATGTGAATAGAACTGCAATAACAAATACAAAATTTGGAGTTAAAACAGAAAGCAGAACCAGGAAAATGGGAATAAGAGCCAAAACTGATTCCCTCCCGCCCCCCACCCAAAAACCTCCCTCCCTTCCTTGCAGTGATGTGGTGTTTTAACTTCATATAACCTTTCAAGACTTGGAAGTGGTTAGTTTTCAAGCTTTTTTTTTTTTTTACACGGGATGCCTTTTAAGGTAAAGGAGGGGAAAATGATATAGTTGTAAACAAAAACTAATTTAAGAAAAATTTTGAAAAGAAAAAAGTACAAAGAGGGGAGCAGAAACTTGTTTCATAGGGAATAAGGTTTTGATTGAACGATGGCCCAGATTCAGAACTCAAAATTAAAACTTTGCTTTAACATTTTCAATAAATTAAGCAGTTATAATTATTATATACTTAGGCAACGTGCTTTGTTTTATAGATTACAAGAGGTTGAAATATGATTCCCTGGCTTCTAAGGAACTTAAGATTTTAATGGCTCATGTGTACAAAAAACATGAAACAGTAATTACCGTGTTAGTACTGACTACAAGTACAACAGAATTTCAAAAAAGGGTAAAGAGGAAATCTGAATAGCTGGAGAAAGCAAGGCTGAGTCTGGTCTTGAAGTTTTGAAAAGACAGAAAGGCAATTCAGATGAGAGAATCCTTAGAAGCAAAGGTAAGAATGTAAGTAGTGTGAGCAGGGGGTCCAATCTGACTGCAACAGAAGCTGAAAAATAGCAGAAATAATTTAGATGAATTGGGAATAGCATTTTGGTAGTTCTTTGAAGCTGGAGAAGAGTCTGAAAGTAGTCAAAAAGGACACACTGCTTTAGGAAGATTCAGTGAACAGGGAAACCAACTAGGTGCCTTTCATAGTAGTTAAGCAGGGAGAAATAAATGGGTTAAAAAAAGATAATGGTTAATTTTGTTGGAAAGTCCATTTGAGAGTTTACAGGAGGATATTTATGGAGATGAGGACCTAAAGGACATGGGAAGGAATGGAATCCAGAAGTTAACCTCTGAGAGAATTTTTTTTAATTGAAGGACATGACAAAAAACAAACATGTATAACCTTTCTGGAAAGCAATCTGGAATGATGCAAACAAAATCTCAACATTTTCTGACCCAGAATACACTGCTAGGCATAAGCCCCAAAATATTTAGCAGCAGCCCTTTTTGTAGTATTAAAAAATTGGGAACCAGGCACCTATCAATTGGGAAATGGCAAAAGAAAAATAATTGTGGTACATGAATGCAGGAAAATATTGTGCTGTAAGAAACATGCTAGAGAGGCATAGGAATTGTTATGCAAACTAATGAAAAACAAAGCAAAGCCAATGTGTGTAATGTATATATGTACCTATATATACTATATATATAGTTACATGTATATGTACATATATATATAACTAGTAAATCGGGAGAAAAAATTAAGAACAAAAAACCTCCCAAAGCTGAACAGTGCTAAATAAACCCCTCCTTCCACACTTGCAAGTCAGGTTCCACAGGTGTGGCATGTTGATTTTTTCCCCCCATATGTTGAGTTTTGCTTTCTCTTCCTTTCTGAAAAACTGTTAGAAGTGATGGCTCTCTGGGAGCAAGGAGCTAAATAGAGGGACAAATATGCCATGAGAGAAGGCTATCAACAAAAATTTATTTCATAACCTCCCATTCACTCCTAAACGATATAATCTGTTTCCCAGCCTGTTTTTCCAAGGTCAACAATGACCCCCTTCCTATACTTTTCTCTGTCACTTGATAGATGCCAAACTGTATGCTTTTTAATACCTTCTCCCTGTAGTTTCAATAAGTCGGCTCTTCTACCTTTCTACCATTTAAAAGTGGGATGTACTTTTAAGACTGAATGGTCCACACATTCTTGATCTTGTTCTTATGATTCCAATTGCCATCCCATTATTCCCCCACCTTATCTTCATTTTTTTCATCTTACCTTTCCTGCAATTGTCCTAAGTGCTACTTCCACATTTTCCTTGACTTTTCAGTCACAACCTTCTTCTCCCCATTAATTTTTCCTCAAAACACTCTGTCTTAATCTCAACTTTAGAAAAGCATGTATTAAATTCCCACTATTAAAGTGCAAGGCACTGGAGATATGGATATAAAAATTACAACCATCCTCATCTACCTTTGTGTCCTTAGACCCTATCAGTTCAGGAAAGAAATGAAATTACAACCCAAGTCTGGCACAGGACAACCAGAATCTACAATGAGAATGTCTAAGCAGTAACTAACATTTCAGCTTTTGAGTGGTTGTCAGAAAAAGTGCTTTAAAATAAGGATGCTTATTAATAAATCAATTTACCCCAAAACCACAAACTAGGAAATTAGTAGGCCTAGAACACAGGTTCTCTTAACTTCAGTGATCTTTATTCTAAATAAGTATGACCTCTAACATCAACCTAGATGGACTCTTCCTGCCAGCACTGACACATTCCCAAGGCTACATGTCTGTTATCTAACACAGAAGTAGTAGTACTAGGTACAACAGTGGAAGAGGCACATATTTATATGTAAATCACAAGCTTACATCATCTTCTCATTTCTTTTGTACACTCTTATATTTTTAATTGTGCTGTACCCAGCATGTATCTGACAAAATTTGGTCATTTCTTTTCTATGGAGAATTGAAATTCACAATTCTTGGGCTGAACATCTAGGTTTAACTTTTCCAACAGAAGGCATGTTCTTAGTACAAAATGAATATTGGTGCACAACTCAGCAGTTCATTCTCAACCATCTTAATTGTTTTTTTAGAAGTGATTTGTTCCCATCCCAACTTTGCACTCAACATTGTTAAATTTCCTTACAACTGAGTTGCTAACAAGGTTTTTCAACCTCAAGTTCATACTTTTTGCTTGTAGATGCCCCTTCTTTCCTATATTTCCTTAAAACATTTTTAGATAGCCTTATTTAAAACTAGGCATTATTCAGGGATTGTTCAAGTGTGATTTGGGTTTTGTTCTAAAAAGATATTCTTAAGAGTATTTCAGGAATGTTCAATGATTCTCAATAGTAAACCTAATTCTAGATCAAAGGGGACATAAAATTGTCATAAAGAACCAGTATACTTGGCCTGCAGGCCTTAGCCTCAATCTGGTGAAGAAGCTACAGCACTTACCTGAAGGCCAGTCACTGACTAACCAGGTATCCTAATGGTCCAGAAGAGGCTCCTGTCCCCAACTTTGAATCACAGAAACAAATATTTACAAAAGGTCTTCAAAACACAATTTTAATTGTCAGAGAAAGACTAATTCACTCCTAAATTCCTTCTTCATGGCACAATTATTCTTGTACCCATCCCACCAAATGCAAGCACTCATTGCAGCAGGACGTTACCATAAAAATCCAACTGCATCTGGGCCTTAAATGACAGGTTGCAATAAAAGCTACCCATTCAAACCTAAATTGAAGTAAAAGATTTGTCTCAGAACTAGTATATTCATATGCAAATAAAATACGGGATTAAAAAAGAGGAATGGTGGTAAAGAATATGCCCTCTGCTTCTAGTCAATAAGCAACACTAGTATGGAAACCAACTTTACTTCTTTGTAGTGGGGAGAGCTTTTACAGAAAGTATTGGCTCCCCCTTGTGGTTTGGAGTGGATCTACACAAATTGTTCTGAAAATAATTTCCACTCTAACATTGCAAGTTAAAGTGAATTTCAAACCACTTCTTGATAAAAGTGAAAACTACTGAGGAACAGAATCAGATTTTAAGTCATACTATTCTGACTTGAAAACTATGGCATGGCCCTGATTTGAAAGAGAGAATAAACATTAAAATAGTAACATAAGGGCAGACTATTTAACTATATTTAATAAAACACACATTTAAATTTCATGCCTTGCATGACACAGCTATAATGGAAGCATGATAAACACAGCAGCCTGGCTGCAGAGATGCAAAGTACAGGACCTCAATTGAGAAATCTTTAGCCACAGAATCAAAATTAATTTTTGTATTCTAGATTGTAACTGAGTTCTTTTTGTAATGTACTCAAAACTGTGATACTAGAAGTACATGAAACTATGTGAATTTGTCACTCTCACCTAACCAGTAGTCATCCTTTATTACTTTCCCTAGGTACAAACAATGCTGTAGCTATTAAGTCATACCTTCTCTCTCCCCTAAAGAGACATGCTTTACTTAATGAAACCTGTTTGTTTCTTAATATCTCTCACCTCATTATGAGTGAATACTTATGTTTTGTCAATAGGGAAACAAAAACTTCCTCCTCAAAAAGACTCCCAACAGACTTTATGCAAGTATTCTGTCAGGCAGATTTCATAGCTGGCAAGCAGCTCCGAAGTGCTTGGTTTCATGGGGACAAATGCTGGCTCCAGTACACTGAAACTTCTTGGGCCTAAGCATAAAACATTAGTTATTTTATGCTATCATCCCCTGAAGTAGGCTAAAAAGCACTATAAAGACAGTGACTTTTCCTATAGATACCACCACCATCCAATTCCACCTAAGGAATACCAAAATCTGACAACGTGCATGCCAATTTCACAAGTGGACAACAAATATCAGCAGTTACCAATGACCTTGCTCATTTTTTGTAATAGTTGAGATCACAGTGCTGCCACCTGGAAAAAACTGGCAGGATGTGATAGGAATTTGTTATGTGAAAACAAGCTTTTTTTCCTCTCTCAAGAGCTTTATTTAAGAACTTGGGATCCCAAAACATAGTTAACTCTAAGGGTTGTGATACACCTTAGATTAGAGTTCTGCTAAGCTTGAGGTTTGGTTGATGTAACAGAAGAACCCCAGCAGACATTTATCTGGGGTAAAAACTTGACAGTAAAAATGGCAAAATAAAAGTATGAGACATTGCATTTTCAAACTGATGTAATAAAACTGAGCTCTCTCCCCCACAGGAAGAACTTTACAATTGGTGCCAGTTGCAACATTAACTCAGGCAGGCAAAGTATATGCCAAATGTCACAAGCACTCAATGCTCACACAAAATATTAAGCATCAGAAATGAATATTATCAACAGGAATGAAAAGAATATGGAACACACTGAAGGGATATGCCTCTTCAGTATACCAACCAAAACTATGGCCTCTAATATAACTTCTCTCTTAATATGGATAAAGCATGAACTTAACTAATTCATTTGGAATTAACCATATGTGCAAGTACAAAACAAAATCTGGACCATAATCAAATTAAACTTCTTACCTTTTAAATTTCCAGATGGGCTGTAACAGGGTGGGCTGCTCTCAATCAGATGTGAAAAATAAAATGCTTCTTAAAAGAAATTTCTCCTAGGTTAGAAATGTTGGGACCAATTATAGCCTCCCCCCAACAACCCAGGTACAATTCCTTCAGAGGCCAAGAATAACAAGCTTTTATTAATCTAGTTTGATATAAGTGTTTTCATTGAATTCCTTGTATTCCACCCTACATTCCCACTTCCAAAAACAGGCAAAATTGAGCACCTTGAATTTTTGTTTAGCTTTCAAGATCTGACTGCTCTGATCACATGTAACTACTCAACACTTAAGTTTCACCTCAAGTGTTTGCCTTGAACTGACCTCAACCTTTTATGGTATCAGAAGGATTCAGAGAGGATTCTTTGTTTACATTGTCAGTAAAAGCAAACCAATGCTTGTGTGGCTGCTTACATAAATTTCCACCATTTTCTCCAAATAGTAACTTAATAATGCTTTCTACTTCTGTTCAGCTTGGTAAGAAGTTACTAGTGCTAACCAATCCCTGTTCAATTGTACACTGTACTTGAACAATTTCCTCTCAGATAAATTGTTTCAAACTTAGCAGAAAGCAGCATGGTGGCACAACAGTAAAAGCCAAAGATTTGGAGCCAGATTGGGATGGAACCTTGGCTCCGCCACTACTTGTTCGATCTCAGGCAGGTTATGATTGACTCCTTTAAAGCCTATTTCTAGCCATTTATTTTAAGAGTTCATTTCAAATGATTGTTAGGTTATTGATAACTATTATTCATTGTAGTAATAAACCTTTGATTCTAAAGTCATAATAAAAGGAATAAAGAAATTTGATAGGTACCACTGGGATTTGAGATTGAACCCCCTAAGTGAAAACTGAACTAGTCAACACATTTAAAACAATACTGGAGGGAGGATGGGGGAAGATAGTAAATTTTATGTACCAAGTCTTTGAGAATTGCCTGGGACATGGAGCTAAATGTAATTTTAACAGTAGGTCTTGAACCCAGGTCTTCCTAATTCCAAGGCCCTCCAGGCTACCTCTATGGCTTTTAGCTATGACTATTAACAGATATTAACAGATGCTGGAATTTGCCAGAAATAACTAGGTAAAGTTCAAGAACAGTTCTAATGATCTTACCAAAAAAATAAGCTGGTAGCCAATGTCAAAACCGTGTGCCAAGGCTGATCAGTTTAATTTAAGAAAAGTACAACTTTCAACAAATTTCAGCCTTTTATTTTCAACTCTTTGATTTTTCAAATGAACCAATACTTAGTGATATTTTAAAACACCAGGGTAGATAATATGATGAAATAAACATTTTATATAGCAGCCTCACAGTAAACTCTTATGCCTGCAAGTCTCAGGTAAACAAATGTTTTAGTTCAATTTACAATCACCATTCAATTCCACATTACCTTAATCTACTTAATTGTCACTTTAAAAGCAATATGAGATTATCTCACTAGGGCTTCTCATTAGTCATATCCTATAATTTTCCACCATTTGGTAGGCTTCTATAGCCCTTTCAATGTTACTAAAGTAGGCACAGCAAATGCTAGCCGCAGAATTGGGAAGAAAAAATAATGAAACCCATGATATCTGGGGTCAATTTAATATTAAGAAATTAGACTTCTCACCAGTTTACTAAAAAAACTGCTGTCTCACATCAAGATGAAAAAGGACAACCATGCATAGTTTTTTAAAAAATGTTTTATTTTTCAAAGAAAAATGGCAATAGCCAATTGGAAACCTACTTATTCTTCAACTCCGAATTTGTTTTTTTTTTTTTTAAATTTAGAGAAGTGACTTACTGATTTACTATTTTACTTTAAACAAACCCCCCCTTTTCCCCTTTATATGTTTACCATCTACTCGTGCTGAATCCTTCCAAGGAGATTGCTCCAGCGTACCTCTCCAGGTCCTTGCTTTGCTCCTTTTACCAAAAAATGCAAAACACAATTCCATCGTGCATCTTAAGGGCTCCAATCGTCAAAAATAGGAAAAAAAATCTTTGGAATAGCCAATTAAGTTGAATAAAAAAAATCCACACGTATGCGGTTTGGTTGGGGCAGGAATCCACTCCTATGTTCCTGGTAATCTGATCCCGCTCCATGAATCCTTGTAATTCATCCTCCCTATCCTATCCACATTATGATTTGAATCCAATGATCCAGCTCCAAGGATTGGGATCCAGTGAGCCCTCTCCAATCCAAACCTTTATAACCAGCAAAACCAAAAAAGAGGAGGCAAAATGTTAGATACTGTAATCAAAAAAAGGTTTCTGGGGAATGATGAGTTATGTCTGTCATCAATTTAATAGATGTACATCAATAACTATCAATTCCCCAAAACAAGCTTTTGAATGGTGAAGTTCAGATAAATTTTAGAAACTTAATTATCATAGAGACTAATTGGAAGAAGCATTGTATATTTACAGGTCAACTGATAATGCCAACATTTGTTACTGTACAGTGTATTACAGGTTTTGTGGTTGCAAAAAGTTATGTAGTTGAAAAAGTTTACTGCTATAGCTACCCACCTAGTTCTAAACTAAAGCTAGTGCTCCCATCTGCAATTTAATCTGTAAATTAAAATAAATTCTGTTTTAAAACATATCTGGGGAAGGGTGAGGTGAGACTTAAGATATTCCCAACTAGGTTATCTACACCAACATTTCGGAGTTCTATATTTTGCTTTCATTTCGATGCTTAAAAATGAAATAGCAACGCTATATCAGTCACACAGAGGACATGCAGTTTAGCAGTATTGATATTATACTCTATCTGTTTGGAATTAAGATACCCTGTACCCACATGTACACCAACAGCAGGTTACATTAACAGTTGTAACTAAGCATAGTGACAAATTATAGTCGGTCCTTCCCACATTAGTCCCTACTAAAACAAAAAAACAAAAAGGGGGGAGCAAAATGAGTCTAAATTGCTATAAATGGGCAATGTAATCTTTGCCACAATTGCCAAGGTTTTAAGGAGCAGAGCAATTGCAGCTTAAGGTAACTACAATATAAAACATTGCAAATGTCTTATGGTAGATGTAAATACTCAAGTTTTAACCACTGCCTTCTAGTATAAGGTCAATACTGCCAATTTCATCTGTGACAAGAGCACTTGGAGTCATACCATTGCCTCCATTATTGATCTGATCCTCCTCAATCCTCCTTTTGACAATCCTAAAATGATTGAAATGTGCTCCACAATCCTTAATCCAAAGCATTCTTAATCCATCTCTTCAGATATGTCTACAGAAAGACACATGAAAAGGCAAGATAAAACATAAGAATTCCCCCAGATAAGACAAGATAACCAAACATTCCCAACATCCCAGTTCATACACACCATAGGAACACAGACATTTACACAGCAATATCACAGTCTGAAGAGCATGGGTAATTAAATTTAAACAATCCTGCCTACAACATCACTTAAAATACAATTTACCAAAGACATGTGGGGAATGTTGATGTTAGGAGCAAAGGGATATTACACAAGAATGCAATTCAACACCAGCCCATTTTGAATAAAACAGTTTGAATTAAAAAATGAAAGATTGTACTGAGTAAAGGAAAACTGTATACAACATGGGGTTCTACAAAAAGTGTCACCAATGATCTTTATGTGCGAGAACGAGATCTACTATGACGGGGGGAGTAGCGTGGAGATCCTCTGCTTCTTCTTGGGGAATAACTTCGACTCCTGCTGTTGCTTCGACTACGGCTTCTGCTACGACTACGGCTTCGAGATCGAGATCTTCCGTAACTTGGACTTCTTGGCCCATCAACTTTAACACGGATGTAGGCAGTTTCTCCCTATTGAATAGACAGAACTTTCGATTGAAAGATCTATGTCTTCAAGGCATTCTGACTGAATACAGTGCCATAAAATATCAGACAGAACCAGGAATGTTATTTGTCTTGATTCATAAAAAGCACAGAACATTTTTTGCCTGGGTCCTTACCTTTCAAGTCCTATTGTTAAGCCCCTTGTATCCAACTCAGGCCCAAAAAAAAAGTGTATAACCTACCTCATGAGATCTAAACTTAGTGTTATCCAGTTTTCGAACTGCGTAGGTCATATCTTCCTTCCGAACAAACTCCACGACACCAGTTCCATCTCGGTAAACATCAGCATAACATACATCACCTGCTTCACGCATGTGATCCTTTAAATCCTGCCAACTTCCACTTGGAGGCAGCCCTGAATCAAAATAATTAAAATTGTTAATACTACATATTGCAGCTTTTTTCTTTTAAACCCTCTATTTAGAAAGCATCTATTTAAGCATAAGCACCAACAGGAACACAAGTGTACACTTGGAGTAAAAAATACCAGGTTATTTGCAAAATCTTCAGTATGTTCATATCACACCGTACTAATGAAGACTATTTCAGACAAAATACCTCACTACTAACTTAGGGTTGAGTACTAAGACTTCATTTGATGGTATAAGATGCTCCCTATTTAGAGACTCCTCTAGCAACGATGGTTAGCACTTTCGGCAACTCAGAGCCTTAAAAAAGTTGCTTGGGCACCGAGAAACAACTTAACTAGGCTAACAAAGCCAACGTGTGTCAATCAGGGCTCATGAATCTAGCTTTTCTTGATCTGGAGACACTGCATAATTTAGGAGCTAAATTAATCCACCAACGAAAATACATGCGAGAAATTACCAAAATTAACATAGCCCTGAATAAACAGTTTATGGTGCTATTTTTCCTCCTCTTCCCTTTAGCCTGCAAAGGAAAATAAAAACTCACCAGATACGACCACTCTGTATTCAGATCGCCTGGACGGGGGGCCATAGCGGCCTCGAGGGGCTCCACCGCCACCACCGCCGCCGCCACCCCCTCGGCCAGTACCCCGGCCACTTCGGGGAAACTCCACACGGAGCCGATATCCATCGTAATCATAACCGTCACGCCCGTACACGGCATCTTCCGCGTCCCTGAATCAGAGAAAATAAAGAGCACACACGAGACATGAGCAAATTCCGGGGAGTCCAAGACCGAGTAACCGGGGAAGAATCCGCGGCCTGGGCTTCGCACATGCGCATAAAATTCGCGAAGGGGGAGTTTCGGAGGAGGGCTTCGGGAGAAGCAACCCACAGGCTCGGCATAAAAAGACCGGCCGCGACGGCGGCCCCTCCCCCACCCGGGCACGCCGCGCGCGGGCGCGTCCCTTCGAGGTGCCCCACGAGTGTTCCCCCCGTTGTGGTCTCTGCTTCCCGCCCTAGGGCTGCAGGGCTCCCCCATCGGCGTCCACGTGGCCCCACCTGGGGGGCACAGGGAGGCCGGCCACGACCAAGAGTAGGCAGGCGCTCCTCGCTGTCCCCAGGGCTTTCCGACTGCTCCCCTCAGTCTGTCTGGACCCATGCGTTTGTTTCCTCAGCGCAGGCCCCGGCTCCCCCTCTTCACCGTCTGCAGGGCCGGCCTGCGCTCTCCATCTCCCCTCCCCAGCCAGCTCCGTCCCGGGTCTCCTCCTCACCGCGGGTCCTCGAACTCCACAAAGGCGAAGGGGGGCCCTCCGCGGCGGTTCTTGAGATCTATGTCGCGGATGGCACCGTACTTGTAGAACACGTCCTCTATGTCCTTGGTGCGGATGTCCGGGGGTAGGTTGCCCACGTAGATGCGGCAATCATTGTTCCCAGCCGGGCCCCGGATCACTCCTCCTCCCGACATGGCGGTAGCGACGACGAAGAAAGGCGCGGACTGGAGAGCTGGAGTTCCCTCCCCCACCCGCCAAACACACAGCGGAGGAAACCTGCAAGCGACACCACGTCTCCCGCGGTTGCTCCAAAATGGCGCCCTTATCTGCTTGCTCCGCGCACGGATACGGGGGAGGGGCGACAAGGCGGACTCGCGGCCACGCTGCGCACGCGCAGGAACGTAACGGGCCTCTCTATAGGGTTCGTTGCGCACACGCGTCCGGTGTCACCCTCCGCGGCGACAGAAGAACTTAAAAAAAGCCTCGCGCCGGTATGATATATCGAGTCGTCGAACTTCCGCGTGACAAAACCCAGTGGCTGTATGCAAACACTGAGAGGAGTTGTCTTTAGTAGGGGGGGGCTACTACTTTTCGCTGGGCCAAGTAGTCCTTCTTAGGACTTAGGAGGCCGCGTCTTCTGGGAAGTTTGGCGCCTCGGAGAGGGCTGAAATAGGGCCGGCAGCGGCTGATCCGGCCCACAATTCCTCGCGGCCGTAACGGCCCTTGGCGGGAAAACGCCGAGGGGCGGGGACTAGAGCTGAATAAAGCTGCCGGGGTAGGGGGGCGGGCGGGGATTGGAGCTTCTAAAGTCGGCGCTGCTGTCTGGAGGCGGAGGCGGTGAGGCTGCGCGCGCATAGGTGTGTGCGCGGGGCCCTTAATGGGGGCCGCGTGGTAGTTCCCTAGCTAGTAAGGGGGTTTTGCTGCGGTCTCTGCGTACTTCGCGTTGACGTCATTACGCAGCGACAGGCCTCGAACGAGCCCACCAGGCCCTGAAATGCTTTGCCCACCCACGTGAGCAAATAGCTTGATTAGGTAGTGTGTAAAGGGATGGTGAACATAAGCTTCTTGAGGGCAGAATGCTGGTCGACTTTTTTTCCCCTATTCGCTGTGAACTAAATCAAGAAAAAAAAGAACATCTGTGCGATTGCATATGTGTGTAACGCTTGCCTTAGAGGAGGGAAAAGAGGAAGAGAATTTGGAGCTCAAAATGTAAAAAAAAAAAAAAAGTTATTTTTACAAGTCATTTAGAAAAAAGAAACTCAGGTAGATAGATTTACTAGCAAAGATCCTCAGTAAAAAGATCTTAAATAATTGGGGGGAGGGGAGTAAAAAATGATTTTCATATGACTTTAGGTGTTAAGTATGTAACAGGACTTTCTAATGAAAAATGTGTCGATATCACATAATCTTTAGTTTGACAACACATTGCCATTTTTTTATATTCATGACAAGTCTCCTGTGACTAGAAAACATAATTAAGAGATAAAAAATAAGCTGTACAAAAAAAGAAAAAAAAACTATTTCAGTATATAGGTGTAATTGGGAACTAGGTAGAGTTCAGTTTTCATCTCTGTGTCTTCAGTACATTTGCTGGTTTTTCAAAAAGAGAACTAGATTTTTTGAGAGTCCAAAGATTCAGGAAACTTGCTTATAAGTCCTGGAACAGAGACCTTGAAGTTGCTTTATCTCCCCATCCTCCCACGGCATAAATTTCTCCATCTGTAAAATTGGGTTAGACAGTGACTTTAAATTTATGAAATACTAGCCATCTTTCCCATTCTGTTGACTGCACTTCCTTTTGTAGCTTTCCAAATCTTCCCAAATTTAGAACAAAAGATATGATGCTTGGAAAGGGCCTTAGATGTTATCTACTTCAAGACTTATTAAACATTTTCTGCTTGTGACCCCTTCAGTGCTTCTTAAACTGTGGGTCAAGACTAGTCCAACCCCCTAATTACAGATGCTGAAACTAGCATGGAGAGGTTAATTAACAGCCAAAGTACCCAAGTCAACTGGTTAAGTACTGGGTGAGGTGATACAAAGAAAGGTAAAAAATAGTCCTTGCCCTCAGGGAGTTCACAACCTAATGTGAGTGGAGCCAGGAACAACATGTAAATAACTATGTACAAACTAGATATGTGTGGTTTAAATTGGAGTTAACCTGGAGGGAAGACACTAGCATTACTGTGCTACCCCTTCCCCTTAAAGTTATTTCTATATGGGAAAAATTACTGCCCTGTCAGGGATGTGCTGAATAATATAGGAAGGGAATTTTTTTTCTATAACATAATTCCTATAGGTAACCATCAGTGAGGAAACACCCTACAGCATTTTGGCAAGTCATCAATCATGCAAGCATTTATTGAGCACTAATAAATGTGCCAGGCACTTTGCTAGATGCTACAGATATGAGGAAGGCAGCTAGGTTGCTCAGCGGATAGAGTGCTGGTCTTAAAGTCAAAAAGACTCATCTTTCTGAGTTCAAATCTGGCCTCAGGTACTTACTAGCTGTGTGATCCTGGGCAAGTCACTTAACCCTCTGAGTCTCACTTTCCTCATCTGTAAAATGAGCTGGAGAAGGAAATGGCAAAGCACACCATTATCTCTGCCCCCAAAAAATCTGTAAATAGCATCACAAAAGAGTCAGAAACAACTGAACAACAAGGGAATATAAAGACAAAAAAGAAACAGTTCTTGATGTCAAGGACCTTAGCTTCTACTAAAGAGAAAAAGCATATACACACATCAGTGAACACAGTATATGTATATGTATATGTGTGTGTGTGTGTGTGTGTGTGTGTGTATAACAACTACAAAATAATTTCAGAAAAGCCCCAGTAAGTAGCAGTAGGGTGGGATGACGGCTTCAAAAAACCCTCCTTCAGAAGGGGGCACTTGAACTTTGAAGGCAACAAGGGATTCTTAGAGGTAGAGATGAGGAAGGAGAGCTTTTCAGGCACAGAGAAGAGCCGGCACAAAACCACAGAGATGGAAAATGGATTATCACGGATGAGAAAGAGCACATAGACCGGCAGGAGCACAGATTGTGTGAGGTCATACATCTGGAAAGGTTGATTAAAGCTAGATGGTTTTGTTGTTGAGTTGTTTCAGACTCATTTGGGGTTTTCTTGGTAAAGATCCTGGAGTGGTTTGCCATTTCCTTCTCCAGCTCATTTTACTGGTGAGGAAACTGAGGCAAACAGGGCTAAGTGACTTGCCCAGAGTCACACAGCTGGTAAGTGTCTGAGGCTGGATTTGAATTCAAAGATGAGTCTTCCTTATTCTAAGCCCAGTGCTCTATCCACATATCTTCCTGAACTAGATGACGAAGCGTTTTCAATAACAAATAAAAGGGGTTTGTATTTTATCCTGGAGACACTGGACCTTTTTATGGCAGGGGTGGGAGTGACATGGTCAGACCCGTGCATTAGGAAACTCAATTGAACAGCTCTGTGGACCACGGATCTGTTAAGAGATTTGCTACAGACATAGCAATTAGGAAGCTACTGCAGTAGCCCAAGCAAGGGATGGCAGCCATGGGAATGAAGAAAAAAGACTGATGAGAAAGATGTTTTGGAGACAAGAAGATTTGGCAACTGCTTTAATATTCCAGGTGAGAGGGAAGTGAAGCTTGAGGGATAACTGAGGTCAGGAACCTGGGTGACTAGAAAGATGGTAGTCCATTCTGAAAAAAGAGGGAAGACGTTTGGAAGACAGGTAGGTTTGGAGGGAAAGATGGATTTTGTTTTAAACATGTTGCATTTGAGAAGTCTACAATGTTTACGTTGGAGATGTGGGGCAAGCAGTTGGGAATGAAAGACCAGAGCTCAATAAAACTTGGCCCAGAGTTATCTTCAAAGATATTACCTTAATTAAACTTGCGGAAGCTAATGAGATAACCAAGAGAGTGTATAGCAAGAGAAAAGGTGAGGACCCAGGACAAAGCATTGAGGTATACCCACAGTTGACTCAATGGATAGAGAACTGCATTTGGAATTGCTAAGACCTGAATTCAGATCTTGCCACCAGACACTTACTAGCTGTGTGACATTGGGTAAATTTCTCAACCTTGGGCAACTAGGTATCACAGGGGATAGAGCCGTGGATCCGAAGTGTGGAAGTCCTGAGATCAAATATGGCCTTGCTTACTAGCTCTGTGACCCAGTTCACCTCTGTGTGCCTGAGTTTCTTCATCTGAAAAATAGGGATAATACTAGCACTTACCTCCCAGGGTTGTTGTGAGGATAAACATGATATAGTATTTGTAAAATGCTTTACAAATATTAAACCACCATGTAAATGCTACTTATTCTGTTTCTCAGACTCAGTTTTCTCATCTGTAAAATGAAAGGGTCAGAATCAATGGCCTCTCAGGTCTCTTCCAGCCCCATTTATATCTGTAATCCTATGACATGGATGATGATCAAGCAAAGAAGACTGAGGAAGAATCTAATAGCTAAGGGGAAAATGGAGATACAGCAGTGCCATGAAAATCCAAAGACAGAACAGGGTTCAAGAGGAAAGGATGGGTTAATAAACAGAAAAATCAAAAATGATGAAAGGTTATTTGAGCGGACAATTAAGAGATGGTTGGTAACTGAAGAGCAAAGTTTCAGTTGAATGATCAATGTAGAAGCCAAAATTAAGGGTGGTGATAAATGAGTGAGGGAAGTGGAGGCAATGAGTTAGACAACTTTGTCTATAAATTTTCCTGTGAAAGGGAGTAGAGATAGGAGGATAACTTGATAACTAAAAATCATTTATTAAGTGCTTACTGTGTGCCAGGCTCAGTGCTAAGTACTGAGAATACAGAAAGAGGCAAAAGATAGACCCTGCCCTCAAGGAGTTTGTGATCTAATGGGAGAGACCACATGCAGACCAATCTATGCAAAGCAAGCCACCTACAAGATGATTAGGAAACAATGCACACAGGGAAGGCTTTCCAGTTAAGAGGGGTTGGGGAAGGCTTCCAGTAGAAAGTGGAATTTTAGTAGGAACTTAAAGGAAGCCAGGAAGATTAGTGGTCTGCGTGGAGGAGGGAGAGCATTCCAGGCATGGAGGGACAGCCGGAGAGAATGGAGCTGAGATGGAGTGTCTTGTTCTGGAAATAGCTAGGAAACCTGTGTCACTGGATCCTTTGAAGAGTAAATGTACTTGTCAATAAGGTATAAGAAGACCAGAAGATTAAAAAAAAAAAAAAAAGAAGACCAGAAGGGTAGGAGGGGGCTAGGTTATAAAGGGCTTTGAACACCAGAGGATTTTGCGTTTGATCCTGGAAGTGAAAGGGAGCCACTGGAGTATATTGATTAGAGGGATGATATGGTCAGACCTGTATTTTAGACAATTAACTTTAGTTGCTAAATGGAGAATGAATGGGCTGGGGAGAGATTTAAGGGAGGCTGATCCGCCAGAAGACTGTTGCAGTAGTCCAGGTGCCAACTGATGAGGGCCTTCGCAAGAGTAGTGGTAGTGTCTGAGGAGTAAAGGGGGCATATTTAAGAAATGTTGCAAAGGTGAAATTGACAAGCTTTGGCGAGTAGGGGATAGGAGTAAGTGGGTGGGTGGGGGTGTTATGTGGGGATGGGAGGGGGGTTAAAGATAGTGAGGAATTCTAGGATGACTTCTTTTTGCTTGTGTTTTGTTTTTCCCCAGTTACATGTAAAAACAACTCAACATTTGTTTTTAAAACTTTGGATTCCAAATTCTCTCCCTTCCTCCCTTGCCCTGCCCCCAATGAGAAGGCAAGGAATTCAACATAGATTATACATGTGCAGTCAAGCAAAACAAGTAGTCCAGCAATTTTGAATTATCTCTCCTGGATCTATTTTCCAGGTCAGTTGTTTTTCCAATGAGATATTTCACATTGTCTTCTATTTTTCATTCTTTTGGTTTTGTTTATTTTAATTGTTTCTTGATTTCTAAAGTCATTAGCTTCCATTGCTTAAATCTAATTTTTAAGAAAGTATTTTCTTCAGTGAGCACAATCTGTACCTCCTTTTCCATTTGGCCAGTTCTGCTTTTTAAGGTATACTTTTCCTCATTGGCTTTTTTACAAGCCTTTTTATGTGGGGAGAGGGAACACAGGGCAATTGGGGTTAAGTGACTTACCCAAGGTCACACAACTACTAAGTGTGTCAAGTGTCTGAGACCAGATTTGAACTTGGGTCCATCTAGGGCCCCTCATTGGCTTTTTTTTTTAACTTCTTTTACTATTTGGCCTAGTCTGTTTTTTAAGGTGTTATTTTATTCTCTATTTTTTTTTTGTATCCTTTACCAAGCTGTTGACTCATTTTTCATGATTTTCTTGCATCACTCTCATTTCTCTTCCCAATTTTTCCTCTCCCTCTCTTACCTGTTTTTCAAAATCCTTTTTGGGCTCTTCCATGGCTTGAGACCAATTCATATTTTTCTTGGAGGCTTTGGATATAAGCTTTGACTTTATTGTCTTCTGAGTGTGTTTTGATCTTCCTTGTTTGTCACCATAGTAACTTTCTACAGTCAGAATTTTTTCTGCTGTTTGCTCATTTTCCCTTCCTATAATTTGACTTTAAACTCTTTGTTAAAGTAGGGCTCTGCTTGCAGGGTGGAGGGCACACCACCCCAAGCTTCAGGGGTTTTGTGCAGCTGTTTTCGGAGATACTTCTAGGGACCAGTTCTTCCAAGGTAGTATGACCTAAGTAGAGGTGTTTGCTACTTTTCTGGCCTGTGCTCTGTTCTGTAAGCGACCACAAGCACTCTTTTCTGTCCTAGAACTGTGAGGAGGGTCCCCCCCTCTACTGTGGCTACAAGTTCTGCTATGCTACCGCTCCTCCTTGCCCTGGGACTGCTACCCCAATTGGAGTATGGGCAAAGCAACAGAATCCTGCCTCAGTGCTAGCAAAAAGAACCCTGTAATCTCCCTCTGACTAGTTGTTTGACCCCCTTACTGTCTGTGGACTGAGAGCTCTGGAAGCAGCTGCCACCATTGCTGATTCAGTCACTCCCAAGGCCAGTTCCTTTGCTGGGGCTGGGGCTGCACTAGACTGCGCTCCTCCCACACCCTAATGCAACAGGCCTTTCCTGCAGAACTTCCAAGTTATCTTGGGCTGGAAAATTGTTTCACTCTGTCTTTCTGTGGATCCTACTGCTCTAGAATTTGTTTAGAGGCATTTTAAAAAGATATTTAGCGGGGTTTGAGGGAGAGCTCAGGTGAGTCCCTGCCTTTATTCCACCATCTTGGCTCCGCTTGGCTCCCTCATTGGCTTTTTTTTTTTTTTTACTTCTTTTACTAGGATGACTTCTAGGTTGTGAGCTTGAGGGACTGGGAGGATGTGTTGACCTCTGCAGTAATAGGGAAGGTAGCAGGCAGGAAAGGTTTAGGAAGAGAGATAAATGAGTCATGTTTTGGACATATTGAGTTTCAGATGTCTACTGGACATCCAGCTTTTGATGTCTAAGAGGCAATTGGAGATGGAGGATTGGTCAGCAGAGAGATTGAGGCAGGAGAGTTAGATTTGAGAATCATTGGCATAGATGATAAGCCCTTGAGGAGTTTACATTTTAATGAATGGAAGGAAGACTGTACATAAAAGGGAGCTGGAAAGCAGAGCAGAGCTGGGAATGGTATACAGATCACCTGGAAGTAACATGGAGGTCTGAGGTTCTGGTAAAGGAGCAAAGATAGACAGCATGGTATAGAGATGCCTTGAAGTGAAGTGTAGGCCTACTTCCAGGCAAGAGAAGGTGAAGATTCACTCCACAGATCCCAGCAATCATGGACAGAGTCCAAGGTTCCAGTGAAAGGGGAGGAGGAGCAGGGAATGGGGAAAGCTGAGGATGGTAGCACAGCTGTGTGCAGCATTAGAGAAGAGATGATTGGGGGTGGGGCTGAAGTTGGATTGTGAATCTGTACGAGGAAAAGGGATTAATAATGAAAATGAAATACACACAAAGCTCATAGGAACATGTATTAAACACCTACTGTTTTTTGGTACTGTGCTAATCATTCACCTAGGGACACCAATAGGTCAAGTGAGTTATAGGATGGCTCCTATATGACAGAACCAGAACATTAACCCAGATTCTCCTGACTTCAAGGCTGGCCATTTATCTGTTGTACCATGGGGCCTATCAAGGGCCTTCTCCCTTTGAGATTGCCTTCAATCTACTCTATATGTAGCTTTCATGTACCTATTAATATACATGTTGTCTTCTCCACTAGACTGTAAGCTCCTTGAGGGAAGGAGCTATTTTTTTTACCTTTTCTTTGTATTCTCTGTGTCCATGTATAGCATATGTATGTTGTTGTTGAGTAGTTTCAGACTCTTCATGACCCCATTTAGGGTTTTCTTGGCAAAGATACTGGAGTGGTTTGCCTTTTTCTTCTCCAGCTCATTTTACAGATAAGGAAGCTGAGGCAAACAGGGTTAAGTGACTTGCCCAGGGTCACACAGCCAGTAAGTGTCTGAGGCTGAATTTGAACCCATGAGGATATTCTTCCTGATTCCCAGCCCTGTGCTCAATCCACTGTGCCACCTAGTTGCCTATAGCACATGTGTAGCACACAGTAAAAGCTTAATAAATATTTGTCAAATGATTGATTTCTTTAAATTAACATGTACTGAACACCTGCTATATGTTTAACAAGGCCAAACATATGATTTTAAATTCACTAACAAGTCTAAACCATGCAACATATAATTCCTAAACATCTAGAAGAGGCTTTGTTTCTTCCTGTTCTGATCATTTTCCTAAGTCACAACCTTTCTCCTTTACTATTTTTAAAATTATTTTCCCATTCTGGTACAACTTATGTTGATTGCATCAAGGATCATTAAAGTACTTTATACATGAGTAATTTTAATTTCAGTAAATTTTCATTCAGGACCAATAAAACAATCAAGAATTTGCTTGGATTTATTCATGGCAGTGTAATTTAACGTAATCACAATCTTCTGATTTTATTGCTGTTCAGAGGAAGGCAAGGTAGGTTTTTTAGAGTGAATGAAACATTATCAATTAGATTTACTTTTGTCTTTGATTTCAAATAGTTAGGTGACTATGTTATGAAGAAATTGAAATCTCTTATGGACAAGTTTCATTCAGAAGAAGAAACTTTCTAGATGCTTTCATTTCAATTAAACCAATCAATCAATAAACACCTATTAAGCACCTACTATGTGCTAAGCACTGTGTTAAATGCTACAGGCACAAAAAGAGGCAAAAGACAGTCCCTGCCCTAGAGGAACTAACAATCTCATAGGAGAGACAACATGCAAATAAATATATATAAAGCAAGTTATGTACAGGATAAATAGGAAAAAAAACAGAGGAAAGGCACTAGAATTAAGAGGAAGTGGGAAAATCTTCCTGTAGAAGATGAGATTTTAGTTGAAATTTTAAGAGAGGCAAAGAGGAAGCCCATGTTTTGATGTGTCAATTATAGTCAGGCAATAAACATTTATTAAAGTGCCTACTATGTGCCAAGCATTGTGCTAAGTTCTGGTGATACATATGGAGGGGAAAAAGACAGTTTTTGCCTTCAAGGTGCTTAGAATATAACACTTGGAAGACTACACACAGAAGGAAGCTGAAAAGAGACAGGTTTGACAGAGGCCTGTTGGAGACATTCAAAGGAATTAAGCCAAGTGGGAGATGTTTAAACTTAAAATGCTTATTAGAACACAAAAATATCTAAATTCTAAAATACAAGCTTTGTTAGAAGAGAGACTATGCTATAGCAGCTAAAAGGCCAGCCTTTGTCATCAGAAAGAACTGGGTTTAAGTCCTTCCTCTGACACATACTACCTGATTTTAAACAAGTTACTTCATATCCCAGTGCCTTCAAATAACTGTCTTAAGACTGTAAGTTACTTGAAAACTAAAGATAATAAATTAATTTTAAAAAAAGACTGCAAGTTACTCTGAGGAGTGGCAATGCCATCAGTGAAGGATATTTCCACATTTTTTCCAGATAGATGAAATCACAAATTAGGGCTAGAAAAAAAAAAAAAAGATAAAACCTGTTAGTTTTCTGTGGGATTAAATCCAATCCAATGACAAATTGAAAGCCATCCAGTAAAAGCTGTAGTGGGTGATGGTAATTCACATTGAGTGAACATGGGACAATTTTGAAGCAGCACATTTAATCAACAAACATTTGTTAAGTTGCCACTGAATGTAAGGCACTGTAGTATGTCCTGTGGGACTGTGATGGGAACAACTCCTGCCAAGGTCCTTGACACATAGGCTATACTAGTTTTTACCTAACAGGCAATGGAACCATTATTGAGACTTAATTGCTCCACTTCCCTTTTTCTCTACTTGCTTGTTTCTCCTGCCAGCCCTGAGGCTTATGAAACTGTTTAACAAAGAACAAGTTTATTAATGACAGGAATAAAATGAACAGAATAAAAAAATAGAAGCATCTCCCTTTTCCACTCATTGAGCTTCAGAACAATTTGTCCAGCAGGCACTTGGTTACTACACTGTACATAACCCTGATGGGTGAGAGTCCTCCTGAATTTCACCTCTATTTTACTCTAGGGTTCCCTTGCTTGTATTCTGCTGCTGCTTTAGCCTTCTAGTGCTGAATAGAGAGGCCTTTTCTTCCTTTAGCTCGGTTATAGATGGTCTCTGTCCTACTCTGTTGGTCAAGACTCAGGCCACCTCCAGCCTGGTCATTTCAACTGGATGACTCAATGAGCCTTGCTTGGGCTAAACCCCAGCAGCTTTTTATTTTTAATTTAATGTTTTAAACTTCTGCACTTAACACCCCCCAAAAGAGAATATTTTTCATATACAAAGCAGAACAGAAACAAGGAATCTCTGTGACTTACAATTCACTTTTCTTTAAAAAAAAATTAAGTATTTTGTTTTCCCCCAGTTACATGTAACAACAATTTTTAACATTTGTTTTTTAAAACTTTGAGTTCCAAATTCTCTCTCCCCCTTCCTTCCTTTCCATGCCACCTTCATTGAGAAGGCAAGCAATTCAATATAGGTTATACATGTGTAGTCATGCAAAACATTTCCATAATAGTCACGTTGTGAAAGAAAACATAGACCCAAAAAAAACCCTCAAGAAAAATAAATTTTTTAAAAAGTATGCTTCAATCTGTATTCAGACACCATCAGTTCTTTCTCTGGGGATGGATAGCACTTTTCATCATAAGTCCTTTAGCATTGTCTTGCATCATTGTATTGCTGAGAATTTGCTTTTCATTTAAAAAGTATATACAACGCATTACTTTAAAAGTTGTCCTGCACATCTGTGTTTCTAAACTTCCTCCTGTTCTCTTTTGTGTATTTGCTTTTTTTTTTATAAATTTCTTTATTTATTTTTAGTTTACCACACACGGTTCTACATAGTTTTGAGTTCCAGTTTTTCTCCCCTCCCTCCCCCCTCCCTCCCCAAGACGGCATGGAGTCTCATATAACTGTCATGTATAACGTCGCATTGGTGCATTTGCTTTTAAATGCTTTAATGACCCTGTTTCTTTTTTTCTTTTTTGGCAACACCATAGCTGACTCCTCTCCCTCTTAAATTTTCCTCATCCCCAACTGAAAACAAAACAAAACAAAACAGAAGAAACCCTTGTAATAAATAAACATAGGAGAAGGGATATAAATAGACAATTTCTCAAGAGAAGAAATCCAAACTACTGTGGTTAAATTGAAAAAATGCTCTAAATCATTAATAATTAGAGAAATACAAATTAAGACAACTCTGAGATTCTATTTCACACTCATCAGACTGGCAAAGTTGACCAAAAAGAGAAGATGATAAGTGTTGGGGGAGCTTAGGGAATACAGGCACATTGATTGATGGAGCTGTAAGTCAGTCTAGCCATTCTGGAAAGCAGTTTGAGGCTGTGGCCCCCAAATTACTACACTGTACATAACCTTTAATCCAGTGATACTATTACTAGGCTTCTGCCTCAAAGAGATCAAAGAAGGAAGAAAAGGTCCTATATGTACAATGATATTTTTAGCAGCTCTTTATAGCAACAAAGAAGCTAAAGAGGTCCCCAACAACTAGGGAATGGCTGAACAAATTACAGTATTTCAATGTGATGGAATACTATTGCGCTATAAGAAAAGATGAAAGAGATGGTTTCAGAGAAACCTAGGAAGACTTGTATGAACTGATGTAAGCAGTGAGGAGAACCAGGAGAACAATTTCTACAACAGTAATATTTAATATTTTGTTTTATTTGTTTTTTAAATATTTTAATTTTCAGTTGCAAATTCTCTTTCTCCCTCTAGCCCCAAAGAGAAGGCAAGCAATATAATACCCATTATACATGTGAAGTCATGAAAAACCTATTTCCATATTAGCCATGTTACCAAAAAAGACAAGAAAAATAAAGTGAAAAAATGCTTCAGTCTGTGCTCAGGGGTCAACTAGGTGGTATAGTAGTTGGAGCTCTGGCCCTGGAATCAGGAAGATCTGACTTCAAATTTGACCTTAGACATTTACTAGCTGTGTGACTCTGAGCAAGTCACTTAACCCTGCTTGCCTCAAATGAAAAACAAATCTGCACTCAGAACTCATTAGTTCTCTCTCTGGAGGTGGATAGCATTTTTCATCATGAGTCCTTTGCAATTGTTGTGGATCATTGTATTGATCAGAGTAGCTAAGTCTTTCATAGTTAATTATCATCACAGTATTTCTGGTACCTTGTACAATGTTCTCCTACTTCCGATCACTTCAGTTTGCATCAGTTCCTATAAATCTTCCAGGTTTTTCTGAAGCCATTCCTTTCATAATTTCTTACAGCACAATAGTATTCTGTTATAATCCTATACCACAACTTGTTTGGCCAACTGATAGGCATCCCTCAAATTTCCAATTCTTTGATACTACAAAAAGAGCTGCTATAAATATTTGTGTACACATGGGCCTTTATCTTTATCACTTTATCTTTAATCTCTTTGAGATATAGACCTAGCAGTGGTATTGCTGAGTCAAAGGGTATGAACATGTTATAACCCTTTGGGCAAAGTGCCAAATTATTCTCCTGAATGATTGAACCAGCTCAGACTCCATCAACAGTACATTAGTGTCCCTGTTTTTCCACATCCTTTCTAGCATTTGTCATTTTCCTTTTCTGTCATGTTAGCCAATCTGATAGATGTTAGGTGGTACCTCAAAGTTATATTAATGTGCATTTTTTCTAATTATCAGAGATTTAGGACATTTTTGTATGACTATAGATAGCTTTGATTTCTTCTTCTGGAAACTGCCTATTCATATCTTTTGACCATTTATCAATTGGGGATTAGCTTTTATGTTTATAAATTTGGTTGTTTCCTATGTATTTGAGAAATGAGACCTTTATTAGAGAAACTTAATAGCACTATTTTAAAAGACAAAGAAATTTGACAGATTGTAGAACTCTGATCAATGCAATGAGCAACTGTGACTTTGAAGGATTGAAGATGATGCATGCTACCTACCTCCTGACTAAAGAGTGATAGACCAATATACAGAATGAGACACACACTTTTCGATATGGCCAGTATGGGAAATTGTTTTGTTTGACTATATTTATATGTTAAGTGTTTTTTTTAATGAAATGGAGAAAAAAATGTAAAAGTCATAGTTAAGCAAAGCAAATCTACAATTGGCCATGTCCAGAAATTTATGTCTCTTTTGCACCTTGAGTCTATCACCCCTATAAGAATTATGTGAACCACACTGACTTCATCTTGTGACTGAGTTTTGCTTCTAGCTCAGTTCCCTTTCTATTAAATTATAGGTCTAGTCCAATTTCTGTCTTGTGAGAAAACTTTATTCGATTATGGGAATTGTGAGAAAACTTTATTGCTATTTGAACCTAGCCCTTCATGGCTGGGAAGCTAGACCACCTCCCCCTGTTTCTTAGAGACTCTTAACTAAGGACCTAGGTTATGCTGACCAGAAATCCAGTTAGGTCCAAAGATTGATGCAAGGAGTGTTCTCACAATTACACATCTCAAACAATCCATATATCTTCTCTGAAACCTGGCTCTGTACTGGTCAATCTATTATTGTTTCCATGTTCTTTTGATTGAATCCAGACATTGGGGGGGGAGATGACACCTCTTTTTCTGATTTCAGGGAATTGTATCTGTTTGCTCTCCCCTTCCCAACTTGGAAAGTCCCTAATCTTTCTTCGAATTAGAAATCAGATTACTTAGTTTTGTATTCTGGTTAATTGTGTTTTTTAAATTAATTGGTCTTATTCGATTAATTGTTTTTAATACATAAGAATCTGTCTCACTCTGTATTCAAGGTCATTGAACTGACTAGGGAGTCCATTGACTCCCTTATTATGCCTGTTTGCCAATAAATCACATAGCTCAATTGTTTCTTCAGTTATTATCAATTATCCACCACATCCCTCCACTGGGAGGTGGGTAACATGCTACATCATCTGTCCTCAGGAGCGCTGTAGCAGCTGACCTCAGCTTCTCCTTTTTTTTCTTTCCTCAGGGGAAGGAGTAATTCTCCTTAAGGTAATGCCCAGTAATCATCAAGGAGATGAGGGCAGAAGGAAGTGGTACCAGGTTAGGAGTGTGGCAAGGGGAAGTGAACCATTCTTCTCTTGGGTTTGAAATGCTATTCTCTCCTGTTCACACAGCAAGCCATCCTCCTGAAGAGGCAAGCAGAGGGTGAAGGGAGTTCAGTCAGGCTCAAAATTCCCAGGAGTTACACTCACTAGATTTAAGTGAAGCTCAGCATCTCCTAGGAGCATGGGCTGGGTTTTTAATTGCAGAATACCATCTAGGCCAGTCTAGGCTGTTGGACACTTTTCTCTAAACTGTTAGTTGAGGTACTGGGTCAAGCACTTGGTGAATGGACTCTCTCTGGCACTCACTTTTGTTTCTCTATGGTGACATGCTTTTCTTTGCTGATACAGTTGACACAGCTGGAGTAGGGCTAGCAGAAGGAGGCAAGTAAATTCCAAAATTAAGCAGAGTTGAGCTCCAGAATGACACTGCCCCTTCACCAAGTTCATTCATTAAGTGTTCAGTTGTGAAGAAGTGCCTGGACTGTGGTCTCTGAGCCAATGGTGTTGAACCCCAAACGAAGGGCTGGCTATTTTATTCCTGTTTTGAACAAACCTTTTTTTCAGTTGAGGTAGCTAGGTATATATAGAGGATAGAGCCCTGGGACTATAGATAGAATTCCTGCCTGAGTTCAAATTTAGCCCCAGATACTTACTAGCTGTAAGTATCTTACTTACTTACCCTGGGCAAACCACTTAACTTCTGTTTACCTCAGTTTTCTCATCTGTAAAATGGGGATAACAATAACACCTACCTCCCAGGGTTGTTGTGAGGATAAAATAAATATTTGTAAAATACTATGTAAAGAGTAGCTATTATCATTGCTATTTATTATTGCATAGTTTCATAAACCTTCCTGCTTATATGGGGAGCAGGGAGCAGGACCCTTAGAGAGAGAAATGTGACCTAGATTTCAGATATTTCCAATGACTCAACCAGGAGTAGCAGTCAAAACATTATTGAGTAAATACTGAGGGACTACAAGGATCGAACTTGGTCCAGATGAGCTTAGACATGAGATCCTAAGCCACAAGTCACATATGTAAATACCATTTATCTTTTCATTCCCCTTAATATTTGTCTTCTCTCCTCCCAGAGATTGAAAGGCCTTGCCTTTATTTCTTCCAACTTCCCTCAGCACCTGGCTTTGGAAGGAGTAAACATTAAAATAAATATTACTATTCCCCAACTGACTGTTCTTTGGGAAATGTGGGAGGTTAAATGGACAGGATGTTTCTATGGAAACATTAGTCACACTGCTGCTATTAGATAGATGCAATGATTAGAATAAGGGTTTTTTTTTTTCATTTCAGAATTCAGTCCTAAATAAATTATCTCATATATTTTCTTGCAACCTTCTATTAGAAATATCTTTTGCATGTCTGGTACTTCTCATTCTTTTCATCATCTCTACCCATATCTGTTGTTTTATTATTACCAACAGGATGTGTTTCTGCCAGAAAACTTGTACTGTAATGATTTATTACAAAAAAAAAAAGATATTTTCAATATCAGGTGTTTGTATTCCTTTTTACTACTGGCTTTTATCTCAATTCCCTTTCTTTGTTCTTTCTTTCTTTTTTAATTTCTTTCCTCCAAAATCAGGGGTTGAATTAATGTTTAATATTTTGTAATTTGAGGAAGCATTTCTCTTTCATTTAATTCAATTTTTGTTACATTTTAGGTTCTAAACTGTCTCCTTCCCTCCTTCCCTACCCTACACTAGAGAAGGCCACAATTTGGCATAGAGATATAAATATATATAAAGCCATACTATGCATACATTGAGATGGCATTGAATAAGTATATTAGTTTAGGTAGAATTGCCATTTTTATTATATTGCTCTGTTCACCCATAAACAGTTTTCTAAATCTAACTTCATTTATATAAAAAGTGTTATAATTTTATAATTATTAAAGGGTTTAGCACTTTGAACAGTACCTACCACATAGCAGGTACTTAATAAATGTTGATTGGCCAAAGGAATTGGGTTTATTTACTAAATTCCCATCTGATTCTGTTATCTTTTTTTAATGCATTTATGCTGAAAAAGTATATTAAAGACTGATAATTATAGTGCTCTATGAAGTTTATCTTTTCAAAGGGGGTTGAAAATATAAATATGTTTTTTTCTCTTTGTACTTTTAAGAATATCTGGGAGCAAGAGAGTTAAATATCAGAATTACTTTGATGAATTTCTTTTAAGCTTCTTCTTTTGAAAAGATCTTGTCTCACTTGTTGTAACTGTAAATAGAATTTGCTGTCAATCCTTAATTAATTGATTTGCCTAGGCAAGTGAACCTCTAAGGCTCTGCCTACCTATCTCATCATGCAATCCACCTATCTCCCCCCAAAATTCATTTCTTCTGGAAACCACACCTGTCTAGTAAATTGTGTACTATATACGTGCACAATATATATATATTATACATCATATACATAATTACTGCCACTGCTATCTCCAGTAGAGGCACTGTCTTTTTTTTTTTGGTAGAATTATTATCACTTTTATGAGTATGTCTTTGTTACGGTAAGTTAATGTTTTAGAAGGTTAAGGGCCTCCAGGAAGAGTTCACAAAGCCAGGCCACTGGGGTAGTTTCTAGGAGTTGAGGATGCGGCTTTTCTTGTCCTCATTGGAGAAGAGTAAAAAGCCGTTTCCTCCCTGAACACTAGGCTGCTCCAGGGCCTGAATGCTCTCCAAGAATTCCAAACCTTTGCTTTGGGATGTGAATGTTAATTTCACATTAACAGAGAACTCAAGTTAGTCAAGGGCTGAGCAAAGGAAGATCTCAAAGGGTGTACTTACTGTCAAGTGAAGAGGTGACTTAATCCTGAATTCATGGGAAGCCAGGACTATTTCCTATGGAGGAATCACTGTTCAGAATTCCATATTTATCAAACCAAAGAGGAAAAGAAGAAACAAGTTGAGATTCCAGTGAAGAACTCAATTACCTAAGCATAAATGAAACAAGGTCAAGCCCAGTCAATATAATATTAGTTAGCATTTATGTAGCACTTTAAGGTTTACAAAGTGCTTTAGAAAGATTATCCCCAAAACAACCCTGGGAGGCAGGTGCTTTTATTATCCCCATTTTACGTAGGAGGAAATTGAGACAGAGGTTAAGTGTTATAATAGCAATTTAGATTTGAAGATCAGAACCACATAGGCATTTTGACAATTATCATCTACATTGTGATTCTTGCCTTGCTGATACAAATGTCTTGTCCAGGATTGCACAGCTAGTAAGTGTCAGAAGCTAGATTTGAACTTAGGTCTTCCTGACTTCGAGGACCACTGTTCTATCCACTGTACCACCACCTACCAGTCCTAAGATGCAAACGTATCTTTATAGGTCATAGAGATAGGGGCTGGACCTAGGATTGTTAGTACACATAGGGAACATGAGGACACTCCCTCTGTTAATGTAGATTAGTACTTTCCCTGTCCCTTGTAGTCTTAGAGAGTTGCCTGTAACACTGAGAAGCACTTCACATGTTTAGGATTATTCAGCCAGTATGTGTCAGAGACAGGACTTGAACTCAGGCCCTTCTGACTTGAAGGTCAGCTTTCTATCCACCATGCCATACTACCTCTTAGAACAGAGGAAATCACAAATGAGGCACCTGAAATGAACCCCTCCACATTTTAAGAGACCCCATAACACTTGACTCGTATGGCTGCCACCCTAGTCCAGTTCCTTATCGCCTCTGGCCTGGACTGTTGTAATATCCTCCTTTCTGGTCTTCCCCGCTCATGCCTCATGCCTTTCTGATCCCATCTTTCACACAGCTTCCAAAGCTGTATTCCTAAAGCATTGCTGTTGCTCCTTGGAATCCCCATCTCTATTCAAGGCTTAGCATAAATTCCGCATCTTTCAAGGGGCTTTTCCTGATTTTCAAAGTTAATAGTGTTTCCTTTCCCTAAATCACTGTGTATCTATTTCGAATCTATGCTTGAATCATTTTGTATCACTCTAATGGCATGTGAGCTCCTTGAAAGAAAGGTCTGCCCAGTGCCTGTAGTAGGAGCTTGCTGATCAATTGGTAGATTGTTTTTAGTTTCATTTCCAATCCTGTCCAACTCTTTGTGATGCCATTTGGAGTTTCTTTGCAAAGATCCCAGAGGGGTTTGCCATTTCCTTCTCTAGCTCATTTTATAGATGAGGAAACTGAGGCAAACAGGGTCAAGTGATTTGCCCAGGGTAACATAGCCAATTAGTGCCCCAGGATGTATTTGAATTAAGGAAGAGGAGTCTTCCTGATGCCAGTCCCAGCACTCCATCCACTGTGCCACCTAGCTGCCCCTTCATTAATGTCTTAGTGAAGAGTTAAGAACTGCACTTTTGGGACATCCTGTAGTTGTAAACTATTGAAGCTTAAAATGGCATTAACACTTTTGTGGTAGTGTTTTTAGGAATTATTACTTGATAGTTATAACTCCTAAGGAGTTATCCTTTCCTTTGGTTCAAATTCTGCTCCTGACACATACTGGTTGTGTGCACCAAGGCAAATCACTTAATCTCTTAGATAGGGGCAGGATATCCCCAAAGTCTTAGTGCATTTAACTCTTAGTGCACATATGAGAACTCTATTAAGAAGGCAGCTAGGTGGTGCAGTGGATAAGCACCGGCCCTGGAGTCAGATGGACCTGAATTCAAATCTGGCCTCAGTCACTTATTAGCTGTGTGACTCTGGGAAGGTCACTTAATCCCCATTGGTTCAAAAAAAGAAGTTAAAAAAAAACTGTGCTAAGACTTTGGGGACATCCTATACTTGTAACCTATTGAAAATTTAAATGACATTAAGACCTTTGAGATACACTGTCACCATACTTTAAAATTTGAAAAATACTTTATATACCTTAATGTCATTTGGACCTTAAAATGAACCTATGAGTTAGCTACTGCAGGCTTTATTTTCCCCATTTTAGTGATTAGAGAAAATAAGTTTGAGTGGTCACCCAGCTACTGTCAAAGGTAGAATCTGAACTAGGGTCTTCATGATTCCAAATCTAGCCCTATATCTGCTCTTCTGACCTTGGTAGCTACCTTTTGGGAAGTGATACTGTATGTTATTTTTTCAAAGTCTTTAAAAAATATGAACTTTTTGGATAGTACTTTTCAAAAATAACTGAAGTCTTATGATGTAATGTTTTCCAAAATAACCATGTGCAAATTGTCCCATTTTTTCCTCCTTGAAAGCTGCTTAGGCAAGATAAGACTCTAAAATAGTGAGCCTGATTTTCCCCCTCTAGCTCATAAATGGACTCTGAAGGCAATTTCCAAAGAATTCCAGAAAAGTTGTTATTCAAGTAAGTGTTTTGTACCCCTCTCCCAAAGTATGATGGCCACATATCTAGGATTGCAAATGTTCTGCTGAATTTTGTATTACTTTGACCATAATGTGTGTGTGTGTGTGTGTTTATATAAAGGTGTTCAGTTAACTTAGTAGAACTTATATATGGCTAAATTTTTATATTTTTGAAAATAAATGAACAAATCAGGAAATAGAATTTCTTTGACAAAATATCTTGATTATGTAATCAGAAAATGTTGGAAAGATAGCACTCAGTTGGGTGCCTAAGTCTTGCTATGGTGATACTATCTTTAGGAATATAGGCATATTCCTAATTATAGACATAACTCCTAAGGGGCAATTTTTTATTTTTCTGAATTGTCTATAACTTTCCTTTGGCAGAATGTGTAGAGGTCCAGCCTTGGACTCTGGAAGACCTGGGTTCAAATTCTTTTGTATGACCCAAGGCAAGTTGTTTGCTCTCTGTCTTCTAGGCTTCTGTCTAAGATGATAAATTGCAAAGAAAGAGGTTAATTTGCATTACCAGAGGGCATTTTCTCATTACAGAGTTCCTTAAGCAGCTAGGTGGCATGGTAGATCTAGTTCTGGGGCTGAAGTCAGGAAGATTGAATTGAAATCCAGCCTCAGACATTTACTAGCTGTGTGATCCTGATTAAGTCACTTGACCTCTGTCTGCCTTAGGTTACTCAACTGTAAAATGAGGATAGTATTAACATCTGCTGCCCAGGGTTGTTGTAAGGATCAAAGGAAATAATATTTGTAGAGCGCGGAACACAGTGCCTTGCACGTAGTAAGCATTTTATGAATCCTTGCTTCCTCATGTCACTGAAATCACAGGTTCCCTATGTCAAATTACTTACTGTCTGAGGGAGGGGGAAGGTTAAAGAGGGAAGGAGAGAATTTAGAACTCAAAAATTTTTTAAATGAATATTAAAAATTGTTTCTACATGTAATTGAAGAAAAATAAAATATTTCAAAAAAGATATAATAATAATAAAAAAGAAACCACAGGTTCAGTGTGATCTCTATTCCCATTTATACACTTGTCCTTGGTTTTTCTTTCTTTTGTTTCTAACCTTTTGGTCAATAGTCACATCAGGATCCCCAGGGGTTGTCCAGGGAAGAGAAAAAGAAATAAAATCACAGTTAGTTTTATTACTTACTTGACAGTTTAAATAAATGGGACAGTGGAGAAAAGGCTGAAACAAGGCTATTGCCTATATACAGCTTTCTGCATTGCCTGCGTGACAAGAATGATGTGTCCCCTCAATTTGTCAATAACATGGAAACAGACATATCTTTGCTCAGTCTTTTGAGTTGAATGGATGATTGAATATTATCTTCCCCTTGGTTCTATTTTTTTCTGAAGTGAGAGATTTGATTTAATTGGGGAGAAACTGACAAGACGACAAAACCTTTCCATGAGGGTCATGTTTTCTTCTGTTTCTTTGAAGCTGTATTGGGTTTTACTGACAAATTCTGAGAAAACAGTTTAGCCCTCTGCTTGTTGATATGTTGTACCCAAAAGAGCCTGGGCATTAGGCTTTTTGCCTCTAAAGACTTGAATCCTTGGAACCAAAGCCCTCCCTCTTTTACTTCTCTCTGTTCCTACAAATTGAATTCTGAGGGCAATTTGGATTGCAAATCTATTTTCCTATACTTCAGGATCGGGAATCTAAAGAAAGGCAAAAAATAGGCCCTGCTCTCAAGGAGCTCTAATGGGGGAGAGAACATGCAAACAACTATGTACAAAAAAGATACATACAAGATAAATTTGAAATGAATATTTATTGACTGACTGACTCTCCTTCCCTCTGAAGCCTTCAAGGAGCTTACAGTCAAATGGGGGAAGACAACATGCAAACAAATATATTTATGAAACGAGGCCTATATAGGATAAATAAGAAACAATTAACAGAGGGAAGGCACTGGAATTAAGAAGTGTTGGAAAAGATTTCTAGTAAAAAGATGGGGTTTTAGTCGGGACTTAAAAGAAGCCAGGGAAGTCAGCAGGTAGAGTTGAGATTGGAAAGCATTCCAGTCATGGGGGACAACCACAAAGAATCCCAGGAATGACTTATATGAACTGATGCTGAGTGAGGGGAGCAGAACCAGGAGATCATCATACCCAATTACAGACACACAGGATCTGTAAGGACTACCTTTGATAGACTTGACTCCTCTCATTAATACAAGGTTCAAAGACAGCCCCAAAAGACTCATGATGGAAAAAGCTATGCACATCCAGAGAAAGAACTGTGGAGTCTGAATGCAGATGGAGGCAGACTATTTGTTCTCTTTTTTTTCCTTCTTTTTTGGTTTTGTTTCTCCATTCTTATGATTCAATTCCATTGGTTATAATTCTTCTTTACAACTGGACTATTATGTAAATAAGTTCAATGTGAAGGTAAATATAGAACCTACACTGGATTACATGCCGTCTTGTGGGGGGACAGGGGAGGAGAGAAATTTTGCAACCCAAAAACCTATGGAACTGAATGTTGTAAACTAAAAATAAAAATAATTTAAAAAAAAACAAAAAGTAAAACAAAATAAAACCAGAAAAAAAAAAGAAATAATGCCAGGAGCAGAGAGTTGTTCATGAAACAGCCAGAGGAGGCCAACGTCACTGGGTTAAAGAGTATGTGACAGGGAGTGAGGTGTAAGAAAGCTTATGGAAAGATAAAAGGGGTATAGGCTATGTAGGGCTTTGAATGCCAAATAACATTTTTGTATTTGATCCTGGAGGCTATAGTGAACACTGGATTTTATTGAAGGGGGGGAGTGGGGGTGGTGTGATATGATCAGGCATGTGCTTTAGGAAAATCACTTTGGTGGCTGAATGGTTTGGAGCAGGGAGAGACTTGAGGCAGGAAGACCCAACAGTAGGCTATTGAAATAGCCCAGGCATGATGTGATCAGGCCTGCACCAGAGTGATGGCAGTGTAAGAGGAGAGAAAGGAGGCTATATAAGAAATGTAGTAGAGGTGAAATCAACAGGCCTTGGCAACAGTTTCGATGGGGTGGTGGTGGGGTAGGGGTGCTGAGATATACTGAGGAATCCAGGATGTCTCCTAGGTTTAGAGCCTGAGAGACTGGGAGGATGGTGTTGCCTTCGCAGTAATAGGGAAGGTAGGAACAGGGGAGATTTTAGGGGGAAAGATAATCAGTTCTGTTTTGGTACATGTTGAATTTAAGATTTCTTCTGGCCTCAGACACTAGTTGTGTGAACCTGGGCAAGTTATTTAACCCTGATTGCCTCTTAAAAAAAAAAAGATGTGTACTATACATTCTGTTTGAGATATCTGAAAGGCAGTTGCAGATTCCACACTGGAGGTCAGTGGAGAGGTTGGGGCAGACAAGGTAGACTTGAGAATGATATGCATGGAGATGATAATTAAATCCATGGGAGCTGATGAGATCACCAAGTGAAGTGGTGTAGAGGGAGAAGAGAGGACAGCCCAGGACAAAACCCTGAGGGATACCTATGGTTAGAGGGCTTGATCTGGGAGAACGTCCAGCAGAGGAGACTGAGAAGCAGCAATCAGGTAGGTAGGAAGAGAACCAAGAGAGTGTGGTGTCCTGAAAACCTAGAAAGAAGAAGATATCCAGGAGGAGAGAGTGATCAACCATGTCAAAGCCTGCAGAAAGGTCAAGAAGAATGAGGTTTGAGAAAAGGCCAATGGATTTAGCAACTAAGAGATCATTGGTGACCAGTTTTGATGAAATGATAAGGTCCAAAGCTGGATTGAAAGTGGAGGCAATACTTGTGTAAGGCCTTTTTGAGGAGATGAACTATAAAAGCTAGAAGGGTGATAGCAGGGATGAAAAGATCAGGTGAAGGATTTTTTTTCTGATTAGAGGAGACTTGTATGTTTGTAGGCAGTAGAGAAGGAGACAATAGAGATTAAAAATAAGTGATATAGTGGGAGACAATCCCATTATATAGAGATGGCCATCTGGAGGAGAGAGGATAGAATGGGATCATGATTAACAAGACTCTAAAACAAAGTCTCTTAATATGGAATTTACAGACATCCAAAGACTCCACAGATATATTTCAGGGGATCTGTAAGGTTGGATGGGGAAAAAAAAATTAAATCTTTATTTTTACTAAAACCTACCTGAAATTCAGTTTTATTATTGCTAAGTTGTTTTTCAGTTGCTCTTCATGACTTTTCATGACCCCATTTGAGGTTTCCTTGGTAAAGATATGGTTTGCCATTTCCTTCTCCAGTTCATTTTAGAGATGAGGAAACTGAGGCAAACAGAGTTAAATGACTTGCCTGGGGTCACATAGCTAGTAAGTGTCTGAGGATAGATTTGAACTCAGGAAGATGAGTCTTCCTGACTCCAGACCTGGTACTCTATCCACTCTTAACCACCTAGCTGCCCTGATGAAATTGAGTTCTTCCTTCAATTATTTTCAAACATTATTCTTAGGAAGGGACCCATAGGTTTCACTAGACTGCCAAAGGGGACCATGATATTGTTACAACAATTCGGCTAGCAGCTGTTGTGGGGGTGAAAGACCAACACAAGTCCAACAACAAGAACGCTGTCAGCACAAGTTCCTTAGATCTGCTTTACTAAGGAAAGCAACGTTAAGGGGTTAACAATCTTACTTTAATCCAACATATATGCATAAACTCACTTAGTTCAGGGGAAAAAGCCAGCACCCTGAACGTCAGAGCAAATGCAAAAAAATTACAAACATACATTATAAACAGACCAAATACAATTCATAGTTACCAAGAAACCATCAACATCTGGATTGAAGAGCCAGAAGGCTGTTCGAGGAGCTGCCCAGAGTCCCACACCAACACTCCTCCAAGAGTGAGAGCCTCAAGCAAATAGCTCTGTTCTCTCTTTTTATACATCCTTTGGATGTCACCAAATGTCATCTGAGCCACCAGAACTTAGGTGCCTACTATTGGCTCTGGTCTTAGCAACTCCCCTTAGGGTGCTGAGGGCTTCACACCCACATGGGCTTAGCACCTAGTAATTAGGGGTTTGGGCCTGGGGTTTAGCACCGAGTTAGACTCAAAGAGACTTAATTAATTTATCATTCTAAAACAGTAAAAAAGTCCCAACTTAATTAATATTACAGATACAAAAAAAAAAAGTTAAGAACCCCTTCTTGAAAGCTGTTACTCTAGGTTTTATTCCTAAATCAGCCAAAGCTTTAGCCTGATTCTTGCCTTATTCAGATTTTCCTTAGTGGACAATCCTGTTACTTATCTCCCAATCCAACTCATAATTATTTCATGGCTATCTTCGAGATCATTGGCCTTTCTTTTCTGAGTCCCAGATCCCCTCCTCTGTTCCAGGTAAAAATTTCCCTTCTCATATTCATTTGACACCCTTCCTCTCACTAAACTTGTCTTTTTTGTTCACCGGGAAGGTCTGTTACCATTAGTACCATCCCTTCTCTTCTTGTTTTTTTTTTTTTTTTTACTTTCCATTTTTAAGCTTTTTCTAGTGATTGCTATACGAGTCTTCTCATACACACTTTCTTTTAGTCTCTTCAGACTTTCTTTTTAAGACACAGAAGGTCAGACCTGGAAGTGATCGTATTGTCCAACCACTACATTTTATAGACAAAGAGACTATAGCCCAGAGAAAATAAAAGGCGCGGCACAGTGGGTAGATGATAAATCCTTTGAGGTGGGTCCCAATACTACCCTGGGCAAATTGTTTAACCTCTCTAAATCTGAACTTCATAGTTTTTTCATCTGCAAAATGGGGACAATAATAGCGTCTCCTTCTCAAGGTTGTTGTGCAAGACTAATGGGGAGTTACCTACTTAGCAGCCTCCAAGTGCACTTGACTTCCTGGGTCAGTCCAAACTGCCAGGGAGCATCATTAATTGGGAGGGACTACGTAAGATCCTAGAGCTGGGGATTCATAGGGACATCAGTGTCATACAGCTGGTAAAACCAAGTTTAATCCATTCCAAGAGGATTCCTAACTAGGGAATGGCACTGAGTCTTAATGATGGTAGAAAAATAAGGCCCACCATGGAGGAAGGAGGACATTGCTTCTAGCTTGACCCCTAAAGTCATCATCCTTGGGAGCAGACCCTGAGGAGAAAGGGGCTCTGTCATCTAGTTGCAGTTGCTGGCCACCTGTCACCAATGATCCAGAAGTAACTGCCTCCACCCCACCCCCCAACCCTCACTGGTCCTGCTTCCAGCCTGGCTCTTGCAGCTATCACCCAAGGTAACACCCTTTGTGGAGATGCAACCTGGTTGTTGCTTTGGCAAGTGTTGTAGCCTCAGCTGGGAAAGAAAGTTCTTGTCACCAAAGTTTTGTCCAATGTTCAATGGCTTGCTGCTACTGTTTGTCCTTCGTTCTTGAAGAAGACTGTGACATCAGGGAGGAGATGCCATGATATACAAGTGAATTAGATTTAAGTGAGGGAGGGCTGTGCAAAGTCACCAGCCTCACTTTCTCCTTCTGAGCCATTTGGGTCCAGTGGCCAGATACGGATCAGGACAACTGGAGATGGCCCTGGATGCAGTGGAAGACCATGGCCTTTTCAAGCTAAGGTCTTTAACAGGTTCAATATCAGAAACAGGGAACATTTAGGCAACACAATGGATAGAGCACCAGCCCTGGAATCAGGATATAATCAGGATGTAATATAAGGATGGAATCATATAATAAGAATAACTAGGTGGCACAATGGATAGAGTGCTGGGCCTGGAGTCAGGAAGACTCCTCTTCCTGAGTTCAAATCCAGTCTCTGACACTTACTAGCTGTGTGACCCTGGGCAAGTCATTTCACCCCGATTGTCTCAAAACAGAATCACTGGGTTTTTCCATTTCACATGCAGTCTCCCCCAATTCATATATGAACCGCTTAAGAGCAGGGATTGTTTAACTTTCCTATCTGTATCTCCATTGCTTAACACAGTGATTGGAACATAGTAAGTGAATAATAAATGCTTTTTCATTCATTTATTTATTCATTCATTCTGTATCTGTTTATAGGCTTCTGTGAGTCCTGTGCACCTTCTGCATTTTCTTCAGGCTGAAATTCAGATGAATCTATATCTGATTGTCATTTGTTATCTTGAGTGCTTATACTACCTGCTACCCACATTTGTGGAAACCTAGCAAGATGTGAGCAATTCATAAACTGTATTAGGAGATTTTCCCTGAATAAACTCTGGGTGGGGACAATGAGCCAAAAGAGACAGACTTTTTTAGTATAACCCTAGGAATGAACCCAGTCTGGCTGAGTCCAGAGTCTGCAGGGGCCTTTGACACTTGTTTCAGTTGTAAGGATCAAATGAAATATAACTTTATGCCATCTCTGATCTGATTTCACATTCCAGTAATCCAGGGCACATCACCTCTTCCCATTTTCCTAAAAGCATCTTCATTTTCCTTCATCCTCAATCATCTTTTTCCAGAGTCATCCAACTGAGTCTCCACTGTGACTTGTCTAGTTATGCCCTTCTGTATAAAACATGTTGAATCCATCCTTTTCCCATGTATTTCCAAAGCTTGATTGACATTTTATTGATCCCAAACTCTTTCATATTGGGGTCTTTTCATATGTTCTTATGCTTTGAGCATGTTAGAGCATCACTTATATATCCTTTTAGAGGAATTCAGGAACAAAGAATCCATTCAGTAGTCATCCTCTTGCTGGCAAAAGAGACAATCGGAAAAATCTCATTGCCAGCATCAAAGAGAGACAAGAGAGAAGACAAGATATTCTTCAGCAAAAATTTTTTTAAATTATACATGTAATATATTTTATATATGATATATTTTATATAGTATAAACATGTTTAGGATACATATATTTCAAATATTACATTTGTCATATGCTATATATATTGAAGTATATATATTATAGCATATATACACACACACACATTTCCCCCAAAGCCGTGGTGCTATGGTATGGGTTCAATTTGGTTTTGAAGGTTTCTAGGGTTAATAGCTTTGCTGCTCAAATTCAGTTTTTACTTTATTTAAAATTCCAGTTTCCAGTGACCCAGAATGGAGCTTTCTGTGACCTGGGCAAATGTAGGCTGGCACAAAGTGCCTTTGTAATGCTCAGTGGGACTTCAGGTCCACATGTTTTGATGGAAAACAAGTATTAAGTCCAAAAAAATATTAAAAATACACTCCCCTCTGCTACATGAAGTGCTTTGTCAATCTTACAGCACTGCAGAAATGGGAGACATTATTATTTACCTTGAGAGTCAGCATATAATCTTTGCTGGCAAACAAAGGAACAAAATTACCCTTAAATTGTTTTAGAAGGAATTTGAAGAATTTGCTGAAGGCAAGGGTTAACTCTGCACTTCAGATCCCTGTTATGGCCTACCTACAACATATAATTAAGGCACCTGTTATTTTCTAAAGGAGAGTGCCATAATCAGGGGCAAATGGGCAATCAGAAGCAGGAGGGTGAGAATGAATGAAGTGAATCTGGGGACACAGAACAGACTAGTCTAACTATGGAGCATCTGTGCTAAGAAAAAGGTTCTTGAAAGATGAGTAGGAGCCAGCCTACAAAGGGCCTTGAATGAAAGGCTAGGTTGAGAACAGCCTCTATGGGGAGTAGGAAAATCAATTAGAAAGAAATAAAAAGATCACCTTGTTCTAGTGAGAGCCCAGTGAGGTTAAGTAACAAATTTGTAGTGTATTCATTCTGTTCAGTTGTTTGACTTTTTCCAGTTCCACTTAGGAGTATGTGAGTGAGATTAATCAAGAACTGGGGTTTGACAAGGCATGAGAAGCAATAGGTCCTTGGCCGTCACCAGTTGTCTTGACTTTAGTCTTGCCACAGAGACAGTGAAGCTGAGGACTTCGTTCAATTCTGCCTCACTTAAATCTAATTCACACACAAGTCAAGACATCATCCTTCATCCTTGTGATATCATTGGTCCTCTTTAAAAATGAAGGGCAAACAACAAGCAAAAATAAGACAAGGGCTGGGGGGGAAGGGATTCAATAGTAGAAAATAGTGTAGAGTTGAACTGGTGCATAGGGTCAAGATTGGGAAAGAGGAAATTGAAATCAGGGGCAGAAACTGAATCTAGATATGCCTAATCTCAAGGCTAGCCCTCTATCCATTATGCTATGCTGCCTTGACCAAAGTGGAGCCACTGAATCTGTTAAATCAGGATAGCAAGATGAGAAAAGCAGTATTTTGAGACTTGTTGTTCAACTGTATGAGACTCTTCATGACCCAATTTGGGGTTTTCTTACCAAAGATACTAGAATGGTTTGCCATTTCCTTCTCCAGCTCATTTTACAGATGGAGAAATTGAGGTACACAGGGTTAAGTGACTTGTCCAGGGTCACACCATTAGGAAGTGTCAGAGACTGGATTTGAAGAGGCGTCTTCCTGACTCCAAGCCCAGTACTGTGCCACCATTGTGTCACCAGCTGCCCATTTTGAGACTAGTCTGGGGGAAGGTATCACAAGGGGGAGAGACCAGAGTAAGGGAATAATTTGGGTATAAGGATATAAGATCCCAAATTAGGCATTAGACAATGGCACCAAGATTGGACAGGACTTGGTGACTGATTGGATGTAAATATAAAAGGAGGAGTTTTTTTTAAAATGGCTCTAAGGTGCCATTCACAAAAAGAGAGAAGTAAGGAGGATGAGAAGAATTTGAAGGACTAGAGGATGAGTTTCCTGTGAGAAATGCTTAGCTAGCATTGCAAAATCCAGGTAGAAATGACCAGTGGGTAGCTGAAGGCCTCTATCCCTAAGAAGGAGTAATTAAAGTAGGGATTTCTCAAGGAAAGAGAGAGCAAATAGGGATAGAAAATTGCAGAGGGCTGAGAACCTTTGCTATTTTCCCAGAAAAGAGAAGAATTTTGTACCAGTTATCCTGGGAGCTAGCTAAGGGAGGCCTTTACCTCTTACTTCTCACTCTGCTAGACAATTCCATGTACCTTAGTTACATGGTGTAAGGAGGGATTCTTAGCCTCTTTCTTGTGTCGTAGACCCCTTTGACAATATGGTCAGGCCTATGGAACCCTTCTCAGAATAATGTTTTCAAAGGTATAAAATATAAAGGATTACAAAAGAAACTAATTAAAGTGAAAATAAAGATGCTTTTTTTCCCATTGAAGTTCACAGACCCCCTTAAACCTATCCCTTGAAATCTGAGCCCCAAAGGATCTGGGAATCCCAGGTTAAGAATCCCTGATGTAGCAGAAATGAGGTGGGGTGGTGACAGAGGGTGAGTACAAGTAGTACACAAGAGGCTATTGTTAAGGGAGAATGTGAAGACAGAACATAGATGGTTTAAGGGGTTATTCATCTGGGGTTTTTTATTTTTTTTTAGTATTTTAATTTGTTATTTCACTATAATTTTTTAAAAGCATTTTCTGGGGGGAGGCAATTGGAATTAAGTGACTTGCCCAGAGTAATACTGCTAGTAAGTGTTTGAGGTCAGATTTGAATTTAGGTCCCCATAATTTAGGGCCTGTGCCCTGTCCACTGCACCACCTAGCTGCCCCTTATAATTGGTTTTCTTTGTAATTCTAAATATTTTATTTTATTGATTTTAGAACACAATTTTGAGAGGGGTCTACAGGCTTCACAAAACTGTCAAAGGCTTTTTTTTTCAGAACACACAATACAGAATTTATTACAAACCAGGGCTACCATACTGTACCCCACTGGGTACCCCAACAATAAATAACCAGAGAGGGCACAGCTTCAGGGGGTGGGGAGGGGTGGAGTTAAAAACAAACTGACCACTAGCCAGGTTAACTTTAGCCCCACCTCACCTCCCTATGGCTCTTGGGATGGGGGCCAAGTAGCTTGCCTTGCTTCCCAGTACAGTACAATGGGCAGTGGGCCCAAGCCAAGAACCCCCCAGGAAAGGAGATGGCTCATAGAATCATTAATTTCAAGGCTTTAAAGACCCCAGTGCCTGTTTTCCCCTCCCCATCCCCCAGGGGGGGTGAGAGTACCATTAAGAGGCACCTGGGGAGGGGTACATTGTAGGGGAAAAGAGTAGAAGCACAGTGGGCAGTTTAGTGAAGTCTGTGCATCCTCTCTCAAAATTGTGTTTTTAAAAAGGTATTTAAAAATTGTGACTACAAAAAAGGTAAAGAATCCCTGCTTAACTCTCAACTATAGCCAAAGGGCTACAAAACTGTGTATACCCTTTGATCTAGCAATACCACTACTAGCTCTGTATTCCAAAGAGATCAAAGAAAAAGGAATAGGACCCTTATGCACAAAAATATTTATAGCAGCTCTTTTTGTAATGGCAAAGAAATGGAAAGTGAAGGGATGTCCATCAATTGGGGAATGGCTGAAAAAGTTGTGGTATATGGTTGTGATGGAATACTACTGTGCTATAAGAAATGACAAGCAGGATGCTTTCCAAAAAACCTGAGAAGGCTTATATGAACTGATGCAAAGTGAGCATGCAGAACCAGAACAACATTGTACAAGGTAACAGCAATATTGTAAGATGATCTGAGTGGCTTAGCTATTCTCAGCAACATAGTGATCAAGAAAATTCCAAAGGACTTTATGATGAAAAGTTGTATCCATTTCCAGAGAAAGAACTGATGGAATCAGAATGCAGACTTTTTTTACTTTCTTTTTCTTGGGGGGGGTGGGGAGAGGGGAATGGGGGGAGGGGGAGGTTGTCTGTGTTTTCTTTGGCAACAAGCCTAATATGGAAATGTTTTGCATGGCTATACCTCTGTAATCTGTATCAAATTGTTTACCTTCTCGAGAGAAAAAGGGAAGGAGGGAAAAAATTTGAAAATTTGGAACTCAAAATTTTTAAAAATGAATGTTAAAAATTGTTTTTTTTACATTGTAATTGGAAAATAAAATATAAAAATCTTCCAAATATAAAAAAAAAAGAATCCCTGCTTAATTAATCACAGTCTTATCTTCACTGGTAGAAAGCACAACTCTAAGGTCCCTGTCAAGCTGTAAGTGATTGACCAGCTTCATTTGAAAACATTTTTTCCTTTTCTTCTTAATTTCTGCTTCTAATTGCTATCTAATTCTTCACCCCAAGGGACTTTTCTTGGATTCCCCCCTTTCTTTTCAATGTCTTTTTTCATGCTCACTTGCCTCATGAAGTGCCTCTTTTCATCATTGCTCAGACAGGATGTGGAGAGAGCGTAGGTTAGTAACCCCCAGTCACCCCAGGTTAATGCATTGGAGCCTTCATCCCAGAAAATTACTACAATCATTGCCTAGTGAGACAGAAAACTGCTAGCTGGCTTCTTATCCCCTTATTAACTTTACCCTGCAATTTAATTACAATCAGACTTCTAAGAAACAGAAGCAAAGGAAACAAGTGGGTGTCTTAGCCTGTTTGCCTTGCACATAGTAGGTGCTCTGCAAATGTTAGTTGAATGAATGAACCAGGTGGACAAAGAAGTCAAGAGGTGGAAGGCAAAGAGGAAATTCATGCTTTTAATAAAGACACTATTCACTGTTGTTCTCAGAAGGCCAGCAGGAGGTGGCCCAAGGTGAGTGAGAAAGGAAAACTCAAGTGATCCCGGTTTGATTGGTCTCTTGTTTTGTCTCATAGGATCACTGAATTTGGGGATTCTAAAGGGCCTTACCAAGTTCTGGTTCCATCTTCCTGCTTTCAGGCAGGACATCTCTTTAGCTTTGGGCAGGAGGTTAAGAAGGATTTGAATTAAGAGTGGAAAATCATACTGATAACTAATTTCAAATTGGAGATTTTTTGAGTATTACTCTACATTTTTCTTGGGTTTTTTAGTTTGCTTCATTGCATCTTTTCCCCTAAGGCAGTGGTTCTCAAATTTTTTTGCTCATGCTTCCAGCACAGTGCCTGACACATAATAAGAACATCTAGGTGGCACAGTGGATAGAGTGCTGGGCCTGGAGTCATGAAGACTCCTATTCCTGAGTTCAAATCCAGCCTCAGACACTTTCTAGCTGTGTGACCCTGGGCAAGTTACTTAACTCTGTCTACCTCAGTTTCACCATCTGTAAAATGAGCTGGAGAAGGAAATGACAAACCACCCTATTATCTTTGCCAAGAAAACCCCAAATGGGTCACAAAGAGTCAGACACTATCAAAAGGACTGAACAACAAATGCTTGTTGATTACTTGATGGCACACTACTATTCTTAGCTTGGAAGAATCCTGGCCTGGGACTGAGAGGGTATAGAATCTGGGAACCTGAATCTTCCTGCTTGATCTGGCTTTTCATGCCCAAATAACCTAGCCTAGCTCTCCATTGTCTGTTATCTCCAGGTAGCCTTCAACTGTTTCCCACCCTTAATCCCATTCCTGGAGTCTGACCTCACCCCAGTCCCTCCAGTCACTCCAGTCCCATCAAGATCCTCCATGATGAACTCCTCCTCCCATCACCTCAGACTACTTGACCACCCCTAGATCCCTCCCACAATCTTTCGGTATATAAGTCTCATCTTGCCTCCATGAAGGTGCTCGGATTCAATCTAGCTCAGCTCAGATTGTTCTGGCGCTCTTGTCAATACAAACATCACAAAATACTCAGGTTCCTTAAGTGTCTACCCAATGTGGCAAATCGTTAATAAACTTTGTTTTTCTTTGGCTGTAAGAAGGCTTGGGTCAAATTCATTCGAGCAGGACCTGGCATGTTGATATTTTGGGGTCCTGAGCACCCCTAAATCCTCAACATTTTAAACCTCAACAGAAAGAATCAAAAGACATGGGATTGCAAGTGTAAATGCCGTACAATTCTCAGACCATCCTTTGAATACCCTAGCCCTAGAGTTCAACTGAATCCTTTGGAAGTATGTCATAAAACACATTTTGTGGTTGCTACCCTAACCCCAGGAAAAGCAGAGCCATATAAAGAAGACAGGGTCAAAAGGAGTAACATTTAGGGATTCTGAGAAGCTCACCACAAGGGTGTGCTGGAGCCAGCTCTAGCCTGCTAGTTGATTGTTAAAATTTCAATGTGAGTGTTAATAACTTGGAAACCAGCCACTGATACAAAGCAGTGCTTGTTCTTATGACATCACGATGTTGGAGTAAAGGTACAATGTGTTTAACTGTGGCTGATCAGTCCAAAAAGAACTCAGAAGTCACTACCACAGGTTTGGCATAAATAGTCCCAAATAAATTTGTATATCTCACATTTCCTCTGTACCACTGAGATTCTGCTTTGCTCATGGAGCACAGCACCTTTTCTTTGATTTGGGCATGCCATGCTGGTGGTCCTGTGCCAATATCTCCCATGTCTCATGGCTGATACTAAGGTTCTTCAGAAAGACCTTGAAAGTGTCCTTGTATCATTTCTTCTGATCATGATATGTATGCCTGACTTGTGTGAGTTCTTGGTGAAATAGTCCTTTAGGTAAACATTATGTTTGGCTTTTGGGATACATGGCCAGCTCATTGGAGTTGCACTTCACCTTGAGAACCTCAGTGCCCAGTACCTTATCTTGCTAGGTAAGAAAGTCTTGGAGATGTTAATAATGGAGATTAAATTTAACTGTATATTGAGCTTTTTTAAAAAAAAAAGAACCATTAGAAATATTTTGATAAGTATTTGCACACTTCTGCAAACTAGGACTGAATTAACCCTAGGCAAAATTGTAGGGTGGTGGAATTTTAGGTCTTCCCTCTCCCCTCCCACGCTCTTCAACTCCCCCAGAAGGGTAAAGGTGTGGTTTAAGGAGGAGAGCCCGATGGGAGGGCAGGGTGAATCTATTCTGTTCTTAGCTGGCTGTTGACCCAGGGTTGTGTTCACTATTATTGGAGCTTCCTTCAGAACCCTAGGAAACGAGTGTCAAATGGTGAAAGATCTAGGCAGGCTGGCAGAGGAAGATATAAATTTATGATTCTAAATTTTTAATCTTGTGAGTCCCCCCAATGCTCCCTTAAATCATATCTTACAAGTGGTCTATAAGGTCTTATAAGACCTGTTGGGGGAGGCACATGTAAGAAATGGATTTTGGCATCATACCAAGCACAGTTAGGCTTTGTCCATTCCTGTGCTCTTTATGGGGAGAATTGGGCAATTTTCTAGGGGTTTTTGATCACTGTAAATAATCTATTTGGATCTGTAGTCCTTGTTTTCTTCAATCATATCTTTTGTTTATGGTTGCAGGACCCAAGGATTGTCTTGATTTTCTATTTGTCTACCCAGTGTTTAGCATAGTGTTTTGCATATAGTAAGAGCTTAATAAATGCTCACTCTGTAATGAACTCTCAATAGTACGTTCTCTGCCTCAAGCTTTGTGCTAAGAGCTATGGGTAAATAAAGAAAGGCAAAAGTCATTCCCTGCTCTCAATGAACTCTTAGTCTAAAAGTGGAGACAACATAGAAACAACTATGTAAAACCAAGCTATATACACAAGATGAATTTGAAATGAATGATAATTGACTGATTAATTCTCCTCTCATTGTTATTAATGTAATTTTTGTGTTATTTAGGGAAAATGAATTATTTTTGCCAGAATCTTTTATTTCATTGAGGTGATTAGAAGCTTTCCTCAAAGTCCTTTGATTTTATATTTGTCATTTTACTTCATTTATAATCAATAGAATTTTTTTTCATTTTTTAGAAATCCAGTTTTAACATTTTACAACCTTACAAGGTCATTTTATGACAGAAAAAATTAAAAAGAGTGAGGTTAATGACTCATTTTGATGTTTGAGTCTTAAAATAGAAAAAAAATAGATAACTTGTAAATATACAAAAATAAACTGACTTTTTATCATCAACAGCACAGTGTAATAGGAAATGTATTGAACTGAGAGTCAGAAGACCCAGTTTTGAACCTAGGCTCTGCTACTAGCTATGTCTGCAGCCTCGGTGATGTAGGGGATAGAGTTCTGGATCTAGAGTCAGAAAGACCTAATTTCAAATCTGGCCTCAGAAGATTACTATCTGGGTGACACTGGCCAAGTCATTTAAATCTCCATCTGCTTCAGTTGTCACAATTGTAAAATGGGGATCATAATAGCACTTACTTCTCATGAGGATCAAATGAGATAATATCTATGGAGGGCTCAGCACAATGCTTGGCACCTGTTGTTGTTCAGTCTTTTCAGTCATATCTGACTCCTTGTGACTCCATTTGGGGTCTTCTTGGCAAGGTTACTGGAGTGGTTTGCCATTTCCTTTTCTAGCTTATTTTACAAACGAGGAAATTGAGGCAAAGAGAGTTAAGTGACTTGCCCAGGGTCACACAGCTAGTATGTATCTGAGACCAAATTTGAACTTAGGAAGATGAGTCTTCCAGACTCCCGGTCTGGCATTCTATCCACTGAGCTACCTAGTGGATGCTTAATAAATTACTTGCTCCTTTTCCCTCTCTGTGGATATCAGTTTTGTCATTAGCAGAAAAAGGAGATTGGTCAAGATTCTCTGGAAGGTCCTTTCTAGCTCTATCTCTTATGACTTTTAAATGTTATAATAATATTTTTATGTTATATATAACACAAAATAGAATAATACTTAATATCACAATAATATTGCTATAAAATTTCAATGTTGTTTTATTAATTGTAGTATAATAATTTTTTATTGATGACTTTTGCTTTTTCACAAGGCATTTATTTCCAGATATGCTCTTCTCCTCTCTCCCCTTAGCTAACCTTCCTTTATGACAAAGATTAAAAAAGAAAAAAAAAGTTCAGCAGAAATAACCATCACAGTCAAATCTGGCAGCAAATGCAATATTCCATACCCATAGTCCTCTACCCCTTCATTTTATTTTTTTAATTATATGAATTCTGAACTTAATAAATGCTAAATAAAATGGGTATTTCCATATGCATAAAAGAACAGAAAAATAGGGATTGTACACGAAACCACAGATCTCTATTATATGCTGTTTGCTTTTCCTTTTAATTATATAATAAATTCAGTGTATAGCTTTCAAAGCTCTTCTACTTATCCATGATTCTTTCTGGTCTTCTCTCTGTTCTCCTTTATGATTTTTTTGACACTTTTACTTTTTCTCTTTTTTTTTGTTACTCTATACCTATTCTCTCTTCTACCACCCACTGAGAAAAAGAAAAAGAAAAGCCTTGTAGTAAATATGTATAGTCAAACAAAACAAATTTGCACCATATCTATGTCCAAAAATGTATGCATTATTTTGCATCTTGATTCCATCTTGTCATGCTTCAATATAGTTGGTCACTATTTAGTTCTCAAGTTTTCCAAAGTTGTTTTTCTTACAATGTGTTTTCTTTTTAATACAATTGTTGTAATTGTATAAATCATTCTCCTCATTCTCTTCACTTCACTCTGTATCAGTTCATATAATTCTTCTCAGGTTGCTCTGAAACTCTCTCTTTCATCATTTCTTATGGTGGTGAGATAATATTCTATCATATTATTATATTATGATTTGCTTACATTCTTCATTTTCTCAACTCTTCTTCAGGGCCAAGCTTGGTCAACCTGTCACTTGTGGCCCAGAGGGACTTTTAGTCCACATAGACCCAGGTCCAATGCTGGAAAGCCTGACTTACCAAGGGGCCAATTTTTTTTTCTAGCTGATTGTCCCCATCCCAGAGTAGAACTCCAGGGAAATCAGAACAAAGCAAAGTTATGGCTCATATTTAAGTCTTATCACATGTGAGTAACAAGGTTTTCAACTCCTACATAGGCACGCAGTGTACAATAAAAGTATCTGGTATGTGACAACCTCTACTTCATACACCACACCAAAAAAAAAATGTATAAGGTATAATGGCCTCATAGGAGTCAAAGAACAAATATGAGGACATAAAACCCTCAAATAACCCATTAGTCTAATTAAGCACCTCCCTAAAAGTAAAGACATTTTTGTGGGACTCTTGAACAAATATTTTCCATTCACTTTAAACTTATATTGAAAAAAGTTCATTAAAAGATCATTTTTAAAAATGCACAGAAGTGAACGAGGGGGAGATTGGAAATAATCGCAGACAAGCTGAGTAGCTTTGAAAGCTACTAGTTGGCAATATACATTCTCAGGACTCGGCTCTATGATCAGAAAAGGAAACAGAAAGGCAGAAGAAAGGAGTCAGGAATTGAAAATCCAGAACTTCCCTTTCAGACTGCCTGGGTAAATACAGGCATCTAGCCATGTGTTTCTCCTGAGAATCATTATTTTCAGTTCCTGGGGGAGAAAGAGAAGGAAAAATCTCTCCCTCACTCCTTGCTGCCCTCCAAGTTCAAGGAAGTACAAGGAAGAAAAAGCACAGAAAAAGAGAATGAGAAAGAGAAAATTTTTTTCATAGCTCACTCTTAACGGTTATGGGGAAGGTTCCTCCAATAAGAATCCTTTCCTGACTCAGTCTCCAGTGATTTTGGATGCATCCCCAATCACTGAGGACCAATTAAAGAAGTTCCTTGTATCTCTCTAGTAAATGGCTAGTGCGGGTATCTACTTCCCTGGTAAGGTGTCTTTCCAACAAAAGTTCACAACCCATAATGTCGTCAGCTTGGCTGGATCAGGGGTTCCCTTTATCACCCCCATTACAATGCTAATCACAACAGAATTCAGTTTCCTTGTGTTGTTCTTTCCACTTACATCATAGTCACTGTGTCCGTTTATTCCTGGTTTTGCTTACTTCACTCTGTTTTACTGTTTATGAATTTTCATATTCTTCTCTGAATTCTTCCATTTCTCTTGTTAGTGTTCCCTGACATTCATGCCATAGTTTTAGACCTTACTCAATTAATGGGCATCTACTCTGCTTTCAGTTCTTTTGACAAGCAATACTGTAATGAATATTGTTGGCATATATGAGACCTTGTTGTCTGTCTTTGACATCCTTGAAATATATTCCTTTCAGTGAAATCTCTGGGACAAAGGGCAATATTTTAGTCACTTTTAAAAAAATATGATTTCAAATTGTTTTTCTACATGGTTGGCCCAATTCATAGCTCTACCAACAGTTGTGTATTAGTGTGCCTGTTTTCCTGAAGCCCTTCCAACAATCATGATTTCCATCCTTTTATATCTTTGCCAATTTACTGGATGTGGATTTCCTTGTTTTCTTTTTAATTGCAAACAATCCAGGAGGGACCTCCAAAGTCTTGATGTATAGGGTTTCAAAAGGTCTTAATCTTCCTCTGCAAGGTTCATATTGGTGAGAGACTTGGGAACATAGGATCTAGAGTTGGAAGGAAACTTGGAGGCCATCTATTCCAAGAGATTCAAAAATTCATTTTACAGATAAGGAACTGAGTGCAGAGAGATGATGAAATTTGACCATGATCATGTAGGTAGCAAGTAGCAAAAATGGAATTTGGCCCTCCCACTACAAATCGATTATTTTATGAGAATGCCTTGACTGGTCCATAGAAGTATGGGGTTTCTAAAAGGATCAAATGCATAAGCACAAACTCCCTACCTCTTAAGGAGCCTAATCAAAGGCTAGCAATAACTCATATTCATAATAGCAAGGGACTTTACACACATCATCTCATGTGATTTTTGCAATAATCCTTTGAGGGAGATGTTACTGTCATCTCCATTTCCTGGTTAAAAAAAAGTGAGATGCATAGAAGTAGGGACTTGCACAAAAATCACCTAGCTGATAAGCATCTGGATTTGAAGCAAGGTCTTTTGGACTCCCAAGTCCATCATTTCCATCATGCTGCTCTCAGCCTTTTGTAGTGACTGTGCAGACAGAACTTTCAGAAGTGGGGGAGAAGAGTAGATCTTGTACAGAAGACTGGTACACAGTTCTCACAGTTTCACTTAGTCTAATGCAAAAACACAATGACAAAAGAGACAATGACTGGGAACGGAATAGCCCTTCACTCTGGTTCTAAGAGCTGCCAGCTCAACTCTCTTTTTCTCTGTTCCTGTTGGTGGCAAATTTGCCATTGCAAAATTTGCTGCTAATTATAACAAAACACAACTGGGGTAATTACAACCCTGCTGGTAGATTAGTTTTGTTAAAGGTCTGTCAAGGGTTTTCATTAGAACTTCTACTCAGCAAGAAGACAGTAGGTACCAGCTTTTAGTTCAGCAGTTTCCTTCCTTCCTCCCTTTTTTCTTTCCTCCATCCTCTACTCCCCCATCTCTCTCTCCCTTCTTCCCTCCCTCCTTCCCTTCCTTCCCTTTTCCCCTCCTTTCTTCCCCTTTCCCCTCCTGCCCTCCCTTTTCCCTCCCCCTACCTCCCTCTTTTCCTTTCTCCCTCCCTTCTTTCTCCCTCCCTCCCTTCTCTCCTTTTCCTTCCTTCCTTCTAAAAGACTTGCTAATAAATGTCTGAAGCAGGATTTGAACCCAAGTCCTCTCAATTCCAGGTCCTCTGTTCTTTCCATTTCCTCTTTTGAGAAAAGTAAACTGAATTGGCCATTAGAAAGGCATTGGTGACCTTGGAGGGAGCAGTTTCAGGCAAAGGGTCAAGATGGAAGCCAGATGGCAAGGAGCTAAGGAAAAAGTAGAAGGAAGTAAGTAGAAGGAGCCTTTGATTAGGCTCCTTAAGAGGTAGGGAGTTTGTGCTTATGCATTTGATCCTTTTAGAAACCCCATACTTCTAGGGACCAGTCAAGGCATTCTCATAAAAGTAGAAGTAGTAAGGAAACCGAGGCAGTAGGTACAGAGCAATGGGGTCAAGTATTTAATTATTTACATGTGTCCTCTCTGTGTTATTGCAGAATCCTTTGGTATTTGAGAGGGTAACAACTGCTTCCTATCTACCCCTTTCCCCCAGCTAAAGACACAGATCCTTTTGTGACATTGCTGGGGCCACAGTGGTTCAGGCACTCTGTTCACTCCCTCTCTCTAAGGTGATCCTCTGCTCTGGACCCCAGCGTTAAATAGTCCAGTGGAATTTAGATGAGAGATGGGGCTAGACTCCTTTTTCTCACACTCTTCAGCTTGTTAAACTCCAAGCCTAGTGCCCCAAAGATAAATTATTTAAAGTTTCGTTCTTGGCTCATGTGTTGGCTCCCCAAAAAAGTAAAGTAGAAAGATACTCAATATACATCATATATGAGCAGAATAATATAAATCAGGTGTGGAGCAGCTATCTATACACAAAAGAGATGTGAAAACACAAAAGACTTAAAGTATATATTGACAGAAAGACTTTTAAAAACAGAATTCAGTAACTTTTAACTGCTGTTACAATCTCTCCTGGGATGCTAATAAACTTCATCAGACCATAAAACAGTTTGTGGAGACCACTAAATAATCACGGCCACATTTCATGAGTCTTCCAGACAACAATTAGTGGATATGTGCTGGTAAAAGGAGCTAGAGGCTTGGGCTAATCTTGTTCTTAATGGTTGTCTTCTTCGAATCAAAAGCTTCCCTTGGCACCAGAGAGTTCCACTCATGGGACCCAGGACTTCTGGACTTCTCGGATACACTGGGTCTTTTCCAAGAATAGACATATCTACCTCAAGGCTGATGCTCGGTCACCTCCTCAGAAAAGGAAAAAAAGTAGAAATGGCAACCAGAGGCCCACGAGTAAGCCTTCCTAGTGGAGTCCCCTCATGCTCTAGCTGCCACATGAAAGTGGTCTCCATGATGCCAGTGCTGGAAAAGGCCAGCCAGTTCCCCATAAATCTTAGGGTTACATGGAGTCTGTGTCTACTTTTAACTGACTTTTAATTGACTTTATGCGCCTTGCCCCCTACGCCCCACCCCGCATTGTCACAAGGTGACAAGGAAAACTGAATTTTCTGTGACCTCACAAGGCAGTAAATTCTTCAGTGCTAGGCCACTGCTAAGCCACCAGGAAGCTCGTCATCCCCAAAAGACCCAAGTGCTGAGTCACCATACCCCTAAGAGTCCTCAAAAGTTTCCAGGGGAGCTCAGGGCTTCTGAGGCAGTGATATTCCAGGGTTTGCTGCCTTACAGTAACACCAGTAAAATGTTTCTGCTGAAAAGATGGAAGAACTTTGTAGCAATATCATCAATGACACTGTTTTCAGAAACTTCAGAAAAGCAAGTTCATTTATCACATTAATAATACTACTACGGTGGCTATTAGTTTTACAAGTTTCAAATATGAGGATTGTTGAGGATTTTGCCAATAAATAAATATCTACATATGATTTCTGTTACATATTTGAGGGATCTCTATGTTCTAAAAATTAATTCTTGATTTTATTTGATTAAGTTGTGAGCTAAGAAAAAAAAGGAAAGAAAACATGTGCTATTATGGGTCAGTAAAAGCACCTTGTAATTTCTCAAAGGTAATCTAGTCTACTATCCTCTTCTTGTGAAAAGGAGGCGGTCTTTATTGTCCATTGTCCTGTTTGTCCCAAACATATATGCTAACACACAAGATCTTTAGGCTATTCATTCAGATGCAGATTGAAATCTGGATGATAGTTGTACTTGAGAATTATTCTTCCATTTTACTACTTCCTTCTTGTTTCACTTACAGCAAGAATGCCAAGGCAGCTAGTATTTAGCTCCTCCATCAGCATGTACACTTATTGGTCATTGGATAAGGATCTTACCTTCAGAGTACTAATAGTCAAAAGAAAGTTAATTGACGATTTAAAAATTGTGGGTGATACTTAGCACCCTCTACCCCCTTTCCCACCACTTTGCTGCTATCATTACAGAAGCAGAAGAGGGCAGTAGAGTAGTAATGGCCATTCAAAATTTCTCTTTGTTTCATGGGTTACCATGGCTGAAAAAGTTTAATTACCAGGTGGCCAGACTACTTACTGATGTATGCCTGTCCATGATAAACAGCAAAAAGCAGAGAAAAGAAAGAGATCCAAAGGGCACAAAGATGCAAATAGGATGTTTCTATTCTTAATTTGTCAAAAATAATTTGTATATAAAAATAGGTTTGGCATTTAGAGTTTTATGTATAGTCACATTTTCAAATTTTGTGTATTTGGGCATTTGAATTTGAATCAAGAACAAAATTGGCCCAAGCTACTAGCCTAGTCTGGTGAGCATGCCTGTTTGGTGAGCATGAAGAGCACTGGGCACCTGCATTCTATATCATCACGAACTTCTAGAAGCAGGCTCTCCAAAGATCCATGCTACTAGGAGTAAGACCTCAGTGGCCAGTCCCCTCACTATATTAAAACATGTTCGATTTTGGGCACAGTTTTATAACTTTTAGGAAGAGTGAAATAGATAAGAGATTGTTGAAATGCTGGACATTGGGGACCAAATGAATGCTTTGGATCGAAGTAGCAGAAGTGAAGCCATGGAGGACATATGAAAGTAGAAGCCTGTTTAGGGGGTGTGAATACTGTTCAGATGTGTAAATGTCAGCGGGTTCGTAATATATTCCTGATCCCACAGCAGAACTGCATCTCTGAGCTGGTTTCCCCTACACCTTCTACTGTTCAGACTCACACATTTATTCTGTGACTAAGCTCTCCTCCTTAGGGCAGGAGACATTAAAGAAATCATTATGTCAACTAATACAAATTCATGGTTACAATTTAAAAGCATTTGGTACTAGGCCCCTTTCAGGCCCCTAGTCCATGTGCGGCTGCATTAGCAGCAGCCTTGGCCCAGATCTGTGAGAGTAATTGTTAGGATTTATTGGGAAAAAGGAAATCTGGCCATTGGGCTAAAACCAGATTCTTTATCTTTTAGACTACCTCCTGGATCAGAAACTTTTCATTTCTCTGTTTCTGGTGAAAGGTGGGGATTGGGGTAGGAAAGAGACAGTGCCCTTCTGCGGATAGAGCGGCAGGGTCAAATCAGCATCTAAGTAAGGGTAACCAATGAGTTTATCCTGTTGAATTAAATACAGACTGAGGGTCCATTTACACAACCCTATGATTCCCTTTTGGGGCAGCTAAGTGGGCACAGTGGGTAGAGTGCCTGGCCTGGAGTCTGGAAAACCTGAATCTGGCCACAGACACTTACTAGCTGTGTGACCCCGGGCAAGTCTCTTAACTCACTTTCCTCATCTATAAAATGATCTGGAGAAGAAAATGGCAAACTACTCCAGTATCTTTGCTAAGAGGACCTCAAATGGGGTCACCAAGAGGTGGACACCAGTAAAAAATGATTAAACAACTACATAGCTCACTTTCTTTGACTTCTATGATCACTTTTTCTAAGGAGATGTTTCTCCCAAACTCCATGGCATATAGGTTTTGGTAATTTTCTTCACAACGCTTTCTGTCCTTGTCCTTTTCAGTTCTCTTTTACATATTGTCTTTTGCCATTAGAATGCAAGCTCCTTGAGGGCAAGGGATGTATTTCTGTTTCTATTTGTACTTCCGAGTACTCAGCATAGTGCCTGGCACATAGCAAGCACTGAATAAATGCTTGTTGACTGATTGACTCATACCAATTTCCTCCTCAAAGATCTTAATTAGTTTCTTGTACACAAAAGGCTCTTGGCATACAAACTTGACAATCTACCTCCAACCTACCTTTATTACTTCATCTCCTACTATTTCTCTTGACATCCCTTCCAGGCCAATCAAACTCCCTCTCCCACTTTTCTGAAAATCCTCTCCCATTCTTCCCATTCTCAACTTTGTCAAATCCTGCTATATATTTACGGACATATACATCTGCCCAAATATACAGGTCACATTGATGGGGTGTTTGGACCCCAGCCGTAGGACCATATCTCTCTCCAGCCCGAAGACCCTATCTCTGGCAATAAGTGGGCCCCTCACGAGTTGGCCCCAGTGAGGCAAACCATCTTACCCTGTTACAAGAACAAGTTGACCTCTGTAGAACTTCCTTGTACAAACAGGATGGCCCTGACTGTACTCAGGTAACTTACTGACGTAGCAGACCAAAAAACACACACCTTAGGAACCACCTCCAACCCCCCCTCACCAAGTTTCCAGTACTGAATGATACCTGAGCCCAAAGTACAAAAACTATATATTCCTTTAAGAGCTAACCACTCCTTGATTTCACTTCACTATTTAACATTCTTGGCAAACCATTCACTGAACTTTTTCTATATAAGCTTTAGCCTCATCCCCATTAAGTTGCAAGTTCCCTAAAGAGCTCTGCCCTACTTTATTAGCATTATAATAAACTTCTGCCACTTGAGTGGAAGACTGCTTGAGTCTGAGAATTCTTTCCAGATGACTCTGCCTTGTACCTTGATAGTTTTGGGGTCCCTGGACTCCTAAACCGCATCAACATTTGTGAAAGAGATGTAGGCTGTCTTAGGTGCTCTCCTACCTCCTGTATCAGGACTCGTTAAAGCACTTTCCCAAGTCTCCCTTCCCCCCTTTCCTTAAGTAAGTAAGTAGATTGCTCCTTTCCACCTATCAACTAAGTCTCCTACTGATTATTAGCTAATAGTGATTTAAGGTGACCTATTAAAGATTAAAATGACTTCAAGATGAGGAGACGTGTGTGAATCGCTCATGATGAGATTCCACTCAGTAGGAGAGAATGCTGAGATAGTGCTTTTGAGAGACATTTTCTATGGTCTCATTGGTGCCCATCCTGCATAGATACACATCTACAATTACCCTTACACATGCCCTGGGGCCTGCATTTGGAATGATTCTGCTGATTTTTTGAACAATATAAGCTTCTTTGGAAATGAAAAATCGGAAAGTGTTTTTACTGTCAGCCCTCACTACCAAGCATGCCCTTCTAGTCTGACTCTGAAAAGATGGGAGTTTATCATGGAAATATGCCTGCCCTCTCCATTAGAGTGAAGCTCACAGGTGCAGCCTGGAATGGTTCAGCTTCCTGTCCACTGAAAGCCTGCTCTATTTGGATGGCTTTTCTTCTCTCTTTGCCTAGGCCTGGAAAAGTACCCTGTACTCACTGTGGAGCTGGTTATATCTCTCTTCAGGGATGTGATATAATGGTGGTATGATGGGATACTTAGGTATTTGTACTTGGACCCCAATTCCAAGATCACATTTTCTCTAGCTTCAAAACACTATTCCTGACAGTTTTCTCCCCAGCCCAAGGACACTATGCTTAGCAATAATTCATGAGTGGGCCCCAGTAAGACAAACTACCTTTCCCTATCACAAGAACAAGCTGACCTCTGAAGAAATTCCCTTGTAAAAACACAACTATCTTGTAACCACAGAATTATCATATATTGATTCCCAAAGTTATCATATTCAATCCAGAGGTCAAGCTATAGACATCAACTCTCAAAGTTATCTTGCTACAGACATAACAAACCAAAAGTACATCCCTGAGAAACTCCTGCCCCTTGGTTTCCAGTAGTGAATGACACTAGTGAACAAGGTTGTAAGTCATCACCTAATTAGCAAATCTGCCAGATAATCCACTACTTTTCCTATATAAGCTTTAGCATCATTCCTGTTAAGTTGCAAGTTCCTTAAGGAGCTCTGCCTGCTGTAATAGTGTAACCATAAACCTTTGCCACCTTGACTTAAAGAACGCTTGAGTCCATGAATTCATTCCAGATGACCCTCTCCTATACATCAGTCTTTGAGGGGCCCCTGAAACCCCCTCTCAAACCACATGAAGTGGAGTGGGCATCTCTGTACAGGAAATGGGGAGGCTGCACAACAATAGATAGTAGCAAGCGGGAGAAGGCCTTAGAAGTCAAGTCCCATTTCCTCATTATATTCTTTTCATTAATTTTTTTCAGTTTTGTTTTCTCTCTCTCTTCCTCCCTTTGGGGAAAGAAAATAAAAATAAAACCCTTGTAAAAAATGTACATAGTCAAACAAAACTAATTTCCCACACTGGCCTTCTCCAAAAATAGAGGTATCATTCTGAATATTGAGTCCATTATCCTTCTGTCAAGAGGTGGGTAACATTCTTCATCACTGGTATTTTGGAATCATCAATCATTCTCTCATTTTACAGAGAAGGAGAGAGAGGTTAAAGCATTTGCCCAAGGTCACACTGATAGTCGATTGCAGAGCCAGGATTTGAACTCCAGGGCTCTGATGCTGGATCCAGCATTTTTCCCACTGAATCACACTGTGTTCTGTCCTTCAAAGATCAACTTAATTGGGGGTGGGGGTGGGGAGAAAGGAAAAGAATCCAGGAGGGGAGCATAGGGAAAGCAGCCTTTTCCATAGACTGAGCAAGTGTCTGGCTATATGAAGGGTTTCAGGGGCTCAACAAACATGTGTTGATGGCTTCAAAGGGGCTTGAACAAGAACTCAGCCTTAAAATAGTTTTGGCACAATTCAGGGTACATGTCTTTCTGATGGAGGGGTCAGAGACATCACCTTTACATACCATCCTAGAATCAATAGCTAGGGGCAATCTTCATAATAACAATACCCAATGTTTGTATAGGATCACATCCTGGCAAGGTCTAAGGAAGGATTTCAACTCCGTTCTATTCTGAGTCTAAGTTCAGTCCTCTATCCACCATTCCACCTAGCTGCTTATAATAAGTCTGTTGTCTGCTCTGTAGGTACTTTCATTACTTCCCTAGGATGCCTGATTTCTGGGGAGGTTGCTTCTATTATAGGAAGAAGGATGCTTTGGTGGGTTTGGGTTTGGCTGTGTTTTGCTGGAATTAGGTGAGTCCTGTTCAGACTCAGCCTCAAAGCCAGGGCTAGTCAGAGAATCAGAATAGTCTCTTGGAGAGCCCAGGCAGGTGGTGACCATATGTGTCCCTATGGTATCCAGGTGATGGAGAAATCCCAGTAGTGGCTTCAACCTGAATCTGAAGCCTAGTATTTGAAGACAGAACCAGTACTGACTCTTCTCCCTTCCTCCCTCGGAAGTGTTGATAGTAACAGCCGAGAAGAGTTGCCAAGTTGGCAAGAGAAGGAAGTTGTGTGCTGCGTAGGGAGGGGAATGGGAGAGGAGGCTATAGAGGGAGGGAAGTGGAAGATGTGTGGGGCAGGGGCAAGGAGGAGAGTGAGCAGGGAGAGAGCCACTGTTTATAGTAAAATGAAAAGAGGCTCTTCCAGTTAAGTCAGTTCCCAGCAGTGAAAAAGAAAGGCAATATGGAAAGGAAAGGAGATAAATGATGTTAAGTCTAACAACTGCCAAGGGTCCAGGCTGGAAATGCTGTTGGTGGCAGTGGAGGGTTGAGGGTGATAGGATGTGCAGATGGAGAGCCTTGGTGTCTTTTTGCTCCCAGGCGACACAGGATGATGACCATCCAATACTATTCTCCATCTAGCTTTCCTGGAAAGAGTGGAATCAGGCCTTGCTGGCATTTGCTGTGTGCACAGTGATTCCCAGATTTGTCATGGTAGATGTTGAATCTGCATTTGGGGTGCAGGGCTATGGCATTGGGTTGGGCCTGGAGGTAAGTAATGTATTTAGGGTTCCCTCCAGGGATTCAGAATCATCTTTTTTGGGAGGGGAAACCAGGTCATTTGGGGTTAAGTGACTTACCCAAGGTCACACAGCTAGTAAGTGTGTCAAGTGTCTGAGGCTGGATTTGAACTTAGGTCCTCCTGACTCCAAGGCTAGTGCTCTATTCACTATGCCACCTAGCCACCCCATTCAGATCATCTTGACCTGAAAAGGACCCTTTATTTATTCCTGTTTCTAAACCTAACTCAATCCAGACTGACGGCAGTGATGCCACTGAACACCAGAGTGTCTTATCACCTTACAATACTCAAATTACTTCCCTAGGACTAGTTTGAACCTGTGCTGCTATTGACCAAAAATACTTCCCTGATAAGACAAATACATCTTTAACTTTGACTTTAAATATCTTCAGTTGAAAAAAGAACTCAGAGATCTTTTAGTTCAGGGGTTCTTAAGCTGGGGTAGATGGACCTCCAAATGATTCATGGGTAGTTCTCAAGGGATCTGTGAATTTTGGATAAGAAAAAAAAATACATCTTTATTTTCACTAACCTCTTACTAGATATTTAGTATTTCCTTTTATTACAAATTAAAAAAACAAAAACATTATTTTGAGAAGGGGTCCAAAGTCTTTACCAGACTGGCAGAGGGGTCTATGACACATAAAAAGTTTAAGAATCCCTGTTCTAGTCCAACTCTTTCCTTTTTCAGAAGAGAAAGCTGAGGTCCATAGATGGGAGAAGTGGATCCTCCAGTGAACTATGGGATTTAGAACTAGAAAACCCCTTAGAACTATGACCATAGGATCGGAGAGCTAGGGCTGAAAAGAACCTCAGAGGCCCTTGATTTTACAGAAAAGGAAATTGAGGCTCCTGGAGGTCAAGCTATTTGTCTGAAATTTATTTTTTGCCACTGTTTGTATAGCACAGTGCCTGGCACATGGTGCGTGTTTGCTAAATCTTTATTGACTAATTATATCAAGATGCATCCATATCATCTGGTGCAATACCTTTATTTTACAAAAGAGAAAATTAAGGTTAAATGATGTATGTCTTTGAGGGCAAAGGCTGCCTTTTCTCTTTCTTCTTATCCCTAACCCTTAGCTCAAGCCTTGGTACATGTTGTATAGTTGTAGCTTTCAGTTGTGTCTGACTCTTTGTGATGCCATTTGGGGTTTCCTTGGCAAAGATACTGGAGTAGTTTGTCATTTCCTTCTCCAACTTATGTAATGTTAATGGGATAATAAGATCTTCCCCACCCATTAATAAGCCTCCCTTGGAGCCCATTAAAGAAAACTTGCTTAGGGGAAGCTTGCTTGTAGGAAGGTTTTCACACATTTTGGTATTAAATTGATTAGGTACTGAATCAGGATGGTTGTGATGCCTTCTGGCTCTGAGAAGTGTATATATATTCTGAGTTGGTATTTTGCTTTGGGGGTTAACTTATGAGAAGGATCTTTTGATTTCCTGGTCAGGACTCTGAGTAGCAGTATGTTCAGACCCCTGACTGCTCAGATGTAAAGGCTCTCTCAATCCAGTGATGTATATAAAGTGTATAGCAATATTGCTCTGATTCAGGCAGTCAGAGCCCTGTCTGTTGGTCTTTGTGCTAATTTCTCTGCTTATATTTTCTCTAACGTTCAGGAGGCCGATTTTTCCCCTGAACTAGTCAATGTAATTAAGGAAGATTGTTGACCCCTTTAAAACTGCTTTCCTTTAAAAGCAGATTAAAGAACCTGTGCTAGCAGGTCATCCTGGGCATGCTAGGGTGCTTGCTGCTACAGCTCATTTTACAGATCAGGAAATTGAGGCGAACAGGGTTAAGTGACTTGCTTAGGGTCATATAGCTAGTAAGTATCTGAGGTGGGATTTGAACTCAGGAGATGAATCTTAATGACTCCAGGCCTGGCAGCCCCTTGCTTGGCACATAGTGAGCACTTGGTAAATGCTTCTTGATTGATTCATTGTTCAAGGTCACATACAGGTAATATATAAACAGCAGAACTGGGACTTTGAGTCTTTTGATTCTAAATCCAGCATTCTTTATCCTGTCTCATGCTGTTTCCTGTTTATTTGATATCAAGTCTGTGGCAGAGCTGGGCCAGGCACTCAGGCATCCTGATTTCTAGTCCAGCAATTTCTCTATTACATCCACATCTGCCTCCTCACCTGTGAGATGATTGGATTCACTCTGCCCCCTGGTGCTGGTACCTAAGGCATACCCCATTCTGGGAAACTTACTGAGCTTTTTCTTAGGAATGAAATTGGCATATCCCCCTCCTACTGCTCTTCTCAGTCTCCCCAGCATTCCAAGGCAGAAGGTGGGGAGTCTCAGTTTCTTTTGGCTGCCGAGGAAACACCGTCTGCTGTACATGCTGTGGGCTTTCCTGTAGTGGCAGACACAACCTGTTTGCTCATAGCCAGCCTTGTTGCTATGTTGAGGGGAGAACGGGAAATACCAGCCCCTGCTTATAGAAGTCTTTAGTTTATGATGGCTGGCCTAGTATGCTTCCCCATTCTGGGCTACAGCTGCTTAGCTTTTAAAATGGGGATACTAATATCTTACGGGCTTGAGTTCCTTTTTCTGGGCTCTAAATTGCTTTCCCACTTTCATGACCTCTCGGTTCTCTTAGAAACAGAAATGTAGAAGGAATCATAAAGTTTTTGTAGTGGGAAGAGAACTAAAAGATTAGACAGGATACCTCTCCCTGTGCCCGCCCATTGTTTTATTTACGAGGAAAATGAGATACAAAAAGATCATAAGATCATGGCTCCAGAGCTGAAAGGGACTTCAGAGACCATCGAGAATCACAGATTTGGACCCAGAGGGGGCCTCAGAGATCACCTAGTAAAAGTACCAGATATATTATAATAATAAACAATAACAATGAGTATTTTTATAACAATGCAGCTAGAATATAACATAAGGTTATATAATAATTTGGTATATATATTATAATATAATACAGTATAATGTATAATATAGGATACATAATATAGTTACAGCTAACAATATATAGAGATGGAAGGAAATTCAGTGGCCATTTAGTCCATTCTTTAGATTTTGTAGATGAGGGAACTGAAGGAGGGGAGGGATTAGATGTCTTGTCCAAAGTGACAGAAGTAGTTAGCATGCAAGATGAGATTTAAAACTAGGTGGCACAGTGGATAATGCCAGGCTTGGAATTGAATCCAGCCTCAAATATTCCCTGGGCAAGTCACTTAACCCTGTTTGCCTCAGTTTCTTCATCTGTAAAATGAGCTGGAGAAGGAAATGGCTAGTATCTTTGCCAAGAAAACCCCGGATGGGGTCATGAAGAGTTGGACATGACTGAAAAACAACTTGTAACAATAGGACTATACTGTGCTGTCAGTGACTTGCTCAGTATTACTCAGCTTGTGACAACACCAAGGTCTCTTAACTCTTAACCCAGAGTTATTCCATTATACCATCTGCAGTAAATGCAAACTTGAAAGTATCAGACCTTTGCTAGCCCATTAAAATGTGCTGCCAACTCACCTATCCATAAATAAGGACTCAGAAATCAGGTTACTTTTTGCTTTTTTAAACCACTTTCCTAGTAGCAAGGCTCACTTTCTTTCTTCTTTCCGTATTTAATGGTTTAAAGGAGAAAATATCACTAGTGTAAAAATATTCTCATGGAACTCCTATCTATATGGAGCAGCATGCCAGGGTTTTGGAAATACTTCTGCAGTCTAGTTGCCTTACAGGCAGGGTCTAGAGATGTCAGGGTCTAGAGGGCAACTGGGTGGCACAGATGGCAGCTAGGTGGCCCTGAGGATAGAACTCTGGGCCTGGAGTCAGGAAGACCTGTGTTCAAATCCGGCCTCTGACACTTCCTAGCTGTGTGACCCTGGGCAAGTCACTTAACTGTGTTTGCCTCAGTTTCCTCATCTATAAAATGAGCTGGAGAAGCAAATGACAAATCACTCTAGTATCTCTGCCAAGAAAACCTCAAGTGCAGTCACAAAGAGCCAAATTTTACTGAAATGACCAAACAACAGAAATGCCCAGCCCTAGGACTAGGCTGAGAGAATACCAAAATGTGACTCAGTCCCTGCCCTTTGAGAGCTGTCTGATTGTTTTGACTGTAACTCAGCTTTTCCCCAAATTGGCCAAGGGGCTCTGGTCAGAGAAGTCATCAGTAACTGTTTCATGTTGGGGTGGGGCTGGAAGGGATGCTTGCTATGAGGGAAAATGCTGCAGGATTCCAAATTAGGTTTCTTCCTGAAGATCGTGGAGTGTTTTATCTCTCTCTCCTAGTTACGGAACCTTTCTTTTTGAAAGCCCCAACAGCTTGCTGGCTGTCTCCATGAAGACTTTGCCAGAGTTAGTTTCTCTGGTTATTGGGCAGCTTTCTGCAAAGGTGCAGGCCTATAGGACTCTGTCATTGTGCTCAAGATCTCCCTTGAAAACATTACTGCTACTTATGTTAACTGATGCAAAGTGAAATGAGCAGAACTAGGAGAACACTGTACACAGTAACAGCAATATTGTATGGTTATCAACTGTGAATGACTTAGGTATTCTCAGCAATACAATGATCCAAGACAACTCTGAAGGACTTATGATGAAAAATGCTATTCATCCCCAGACAAAGAAGTGATAGAGTTTGAATACAAATTGAAGCACACTTTTTAAACTTTCTTTATTTTTCTTGGGTCAGTTTTTTTTTTTTGGTCTATGTTTTCCTTTAAAACATGACTAATATGGAGATATGTTTTATACAACTACACATGTATAATTGATATCAAATTGCTTGCCTTCTCAATGACAGGGGTAGGGAGGGAGGGAGAGAATTTGGAACTCAAAATTCTAAAAACAAATATTAAAAATGGTTTTTACATGTAATTGGGGAAAAGTAAAATGCTGAAGAAAAGAAATGAATGTTAAAGTCTTTACACGTATTTGAGAAAAAAATTAAAATGAGAAATAAACGAACAAAAAAGAAAACATCACTTCTAAATGATCTGAGTTAGAGGAAAGGAACACTGTTATGGATAATTGGAAATATCAGGTAAGACAAACATTGCCTCTATGTGGCTTTGAGAGGTGCAGTAGATATTTTGACAACAGATTTATCTTTGTAATTACATTTTGCTCAGGCACAGACTGGTGGTGGCAGAAGGACCAAGATTATGCATAAGGGAGAAGGAAGCCAGCCTGGAACAGTAACAATAATAACTTACAGTTCCATAATATTTTAAGGTTCTCCAAGTGTTTTCCCATCTATGAGCACATTTGATCTTAACAAAAGTCTCATGAAATAAGCAAAGTATTGCCCCCATTTAACAGATAAGAAAACTGAGGCTGAATAATGAAATGACTGTCTCAACATAATTACCTAAGTCTTTAGATAAGGAAATTATGGAACTGGTATTAGAACCCTAGTCTTCTGCTGCATCTTTACACCATAGTTGCTGCTGTATACTCACTCACCAACGAATAATTGATGGGTGACTAAGAATGAAATAGGCAGAATAGAACAAATTGGAACTTTAGGGTAAGACCTTTGAGCTAGTTAGTCTCCTTCAAGATAGTCCTGAATTTCAATTGACTCAGAATGCAGAACTTCAGACTCTCAGGAGGGATAAAGTAGGGAACTAGCTTATTTTAAATAACCTGAAGTCTTGAATTGAAAGAGTTTCCAGATTTAAGAAAATCCTCTGGTACCCATGAAGACACACATCAGAAATAATAAAAATAGCTAATATTTATATAGTGCTTACTACGTGACAGTCTCTATGCTAAGTGCTTTACAATTATAATCTCATTTGATCCATACAGCAACCCTACTATTATTTCCATTTTTTATAGACAAGGAAACTGAGGCAGACAGATTGAGGGATTTGTCCAGGGTCACACAACTAATAATTGTCTGAGATCACATTAGAACTCAGGTCTTCCTGACTCCAGACCTGGCACTCTACCTACCTCACTACTTAGCTGTCCCTGGATGTTACAGCCCCTGATGTTACAGGAGGAGCTAAGTTCTGGCAGTCTCGGGCATGGAAATATCCTATGTGGGTTAGGGGGATAGAAAGGAGGAAGCAGGGGCAAAAATTTCAAAGTAGGAATCCAGGTTCTAAAAGGGTTTGTGAAAGACACTCTGAAGATAAATAACACCTTTTTGTATTCTGTAAATCCTGTCATGCCACGAGATTGACCACAACCACTAGCTTAGTTTCTCCCTTTTGCCAAAAATGCCACTGAAAAACATCAGTTCAGCAAGGAACAAGGTACTTGAATTTGAAGATGTTTGGGGAGATGCATTCCCTTTGTTAGGCCATGAGGTAGCCCTTTAGTTTAGTGGAACAAAAAAAGATGTGTGTAAAAGAGCTTCAATTGGAGGGTGGGAATAGAAATAAGAATTAGAAATAAGAGGGGAGACTAGGGCAGGAAAGCTTAATGGTGGTGGTAGTAAGGGAAGGAATCCTGAGCAGGAGTTGTAAAATAGACCAAAACAAAGATGCTGACTTGTTACGTTGATGCCAAGAGTCTAGGAGAAGGAAGTCGAAGGGATGTCTAATGGTGGTGGGGTAAAGAAACCCTTCACTCGCTCCAGAACCTAACATATCTCTCCACTTCAAGCCACTCTCCTGGGGTGGTTTTTGTACTATCCCATGCCAGATGGGGAATGAACAAAGAACAAAATAACTTCAGATGATTCCTGCCCATCTGAGTTCTATGGCCTTACAATTCAAGACATGGATGAGTAATAGTGGGTCAAGTCTCAATTTTCCTGAGGAAGCTTCAGACTGGAGACAGGATGCATTGAATCCTTATTTATTTATGAGGCTATCGATTATAATGCAGCTTTTCCAGAGGATCCTTAGGTGGAAGGAACCGGGTGGAGAAATCTCTTGCACATTAACTCCATCTGCTTTTCTAGCCAGGGAAACATTACCCAAGGTTCCACAGGCTGTTATCTGCCAGGCCCTCTTCAGCCTTTGTACCCCGCTACACAGAAGGGCCCCACTAGAGCTCAGGGAACACCTTCTAGTTATCTCAGGCCTTTAAATGCCCCTTCTCTTTTTGTTTCCCTCCTGTCAATTTTACGTGCTCTCCAACACATTCAGTGCTGAGTATTAATTCTGATGGAGAGGCAGAATTTTTGAGCTAGATGGGACTTTAGCGATTGTAGACCAATATCTCCATTTTCCAGATGAAAAAACTGAGGCCCCAAGAGGGGAAATGATTTACACAAGGTCATAAAGACAGAGCTAGGTCTCCTGACTCCTTGTTTTTACATCATGGTCCCACTCATGTTCTCCATCCCCCACCCCACTGTAAAATCCTGTAGGGCTTTTTCCATGTACTGCTAGGCGGGGGATGTCCTCATTTGGAGATCCTTTTCTGGGGCTCTCTACCCTTGTAGAACTCTAAGTAACCATCCTTACCCACCTTGGTCAGTTCAGATGCCAAATAAATCACTCATCTTGGTTTCTCTATTTAGAAACATCGTATGATCCCAGAAACAGGACATCGTAGAAATCTGTAAGAGCTTAAAGGGCATAACAGACTTCAACTGGATGACTCAAAGCCAACAAAGTCTTGAAATTATTCTTCCCCATATGCTCCCTCTTAGCTGAGACATGAGTTCTACTCTCTAAGTTCTACTTCCTGCCCTGGGCACTAGTGGGCTGACCCTGAGCTATCTACATTTTATCTTACTTGTGATTAATGACACGCTTGTCAGATGGCTGGCCAGGGCAATAGGGGCACAGTCTTTGGCTGTAAAACAGAACAAAGCTAATTCACCCGAGCCCCAAGATTCAGCCATGTTTGCCTCACCCTACAGGAATTAATTTTAGAGATAAAAGTGTTGGGTAAATGTCAACTTTCACTTTTAAGGGGTGTGTGAGTGTGTGTGTGTGTGTGTGTGTATGTGTGTGTGTGTGTGAAGGAGTTTGAGGGCAGGTCATATGAAAATATACTTCTTTCTGCTCAAAGCTCCATTACTGACTCTTTTTCTCCATAGTCACATGTAATAACCACTTAAACTGTTTGTCGACTGAGTATAAAGTATGAATGAAATGATTTAGAATCAGAGGGACCTGGGTTCAGATCTCATCTCTTCTATTCTTACCTTTGTGGCTTTAGGCAAGTCATCTTTAAAATGAGGGGATTTCATAAATTAGAGAACTGAAAAAATTATGGTATGTGAATGTAATGTAATATTGTTGTGCCATAACAAGTGATGAAAGAGATGAATTGATGTAGAGTGAGGTGAGCAGAACCAGGAGAACAATTTATATACTAACAACAATATGGTAAAGACAAATAACTTTGAAAGACTTCCATACTCAGTCTATGACCAACCACTATTACAGAAAACCAATGATTGGGGCTTGCCGCCCACTACCTGACAGACAGATCATGCACTTAAATTGCAAAAGAAGACATACATATGTTTTCATACACAACCCATGGGGAGATTTCTTTTGTTTGACCATACATTTTTGTTACAAATGTTTTGTTTTTCTTTTTTCTCATTTCTGGGTAGATTGGGAGGGAAGAGGTAGCTAGAGGTAAGCCAGCCCAAAACAAGAGGAAGAAAAGAAAATAGAAGAGGGTCATTTACACATGCTTTTGAAATGCACAGAAGGGAAGAAAAGCAAGGCCAGAGGTAATAACAGACAGCTTTGAAAGTAACAAGTTAAATTTATTATGTACTTGAAAAGAAAAGCAAGCTGTACATAATGGATATTCATAGTTTCACATACAGTCCCCTCTTTCTGCTCTACTGTGTATATGGAAGTACTCTTTTTAGTTGATGTTTGTTAAGTTCAGAATTTTTTAAAAATACTGTACAAAAAAAAAGTTTAAAAGGTTAAACTAGATGACCCCTTAATCTATTATACCATGAGATCTACACAAAGAGTTATACTGACACGGATGGTGATCTCAGATTGAAGGAGGAAGGCAGGATTCTTTGGATTTTTGCTACCTTCCCATTTCTATACGAATTTAATTCCACGTTCGGCCTCTTTTTTATTTTGCCTTCTGTCCAATACAATAATAATTTGAAAAGATCCCTTACATTGATGTATTTCTCTTTTAATATTTTATTTTTTCCAATTACATGTAAAGACAATTTTAAACATTCATGTTTTATCAAATTTTGAGTTCCAAACTTTCTTCCTTCCTCCCTTTCCTCCCTACCCCGCCCCCCCAAGATGGGAAGCAATTTGATATAGGTTATATATGTGCAATCATGTGAAATTCTATGTTTCTTTCAAAACTAATTTTATCCTCATAACAGCTTCCTGAGCTAGATTTATTATCTTCGCTTACAGATATAGAAAGTGAAGTTCACATTAGATGAAAGTTCACAGAGTCATTTAGCAGTCTATCAGACAGTAAAACTCTTGATTTCTGGACTTCTAATGGAGAGTCCTTTCCTTGAGTCCCTATGTACCTTTTCTCTGGCCTTGGCTTTCCCCTAGATCTAATTCTAATTCTGCTCCTTATCCTTCCCTTCTCCCCTGCTTCTTGGTCTGTGTGACCGAGAAGATGACACTTTATTAGCAGTTTTTGTATCAAACCTCTTGGTGTTGTGTAAACATTGACTAAACAAACAGTTGTCACCTCTAATACACAGGTTTCCTCTTCCAATTTGGATCCTTTTCTCTGAAGTTGTAGATTTTTTTTTGTCCTTCTTCAGAATGATCTCTTTAAAAACTGTTTCTACATGCAACTGGGAAATAAGATATGTAGGCAATGGGGTATAGAAATCTATCTTGCCCTACAAGAAAATAAGGGGAAAGAGGATGGTGGGGGGAATGAGGTGATAGAAGGGAGGGCAGACTGGGGAAAGGGGTAATCAGAATACATGCCATTTTGGGGTAGGCGGGAGGGGAGAAATGGGGAAAAATTTGTAACTCAAACTCTTGTGGAAATGAATGTTAAAAACTAAAAGTAAATGAATTACCTTAAAAAATAAAAAAAAATTATATATTTTTAAATTAGCAAGCATTTATTTTCTCTCCCTCTCACCTCCTCCCTCCCTCATGTGGAAAAAAAAAAAGAAAAAGAAAATCCTTGTTACAAAGTTATAGTCAAGCAAAAAAAATCCCTACATTGTTTGTCCATATCCAAAAATATATGTCTCATTCTGTATATTTAGCCCCTCACCTTTCTGTCAGGAGATAGGTAACATTCTTTATCTGGAGTTCTCTGGAATCAGGGTTGGTCTTGGTATTGATCAAAATCCTTATGTTTTTCAGGGCCCTTAGATGAATATCTTCCCCTTTGGACAATGGGGCCTGTGCCTAGAGTGTCTGGAGAAGGAGCAGGTCTTTTGCCCTTTCTTGGGGTAATTGCCTATGGTGGAAGGAAGACAGAGGAGTGGCCTAGATCACACAAAATTTTGCTCAATGGCCTGAACTCCTGGGGATGGATTCCCAAAAAGCAGTTCTGTTGAATGACCAAAAACTAAAGAAGTCATGCAATAACTTTCCTGAACACTGTGTGACTGCCTTGCATAATCACTATGCTAATTTTACAATAGCTTTGCATCTACCTCTTTGTCTATTCACTCAGGGAACCCAAAGGTAAATGGATATGAGCTATTACTGGGGTTGTGTGAGCAAGGCAAGGCTCTCCTGGGAGGCAAGGAGACATATGGCTGGGGGCTGGGAACTTGCTCTGACTGTCCTTCCAAGGACAGATGAGAGCGACACCTTAACTCCCAAAGGATTCTTTCCGCCCTATCTCTGTATGAAGTCTCGCTTCACTTACTGGGCTTTGCTATTCTTTCAAAGTGAGATCATTGCTTCTTATTCTGAAAAGAGATCACCTGGAGGGCAGTGACCTGTCTGTGCACCTGAGAGGGAAGCCTAGGAGAAAGGACAACTCTTAAGAGAATGGCCCTATTCAAAACTCTCTCTACCCCAGAACAAACCAGCCTGCAGTCATTGTGAAGAGGTTTGGGGTTGAAGGGTGCTCAAGACCCCAAAATACCAACACGCCGGGTCCTGCCGAAAGAATTCAACCCAAGCCTTCTCACCCAACGCAAAAGACCAAGTTTATTAAGGGTTTGCCATAATGAGCTGTCTTAAGAAATCCCACCCTTTGTGACACCTGTTTTCACAAGGTTACCAGATTCAATCTCTACAAAGCTAGATTGAATTTGAGCACCTTCACGGAGGCAAGACGAGACTTATATCTACAAAGATTGTAGGAGGGATCTAGGGTGGTCCTGAGGTGATGGGAGAGGTCTAAGGAGGAGCTTGATGGGACTGGGATGAGGTCAGACTCCAGGAACCAGGAGAATAGGATTAAGCGTGGGAAGTAGCTAAAGGCATGGATATTGATAGTATCAAGGGTGGGAAGTAGCTGGATAACAAAGGGCAAGGCTAGTTAGAGATTTGGGCCTAATGATAATGTAAGGCTTATGGCCTTAGGGGAAGGCCAGATCTACTGGGAAGATTCAAGGAGAGTTCAAGGGGGCTCCCAGAGATTGTACCCTCATCAATTGCATGCATCTTAGACACTGTTTACTTCTCTGGTTCTGAGGTGCGGTGGTCATTATCCCGATGTTTTGTGGAGGAAATGGGTAGTATGGCGGAAAGTGTCCTGGAATTGGAGTCTGTAGATCTAGGTTTGAATACTATCCTTAATAGGATCATGGGCTAATAGAATAAGAGCTGAAAAGACCTTAGAGGACATTAAGTCCATTCCCAACCCCACGAACACTTTTTTACAGATAAAGAAACTAAGATATAAGGAGATGATCCTCCAAAGCACACAGAATAAATGACAGAGCAGAGATATAAACCCAGGCTTTCTGACTCTTAATGAGTGAGCTGTCTACTGCACCATGCTGTCTCTCTTACCTATTAACCTTAGGAAAGTCATTTAACTTCTCTGAACCTCACTTTGTAGAACTATAAAATGAGGGAATTGGACTAGATGACCCCCAAGGTACTTTCTGTTTCTAAACCTATGATCCTATGGGTAAAAAAAAAATGTGTTATTGATATTTGTTAATCTTTTATTTTCCTTACAGTAGGAGGCACGCCATTTTCATATCCCACTGCTCTCAATTTTTTTTTTCATTTGCTATGAATTAGGATGTACCCTGGGGTGGTCATATGAGAGATTCTTACAAAAGCAAAACCAAACCTATCATGCTTTTTGATCAGTGTGTCTCATATCTTCTCCCTCACCCCAATTCTTTCAATTGGCTGATCTCCTTGTGATTTATAACAGAAGTATCAAACTCACTGCATATGGGCAGTAGGCAAAAATCTGAGTTCACACAGAACCAGATTAAAATGTAATTGGGAAATATTTAACAGAATAAATAAAAATACAATACAACACAGATAATGTTAATTTGTGGTTTTCTAAGTCAATATGTAGCCCACAGGGATCTGTTTCTATGTCAATATGACACAACTGAAATATAAATGAGATGTTTAGACAAAGTCATAGGGATACTGTTGTACCAGAAGCGAGTGAGACACGCCACAGAGTATAAGTTTTGAATGGAGAAGTTTATTAGCCAGTGGCCATTGGGGTCTTCCCAAATCAATGGCAACGTTTGAAGTGAAAGGGTGGTTTATATAGAGAATACAGGATTCAGTGCTTAATTATCTCTTGAATTGTCATTTTGCAGACTCAGCAAGCTTGTGTTATTTCACTTTTTATGACCATGATACAATAGAGGAACCTCCTGAATAGATTGTAAATACAACATATCAGATAGTTGACAAAGTGTCAATTGGAATTACAACCCAGGATCTCTGTCTCCAACTTTTGCCATAACTCTTGAAGCTAGGAAGGCTCAAGATAAGGCAAAAGTCATATAATTCACTGTAATGTCTAGGGTCAAGGCTTCCATCCTGGTAATTAGCTTACATTCCTTGGAAATGTCTTAGAGGCCCAGGACACTCGCCAAAGGGCAGGAACTCAGTCTGTTTTTTTTCTTATGCAGACTGGGGTTTGCAGTTAGGGGTTGGGGGCAGGGTTTTTCTAGCAATAGCTGGCTACTCAGGTATCACAATACAATCTGTGGCCATGAGACAAAGCAAAGCCAACTCATCAGGGCAAGGCCTCAAGATTCATTCTTGCCTGATCCAAGATGGCCTGCTTCTAAGACAGAACTGTTGGTGGGAAGGCCTGGAGAGTTCAGACTTCAGGTAAGTCTTGTGCTAGAGGACCTCCATTGTTTCGTCTAGCTATAAGATTATTATATGGTTCTACTCCTATTTCACATTGTCACAGCAAACCACAAATATTCATACTATCACCCTCTCTGCACCATGGAGAAAGGATGAGCTACTTTGAGTAGAAGGCTATACTGTCTTCATTGCTACTATCTAATCTTGATCATAAGATGTAGAACTGAAAGAAACCTTAGAGATTTAGTTTAATTTCCTCATTGTACATGTAAGAAATGGAGGCCTAGAGAAAGTTCTATGGCTAGTTGATTGCAAAGCAATGATTCAAACCTAGGTCTTCTGACTTTAAGTCTAGGGATCCTAGAGGACCACTATGCCAGATGTCCTGTTTCCTGGCCCACCATTTCCCCCCCCTAGGCTTTCACATCTTTTGTCATCTCCCAAAACTATACCAAAAATTGTAGAGAGGATCACAGATCATAGGTTTTAAAACCTAAAAGGGACTTTAGGAGCCATTTAGTCCTACTGCCTCATTGTAGAGGGAGAAACTGAAGCCCAGAGAAATTAAGTCCCAGCTCAGAGCTGGGAAAGAAGTTATTGGGGAAGGGTCATGAAGGGGAGGGCTGAGCTCTTCCTGGTCTTCACTTTCTGCTTTCTACTGGCCAAAGACTATCATAGATATTTCTCTAGTTTTTTTTCCTTCTTTGTGCATAGATGACGATGAGACCATACGAGCAGCAGAAAATGAAGCAAAATTATAATCAAATATAAATTTTCAAAGAAGTAACACTGGGTTTATATTAATGAGATGCATGATTGCTTTTGTGATGCATGATTTTTGCTGTTGAGTAATTTTTTGATTTGTCTGACTCTTCCTGAACCAATTTGGGTTTGTTTGGGTTTTTTTTTTTTGGCAAAGATACTGGAGTGGTTTGCCATTTCCTTCTCCAGCTCACTTTACAGATGACAGATTGAGGCACAGTTAAGTGACTCGCCCAGGGCTACACAGCTAGTAAGTGTCTGAGGCCACATTTACACTCAGGAAAATGACTCTGCACCACTTAGCTTCCCTAGCCAGAACAAATAAGGAGTATACCATATAAATGACTGCAATTATATTATCACACACAGTCAAACTGAGCTTTTACAGTGTTTTTCCTATGCTCATTTTCAAGGGTTAGTGTTAGAGAGTGACACTAGATCTTTATCATTTAAGAGTTTGTGGACAGAAAGAAGAGGAAGAGAAAGGGAGGAGTAAGGAAAGGTAATAAAAGGAATTGGCTAAAATGGAGGACTTTTGTTCTGACAGGGTTGTCTTCAGATACTGGGCTTGATCATTTAGTCTTGATGTTCCCCTGATGAGGAAATAGAAACCCTGAGTTGTTCACAAAGGTAATAAACAGAGTTGAGTCCAGCCCAGGTACTCTGATTGCCACATCCTCTGTCCATTATACTATGAAGCTCTGGTGACCTTCAGGAACCCCAGACACCTGTTTCTCCATATTTAGGAGTTCCTGGGAATGGTTCTCAGGCAGTCCCAGTACTACAGTCCCCAGACAAATGCATTTACACTTCAATGTATGATTAAGATTAATATAGAGTGAAGGGGGGAAGAGAGTGCTAGCTTACGGGTTACTAGGCTATCTCTCTGTGTGTGTGCGCGCGTGTGTGTGTGTATGTGTTCATTTTCATTATAAGCTCTTGGATTGAAGTTAGAACTACAGTGTGGTATCATGCATCCTGAGGTCTTCGAGTCGATGAAGTGACTTTATCCTGGATGACATAGTGCTTTATACTCAATAGCCTTTGTTGATTTGTTTTTATTTCTCAGAGTCAGGCTTGTTAAGACTGGATCATGCTTCCTTTCTTGAAGGAGGTTCTGGAGGAGTGGCAATGGAAAGATGGTATAGGAGGTACATTAAGGCTCTTTTCCATCAGGTTTTCTGAACCCTTCTTGCCCCGCTGCTGTCCTTCTCTTCCCCCACTTCACTCCCCCCTGCCCCAACTCTTGCTTTTCCCAAAGAATCAGATGACTAATAACTCCCGTAACCTATAGCCTAGGGCTTCCCAAGGACTCTGGGTTCACACAGACTGGGCCAGATCTTGGGGGACTGATCCAGTAAAAGTTATTTTCTTTTTTTGACTTACTGACCTTTTGAGAATTGCTCCAAGAAAAAAAAAAACTAATATGCTAGGTGGCACAGCAGATAGAGCATCCGGCCTGAAGTCAGGAAGACAATTCAAATGTGGCCTCAGACACTAGCTGTATGACCCTGGACAAGTCACTTAACCTTGTTTGTCTCAGTTTCCTCATCTGTAAAATGAGCTGGAGAAGGCAATGGCAAACCACTCCAGTATCCTTGCCAAGAAGAACTCAAATGGAGTCACGAAGAGTCAGGCCCTGAAAATGACAGAACAATGACCACAAATACTCAGAGTATATAACTCATGTCTAGGTTTTCCCACATGTGGCTAAAAGGGTCCCTAGCTCCCACTTAGGCACTCAAAAATAGCAGTGTGTATGGTCAGAATGATTGTCTCTAATCTTTTTTGATCATACACCCCCATTGGCACAACATTTTTTGAGGATGTGATCCCAATGTTTTTGTTGACTTTTTATAACGTATGTATATGCATTATGACTATATTGATAATTATGCATATTAAAACACACACACACAAAGAAATAGAAAAAGATGAGCTAGAGATGAAATAATATTTGATCCTACAGTAACAGGGAGCTAACGGAATTTATGTATTAGGGGAGTGACGTAGTTAGGCCTATGTCTTGGGAAAATCACTTTGGCAACGTGTGGATGAGTTGGAGAGGAGAAAGAGTTGAAGTAGAGAGGCTAATTAAGCACAATAGCCCAGACAAGAGATGATGAGGGCCTGAACTTGGGTGACGGCTTTATGAGTAAAGTAACAGGAATAGATGTGAAAGATGTGGAGGTAGAACAATAAGATTTCTCAACTTAGATATAATTATGATGATGATGGCTAACATATATTTATTTATGATAGCCCTTTAAAGTTTGTAAGGCACTCGATATGTTTTCTCATCTCATTTAATCACTATAACCCAATGAAGTGGGTGATTTTATTATTCCCATTTTACAGACAAGGAAACTGAGACTGAGAGTTTCCTCAGGATCACACAGCTAGTAAGCGTCTGAGGTCAGATTTGAACTCATGTTCTCCCGGCTCCAAGTCCAACATTCTTCTATCCACTAGGCCACCTAGCAGAGTATGATATAGAAGTTTGGGTGCCTGGATGACTGGAAGGACAGTGTTGCCTTCTATGGTAATAAGGAAGTTTGGAAGAGGGGTGCTTTGTGTTTGACAGAGAACATAATTACCTTGATGAGGATCACAACCCATCCATTCCTGCTTATCTTGTGTAACTCACTGTGTCCCACCAAAAATGATAAGGGGACAGGTAGGACTCTTAGTCATCAGTTATTGCCCCCAATTCAGGGCCTACCCTCAAGGGGGCACTTTTCACAACCATGAGGTGGGAGAGGCAGAGGTGAGAGTGGGAGGCAGAATTACAGGTGGCGGTACTTGTGCAGCTGCTGCTGTGGATACCTGGGAGTCCCTGATGAGTAGTTCAGAAGTGGGGTCTTGCACTGTGGAGGAAGAGGGCATACTGAGTGGAGTGTAGGAAGATAGGAGTAGGTGTGGTTGTGTCTGAGACAACCTGCAGGAAGGACTGACTTGCATCAAGGGTGGGATTCCACTTATGAATTTTCCCACTCTCAGAGTGATTGATCAAACATCTTTATTACCTCCCCTCCCCCCAACACATGCTTTGAGGTTAGAGAATAACCCGCAGAAAGTACAGAAGATTTAAGGCTCAGAGAGGCCTGTAAAAAGATACTGAATGAATAAAAAAGCATTTATTAAATGCTTACTGTTTGCAAAGTACTGTGAGCTAAGTGCTGGGGTTTCGAATAAAAAAGCAAGATAGTCTCTTCTCTCAAGGAACTCACATTCTAATGGGGGCATTCAAATGGCATATGAGCTTACCATAGAAAGGAACTGAATTTGGGGTTGTTATGAGGGCAACCCTTCGACATTCTGGTACATTCCTCCTTCCCACCGAGTCCTGCCTGGTTTCCACTAGATTTGTAGAACCTTCCTGTGGTTTGTTACATTTTGGGCTCTGCTGCAAGTAACCTTCTTACCATTGTAACTACATTGTCTAAGTGACTCACAGGCTTTGCTCTTCAAGTAGGATGTTGTGTAGGACCTACGCAAATGCTCCTCTTCTTTCTCCAAGTAGCATGCTGTCTCAGGAAATCCTCTTTTTCCTCTAGAATAGGGGTTCTTAACCTGGAGTCTAAGAACCTTTTTTAAACTTACAACTATATTTCAATATAATTGGTTTCCTTTATAACCCCATGTATTTTTTAAAAAACATTATTCTCCTATATCGGATTGCTTGCTGTCTTGGGGATGGGGGAGAAAAATTTGGAGCTCAAAATCTTACAAAAAATGAATGTTGAAAACTATTTTTATAAGTAATCGGAAAAAATAAAATACTACTTACACAAAACATTTAAAAAATAAAAATATAACTCTGAGAAGGGGTCTGTAGTTTTCACTAGACTATGCCAAAGGGGTTCATGACACCCAAAAAGTTAGGAACCTCTGCTCAGAAATTCTAGTATCAGAACTCCATCATGCACAAAGTGCTTCCCGGGAAATCTCTCTTCTCTAGCTAGAAGTCTTGATTCTGGAATCATGCTGCCCAGGGAATTCAAAATCCCCCTTCTTCCACATGGGAGTTTGGGGTTCATGAACATTTAACCTCTTAGCCTGATCAGGCATACACTTGACTATTTTAACTATATCCTTCTACAGTAAATCCATAAGTGCCCTGGTTGCTTCTGTTTGTTGAGCTGCAAAAGTCCATTCTTAGGATTTCTCCTTTCAAGGCTTGCTGCAAGCACCTGTCTACCTCTGCCTTCTGCTCCTGCCTCAAGACACTATCAACTGCTTCTGACAGGAGGAAAGTGGTCTTCCCTCTCCCTGCCCCCCCAACCTGCCACTAGAATTCAGGTTCATTCAGCTGTACTCTGGTCTATCTTCTCAAGGTCCAAGAGAGGTCAAGTCAGAGGGCTGGTCTCTAAAGGGAGCTCCTGGAACAAGAGTCCCAGTCAATTCCCCCTTGTTTTTATCCTTTTTTTTTTGTTCCAGTGGACATGCCATGTGGAGGCATTCCACAGAAATCTCCAAACAAAAACCCATGTTCTGTAATGAGCAAGTCAACAAGAAGCATTTATTAAGCCCTTGCTGTGTGCCAGGCATTATATTAAGTGCTGGGATACAAAGAAAAGCAAAAACAGGCCTTGCCCTCAAGGAGCTCACAATCTAATGAGGGAAACAAAATGCAAATGATGCACATATCTATATATCTACATATCTATATACACATATGACATATTTTTAAAGACATATATGATTGGGAAATTTATCAAATGAAATACATTCTTCTTATACACATCTTATAGTCAAAGGTTGAATCGTATTCTCCCAGTTTGGAAATTAGCTGGCAGACAGGAATGGACATGATCTCATGCTTGGAAAGGAACCTCCCCTACCCATCACTCTAGGGGCATACCCGTTGGATGAAACAGACCTAAGAAAAGAAAAAAGACATTTCTAGCTTTTCTCTTTGAGCACCCTGGGTACACACCCTATCTTTGCCACTAGAGTTGCTTTAGCTCCAGGCAGCCACACTATTCAGCCTTGTCATTCCTCTCCCACTCAACCTCCTCAGCTAACTTCACAGCCAAAAGCTTTGACCATTTTCTTTCTGGTGTGTTTGATTCATTGGCTCAAAACAGCTTACTTTGCTTCTGGGGACCGACATCGCTGCTGAAAGAATAAAATGGTCTGGGAAGAAGAGCTCGGGATCCCTGAAACCAAACTTAGATATAGCATTTTTGCAAATGTACGTCCACCCTGCAGCTCTGCCCAAATAATAGCTGTGAGCAGAAATGTTTCTCCTGGCTGACCAGCGGACATTGTGCAGCTTAGGGGACAGCGGGTTACCAAGTTCCCTGTCCTTGCTTTCGGCTCAAAGGAAAAAGGCTAGAGTGGGGGGCCAGAATGGGCCTTCCAATGCTGTGGAGAGGGAAAGGAGACCCGTGATTGTTTATGCCTCTATCCCTCTCTATGGAGCTGGTCTCTCCTTTTCCACAGGTGTGGTGTCTCGTTTTTTTCCTCCCTGCAGTTGGGGTCTCCAATCCATCTCTCTAGGGCTGGGCTAGGGTGTATTTCTTAAGGTCTGGCACCGCCATCCATCCTCTCCTCTCCTCTTCCTTTCTTTCTAAATGGCCAAAGACCGTCTCCTCTTTCCACCTTCCCCCCATAAGGTGTCTCTCCCTCCCCACCCCCAGCCCCTCCTTAAACCAGCCCTCCCCATCCCAATCCCTCCTTCTGCCCAGGGGCATTGTGGGAGGAAACAAGATGTGGGGCGAGAGCGGCGCGGGGAGAAGCCCGCAGTGCGGGGCCGGGCTGGCGCAGCCAATGGGGAGGCCCGGCGACGGCGCGAGGGGAGGGGCGGGGGGCAGGGGCGGGGCTCTATTTCAGAGGGGGGGCCGCGCGGCAGCCGGGGCTCAGCGGCAGAGCAGAGAAGAGCTGAGGGGAGCTGTGCCCGCGTGGGAGCAACCTACCCACCGGGAGAGAAAGAGGGAGCGAGAGCGGGCGCGGGAGGGGAGAGAAAGAAGCAAGCTAGGAAGTAAGGACTGCGCGCACGGGGCCGGGGCCGGGGCCACGGGGCACTGGAGCTGAGCAACCTGCGGCGGCTGCGGCTGCAGGAGCAGCAAAGGGGACACCGCCCCCGTCCCCCTCCCCCCGCCCCCACCCCCTCCCCCGCATCGTCTCCCTTGCCAGCCGCCTTTGATTTTTGCTCCCTCGAGGGGGCTCCGTTCGAGGACTTGTCACCGTGAAGGTGAGCGGCTGGGGCAGGGGTTGTGCCTGGGAACCGGGGGGGGGGGGAGAGTGTGTGTGCTTGGCGGGGTGCGTGCATGGGGGAGGGGGCTCCCTAGGGAGACCTGGGGGAGGGAACTGATCCAAACTAGCGGCCTGGTGGGTGGGGACTTGAAGCTGGCTGCCTGGGGCGCCGGGTGGAGGTGGGAGGGGGTGGGAGGGGAAGGAGAAGGACAGTGGTGGCCTCGGGGTAAGGGACCGGGCCCTGGGCTCCTGCGCGCCTTCTCCACCTCCCCCACCTCCTCCACCTCCAGGGCCCGTAGATGGGTCCTTGGGCCAGCTTGGACGCTGCCTAGCCGCTTTGCCCTCTGCGGCTCCTGCTGCTGCTTCCCACAATGCCTCCTAGCCCCACCTTTATTATCCAGCAAAGGAGGGGGTTGGGGGGGGGAGGATGGAAAGGGACTGGGGCTGGAAGGAGGAATCCGAGGCCTTGATTGCCTCTCTTAGACGTGGAGCAAGTTTGGACTCCAGCCCCACATCGCTCGCCTCCCCCCTGGAGGGGTAGGATCAGCTCAGTGCAGCTTGCAGCCCAGTGCTCCTCCTTCCTTAACCGTGGCCTGCACCGAGGCTCCCCAACCTCTGCTCGGCGGTGGAGGGGAGATTCCTATCTTCTTGGGTTTGGACCCCCTTTAGACTCGCCCTTAGCCTTGGGTTGCTTCAGGGTCTGCCTGGTGGGGAATGGAGGGTGGGATTCCGATGTCCTGGGGCACCCCCCCCAACCCTTCCCCCCCCTTAGCATCGGATTGCTGCGAGGCAGCCCCAGCCTCTGGTGGGAGGTAGGTTGAGATTTCGACCTCCCTGGGTTTGGACCCACTTCAGACCCTCCCTTAGCCTGCTCTGCCCTGGGCCGTACTGATCTCTCCCGGTTTGGATCCCCCTTTAGACACGTCCCGCGGGGGCACCAGACTGCAGAGGTGTTCCCCCGCCTACCCCAGTAGGATTCACGTTCTCCGATGTTTGGGGGCCCTAGAAAGGAGGGGAGGAGGGGGTGGGGTGGAGAGGGCACCGGGCGTGACGCGGCTCCCGATGCTGCCCCCCTCCGGGGTGTCCTTCCTGCGGAGAGGACGCCCAGTCACTCCCGGCGCAGCTCCAGGCCGATGGGGGTGGGGTGAGAGAGGCTCAGTGGACCAGGCCCTGCAGACCTGGCAGGGTTTGTATAAGGGGGAAGGAGGAGGGACGGACGGAGGCAGGCCGGCAAGCTGCAAAGAAAGGAGGATTTTCGTTTTTACTTCTGAACCTCACTTGCCCTTCAGAGATCCCCTTTTGGAGATCAAACCCCTGGGGAAGAAAGAGTAGGGAAAAGGGACAGGATCCCCAGCCAGCAGAGGGGGGGGGAGGGGAGGGGAGGGGAGGAGGCTCCTAGAAGCCAGGAAGGTAGAAGTAGATGTTGTTATTGAGGGATCTGCAATCTCTGACAATCTCTTCAAATTCCATCTTTACCTGATCGCAAAATGGAGGGTGAGGGTTAAGGGCAGTTGGCCTGCAGCCATTGTCCCTATCCTGTTCTCTAAAAAAGTGTCTAATGACTCAACTCTTCCTAGTTTACTCTTGAGTTCTTTCTGTTCTTTTTTCCATTTGGAGGACAGGGTGTCTCTCTCATGAGGAGAGCTAAGACTTGAGGCCTTTTCTCCTTCCCTGAGCTCTTTGGACTGGACTAACTTGGGTGTAGGGGGCCACTGGCACGGGGAGGGGGAGTGGGGAGGGGGAATAATTGTAGCATTGTAGTCACAAGACTGACATTATGTAACTGGCTGGCTCTTTTCTGGAGAGTAGGCTGGGTTTTAATTACTGTAACAAAGTTGTTCCTTTGGACTTTGGGGATGAGGCTGAGGAGCAGGTGAAATTGCTAGATGAAATAACCAAATTTGCACTTGTGTGTCCAGGACCACCCAACCCTTTCCCTTCACCCTCTCCTTTTAGGCTCTGTAAACAGTCACTCCCGTATAGTAACTGAATAAATAAATTTAGAATGAGCAGCAGAAAGATTACGCGGCAATACCAATGAGTTTTAAATCCAAATCTTATTCCCAAGTGCTTTCCTTATCTGACACCCTTTCATCTTTCCTATGAATCAGGAATGATGAGGATAATAGAAATTTACTTTTCTTTAAAATAGTTATGGTTATGCAGTACTTTATGTATAGCTGATCTGGAAAATGGGATGGTTCAGATGAGATAAAGGGAGTCCCAGTGATTTGCCCAAGGTCATGATGGGAATGGGATGAAGGAAGCAGGCCTGGCAGGGTTTGTATGGGAGGAAGGAAAGAATGTTCTGTGTTGTTCCTGAGACAGCCAGCTTCAGAATAGAAGCCTTGTCTCCTGGCCCTTTCTTACAACTAGGTTGTACCTTCCGGGCACTGATAACTTCTGGGGGGTAGGGACCTGCCCTTTTAACACCTATTTGCCTGAGTCACCTCTCTTCCAGGTAGAAGTGCTATACTTCCAATACTTTGGTATCATTCACCACAGTTGAAGTTGTAGCAATCGTATCCTTTTTTACAGTACCAAGTGAGGGATTTTTTGCTGTAGGCAAGTCCTGGCATTCTCTGAGTCAAGGTGTGGGAAGGGGGTAGGCAGAAGAGAGGCCCAGAGGTAATGACTTTCTGTCTTCTGATTTTGAGGAGACTAATAGTACTCACTGTCTAGGTCTCACCTGCATGCCCAAGGTAGAATGAGGATAGATTGAGAAACTACCCGTACCCAGCAGGATGGATGTCAGGCCAAGGAGGGAAGCTTCAAGGGTGAGATCTCCATGGGGTGGTGGTTAGGTGTATTTCCTCGGGGGAGAGTTGGAGTTCACCTAAATATCCTTCCCTCTCCTCGTACTGTTACTCCACAGGCAAATGAGCCTTAATGCCCTCTGGTAGTTTCTCTTTTATGTCTGAGTCAGGGGTAAACTCTGGGTCTGTGACTGCTCTAAGATGCTACCAGACGTTTTGACAGGGATGGGAAGCAAGAGACATTAGAATAATAAGTTTTTCCTATTGATGTGCTGCCTGTAAAGGTACTGTCCATATGGGGGGTATCACAAATCATCCACACATCTACCACTATGTTTTCTCCACTTAGGTTTTTATTGAAACAAAGTGTTTTAGTATGCCTTCTACAGGAGGAGAGAGGATTGACACATTAGATCCCCTTGGTGGATGTAGAAACTGAGATTCAGAGATACCACCTTGCCCAAAGTCATATGGGAAATCAGTGGTGGAGTTGAGACTAATGCACTAAACCACTGGGCCATGATGGAGTGGGACACATCCTTTGCAGGGGAGGATGGAGGAGGGTCAAAGAAGAAGTGAGAGTACAATGTGGTCTGAATGGGAGGTTGGCACTTGGTCCCGAGTCTGAGTTCTCCAAGTCTCTTGTCCTCTAAGATAGGAACCGTATGATTTAGAGTTGGAAAAAGACCTTAGAATCTGGTCCAACCCGCTCATTTTACAGATGAGGAAACTGAGTCCCAGAGAAGCGATCAGGTCCATTGTCACTTAGGCAACGATAGAGCCAGGACCAGAACCATTTCTGTTTCTTAATCCTTTGTTCTTCTCCCATACTCAATTGCCTCTTGCTCTCCAGAGTCAAGGGAGTTTATATTCATGACTTCCATTTGTTTTGTATTTACTGATAGCCAGACTTATAAAATTGATTGCATTTCTCATTCCTTTCCTTCTTTGAATTGGTCAGAATCTCTAATCAGCTACCTGAGTTTAGGAGAACTTTTTCTCCTGTCCCCAGAATGTGTAACAGCATGAGGTTCTTCACCCAGTGGGCCCTCAGACCCCAGCGCTGTGGAGTGAGGAGCCAGACTGACCGCCACCTGTGTTTTTTGCTATAGTGCCGCCATGTCTGACCGGAAAGCAGTGATCAAGAACGCAGACATGTCTGAGGACATGCAGCAGGATGCGGTTGACTGTGCAACGCAGGCTATGGAGAAGTACAACATAGAGAAAGACATTGCTGCCTATATCAAGAAGGTACAGCATGGGAAGTGGGGGAGCTGAGGGATGGGGTGGCTGACCCAGCAACTTGAGAAGAAGAGTACTAGACAGCTCAGCCCCATTATTCATGTATAAATCCTGCCTGTTTAGAGGGTCATGTATAGGATTTGGGGTGGGGGGCACCAAACTTATGTTTTCACTGGTATAAGGAAATCCATCTACTAATGCAAAAGAGTGGGGCAGCTAGCTGGCAATGTGGATAGGAGGCTGGGTCTGGAGTCAGGAAGACTCATCTCCTTGAGTTCAAATTTGGCCTCTGACACTTCTTAGCTGTGCAACTCTGGGCAAGTCATTTAACCCTGTTTGCCTCTGTTTCTTCATCTCTAAAATGAGCTGGAGAAGAACTGGCAAACCACTCTAGTATCTCTGCCAAGAAAACCTCAAATGGGGTCATGAGGAGTCAGACACAACTGAAAAACAAAATATCATTACATCAATGCAGATTGGTAACTACCAACCTAACTTGGCCCAGGGTCATAGAGCCTGTATGTATTAGAGACAGGATTGTTCCTGACTTCAAAGGCCTATTCTCTCATACTTCCTCTGCATCAGAATTTACCTTGCAGATAAACCAAGGAGAGGGATTTTCTGCTTTACAAAAGAAAAGAATTATTAGGTAGTAGGTGAGGAAGCTGGCACTAGAACCCACTTCTGGTGCTAAGTCCTTTGATCTTGTCCTGCACTCAGTTCCCTCTTGCTCTCCAGAATCAGAGGAAGTTATATTATTTGTTACCACTTTTTGTTTTGCATTTGCAATACAAATCATAGAATTCCTTTAAAGTGGCTTCATGAGTGGGTGTTTCAGAGATCATTAAGGGCTTCACTGAGAGTCAGTAAATGTTGAGATCTTGTGGTCAGTTAGTGAATCGTCTAAAATGAAAACAACCTCTAAAATGGTTACAGAAGCCAGTGGTGGGGAAATGCTTTGTGTGTGTCTGATCAGACTATCACATCTCAGTTGGGAAACAGCCCAGTGTGATCTGGGAATGGGCAGCTTCTTAGAATTATATAGTATTTCAGAACTGGAAGGGACATCGGAGACCAATTCTAGATCTGCTAGGATTGCTGGCTTGGGGGTGGGGAGACTTGAGCTCTGATCTCATGGCTCAGCCACTAATGCGCAGTGTGACTTTGGGCATGGTGTTTGACTTCTAAGGCTCAGTTTCTTCCTCTTGTAAAAGGAGAAGGTTGAACCAGATGATTCCTAAAGTTCCTTCCAGCTTGGAGGTGGTGATCATCTAGCCAGCCTCTGAATTTCATGATCGAGGAAACTGAGACCCGGGGGAGAAAAGTAATTCCCCTCAGAGCTTCCAAAGCTTGTCAGCTGCAGATTTAGGACCAGAATGTAGGCCTCTAGAGGTCCTCATTCTGGTGTTTTCATATGATAACAATGAGAATACCTAATATTTACATAGCTGTTCACAAAGCTCTTTACAAATGTTGTCTTATTTGATTCTCAAAAGAACCCTGTCAAATAGGTGCTGTTTACCAATGTGGACACAGGCTGAGTGTGGTTAAGTTGACTTGCTTGGGGTCACACCGCTAGTAAATTGTCTGGGGCCACATTTGAACTCTGATCTTCCTCACTCCACCTACAGCACTATCCACTGTACCACCTAATTACATACACCACTGCCTCTTTAATGTAGTTGATTGAACTGTGGAGAAAGTTGACTACCTTAGCTGGGTCACTTGAGCAGAGTTCCAAGTTTTGGTCTAAAGACCTCACACAGCTATATACACCTCATTCTCATGGTATCCTAAAGCTGCTTCTGTAGGATAATTGAAACAGATAGAAGATTGTCTAACTTGCTGACATCTCCTTCCTCTCAATTTAGCCCGTGGAAAGGACAAATTCCAGTTTTATCATTAAATTTCTGTGGCTTCCTAGGCTCCTATCCCCGATTCTGGACCTGAAAGAGGAATAAATTCAAAGGATATATGCCCACCATGTGTAAGACATTGAGTTAGTACTAGGAATACAAGGACAAAAACAGAACCGTGACCACCCTTAGGGAGCTAATGTTTTCTTAGAATATAATACTTAGATTCTACTGAATTTAAGTTGATTTGTAGGGGTTGACGTCAACCAAACAACCTAGAGAGAGCCAAGTCTCCAGGTATTTGTGGAATACTTTCCTCCCTTCTATCTCTCAGAATTTCAGGGACTCTATTCATCACTTGAGGCCATGATGACTTAGTGGTCTGAAAGGCAGTAAAGACCCAAGTATTCCATGTTCTGCTTTAGTGATTGGGGAGATGATTTGGCCTCCCAGATTCCCCAAATGTGTATTAGCTGAAGGGAAAGAAGGTTTGGAGGGGGTGGGGTAGAGAAAGATGACCAGTGCTTTACTGTAAAGTGGCTAAGGCCAGAGGGGCTGGAATAATTAGCCTGTGGTGTGATTCATTATTAATGAAGGGTGGAGGAAGAATCTAGTTAGCCTTAGAACCTGAGCTCCCACAGCTTAGAGAGCTGAAGTTATCCTGTGGGGGTGGGGTGGGGAAGGTGGTGGTAGATAGGGAGTCAGGTAAGGTACCCACTAAACCTCCCCAGGGACCCAGCTACTGATGAGAGATTTCCCTGATCTCACCCCCCCCCACTCTCCCTAACCATCACCCCAACTCTTATTTCCTCTTAGGAATTCGACAAGAAATATAACCCCACGTGGCATTGTATTGTGGGCCGAAATTTTGGCAGCTACGTCACACATGAGACAAAGCACTTCATCTATTTTTACTTGGGTCAAGTTGCAATCCTCCTCTTCAAGTCCGGCTAGGTGGCGCAGTGGTGGCGGTGGCTGCGGTGGAGGAGGCGGGCAGCGGTGGTGGCAGGCGGAGCTGGGACTGTTACACGCACTGAAGGCTGGCACCAGGATTTCCTCTCCAATGGCTGTGCTACTGCATGGATTGTATACTCGACTTAATGTGTATATGTTGCAGTAAAAAAAAAAAAAAAAACAAAAACAAAAAAACCTACTTCTGTTTAGTTGCCTGGGGAAGAAGGCTGCTTTCTGTTGTTTAATTTAAAAAAAAAAAATACACCCCCCCCCCTTTGGTTGTATTGCACTAGGAAATATCTCTCAAAACAAATTCTCCCATCCCCCTAAAAAAAGCTTAAAAGGAGAAGCAAAAAACCCCCAGGATTTTGGAGTGCTCAACTTAATCCTTCCCAGTGGTGGATGCCTTCTTTGGAAGGCTTGAGGAAAGCTAAGGGGATGGGGATAATGTGTTAGGGTTGGGATGGGGGGGAGGGCTCAAGTAAAGGGGAGGTTTGTTCCCCCATAATGTGAATCCAAGTGTTTTTGGATTGTGAGTTGGGCAGGGGGTGAGAATCCTCTAGAGAGGCCCTGGAAACTATTTGTTGTGGGGTGGGGTGGGGGTGGGGGGCAGAGACTTGTCTTGCTGTCTTCATTAGTGCTTAAGGGAGTGTCTAAGAGGTGTGTATGTGTGTGTGTGTCTTTGTGGATTTGGTGCATTAGGCTATTTTTTTTCCTGCTGGTGCTCAGATAGGGAGGATGCTAGGGGCAAGATTATTCCATTTTCTCTCATTCCATATCCCCAACCTGGTCACATCCAACTCATTAACTTAACTCTTTCTCCACTTCCTTGGAAGAGTCCCCTTAGGTTAGCCTCCCTGTTAGCTGATGGGCCAGGGAATTTCCAGTGACTTTGGGTCTGAACCTTCCTCCTTTCTGTATTTGAGAAGGAGTCTTTGAGAGAGACAGAGAATGTGTGTGTGTGTGTGTCTGTTTGTAGAGGGGCACAGGTAAAGATGGTTGTGAGGCAGCTGAGTGATCTGGGCATAGTATCACTTTAGTTCTTCAACCACCTAGTGCAGGAGATGCTGCTGGTCTCTGGTTGAGACTTGACAGAAGGATGCCCAGGAATAATTGTATGACAAGAGAAGTCTCAGCCTCTGTCATCCTTGGAGCTGGTTCTCGGTGGTAGGCTAGAGAAGGTGTGACTCAGTGGAATGTGGAGCCTTGGGTAGAGTGGTGCATGACAGTGTTTCTGGCTGAGGGGGAGGAGAGCTGGTAGTTTTGATGGACATGTTAAGTGATTTTTGGGAAGCTCCTATGGGAACTCATCTTGCAGCATAGATGAAGGGGGACAGAAAGACATGAAGGAAGCAGGGAAACCCTGATGGGAGGGGAGAGAGGACTTCAGCTTAGGGGGATGTAGAGGCTTAAAGAGGGCGAAATTGTTAAATTGAGGTGAGGGTGGGAAAGCTAATGCCTTGAACTGCTGATTTTCCTGTGTCTTGTCCAAAATATTGTTGTGGGGGTGGGGTAGATGTTGGGAAATTAGGGATGAATGAAGCTCCTTTTTTCAAGCTTAAGTCCTGGCAGAATGGGCTATCCTTCCCCCAAGTCTTCTGTGCTTTCCACCTTTCTTTACAATGCTAGAGGAAACCTGCATTGGGGGTGGGGCAGGGGGGCTGGGCAATGATAGAGTGCTCTTTGTATTATAAATTGGGCAGTGAAGGATGTGCTGTCTGTGATAAATTGCTTGGATATTAGATTTTTTTTTTTAAATAAATGTTTGAGTTTGTGTTGTCTCCTCCCCTACCCCCTTGACTTGTAAGGCCAATTGAAAGTGTCTGGTTTGTGTTCATCTCTTTTTTTGTCTTTATTCTCTTGGAGCAGGGGTGGCTGCCCCCCCTCCCCTTCCTCATCCCCCTTGCTCTGCCTCCATTCCTCTCTTGGACATTAAAAGTTGATTGATGCACTTCAAACTTGTTTGTGTTCTTTGGGGGGGGTGGAGTGGGTAAGAGAGGTTGACAGATTTCAAGTTGGAGAGATTTCTTCCCCCTATTCCTTGAGTAAGGGGAGGTAGGATAACCAATTGAAGGATCAGTCTGGTTACTAGGGCCCAGCTGCAGTGCCTAGGGGTGGGTTTACTTGTTGAGTGGGAGTGGTCTTCTGGACAGTAGATTCATCCCTAAGCTGGGACACTTGGTGTTAGGTGAGGTTTGGAATGCATTTCCGTTGACCTATCTGTGGCTAAGGTCCCATCTGTTGTAATTAACAAATCACAAGTTGAGACTGGACGCTCCATGGTGGTTTTTAAAGGCCTTGTGGGTGAGTGGGGAAGTTAAGGTGAAGGGTGGGGGGCAGAGGGACCAGTCCTTGTTGCTCCAGATAGGACTATCCCAGAAACGAAATGAGAAACTCCTGTCCTACTGGCCTTTGGTTTGATTCTACCAGGTATTTAAGGGAGTTGGAGGTAAAGAAAGGAAGAAGTGAAATTTGCTCTCAGTCAGCCCTAGGGTTAAAGATACCTTTCCTTATCCAACCTGGGGTGGCTACATAAGCATCCTTGCTATTCCCCTAGGTGTTTTCCTTAGTCCGAAGGCTCTGGTTTGCTTGGCATCTGACTATCCTTCGTTGCAGTTTGGGCTCTGAGGAGGAACCCACCCCTCTGAGGTACTCAAAGCATCCCCATGAAGGGAGTGGGAGTCCCACTTTGAGAGTGACTTTCATGACTCCTAGGGATCAAAAACAAGGGGGAATAAAAGCAAGGGACTTTGGGGGCACCCCAGCCTTCACCTGCACAAATAACTTACTCTCCATTGTCCTACCCCCCATTCTCAACTGAATGCTCTAATGCCCCTGCTTGTGGGTGGGAGGTTTATTATAATCCATACCCATCCTGATTGGCCCCAGTACTTCTACCCAAGCCTCCCTTCTTTTGATGATCCCCATTGCACCCCAGTGCCCCTCACTCTGCTTTGCAGAGACCATTCTTAGGAGACAAAATTGAGGAGAAGGGATGGGCTTCCTGCTCTCCTGTCCTCAAAAAAAAAAAAAAGGGAAAAGGGTCAGAGTGCTACATGCTCTATGAAGACTTGTCCTTAGACTGGTCTTTCTGTGTGTGTGTGTGTGTGTGTGTGTGTGTGTGTGTGTGTGTGTGTGTGTGTATGGAATTTAGACCTCTTCAAGGTTTCTGGGAACTGCTGCAGTTACCTGGACAGTCCTGCTTAAGTGGGTAAAGATGGCTTTGGAGGGACTTTCCATATCTGCTGAGAAAGCATAGCATCCCTTCCAGCAATCACAAGGGGCTTCTTACATATCCAAATCCTGTGGGGGTTGGGGGGGGGGGGAAGAAATCCTTTGGGGTGGGATGGAGGAGAAACAGATTCAGACCTAAGGAGGTTTCTCATTCTTCTGGAAGTGGGCAGTAGACATCTCCATCTTCTTCCTTGGGAGAGGGGTGTGTGTGTGTGTGTGTGTGTGTGTGTGTGTAGTTTTAAACAGGAAACTTTGGACAGCTTGGATGTTCTTGCTGTGTAGAGTAGGCATCCACTCTATAAAATCAAGCTTTGTGGGGGAGTCAGACAAAAGGAACACCTGCAGAATGTCCCTCTATACCACTTGGTTGAGAAGAGACCAGTTCTTCAGTAGGTTAACAGGCTAACCTTGGAGGACTTTCTGGAGGAAGTAGCCTCAGCCTGGGAACAAAGTAGAGAAAGCGCATCATAGGCTGTCATGTGCACTTTTATGTTCCTTCTCCATGGGGCCGCTCAGCCTTACCATGTTTCGTCTGTTGCTTTCCTACCCTGGAGGTTCTTTCTGTGTGGTCTCTATGCCTGTCTTTAAGTATGGTCCAGGAGGTGGGGGAGTCATCTAAGGTGGCTGCTGTGGGGAGACAGCTGGTGGTGGGGAGGGAGAAGTGTTAAGTTTTCTGGCTTAATGACTTTTCTCTTTTGGAATTGGGAGTGAGTAGGAAGTAACAATGCTGATTTTGCCCAGGCAGGTTCCATAATCCTGGTATCTTTTTGCTTTGTATCTGTTGGAGTTAATTATTCCCATCCCTCCCCCATTTCCCAAGGAAGGACGTATTGTAGCTTATAACTTGACTGAAGCAACACAATAAATACTGCTCATCGTGGTCTCTGTCTGCTCTTTAGTGCTGGGAGAGGGGCATTTGTACCTCTTGCCCCACTTGCCACTGGATTCCATAGCTTAACTGGAAAGGTCCTCCCACCCAGACCCATGGGGCTTATCCTTTCCTTCTATTGGCTTCTGGGAAAAGTGATTCAAACCCCACCTTTGATACTTTATTACCCTGGTGACTTTGGGTAAGTCACTCAACTTCCCTGGGTCTCAGTTTCCACATCTGTAAAATGAGAGGGTTGGGCTAGAAGGCTTTTGAGGTCCCTTGAACTCTAAACCTAAGATCTTGTGATCCTTTGACTTCTCCCCCTGGGTATCTTAACCCAATGTCTAATAACCATCATTAGACTAGGTCCAGATTTAGAGCTCTATGGCATCTAAGAAATCAGCTCGCTCTACTTCCTTGTCTTGCAGATGAGGATGAGGAAACTGAGTTAAGTGACTTGTCCAAGGGGATAAATGGCAGAGTTGGGGTTGGAGAGTGTTTCAAAAATCCAGCTAGCAGCTGCTGTGGGGTGGGGCGGGGGGTGTAAAACCAACAACAACCAGCTCACAGAATGCTGCAAAAGCCCAGGTTCTTTTGATCTGCTTTACTAAGGAAAGCAACGTTAAGGGGTTAACAAGCTTACTTTAATCCAGCATACAAATACCATTAACTTAGTTCAGGGGAAAAAACCAGCACCCTGAACTGCAGAGCAAAATACAAATAAATTACAAACATAGACAGACCAAATAAAATTCATAGTTACCGACATCTAAGTTCGGCCCGGGAGCTCATAACAAGGGCTGGCCCAGAGTCACGCGCGCCACCACTGCTTGTGGGTCAGAGCTCCAAAAAAGAGAGACCTAGATCCTCTGATTGTTCTTCTTTAGGTCAGAATAAAGTCTTCTGTACTGCAGTTAAAGGCCATGGTAGTCTCTCTACCTGTCCATTCCTTCCCCCAAGACTTTCCTCTTGCTTGGGGATGGATGGATATATAAGATCCCTCAATACTTTCTAACCTCAGCCTCCTTGGGCCCTAATTGAAAGACAACGGTGCCTGACACTGTTATAGAGCTTTTAACTCTTCAAAACTCTTTAAATTGTATTATCTCTTGTGATGTTCATAGCAACCATAAGGATCAAATAATCCAATGGCCCTGACTTGGCATCACACAGCTACTGAAGTCAGTAGCAATCAATCAACATTTATCAAGAGCCTACCTCCTATGTGCCAGGCACTGTGCTAAGGGCTGGGGTTACAAAAAGAGGCAAAAAACAATCCCAGTCCTCAAGTGGCTCACAATCTAATGGGGGGAGACAGCAAACAAACAAGTTTGTAATAACAAGCTATGTATAGGATCAGTAGGAAATAAGAGAGGGAAGGCACTAGGATCGAGAGGGGTTAGGAAAGGCTTCCTGTAGAAGACAAAATTTTAGTTGGGACTTAAAGGAAGAGGCAGTGAGGACGTATAGTAGAGTGCTGGCCCTGGGATCAGGAGGACCTGAGTTCAAATCCTGTTTTAGACACTTGTAGCTTTATCCTGGGCAAGTTGCTTACCCCTATTTGCCCCAGTTTCCTCATCTATAAAATGCTCTGGAAAAGGAAATGGCAAACTACTCCAGTATCTTTGCCAAGAAAACCCCTAATGGGGTCACAAGGAGGCAGACACGAGTAATCAACAAAACAACAGTGAAAAAAGAAGCCAGGCCTGGAGGACCTGTCTCCTAACCACTAAAATGATCTCTTGTTAGCCATGTCAAGAGAGGCATCTTGCAGTTGTATTGGACTGACCCCTTAGGTAACCTGCCCGGCACATATAGATTTAGACAGGGTTATTTAAAATGCTACCTAGGGGATGAGAGATAGGTATTTTGCCTTCCCTGGGGTTCTTACTCTGCCACATGTCAAAGTTCTATGATCTCCAAAGTTATGGTGTTAAGTTAATAGATAAGTCTTAGAGAGTTGCCTAAGGCTTAGAAAAGTTATGTAATGTGCCCATGGTCACAGAACTAACAGCTTTCTTATCTATAAAATGATGGGGCTAGAGTAGATAGATGGCTTCCAAGGACTTTTTTGTCCCATGTTCTAAGACTGTCTATCAATCCTTTTCATCCTTTCCCTGACACATACTATCTGTGTGACCCTGGACAAGTCCCTTAATTTCTCAGTGCCCCAGGAAATCCTTGTATGTATGTAGACCAGCGGCAATATGTTATCTGTTGCCAGGGCCCTGGACCCTAATGAAGGAGAATGTGGTCCAGGGCAAAGCCAGCCCACAGAGGAAGGGAGAAGAACTATATAAATGGCCCACAGTTCAAGTCCAACACCCTAAAGTCTAGATACATGGCAAAAATGCATATTTTCAAGAAATGAAATGAATGAAAATTTCAATAACATTTTATTTAATTGGAATATTAACAAATAACATCTTCAATATGATTTCCATCATTTGTGATGCAAAGGTTGATGTGCTTTGCAAGATTCACGTGAACTCGATGCAATAACTCCACATTGCTGTCAGTTTTAGCACATTCACTCTTTATGAGTTCAATCAAGTGTGTTGCATTGAGTATACCTTCTTTTAGCATACCCCAGAAAAAGAAGTCAAGGGGGCTAAGGTGTGTTAATATTCCAAATATTTCAGAATATGCATTTTTGCCTATGTGTCCAGACTTTAGGGACACCCTGTGTAAGATGAGGAGGGTGAGAGATAGAAGCTGAGCCTATGAGATGAGAATTGTTAAAGATAGAATCTGAGCCTACCTCCTTTCTGATCTAGGGCCAGACTGCTAAGCACTAGTTCGTGCTGCCCTTCCTGCTATAAAGTAGGAAGAACACTGGTTGGGAATCAGAGGTTCTGGGTTTGAATTCTTATTCAGTCATTTACTACCTGTGTGACCTTGGGCAAATAATTTTACCTCTCTGGTTGTCAGCTTCCTTACCCATAAAATGAGGAAGTTGGACTAATGTTGTCTTTTTTTTTTTTTTTTGAGGGAGGAAGGCAGGACAATTAGGGTTAAGTGACTTGCTCAAGGTCACACAGCTAGTGTGTCAAGTGTCTGAGGCTGGATCAGGACAATGGGGTTAAGTGACTTGCTCAAGGTCACACAGCTAGTAAGTGTGTCAAGTGTCTGAGGCTGGATTTGAACTCAGGTTCTCCTGACTCCAGGGCCAGTGCTCTACTCATTGCGCCACCTAGCTGCCCCTTTTTCTTTTCTTGTTTTTTTAGACTAATATCCTCTAAGGGAGCTTTCAATTGTAAATCCTATGATCCTTTTACTCCTAGGCCCCTCGTTGTCAAGCCTGAGTGGAGAATGGCTAAGATGATTGGACTTGAACTGTGGGCCTTTTATATAGTTCTAACCCCTGCCTCCATGGGCTGGCTTTGCTCTGGACCACATCCTCCTTTATTAGGGTCTAAGGTCCTGGCATCAGATGCCGTATTGACATTGGTCTACATATAAACAAGAATTTCCTGGGGCACTGAGAAGTTAAGAGACTTGTCCAGGGTCACACAGTCAGCATATGTCAGGGATAGGATGAAAAAGATTGATAGACACTCTTAGAACATAAGATAAACTGTTAAAAAACACCCACAAAAACCTTCAAAGGTACTTATGGAACAAGCAGACATCACCGAGCTATAACAAAGACTGATAAGGTACACACCACTGGATTTGTCAAATGTAACTGAAACTTCTTCACCTCTGGATGAAGCCTATGAAATGGCTAAGATCCAGCAATGGAATCAAAAGACCCTACGTGGGAGACATCTGCCTGAGCTCAGCCAACACTATGTCAAAAACAACAAAAAAGCTTAAGCATATGATTATGTGGTGCATTTGTGTGGGAATAATATGGCAATTTAAAAAAAAATTCTGACTTTTACATGAGAGCCAAACCCAGAATCAGGAAGACCTTGGGTTCATACTCTATCTCTGACACATATTCTCTGTGTGACCCTGGACAAATCTCTTAACTTCTCGGTGCCCCAGACAATTCTGTAAGACTATAAGCTGTAGGGAGGGTGCTGACTTGAATTAGTAGAAGGACTTTCCTTATCTAGGTGCTCCCTATACCAAAAAAAAAAAAACACAGGTCCTGTCTCTATTCCTATATAGTGCTTTAAAATTTGTGATCTCCTTCTCCAACATGATCTCACAACTGCTCTGTGAGCTAGGTATTATTATCATTATTGTTATTATTAGTTATCTTTATTCCCACTTTACAGATAAGGAAACTGAGACTCCTACTCCTTCCTATTTGAAATCCAATTTTAATGTGATCTAAGAAAGGAATGGGAATGACAACAACAAGCAAGATTCATCTCTGAATATTGTTATGGTATTGTAACAGTCAGCTAACTCAAAGGCAATACAATTGCAGTCCCAAACAGTTAAAATATAGAGGGCCAAAGATATGGTCCTTTCCTTCCCAGCCAATAGGTCTTTTGGGAATGGAAGGAAATAGTTGATGAGCTCTCAATCTAGGGAGGGGACTCTTCCTGATCAGGTGGATGAGAGTGGTTGAGTTTGCTCCCTGATACCCTCTTCTCCCCACCTGTGGCTAAAAGTCATTCAATTCCCTGAGAGCCTTTGGTCTCTCTTCTCTAATCTGCCTTCTACATAGCTGCCAAAATTATTAATCTGCTTAATATTCTTTGGTGGCTCCCTATCGACTCTGGGATAAACTGCAAGCTCCTTGGGATGGCATTTAAGGATCTCTGCAATCTGGCTCCATAATAGATTTAGAAGTGAAAGAGACCCTAGAGTTTAACAAATCTAATACCTTCATTTTTTTCAACTTTCTTTTTAAAAATATTTTTTATTTTGAGTTCTAAATTCCCTCCTTCCTTTAGTCCCTCTCCCACTCATTGAGAAGGCACACAATTATACATGTAAAGTTATGCAAGACATATTTCCATATTATCCATAATACCCTCATTTGATTGATAAGGAAACTGAGGCATTTAGAGATTAAGTGACTTACTTGCCGAGAGAGAGTCACACAACTTATAACAGAGGTGAGATTTGAACCCAAGTCTCCAATGGGTGCAATGCCCTACCCACTATATCTTCCTACTTTTATTTTACATGATTCCCTTTCTAGCACTCTATGCTCTAGAAAAATCAGTCTATTAGCTTTCTGTGATCACATCCTCCCCTCTTCTGCCTTCATGTATTGGTGCATGCCACACCCCATGTTCAGAATATGTTCCTTCTTTATCTCTACTCCTTGAAATCACCTTTTTATTTTTTTTAAAGATCCTGCTCAGGTGCCACTTCCTCCAAGAAGCCTACCTTGGTACTTCCCTCTCCTTCCCCTCACCTCATCCCAGCTGAAAGTGAACCTCCATCTTCAAATTTTCCCAAGTCCTTTGGCTACATCTTTCCTTTGCCATCACACTCTCCCCCACCCAATATGAATAGTATTTTATTTTTCCCAATTACGTGTAAAGACAATTTTCAACATTCACTTTATGAGATTTTGAGAATCTGTTTTTTCCCTCCCCCTGCTCTCTCTTCTCTCTTTTCCCCAAGACAGCAAGCAATCTGAAATAGGTTATACATGTGCAATCATATAAAACATATTTCCACATTAGTCATGTCATTACACTCTATCTTGAATTACACTCACCTTTGTATGTGTAAAGTTCTGCTCCTCCACCCCCACTCCCCACTAGTTAAGACAGCAAGGTCCTTGATGGTGGGGATCATGCCATTTTGATTTTTGTATTAGCTCCCACCAAAGTGGCTTCTGTGAAACAAGTACTTAAAAATATTTGAGATGAAGTAATCATCAAATCCTTACCCTAATAATAACAATATAATTCACGCTTATACAGGGTATTCCTAAAGTCTGGACACAGGCAAAAATGCATATTTTCAAGAAATGAAATGAATGAAATTTTCAACATTTTATTTAATTGGAATATTAACAAATAACATCTTCAATATGATTTCCATCATTTGTGATGCAAAGGTTGATGCGCTTTGCAAGATTCATGTGAACTCAATGCAATAACTTCACATTGCCCTCAATTGCTTGTGTGTCCAGACTTTAGGAACACCCTGTATAATGCTTTTTGGTTATAAAATGTTTATACGCACACATATCTCAGTGATCTCATTTACTTTGACAACAATCTTGCAATGTAGCTAATATAAGTTATATCCATTTTACAGTGAAGGAAATTGAGAAACAAAGATTAAGTGACTTGCCAGGACTAGAGGGTAAGCCAATAAATGGAACAAGTCTCCTGACCCTTTGTTTGATGTGCTTTCTACAACACCCTATCACCAACAGGAGACTGTTTAAGGTACAGCCCTTGTGCTCAAGGAGTTTACAGAATAGTTGAGGAGATAAGCAACTAGGGGAAACAATTAGCATTAACCAATTAACCAATGTGATAAAATGCCAGGCTAGTATATGGAAGGGCTTTAAATACTGTAGGAATTTAGATCAAGCAAGTAGGATCAAAATAGTTTATACCATGGGCAGGCAGTAGGGAGCTAGATCTGTTCTTGAGAGGGTAGTGATTTATAGATGCTCAGGTAAAGCAGTCTGCCGATGATATGTGGGGTGGATTGGATTGGGGAAAAGGTTGGACACAGAGTTAAGAGAAAAAGGTCTGAAAGGTCAGCAAAGTAGGTGGGAGAAAAGGAAGATAAGTATGTGTACTGGAGGCAGACGGGGGAGTGGGGAGGAAACATGGAAGAGGAGAATATCTACAGAGTACCATGGGGCCAGTTATGCAACATGGGAGGGCCAGATGTTCAATGCTTATAGAATGGCAGTGCCACCTAGTAGCCAACATGAATAATGCAGTGTAAGAAGAACCAGGTGGGGAAGGGGGAAGAGAGGAGGTTGGTGATGAAGTGTGTGTGCAAAAGAGAAGAGGACTGACCTCTTGTGGGAGCATTTAGTGCATATTCATGATTACCCTCTCCGCTCTACTCTGCCCAACACAAGGGTATTGATAGTGGAAGCTCTAGACCTAACTGGATTTTGAGTCTGGATGACCTAGCTTCAAACCTTCTCTCAGACATTTACTGGCTCTGTGACCACGGATAAGACCTTAACCTTTCTGTGCTTCTATTTCTCTATCTGTAGAATGAGGGGGGCAGACTTGGCAGCTTTTGAGGTCTCTTCTCTCTTTGATCCTGTCACTCTTCTGCTCACAAGTCTTTAGTGGGGTAGCTAGCTGGCACAGTAGATAGAGCACCAGCCCCGGAGTCAGGAGGACCAGAGCTCAAATCCCACCTCAGATGCTCGATAGGTATGTGACCCTGGGCAAGTCACTGTACTCTGATTGCCTCCCCCCCTCCAAAAAGAGAGGAAGAACAACAAAAAGTCTTTAGTGTCACCTTATGGTTGTCCAATGATGTTCATATTCCTTTGCCTGACTCTGCACCCCTATCTAGTCTCACTTTACCCTTCCAGTCTTATTTCATATTACTCTTCTCCACAAATGCTCTAACACCTCTACTCTCCAAACACAAACTCTGTCTCATACCTCTTGGCTTTGTTTAGCCTGCCCTCTATGCATGGAAAGTACTCCCTTCTTCCTCCTTTTTGCCTATTAAATTTCCATCTATCCTTTATTGACTGGTTCAAATAGCATCTCCTCCATGAAGCCTTCCTTAACCACTCCAGTCAGCAACTACCTTCCCCATCGGCATTTGTACCACTTATGTGAACTTAACATGTGACATTACGTATCTGTCTGCATTTGGGCCATCCTCTTACTAGACTATAAGCTCAATGAAGGCAGGGACCATATCTTATCTAAATTTTGTAACTGTCTCATCTCTTTGTTCTCTTAGGAGCTTAATAAATGTTTGCTGAATGGATAAATGGATGGATGATTCAGTGAATGAGGGGTCACATGCAGAGTGCTTCCTCTGGACTTGGCCCCTCCCTTTCCTCTTTTCATTAGCCCATCTTATGTTCTTCCTGGGATCTCTACTCCTTCTTAGGAGTCAAACTAGCAGGGTGGTTATGGGGAAACCTGAAGTTGGGTGAGAGAGAGAAAACCACAATTAGCGGATTCTGGAGAGCAGCAAGTAGGGAGTCTCATGGTCTGGAATGGTAGAGCAAGTCCTGAACTCCCTTTCCCAGACCCTGAGGACTGAAGTCAGGGTCTCATGGAACCATGAACTCTCTGTTCTTGGACTGGCAGTGGGGAAATATCCATCTGGCATCCAGAGAAAGAAGGAGAATTAGGAGGTAGAATCATAGAATGTTAGCTGGGCTGGGACTAGGGGCAGGCAAACTAGTATGCTGCCTTGGGTACTTCATGGGGGTAGGGGGTAGGGGTATAATGATGGGATTTTTTAATAGAAGTCTTTTTAAATGTACATTTTAATGAAGAAAGTTCTGCTCTTCAAGCTATATGCGGATTTGTTTTGTGATTCAATTGAATAAGAACTTATGAAGTGCTTACTATGTGCAAGACATATATATAGTGTATGTATACATATACATATGTGTATATATATGTATATATATATACATATATACACATAGAGAGAGAGAGAGAGAGCGACAGACTGACAGACGGACAGAGGGACAGAGGGACAGAGAGACAGAGACAGAGAGACAGAGAGTGTGTTTTAGATAAAAACTAAGCAGCCCCTGTCTTCAATAAGTTTCCATTCTACTAGGAGATACATGGAAGTAGAGCCCAAAGACAACTGAGGAGACAGAAAACTCTAAGAACTGGAAGGCTCAGGGAAGGTTTCACAGAGGAGGTAGCATCTAGGTTTAGCCTTGATGGGGTATAAGGATTCCAAGAAGCTGAGATGAAGAAGTAGTACATTTCAGACATGGGGAACTGCTTGTATAAACATGCAGAGGCAGATATTGAAAGATGGAGTTTGGGGAACGAGTAGTCCAAGGTGGGCTGGAACTTAGAATTCTTAAAAAGTATGAAGGTGAAATAAGACTAGAAAGGGAGGTTAGAATTATATTGTAGAGGGCAACAGAGAGCTACAGTCAGACCTAGGCCTTAGGAGGAGTCTTTTGACATCTGTGTGGAGGAAAGGTTGAAGGAGAGAGATTGTGGCCCTGGAATCAGGAGGACCTGAGTTCAAATCCAGCCTCAGACACTTAACACACTTACTAGCTGTGTGACTTTGGGCAAGTCACTTAACCCCAATTGCCTTGCCTTCCCCCTTTCAAAAAAAAAAAAGAGATAGAGAGAGAGATTGGAAAGAAGCAGACCAATTTAAGAGGCTAATTCAGCATATAGGAAAGAGATGATTAGGGCCGAAGGCTTGTGGCCCTAAAAATAGAGAAAAGGAAACAGAATCAAGAGATGTGGAGACAGAATTGAGAAGACTGGATAAAGAATGAGTTGAGCCACATTCATTATTACAGTAAATGATCAAAACTTCTAAGGCACTGTCGTGGAAAAAGCACAATTTGGCAACGTGCCCTTGTGTACACAAATACTAGGCTGTGGCTCTGCCTCCAAGACAGCCTGTTCACCCCAGTATCATGGTGACCCTTTCCTTGTTGCATTTGGGGATTTTCCTGAGTGACAAGGGGAGAGAACCTGGACTGGAGCAGCAAGGAGGAAGTATATTATTTTAAGTGGTGGAGCTGGGATATATCTGTAGCTATCTCTATTTAGAGATAGAGAAATGTGTGTGTGTGTGTGTGTGTGTGTGTGTATGTAAATACATGCTCACAAGTTTGGGGTTTCCTTTCCCTTATATTTGAATTTGGAGCGGCTTTAGTGACAAACTCTATGTCCAGCTTAGCAATGGAGAATATCTGTTAATGTCCACAAGGGAGAGAACAATGAGATAGAATTTGCAGGACAAGGAGCAGGTAAGAGAATCACAACTCACATTTTGGTGATGCTTCAAGATTTACAAAACACTTTTCTCACAGCCACCTTCTAAAGTGTAGATTTGGGTGGTGGTGGGGTGGTGGTGCAACTAGATATGTGATTTCATTGGTGTAGGCAACTTCCAGTGAGGAAACCCCCTCTGCCAATGCAGATGGACGCTGTCTTTGCAACTTAAAGTCTCAGGGTGTTAGTTTTCTGGGTCACTCACTGGGAGATTGAATGACTTGTCCAGGTCACACAGCCAATATATGTCAGAAATGGGACTCGAACCCAGGTTTTCTTTACTCGGAGGCCAGCTGCCATGCTGCCTTTCCACCCCCAGTTTTCAGGTGAAAATGAAGCTCAGAAAAGTTGTGACATGTTCACACACACAAATAGCTAGTAAATTTAGTACCAGGATTCAAATGCAGTCTCCTACCTCCTAGTCCGACTATCTTTCTATTACTAGCTGCCTCAACCCATCCCGGCTCCTTGCCAGTCACCTTTTTGAGGGGGCCCTCTATTATTGCCATGGGAAAGAATTGATAAGCCACTCATTTGTACTCGGTATTATGCTGGACAAAGCCCCCTGTCCTCTGGGGTCTTATAGCTTCAGGCAGACACATGGACTCAGTCAAATGTTGACAAGGTACAGTTACCTGAGCAGAAAAATGAAACCTGGATTTAAATGGACTTGGCAACATAGGACAGGGATAGATGAGAGGCAGCGTGACATGGTAGAAATAGTGTTGGACTTGTAGTCAGAAGAGACCTGAGCACAAATCCAAGCTCCAAAACTTACTAGCTTCATGATCGCAGGAAAATCATTTAACTTCAGAACTCAGTTTCTTTATCTGTAAAATGGGCATAATGATAACTGTGGTGATTGTATTTCAGAGTGTTGTTCTGAGGACGAAAAGAGATAATGTAAATGAATCACTGCAAACCTTAAAGCGCAATATGAATGTCAGCCCCAGGGCACTATGGGAAGTGAATGTCCAGACTGGTCAGGGGGAGGGGGATTGTGTAGTTCTTCTCTATTTCATGAATTACAGGAATTGTTTAAAGGATACCCGAGAGGTGACTGGGAGGTGGGGTGTGGTTTGAAGGGTTGGACTATGCTGCTCTGGAGAATAATAGTATACTTTTCTTGTTGTTCAGTTGTGTCTGACTCTTTGGGACCCCATTTAGGGTTTTCTTGACAAAGATACTGGAGTGATTTGCCATTTCCTTCTCCAGCTCATTTTACAGATGAGGAAACTGAGGCAAACAGGGTTGAGTGACTTCCCCAGGGTCCCACAGCTAGTAAGTGTCTGAGGCTGAATTTGAATTCAGGTCTTCCTGATTCCAATGCGTGTTGCTTTATCTACTTTACCACCTGCCTGCCCAATGTTTTATTTTACTTTATGAGTGTTTTGTTTTTTACTTAAATGCTAGCTATTACTTGAACTTTAAAAAAAGGCTTACCTCACAAGCCCAAAAGGCCTCGTGCTATTTTAAGCTTTAATCACTTAAAGCAGCTTTGGGATATTATGAGACAGTATTGTATGATAGAAAGAACATTGAATTTGTAGTCAGAGGACCTAGGCTTAATCTTGACTTTGCTACTCACTAGCTCTTTAATCCTAGGTTTGGGCCTCACCTATGAAATGATGGAGCAGCTCTAAATCCTCATTTTACAAATCAATTAACTGAAGTGGAAGAGGTTAGGTGACTGGCCCAGGATCACACAGATAATCAGCAACAGAGCTAGGATTCAAACCCAGATCTCCTGATTTCAAATCTAGTACCTTTTCAGTTTTGCCATCCTAGAGGCTCCTTGGTAAGAGTAGAATGAACAGACAACTAACAGGGATTCTGGGATGAATGTAAAGTCTTACAATTGGTTCCAAAAAATAAATTTCATAAGCTCAGAAATAGGGAACTCATGGCTGATGCCAGCCAATAGCTAGCACGGATGTTAGCTATGACTTTAAGTTAAAAAGTCCTTCTGGAGCAGAACCAGCAGAACATTGTACACAACCACAGACACATTGGTTCTGTGATGACTATCTCTGATAGACTTGGCTCTTCTCAATAACGCAAGGATCTAAGACAACTCCAAAAGAGTCATGTTGGAAAAAGCTATCCACATCCAGAGAAAGAATTACGGAGTCTGAGTCTGAATGCAGATTGAAGCAAACTATTTGCTCTTTCTTTTTATTTTAGTTTACTTTTGGTTTTGTTACATCTTCCTCATGGCTTATTTTATTGGCTATAATTCTTCTTTACAACTTGATTATTGGGAAAATAAGTTTAATGTGAAGGTATATGTAGAACCTATATCAGATTACATACCGTCTTGGGGAAGTGGGGGGAGGAGAGGGAAGGCGAGAAAATTTGGAACTCAAAAACTTGTGGAACTGAGTGTGTGAACTAAAAAAAAAAAAAAGAAAATCTTCAACTCTTAAAAAAAAAGGCCTTCCCTCACATGCCTGTGAGGTCGATTATATAAGTACAGGGCATCCCAAAGGTCATGGTACCATTTTAAGTTTTATTAGCTTAGTATGGCACTGAGACTTTGGGATACCCTGAATCAGGAGACAGTATTGTGTGACAGAAAGAACAACGGATTTGGAGTCAGAGTGTTTTAATGGATTGCAAGCTCAATATTAGTCAACGTAGTAAACAAAACAGTTCATCTTAGTTTGGATTAAGAGAAACATGGTGTCCAGAATGAAGGAGGTCTGTGTCCGACTACATGGAATGTTGTGTTTTGTTGTGGGTGTTGGATTTAGGAAGGACACTGACAAGCTGGAGGGTGTCTAGAGGAAGGAAGGTGATCAGAATGGTGAAGAGCCCCAAAATCATGCCAGATTCAGATCTGTCAAAAGTGTTGATCATGCTGCACATGTATAACCTATATCAGATTGCTTGCTGCAGGAGAGGGAAAAAGGGAGAAAAATTTGGAACTTAAAATCTTATTTTTTTAAAAAAAAGGAATGTTGAAAATTGTCTTTATGTGTAATTGGAAAAAAATGCTATTTCAAAAAAAAAATATTGATCTTGATTGGCCTTGGGAAGAGAAGGCTTAGAGGGGAAGCAATAGTTCTCCTCAAGTATCTGAAGGACTTCTCTGTGGAAGATGAATTAAATATATTCTGCATTTCTCAGAGGGAAGAATTAAGAGTAATGAGTTAAAGTTGCAGATCGATTTTGGCTGGATATGAGGAAAAACTGGAGGTATCTGAAAGTAGACTAGGGGATAGAAGTCTTTAAGTAAAAGTCTAATGACTACTTGTTGGGAATGTTGCAGAAGGAATTCTCAGTCAGAAATGGATTGGAATAGACAACCTCTGGGGTTCTCTGAATTCTGAGATTCTATGATTTTAAGTAGCCCTCAGTGGCCCTGTTTCCCCTGCCCTGGGTCGAACATAATGGTTGCCATCTTCCTGACATTCACTGACTTGGGATCATAGGATGGGTTTTCCCTCCTTCCTAACTAACCATCCAACTTTTACCTTGGTTTTGGAGCATGTCCTGATCAACAGTTGTGAGTGAAATCATATCTATCACTTTCTACAAGATACATATTCTCTTCTAAGAAGTCTTCCTTTGTTTAATTCTGGTGCTATAATTTAATTTGCCCTTATTACTTCAGGCCTATATCAAACCAATTTTTCCTGAAAAGTTGTGCGCTAATTGGATTTTAACAACTTAAATCATATTTTCTTGTTGGCTTCCCTTTTTCTTTTCCAGACTTAGTTTTTTTCTTTCTTTTTTTCTTTCTTTCTTTTTTTTTTTTTTGAGGGTGGAAGGCAGGGCAACTGGGGTTAAGTGACTTGCCCAAGGTCCACACAGCTAGTAAGTGTGTCAAATGTCTGAGGTCAGTTTTGAACTCAGGTCCTCCTGACTCCAGGGCGGGCGCTGTACTCACTGTGCCACCTAGCTGCCCCAGTTTTTTTCTTTCTTGATTGATCTTTGATGTGTTCCAGCCTCTCACACCATTTGAAGTTCTCTTTCTGTTTCAGTTTTTGCCCTACCCCCACTCATATTGTCTCTATAAATACTTGAATAGACCAGGAAAATTCCTGAAAGGAACTAATTTGTAAGATGATTAACTCACCTTAATTTATTAGTTTTGTAAGTTTTGTTTCTGAATATTGAATTTACCTGCACTGTGCTTTGAATTATTCTTAATTATTTCAGGCCGATGACCTTGAATCTTCCCACTTTGAGTATAAATTCCAAGGGCACGTCTTCTGTTTCTCCTACATCTCCCCCCACTCCTAGGACAGATCTCTGCACACAGTGCGTATTAACTAATCAACTCTACCTCGATCAAAATTATTTCAGATTTAGGGCAGCTAGGTGACACAGTGGATAGAGGGCTGGGTCTGGAGTCAGGAAATCCCTTTAACTGAATCAAAACTTCACAGAACTTAGTTCAAACCCAGATCTCCTGATTCCAAATCTAGTGTGGCCTCGAGGCCGCAGGCTCCCCATTTCTGCCTCAGACACAGCTGCTGTGTGACCCAGGGCAAGTCACTTAACCCTGTTTGCCTCAGTTTTCTCATCTGTAAAATGAGCTGGAAAGGGAAATTTAAATCTTTGCCAAGAAAACTCCAAAAGGGGTCATGGAGAGTCAAACACAAATGAAACAACTGAACCACATTCATTAAGTATACTCAGAATGTAGTGGCTCAGCTTCTGACATGTTTTTCCACATCTCACTGTGGAGCAAAGGGACTGGTAAGAAAGAGTCCAAAGAAGCCTGTCTTGAAGAAACTCTATTGTGAATACAATAGGCTTGTTGTGGATTGTTATAAAAAAGTTGCAGGTCTATGCCCATTAAATACAAATGGATCATATGTGGAGCATGAGGTGGATGATGTGGGGCAGGGCATGCCTCCCGAGCCCATGGAGCACAGATGGCCCCTGAGTCTCCTGAGGCAGCCTATGGGAAAGAGATGGTTGGTGCTCAGCACTCTGCAGAGGGCTCATTCTGTTTTGACTTTGTCATCATTGCCTCAGGCAACAAATATAGGACGTTGCAGCTGTCCTTAGAGGTAATCTAGTCCAGTTTCCTCCTTTTTCAGAGGAGAAAAGTGACTTGTTTAAGGTCATCCCCTACAACAAGGGAGAGAGGGCAGAGCTGCTGAGGCCAATGAGCAAGGCTGAACTTTGCCCATAAAAAATGCCCTCATGCATCAGATATGGAAAATGAGGCCTAGGGAGGCAATATGACTTGTTCCAGGTGGCAAAGGTAGCTGAGTCAGATTTTAAATCCAGCTTCTTAGACTCCATATCCAGAACTCTTTCCACGAAACTGTGTTGCAAAGAGCAAAATCCTTCTTGACTTGTAGGATCAAAACTATGACCTTGTTAGATAATTAAATGATTAAGCCACAGAAGATAAAGACTTAGAATGAAGTTTAGGCGAATGGTTACAAGAGGTATTTGCTGTTGTTCAGTCACATCTGGCTCTTCATGACCCCATTTGGGGTTTTCTTGGCAAAGATACTGGAGTGGTTTGCCATTTCATTCTCCAGCTGATTTTACAGAGGAAACTGAGGCAGATGGGGTTAAATGACTTGCCCAAGTTCACACAACTAGGAAGTGTCTGAGGTCACCTTTGAACTCAGGAAGATGAGTTTTCCTGATTCCAGGCCTGGAGCTCTGTGCACTATGGCGCCACCTAGTGACCCCTGCAAGAGGTAGCAAGCTGTTAATCCCAAATCAATTATGTAATTTTTTATTTTATTAAAAAACTGAAACCAATAAATAAATCAACATGAAAAATTTACACTCGTTCATCATTTTCAAGATACTTTACTTTTTTTTGTTCCATAAATTAAGTTAATTAGTTGCTTTAGGCAGTGATAACTTCTTCACTCTCCCTCCCCCCGTTATGTGCCAGGGCCCCTCCCTCTTTTTGTGGTTTCCTGCTTATTCCTTTATTTCCTTTCTGTGCATTCATATCCTTCTTTTACATACACACACACACACACATACATACACACACACACACACATATATATAGTCATAATCCGTGCTCATATGGTTCTCCTTCCTCCTTTGTTGACTGACTGGTCAAGTCTTAGATAAAGTCTTACTTTCTATAAGAAGCCTTTCACACTCTGCCTTCATCCTAGTGCCTTCCCTATGTTGATTATCTCAAATTTATCCTGTATATAACTTATTTGTGCATAGTTGTTTTCATGTTGTCTCCCCCATTAGACTTTCCTTTGTGTCCCCAATGCTTAGCATAGAATAGCTATTTTTTGTTTTTGAGGTGGTCGGGGGTAAGTGACTTGCCCAGGGTCACACAACTAGTAAGTGTTTGAGGCTGGATCTGAACTCAGGTCCTCTTGACTCTACCCACTGTGTCACTTCACTGCCCCCAGAATAGGCACTAAATAAATGTTTGTTCATTGGCTAGTTCTGTCTTTTTTGTTTTGCATTTCCTATGGATTGTTTCATATTTCTCTATGTTCTTCACATTTGTTAGTGTTTCTATTATATTCCATTATATTAGTACACTGCATTTGGGGCAGCCATTTCCCAAACTCTGGACATTTAAATGTTTTCAATTTTTTTTCCATATTGCAAATAATACAATTATAAATGTGTTTGCACATGTAGATTTAAAAAAATTTCCTTTGAGTAGTATTTTAGTAATGGTATTATTGAGTGAAAGGCATGATCAGTTTTATGACCTGTTATGTATTACCAAGCTGATTTGTAAACAAAGAGCTGGCAATCTGCAATACCATCAGTAGCGTATCAATGTGCCTGCTTTGCTGTTGTCCCATCAGCACTGAGTTTAAAAATTTTTATATTTTGCAGTTTTGATGGATTTGAAATGGTAGTACCTCAAAGTCATTTTAATTTGCATTTCTTTGATTATTACTGAGGTAGACCTTTGTTAAAAACAATCATTTAAAGTTTGAATTTCTTCCTTTGTCAATTGTCTATTCACACTCTTAATCTTTTATCCACTAGAAAAAAGGCATTGCCCTTTTGAATTTGAATTGGTTCTTTGGAATTTCTGGGTGTCAACCTTTGATATATTTATCTCAAAAATTCCCCTCCTAATCAGTTGCTTTTTCTTTTGATCAGTTCCCTAAATTCTCATGAGTAAAGAAGTGAAATCACCTCTACCAGTCTGGTTCAGAAGAACAATGGGTCATTAAGAGCTAACGGCTTCTTTCAAATCCTCTTCCAAATAGTCATTTCACAGATCAAAGGGAATTCGTCCGAACAGATTTGTCACAAATCCTCCAGAGAAAAATGGATACATCTCACATACCAGAACAGACTCAGGAGGTAACTGAGAGGCTGGAGACCTGGTTTCAAATCTTGTCTCACACATTGACTAGTCATGTGATTGTGGGCCAGCGGCTTCTCAGAGCCTCAGCTTGCTCAACCTTAAGACTGAGATCATACTATTTGCACTGGTGCCATCGTAAGGTTGTTGTGAGGAAAGCACTTTGCAAATCTTAAAACACAGTATAAATATGAGTCATTAATTTATCCATATGCGGAATTCCAGTCCCTGAGGAGTGGGAAGAAACCCAAATCTGATTATTCCCCAAATCTGATTATGAGGGAATATCTTTGGAATGGATGTTCTCAGCATCCAGTGAAGCTTGAACGAGAGCAGATGTGCTGACAGGCAATAGAGGAGGCTAAGGTGGGACTGGCAGGGAGAATGATTCCTATTTGAAATGTAATTCTCTGGAAGGCTTGGGAGCTTTAGTAATGAGGAAACTGCCTGCCATCTTTGATAGTGGTCCTTTTGGGACTTAAGAGACTGAATGAAATGTCTTTTGATTTTTCAGCCAACTGTCTGGTGACTAGTGACCTTCATTCTTGTCTCCCCACCTTGCAGGGGTGGGGTGGGAAGTGGAGACAGAGAGAATTGTGAGTAGGAGCTGAGGGCAGTGTGGGGAATCCTGCTCCAAGTTGACCAGGCCCATTCTTAAGAATGACTAGGGCAAAATGGCCTGGGACTCAGGCCATTGCTGATTGTGCACACTTTGGAAAAAGACCAACACTGGCAAATAACTTTCAGGTACATTCTTCACTGAATTTGGGAGTGGGATGGTGTAACCATTACCCATTCCTGGTCAGGGTTAGTTTGTAATTCTCTTCTCTGTTGGAGAAGAGAATTAACTTATTTGTAAACTCTATTTGGCCTTACATGTAGATATATTCAATCTGCACAGATCACTGCATATATATATATATGTATATATATATATATATATGTATATGTATATATATATATAAATATATATCTGACATCTATCTACTCCTGCAACAAAATTGTCTGCCCATAAAGCAATACCCTGGACTATGGAGCTGTTTCCTGAGTCCAGATTCCTAGAAACTAGTTGTGCTAACTTCTATGCGGGGACTATTAGTGAGGGAAATGGAAGATATTCATTCACCCTTCTTTTATTCAACAAACATTTATGGAGGATCCACTGTGTGCTAGAAACTATGTGTATGTAGGTATGTGTAGGTTTGTGTGTATATGAATATGTGTGTGTGTGAGTGTGTATGTATGTGAGCATGTATGTGTGTGTATGTGTGTGTGTGTGTGTGTGTGTGTCCAAATCTGATGAAGATATGACCCCTTTCCTCAAGGAACTTTCAGTCTAGTAGGCAATGAGGCTCAGGGAACCAAGTACTGTCAGAAGGCTTGGGTTCCTAGGCTAGTAAACTATTGTTACTTTGAGCAAGTCATTGAATCACTCTGGGCATTATTTTCCACATCTGTACAATGCGAACAGTGACTTCTGTATGGGGTGGATAATTGTGAAGACTTCACAGGGTATGTCTAATGGAGAGGTTTTGGGATTTGGCCTTGTAATTTTGGGAAGGCATGTCCTTCCCTCTCTCTCTCAGATGTTAGAAGATAATGAACTTCCTGTGAGCTATTTGTTTTCTGCTCTGGGAAGGGTCTCTCCTTCCCCCATCCCATTTCTCCTCCTAGACTTTCAGAGGCCACCCTGGGCAGTTGAGTTCTGATAGGGAAAAACCTGGACGAACCGGATCAATCTTGGTCCTCTGTGTAGTTTTCGCGCCTAGACTGTAAGCCCACCCACCCCAGCCAATGGTGAGAAGGGATAGAGGTGGGTGGGAATCTTCTTCATTAAGACTATAAATTAAGGAAGGTTCTCTTTTACCTCGACTCCTCCCTTATGGAGGTGTGCCCAAGTCTTGCAAGGTTTGTATAATAAATTTACTTTGTTTCTCTTAAAGATGTCTCTCCTATTATTTAAAGATTCTGTCCCATACACTTCTAACTAATTACTTATAAGGATGTTATTGAGACTGAGTTAAGAGATTGAGGTAGTGATCCCAGTTGACCCCTGCCTCTTTTTATCTTTTCAACAGCTCTAGAAAATATCTTCCCAATAGCCCAGATTCAGCTGACTCCAGAAAACTGGGATAGTTGTTATCACCCCATCTGGCCTGGAGGGGACAAACTAATCTGCTTGGTTCTCTTGGCCTTTCCTTCCTTAACTAATGCCCTTTTCCTATTTAGTTCAACCTAAAGTTGAGATCTTTCAGACAACCTGGCTTGTCAACTAAGATAAAAACAAAATAAAACTAAGTCAATTACAGAGCAGGAAAGAATCTCAGAGGCCACCTATGCCTATACCTATGCAGCAATCATCCCTCTTTCTGTAATATGCCCAGCAAATTGCCACCTAGCATTTGTTGAAGGCTTCTAGGAGTAGGAGTTGCTAGGCTCTCAGACAACTCATTCCATTTTTGGACAGCTCTAATAGTTAGCATGTTTTCTTTTATCTGAAAGCTGAATCACCTTTCTGTAACAGCTCCCAGCTGCCAGGGCCTGCGAAGAGCAGGCCTGATCCGTTCCCTCCTTGCTTGAGATCCTGCACAATTCTGGGAGTAGAGACATTCTTGACAAATGTTGCCTTCTTTTTTCCAGGTTAAAGACAGTTTTTTTTCCTTATTCTGTTTTATTCTATTTATCTGTTTCTTTAATAGATAGCACAGTTTCCAGTTATTTCCACATTCTGGACATAGTCCAGGGTATTGCTTTACGGGCAGACAATTCTGTTGCAGGCGTAGATAGATGTCAGTTATACACACACACACACACACACACACACACACACACAGAGTGATCTGTGCAGATTGAGTATATTTACATGTAAGGCCAAATGGAGTTTACAAATACGTTAATTTGGCTCCTGCTTAATGACAAACATCATTGCCATCGTGCTTCGTGGCAATTTGTCATAGATGGAATGGAGTTCACATAAATGGCTGTAATTAGTATTACAGTAAAAAACAACCACCTTGTTATTCAGCTTATGGCTCATGGAATAAATCTAGCCCAGTTGTAGCTGGCAAACACACCGCCGTTCTGATGACAAGGCTCCAGCTCCTGAGTCCCCCAGCAACCGGCGAACGCAGCTGAGAACTGAAAACCCAGAGATTGTATTCAAGGAATTCTGATTGGTTCTTTTTGCTAAGAGGGAGAAAGGGCATGCTCTGATTGGCTGTGAGGATCATAAAAGGCCAGCCTTTTCATACTGAGAAATGACAACAGGAGGGGGAAAAGAGGTAAGGGAACAAAAAGATCAGAAGCAGCCGCAGCGATTTTAGAGGCAGTGATGGGGCTGCCATAGAAAGCAGAAAAGAGAACCAGTAATGCGGAGAGGAGATAGAACAGCCCTGCCCTGCGGTCATGACTGGATGTCAATAGCCCTTGAAAGTATCAGGTGGTCATGCTGTAAACACACCAACCAGCGCAGTGCCACCCTTGTTGGGGGAGGGGAATGGAGGGAGCAAGTAAGCCAGCGTTCCCTGTATCCGTTACTATAGTAGGTTGGAGGGACAAGCTGAGCCGTTCTCCAGCCACCGTGATAAATAACTCACGCACAAGCAGTGGAACAGAAGCAGGTGGATGGAAACGGCCGGATGATGGCATGGATTCTGTTCTTTCTCTAGGAGAAGGCTGAGGGCGGAAGCATTAAAAGATCTTGTAAATCTTAAAAGAAAAAAATAGACCTTTTCCCTAAAGGAGAAGCACAGTGTGTGATGCATAGTAAGGAATGTAATAAATGTCTTTTGAATAATTGGAAATGTTGACGATCAATATAATCGGCTTCTGGGGTCACTTCTAGTTCTACATCTGGGATGCTATGATGCTATGAATAATATTGGTCCATCTACCCACATGACATCAATGCTCAGGAAGGGAAGCTATTCATACTCTGTCGACTACGAAGTTATTTAAAGCTGCCAACCGCTGCCATGTGATTCACCCCCTCCTAAATCAGAGCACCTAGATTGCGTCCTCTGTGTGAGTGGTTCTCAATGGACTGAGCCTTCCTTTGATGCAGTGTTTATTGAAAAGGTGAATGAACAAATATGTTTAGGAAGAGCAAGTATTAAGTACTTTGTATCATTCATTCATTCGTATAGTTATATGAGTCATGTTTCCCCCACTTTCTGCTAAAGGGGGACAAGATAGCTTTCTTAGTATCCGATCACATCAATACTCTATTCAAAGATTCTATTTGGAGGCTTCCTGTTGCCTGGTAAAGAAAAAATAAAGTTCTGATCCCGCATTAAAGGACATTGCTTGTTTATTTATTTATTGGAGGCAATGGGGTTAAACAACTTGCCTAGGGTCAAACAGCTAGTAAGTGTCCCAGGCTGGATGTGAATGCAGGTTCTTCGAACGCCAGGTACTCTGTCCACTATACCACCTAGCTGCCCCCTCCAAACTTATTTCATATAACTCTTATGTGTTCTATGTTCTTGTCAAATGGGATTGGTCTCCACCCCCATTTTCCTTTTAAAATGCTTTTTTTAAATTTAAATTTTATTGATCTATTTTGTTTTTACATCTCTTTTGTTTCCAAATATATCCCACCCCTACCCAGAGAGCTGTCCCTTGAGACAAATCCATTTCCCATTTTTTCTCCGTTTTCTCCTATCTCCATGCCATTCCCCATGGCCTCCCTTGAGCCTGCAGTGGAATACTCCTTCCTCCTTATCTCCATCTTTAGTACTCCATCTTTGCCTTTAAAGTCTAACCCAGGTTCTAGCTACTACGTGAAGCTTTGCAAAGACCTAGAACTCAGATGAATGAGCTTACTGCTCATGGCTTTCTTATTCTAAGATGGTTGGCCAAAGATTAGATTGGCTGGTGTAGTTTACTAATTGCCCCAGCTCCATTCTTATTCCCTCCACAAGTGTAACTTTGATTAAGAAAGTCTTGGTTTTGTGGAAGAGCAAATATTAAGTACTTTGTATCATTCATTCATTCAGCAAGCATTTATTAAGCTCTTACTATATATCAGTCAGTAAGGGCCAGCTAGGTGGCTCAGTAGGGACTGGATCTGAAGTCAGGAAGACTCTTCTTGAGCTGAAATCTGGCCTCATACACTTACTAGCTGTGTGATTCTGGGCAAGTCAATTAACCCTGCTTGCCTCAGTTTCCTCATTTGTAAAATGAACTGGAGAAGGAAATGACAAATCACTCCAGTATCTTTGCCAAGAAAACCCCAAATGGGGTCACAAAGTCAGACACGACTGAAAAATGACTCAACAGCAACAACTACTATAGGTCTTAAGCTAGGTTGTGCAGTGGATAGAACACTGGCCTGGAGAAAGGAAGAACTAGCTTCAAATATGGCCTCGGACACTCAGTAGCTACATAACCCTGGGCAAGCCTCTTAACCTCTGTCTTCTGAGTTTCCTCATCTGCTAAAGGGGGATAACAACAGCAATTTACCCCTCAAGGTTATGAAGATAAAATTAGATGAAATTTTACACTTTACAAACCTTAAAGTACTGTAATACATTGAGCACTATCATCATCATCATCACCATCATCTTCATCATCTTATGGGCATCTCTTGTGCCTTTCTCCTAGGCACAAGATATGTAGATAGCTCCTGTCCCTGGAAAGTCTGTTTTTGTCCCCGAGCTGTGCCTCTGGCTCAATTTGGCCTTTGTCAATTGTTAAAGCGGATTCTACCCAGGGGCATGCAGGTAAAAGTTAACAACCAGCTCCCTAAAAATAAAAGACACACTTTTAAATTTAATCTGTTATTAACACTTTTCTCCATCACTTTCTTCAAGCTAGACAATCGACAAAACAATGGGTTGAATCCTGATTGGTAGCTTTGCCAATTTTCAAGGTGTAAAAGCTCATGCTGAAAATTTAACTGTCAGCTCTCATGAGTGGGTTGGAGCTGGCTCCAGTATACCCCTGGTTCTACTCCGGATGAATCTAGGTTAATAGGATCATAGGGTGGGGAGGGCGAGTCGGATTGGATAATTCAATCAACTGACTAAAGGAAGTGGTAGTTTACTATTCCCAGATACCTTTATCAGGTGAGAACAAATTTAGATTGTGTATTAAGTGTGAATAAGGCCTTGGGTCCTCCCTAGGCAAAACAGGAAATTTGTTTGAATTGGCCTAAGGACTTGGTGACACCCTCTGGGCCTTGTATAACCACAGAGCTAGTTTGAATGGGAGATTCAGACATCCGTCAGAGTTAAGAGAATGATCCCTGAGAAGACAGTGCTTGCCATTGGATGGGGGTAGAGGGTAAGCAAAGTGTCCCAGCTGTGGGTTCAAAATTTCAAATTTTGTCCCTATTAACACATTTTCTAAAGGGATTTAATTCAATTAACAAGTACCTTCAATGTGCAAGGCACTATATTAGGTGCTAAGGGTAGAAAAAAGAAAAATAATTCAGTTTCTGAATTCAGGTAGTTTACATTCTTCCAAATGGGACTGACATCTACCTATGATACAAAATAGAATATAACAGAGGCTAAAGAAAGTCTAACAAAGAAGTAGGAAAAAATTGAGGAGGGGGAGATTCTTCTCACTTGTAGGTAGGTGGGTCAGAAAAAGATTCATGGAAACATTGACACTCAAGTTGGGTCTTTTTTTTTTCTTCCAAATTCTCTCCCTCCTTCCATCCCTCCCCCCTCCCCCACATTGAGAAGACATGAAATATGGATACTCATTATACTTATGAAGGCATGCAAAAAATATTTTCCCATTAGCCACATTTTTAAAAAATGGCAAGGAAAGTAAAGGAAATAAAAAATATGCTTAAGTCTTCACTCAGATCATCAGTTCTCTAGCTGGAGGTGAATAACATTTTATTTCATGACTATTTGGCGGTTGTGATGGATCACTGTATTGATCAGTTAGCAAGTCTTTCACAACTGATTATCTACATAATATTGCTGTTAATTGTGTAGATTGTTCTCCTGATTCTGCTCACTTCACTTTGCATCAGTTCATAGAAGTCTTTCCAGGATTTTCTGAAATCATCTCTATCATTTCTTATAGCACAATGGTATTCCATCACATTGCTATACCCTAACTTGGTCAGCCATTCCCAAATAATGGGCATCCCCTCAGTTTCTATTTTTTTTGCCACCACAAAAAAGAGCTGCTATAAATATTTTTTTGTACATATGTATCCATTTTCCTTTGATCTCCTTGGGATATAGACCTAGTAGAAGTATGGCTGGGTCAAAGAGTATGCACAAGCTTAAACACCTTTGGACATACCTTCAAATTGATCTCCAGAATAGTTGCACTAGTTCATAGCTCCACCAACAATTCATAAATGTACCTATTTTCTTATATCTCCTCTAGCACTTCTCATTTTCCTTTTCTATCCTGTTAGCCAATCTGATGGGTGTAAAGTGGTACCTCAGAGTTGTTTCAATGTGCATTTCTCTAATTATTAGAGATTTAGAGTATTTTTTTACATGACTGTTGATAGCTTTGATCTTTTTTCTTTTCCTGAAAACCTCTTGTTCATATTCTTTGACCACTTATCAATTGCAGAACAGCTCCAATCCAAGTTGGGTCTTAGTGGAAGAGAGGGGCTTCCACAAATGGAGAGGGGGATGAGGTGAGGGAGGGTCTATTCTAGGCAGGGAGGACAGGGAGATGCTTGAGGACTGGATGAGAAGAGGGGATGAAAAGTTTGGCTAGCATAGAGAGAAGGTAAAAGGTCTGGGCAGCTATGAGTCTGATTCACAAGCGAATAAAATGCCAACATCAGGTGTGTGAATTTGATTTGGTAGGCGGTGGGGTGTGATTGAGCGTTTTTGAGTAGAAGACTGCCATTGTCCTAGGGGGCCATTTGGAAGATTATCAGGCCAGCAGTGTGGAGGATGGATTGGAGGAGGGAGAAACTGGTACCCAGAAGACCCGTTAGAAGACTATTAGAGTTCTCAAGCAGATGCTTCCTCAGCTCCTTGACAATGTGGTAATTACTCTTGGTGGTATTCACATTGTCAGCTGGGAGAAGAGAGCTGTACTCTAGCTGAGCTTTCGGGTTTTTTGTCTTGCCATCAAGTAGCAATTAGCCATCAACTCCCCCTTCCCTTTCTCACTTGAAATATTCCAATCCCCTAAACTAAATCATTGCATTCACTGCCAACATGGTGTGAGTGATGGCACACGCACACGCAAACACACACACACACACACACACACACACACACACACATCTAAGCATTTGAAGGAGTAAAGGGGATAGGAGGATGTATATATGACACTCCTCCCTCTTCCCTACCGTGCTCAGTACACTTTTCATTTGTTTTTTCCCTGAAGAGAGAATCTCTGTTCCATCTCCATATCTTGCACACTAGCAAAAGGCTTTCTAATAATGGGCTTACTAGAATAAAATTCTGCCACAACCAAACAACTTGGATGCTTCTTGGAATTTCTTATAAAGGGACTTTACTTGACAGGTATGGGGGATAGAAATGGGAACAGAGGATGAAGTACTTTGGAAACTGAAGAGGGCCATAGTCAAGACTGACATTTGGCAGCTGGGTGGTAGAGTTGATAGAGTAACTGGAGTCTGGAAGACCTGAGTTCAAATACTGCCTTGGATGCTAACCCTGTGACCCTGGGCAAGTTGCCTGCCTAAGCTCCTTAATTTATAAAATGGGGACCTACCTCCCAGGGTTGCTGTGAGGATAAAATGAGGTATTTGTAAAGGCGCTTTGCAGACCTTAAAGTGTTATATAAAGTATAATATATCATCATCATCATCATCATCATCATCATCATCATCATCATCATCATCAGTCTTTTAGATGATTAGTCAGGATGTTGAGAAGTTGCCTAGATCGGTGGGCACTGACAGGAAGTAGGAGACTAAGAAAGAAGTGAGTATGGATGAAGGCAGGTTTGTCTTGGCTTGACTTTCTCATAAGTGTTCCCTAGTCCAGAGTGGTTCCCCCGTCAGAAACAGAGGTTCTAGGAAGACTTTATGAAAGGAGGAAGAGTAAAAAAGATTTGAATGAGGACAGGGAGGTAGCCTCACCAATTAGAAGGGTGTTGAAGGCTGGCAAGGCAGAGTAGAAGAATAACATGAAGTGAGAAGGGAGTCTGGGGAAGATTTAATGAAGAGCCTCAGGGCTGAAAAAGGTGACATGAGAAAAACATTATAATCTTATTATTTTTTTTTCTTCCCTTAGTGAAAGCCATTGCCACTAGGATAAGATAGAAGTGCCTCTGTTTGTAGCTTTTAAAGTCCTACACAACCTGGTCTCAATCAATCTTTCTAACTTCATATATTCCTTCCCCTCCTGAACTCTGTGATCTTGCCAAACTGGCTACGTGTCTGTTCCTCACACGTAATGCTCCATTTCCCATCTCTAGGCCTCGGGGGTAGCTCTCCCCATTCCTGAAATTCGCTCACTTCACTTCCACCTCATAGAATCCCTCTCTTCCTTCAAGATGCACAGTTCAAGCATTATGAAATCTTTCCTGACCCCTCAGCTGCTAGTATTCTCCTTCCCAAACTTCCATGTGTCTGTTCTCCTTATCTTTATTCTGTGTGTAATTATATATGTACTTTTGTCTCCTCCATTAGCATGTAAATTCTGCAAAAGTAGGGGTTTTAAAAAATTTTTTGTATCTATATTTCTACTACCTTGTATGTAGTAGTAGTAGAAGTAATGATAGTAGAAGTAGGAGGAGGAGGAGGAGGAGGAAGAGTAATAGTAGTAGTAGTAGTAGTAGTAGTAGTAGTAGTAGTAGTAGTAGTAATAGTATAGCTAACATGTAATTCATTAAGATATACAAAATGCTTTACATATGCTATCTCATTTACTCCTCACAACAACCTCATGATGTGGGTGCTATTATTCTCCCTCTTTTATAGATAATAAATGCTAATAAATGCTTATTGATTAATTAAGATAATCTTCAAGGTCCCTTCTAGCTCTAACAGCCTGTGGGAATAACAAGAGATGCTGTAGTGGCACTAAAGGAGGTTCAGGTTAGACCAAAAGAAGCCATCCTTTCCCACTATATAAATTGGTAGAGGCTGGTAAAAAGAGACCTTTCAGAATTCCCTTCTTTAAAGGGCAGAGACAGGGATGGGGATGGGCTTTTTAGGTTGCTTTGAGACTGGGTGTTCAATGAATTAATATTTTTCCTGATGACACCTCATCTGATCCTTCTGGCTGCATCCAGACACTGTACCCCATGATGTCTCTTTCTGCTCCCTAGGGCTAAGAGGAAGAAAACTTTTCAAATCATTCCTCTGAGCCTTGTTATGGGAGATTGTCTCAGTGCTCTACCCAGGGCACCATTAAAAGTGTACATGCCCTCAGGGAGCATTGGTTCTTATTAAGCTTCCTGACTTCTTCCCTACCCTTATCCCTCACTTCCTTGGGGACAGTGTTAGCATTGGCTCATTGGGGATTTATGCTAGAGGTTATAATAACCCTCCATTTGCATAGCATTATATACTTTTGAAAATACTTTCACATACGTTGCTTCTTTTTACCCTCAGAACAATCCTGTGTGGTTATTAGGGCAGGTATTATTATCACTCCCATGTTTTAAATCAAGAGACTAACATATAGAAATTACCTATTAAAGGTGCCTTAGCAAGTTAGTGTCAAAGTCAAGGCAGAATTCATTTCTCTTGGTTTCCAGTTCAGGGTTTAAAAAAAATGTACCAGAAATACCTCTATAGCAAAGTTTCTTAATCTTAATCATGGACCCTTTGTTAGTCTGGCAAAACCTGTGGACCCCTTCTCAGAATAATGCTTTTAAGTTCACAAAATAAAATAGAAGATTACAAAGGAAACCAATTATTTTGAAATAAAATAAATTTATGTTTAAAATAAAAAATTTATATTGATAAAATATAAGTTTTAAACCCTCTCAAATACATCAAAGGATGTAAGGCTAAAAATCCCTGCTCTATGGTCTTCCTGGGTAATCACTTTCCTCAAGAAGAGGCCAAGGCTTTATTTGGCTAATATGCCCAATTTATTTGTGGGATGCAGGTGGGGTAGGTAGTTAATGGAAAGAAGGGGAGGGGAGGAGGAGGCAATGAATGTGGGTCCAAGTTGTGGGATACCAGTCTGGAGAGAAGGGTGTCTTTAGGGAGGAAAGGAGGGCTCCAGTGTGGAAGAGACACTTGCCAGAGGAGGGGTGGGGTGTGAGGATGTGGGGGAAAGAAAAAGTTACAAGAGTCTTAGGAAGGAAGAAAAAGGCTCTAGAAGTTGCTGGAGACATAGAAAGTGAGGGAAACATCATACAAAGAGGTCAGTGAGTCTTTGGAAGGGCCTATACATGAAGGAAGAAGAGCAGGGGTAAGGAAGGAAGGGACCCCTGAGAGCGAGATGAGGATGAAGATTTCAGCTCCAGAAAAGGAGGGTGAATTTGGATTAAGATTTGCTGGGTACATGGGTGAAAGTGAAATGAAAGTAGACCAAAGGAAAGGATAATACTATAGCTCACATGTATATAGTGCTTTCTCTTTGTGTATATACATGTGCGTATATCTAAATCATGTATATACATAACACATCTATATGAGCATCCGTGCATATATGCGTCCATATATAGATATGTATGTACAAATATATCGATGCATTTGTTTTATATTTATATTATAGAAATATACATTCCCTTTATATACATATGTATATGTATACATGTATATGTGTATTGGGTATGTGTTTAGATACATGCACATATAAACAATACTGTACAATATATAATATATATACACACATACAGAGTCTGAGTTTCGCTATCTCACTCATGCTGAAAGTACACTGGAGAGGCACGGAAACTTTGACCTGCTCTGTTTCTGATCTGGGCTATTTCCCCACTCCTTAGGCAGTCTGGGGGTCCCTTCCTTCTGCAGGCTCAGGCTCGCCATATTAGTGCCAGACTTAGCTTAGATACATGATGGGGTTAGTCTATTGTGACTCAGAACTCCCAAGCTCAAGATGTCTACCAGCTTCAGCATCCTCCCATAGCAGGGACTAAAGGCCTGAACTACCGTGCCTGATTTCTATAGCAACTTAAGGTTTTCAAAATGCTTTCCTCAACACAAAACAATACAAATGATTTAGGTAGTATTGGCATTAATATTTCCTATTTACATATAAGTCAACTGAGGCTTAATGACTTAGTCAAGGTCATGCAACTAATAAGTATATTAGAACTAGGATTTGAACTCAGATCTCCGGACTCCAGAAGCAGGGTTGGTTTTTTTTTTTCACTTCCTTTGAGAGCAATGATTGAGAGTCCTGGTGAGGTATGTGAGGTATGGTCACTTGAAGGGCAGGATGATGCCCCATTTTAGGGACTGCATTAGATAGAAAGTCACAAGCTTAGAAAAAGCTCACCCCATTCCAGCCTCCAGGCAGGAATATACCAGAGTCACCCTGTACTCAATCTCCTGGCTCCAGGCATTTTCTCTGGCTGTTCCCCATGCCTAGAATGCTCTCCCTCCTCAGCTCTACATACTGATTTCTCTGGCTTCCTTTAAGTCTCAATTAAAATTCCATCTTTTACTGGAAGCCTTCCCAACCCCTCTTAACTCTGGTACAGGTTCCCCATCCCTGCTCAAATGCCTTTCGTCTGTTAATATTTCATATTCATGCTGTACATAGCTTGCTGTATATATATTTGTTTGCATATTATCTCCTTCATTAGATTATAAACTCCTTGAGGACAATCTTTTGCCTCTTTTTTAATCCCCTGCACTAGTACATGCCTGGAACATAGTAGGCACTTAATAAACAGTGATTGATTGTACATGGGCTTATCATTCCTGGTTTTGGTTTTAAAGCCCATCCCCCTCACCCCTACCTAAATACTCCAAATGCGCCCCCTGCCTCAGTCTCCTCCTCCAGTGTTTCGTACCTACCCTGCCCTGTAAGGAAATTCTTCCTTTACATCTAGGGTCAAGTCCTCCCACTGAAGTCTCCATTTATTTCCATTCTGTTCTGCCCAGATGGGTTGATGAACCTTCTCCAGTGTCCTTCTAGGCAGCTTCAATGGAAGAAGATGTCTTACAGCTTGAGAATCATCACAGAATCTGAGAGTTGGAGGAACCTTAGGAGCCATATAGAATCCAAACCATATGCAAAAGGAATCTCCATGATAGCATACCCATGATACCACATGGTTATTCAGCCTCCCCTTGAAGACCATCAAGAAAGGGGAAACTACCAGCTCTTGAGGAGGCCCATTCCACTTTGGGACAGCTCTATTGTTAGGAAGTTATCGCCCCCCTCCCCCCCCCAACATCAAGCCTAAATTAACCTCTCTGTAACTTCCAGCCATTGTTTCTAGTTTGGTCCTCTGGGACAGGGAGGATAGAGAGGGGAGGTGAATTATGGCAGTTTGGGCAATTTAAGAGAGGAGAAAAGAGTTGGGTGGAGGAGGAGAAAGCATAGAGATAGCCTTGGCAGACATTTCCATCAAGGAAGTATGAGCAATCAAGACTTAATATGCCTATTCTATCACCCCAGGGTGCTACTAGGTGGCACAGAGAATAGAGCTCTGGGCTTGGAATTAGGAAGACTCATCAGGCTTCAGACACTTAGTAGCTGTGTGACACTGGGCAAGTCACTTAACCCTATTTGCCACAGTTTCTTCATCTGTTAAATGAGCTGGAGAAGGAGGTGGCAAACCACTCCAGTATCTCTGCCAAAAAACCAAACAAATCAACCCAAATGGGGTCACGAAGAGTCGGACATGACTGAAACCACTCAATGACAACAACAAACGTATCACCCCAGTAGAAAATAAGCTTCTTGAGGGCAAGGACTGTTTTCTCTTTTGTCTTTGTATCTCTCATGTCTAGCACAGGATTTTGCATGCAGCTGATGCTTAATAAATGCCTATTGGTTTGTATAGGTTGAATAAGATGACTTTTCTGTGTGAAGCATGGGACTTTTCTTGCCTCTCACATATAAACTGTTTATTTCTTAAGCTTTTAAGAGCCAATTAAAAACTTTTTTATTGATATCTTCTTCCATATTATAGTTATTTCCAGATATACCGTATTCCCACCCTTTTCTTGTAAGCCAAATAATCCCTTACTTGTAAGATAGAAAAACAATTAAACAAAACTAACCAATGAAGAGATTATCAGACAGCATGTACACAGTCCCCCACCTGTCTAACAAAAAAGGGAGATACTTCCTTGCCTCCTAACTGAGGCCAGGATCAGTGTTTTTCATCATTTTACTGTGCATTTTTGTTTATGTTATCATAATCATTGTGTATGCTGTTATCCTTATTTTGCTTACCTCAGCTTGCATCAGTTCCTACTAGCCTTCCTGTATTTTTTTCTGAATTCTTTGAGCTCCAATTTAATGCCTATTGTTTCACCTGGGGCATATAATGATAGAAGTGGGCATGAACCTGCCTAGTACAGACAGATACATATGTAGGAGACCAAACCTCCTCCAAGAGGCTCTGTGTATTCTCACAACCATATCTGGGACCTGATCCACTCAACCGAGCCCGGCAAAGAACCACTAGCCAGCTGGGAGAGCTGAGTCGGAGCTCCAGCTGGCACACAGAGTGAAGGAGTAAAGAAAATAACTCTGGCTGAATAGGAACATCAAATCAGAAGCTGATCCAGAAAGCGCCTCTTTGCTCATCTCCAGCAATATTCTAGAAAACAAGATTGGGGAATGGCTTCTTCAGCTGGAAGGGGAGAAATTCCCTCAAATCATGAGAAAGATAAAGGATATGGCCCAGAGCAGGAGGCCAGTCTGAACCCAAGACCAGATAAAGACAGGTCACAGGCCTACACAGCTATGGTAGAATATCTGAACTGAAAGTGGGGCCATTGTCTGGGCATCAGGTAGAGCCCCATAAAACTGGTCACAAGAGTCTATCATTCAGTGTGCAGAAGTCAGCAGTGAGAAAACCACAAAGGGGCAGGCAAGGGGTAAGTTTCAGTCTCGATGGAGAGGCATGGGGGAGTTTAGTAGAGAATATTTGCCTGAAACGTGCCTGGTTAATATATTCAGTTTGTTTTGCTGAATTGCATTTATTTTCCCTTTGTTTTTTTTTTAAATCTTTATTAATGAGGGATGGCTTGTTAGGTCGTGGAGGGGAGAAGAATATGTTTGGAAATGAAGGTGATGTAAAAGAAAAAATATTGATAAAAATAAAATAAACAGGCCTGGTCATGGGGGACGGAAAATTGGTTTTGCAGAAGGCTCTGTTACATACTTTTTCCCCTTTGGTTGGGATCTATGGTTTCATCCTTGTAAGAGAATCTTCTGGTATGAAAACTCCCTCCACTGATACAGATTGGCACCTAATCCATAACTTATAATCTTTGATAAATGTGCCCCTTATTATCTGTTGCACCTTGGGAAAGTCACTTAACTTTTCTGAGGCTCAATTTCCTCATCTATATAATTATGGAGTTAGACCAGATGACTTCTGAGACCTCTCCTAGCTCTAAATATATAATCCTACTATCCTAAGTCACTTAGTCTCTCTGTGCCTCAGTTTACATATTTGTAAAATGAGGGGGTTGGTTTAGATATCCTCTGAGGTCCCTCCCAGCTTTAAGTCTCTTTGAACTCTTTCTGTATCTCCAATGCTTAGCACAGTGCTTGGCACATAGTAGACAGTTAAAAATGCTTATTAAGTTGAATTGAGAAATCTATGATCCTATAGAGAAAGTTGCCTGGGGCTCTTGAAGATTAAGTCTTTTGCCCACAGTTACTCAGCTGATACGTGTCTGGGACAGAACTTGAACCCAAGTCTTCCTGTCTCTAAGGCCAACTCTTTAACCATTACAGCAGCCTCTTCTCAATGACATTTAGAGCAAGAAAAGCTTATAGAAACAAAAAAGGGGAGACACTAAGAGAGACAATGGAATTCCATTAGACTCAATGTATAAATATTCCTCCACTTAGGTGGAATGGGGATTCATTTGCCCTTCTCTAATGCTTTGAGCTAACTGAACCACTATGGACTGTCTCTCCAGGAAAAAGACATGGTAAGCTTATTGTCAAAGTTGAAGCTTGAGAACTCCTGGTAGGGAGTAACAAGATAGTGTAATTAGATTTCTTAAAAAATTTTTTAATGAAACTTTTAAATTATGAATTTAATCATCAACAAGCATTTCAATATACAAAGAACAGAAAGGATTGTATGTGAAATCATGAATTTCTGTTATGTGCAGCTTGTTTTCAAAGTGAAAAAAGTAGTAACAAAATTGCTTTTTTAACATCTGCCTCTAAACTTCTTTTTCTTTTCTTCTGTGCATTTCAAAATGTTTTATGAATGCTCTTTTCTTTATTTCTTTTTTCCACTTCTCTACCACAACACAGTAACTCATCACTCCCCCCAAATAGAAACCTTCCTCTGTAACAAATATAGAATCAAGATTTACTAAGCACCTACTATGTGCCAGGCACTGTGTTATGTGCCCAAGCAAAACATAGAAATGCTTTGGCCATGCCTGAAGATGTTTCATTCTGCACATCAAGTCCATCATCTCTGCCGCCAAGAGGCAAGAAGTCTTATTCATCAGTCTTCCAAAGCCTTGATTGGTTACTGGGTTGGCCAATGTTCCAAAGTCATTCAAATTTACTTTCCTTTACATTGTGTGCTCATCACATAAATTGTCCACCTGGTTCTGCTCATTTCACTCTTAATCAGTTGATATTAGTCTTCGTGAAATTTTCAGAATCCTCCATCTTTGTCATCCCTCATGATGCAATGATATTCAAGTATGTTTAAATATCACATTTTTTCCCCACCATTCCCCACCTGATGGACACCTATTTTTCCTCTGATTCTTTGCTATAACAAAAAGTGCTGCAGTAAATGTTTGTGTATATATGAGTTTTTTCTTATGATTTGATCTCTTTGGGATCTAACATAATTAGATGCTGAGGAAGCAGTTTTCACTCATTTTAAATATGGGTTGTAATGTTCTAGGGCTAGAAGAAATAAGCATAGAACCCTCTGTAAACCAGAGGACCAGACTTCCTCTTCCTAATGTGAATGTCGGAGACCTAGTAAGCAGAGCATTTAGAAAAGCCAAAATGGATTTGGAGAAAAAGGCAATTGATCTAATGTCCCTGCACAAACCCACCTTGAGAAATTAGACAACTGGCCAGGTGCCCAGACTGTAGTTGGGATAGTAGAAATAGCAAACATATTTAGAAACCATCTTAAGGGAACAAGGGTGAGGGTAAGGAATTGGAAGAACCTGATTTCTCACCCTGAGAAATCAAACAGCTGGCCAGATGCCAACATGATAGCAGAGATAATAAGAGTGGCAGACACATTTGTAAACCATCTTGGGGACTTGGGGGTGAGGGTGAGGAACTAGGTGAACCTGAAAACAGAAAAGCTAATGTCTATTCTAATTCATCCTTAAAATGTTTTTCATATATGGGAAGGGTAATTTCTGACTTTTCCTTAGGTCTCACCTAATCAGAATATCTTCATCCCCTACTCTCATACTTCCTACTGTGTGATTCTGGACAAGTATCTTCACCCCTCAGCGTTAGTTTCTTGATCTAAAAAATAAGGATTATGCCTGTACTAACTATTTGACATAGTTGTGGAGGCAAAGATGCTTTTGAAGCATAAGTCAACAAATTGCTAAGCATTTATTAAATGCTTACTATGTGCCAGGTGCTGAGCTAAGCCCTGGGGATACAAAGGCAAAGCAAAAATAGTCTGTTCCCTCAAGGAACCCAAGATACAAACAGATAAATGTAATATACAATATTCCATTAAAAGGCCTCCTTCTACTTGTCACTCACATTCATCCATCAGGTCCTTAGAGGGTTCTGCTACCTCAGGTTCTAGGGGATAACTGTGTAAGTATGGATTCCTATACTCATGATCCCTAGATAGGCTTGTTCTCATTAACAATCACCCTGTAGATTCAATTCATATTTTGTGTTTACTCAGGCAGCATAACAAAGGCAGCAGGTATAAAACATTCCTCCTCCCTTCCTTCCTCTCAACATGGGGTGAATTTTTCCAGAAATGTACAGAGTACATGGGAAGAGTGGGCTCAGACTTAGAGTACAAGGGTAGTGAGGGAAACATGGATACACCCGTGCCCTCTTCAAATGCTGCTTTGTATGGTAGTTCATGGGATCAAAGACTTAGCAATAGAAGGGACCTTGGAGATCATCTACCCATCCATTTTTCAGATGGTCAAACTAAGGCCCAGAGAAGTGAGCTAACTTGCCCAAGGTTACATAGATGTAAAAGGCAGAGGTGGGATTTGACCTCACATTTTTCAGACTCCAAATTCAGGACTGTTTCCATTGTACTACCTAGCCTTATCTTCCCTCCTATGTTGTAAGCTCAATGAGACCAGGAATTATCTCTTATATTTTTTTATCTTTTTATCTCCAGTGCCCAGTACAATTATTTATACTTTTGTTTTTAGTCCAGACCTACCTGTGATTTCATTAGTGTGGGGAGCTGCTAACATGGCTGCTACCTGTTCTAATGAAGATTTGCATCTTATCTGTAACTTATGGTCTTAGAGAATTGCTTGGGGGCACTGAGAGGTTACATGACTTGCCTATGGTCACACATTATCATGTTTTGAAGGTGAACTTGGTCCCAAGTCTTCCTGATTTCAAGGCTGTCCCTCTATTCACCATACCATGCTGCCTCAGCTTTTGTACATAGTAGATACATTTTTTTGAAAATTGAATTATTCATCTTTGTATGGAGCACCTGACATAGACCCTCGCACATAATAGGTATTTAAAATCTTTGTTGAATAAGTGAACTAATTTAGATTCATTTTTATTTTTTTTCGTATAAGCCCAATAGAGACAGAAATTGTATTGAACATAGAGACTGTCAAACATCAGTCTTTCTTTCTCTAGAAGAAAAAGCCCCATCCCATTAACCTTGATGCATGGAATCTATTTTCATCCCTTTGTCCATGTATTGTGATCCAAATTCTGCTACTTCTTCCAGGACTGAATTATTCTTAGTGTCTTTTCTCCTCTCCTTCTTCATCTTCCACACTCACTTATTTTGTTTTGTTAAAAACTCTTGTTAAAGAACCTATTTACTGATTTCTCATTTATTTTCTCTAAAAACCCTAGCAATTCTTTCTCTTCCTTCTCTAACTAAGGATATGCCCTTTGGTCCCTCTCTACCTCTCCTTTCCTAATACCTAACCACAATCTTGTTCCCAACTTTTAATATAATAGAAAGGGAACCCATACTTTTATATAATTTTAAAGTTCTTTCTTTGCTATTTTCTAATTATATCCTCATGACATCCCCACTGTATAGGACAAAAATTGTTCTATCTACTTCAAAGATGAAGAAACTAAGGTCTAATGTGACTCTTCCAAGGTTATGCCCTTAGCTAGTGGAAGAGCTAGGTACCAGTTTCCAGGTTTCCAGTCTAGAGATCTTCCCTGCTGCCGTGGTAGCAGGACTTCATAGTGCTTTCTTCAGTTCCTCCTTTAATTACTCCTGCAATTTTGCCTTTATTTTCCTCTACTACTCCCTTTCTAGGTCACCAAGATCTTTCCTGGAGAGTTCTCAATTTTTTTGGGCCAGCTTTGTCCTTTGGGATGCGTTGTCTGCCCTTTGTCACTTTTCCCTTAGTATTCCAGCTTCTTCTTTTCTGCCTGGTAGAAGCATCTACATTTTGTGTGTATGTGTTTCCACTCCACGAGACTCCTTTTTCTTTCATCCTTCCCTCTTTATCATATTCATCATATAGAGTTCTCTGTCCATGGTGCTGACACAGAGCGCAACCCCAACAAATGAAATATATGGCTTTCCCTGGAATGATAGAACTATAGAATGTTAGTGCTGGAAGGGACCTTGCAAAATCATCTAGTCCAACCTCTTCATTTTCAGAGGAGAAAATACGAGTCCCAGAGATAACTTGTTCAAAGTCATCATATGAATTAGTGGCATAATCTACACTAGAATTAATTAGTTTTCTAACTAGGGTTTTGGGCAGGTAGGTGGTGCAGTGGGTAGAGTGCCAGCCCTAGAGTTAGGAAGATTCTTCTTCCTGAGTTAAAATCTGGCTTCAGATACTTACTAGCCATGTGACCCTAGGCAAGTCACTTAACTCTATCTCAGTTTCTTCAATTTGTTAAATAAACTGGAGAAGGAAATGGTGAATCACTCCAGTATCTTTGTCAAGAAAACTCCAGACAGAGTCATGAAGAGTTGGTACAACTGGACAATGACTGAACAACAATGATAACAACACAACTAGGGTTTTGAGAGCTGCAAGGGCCCTTAGAGATCAGCTGGTCCAAGCCCCTTACCCTTAGTTTGTTTTATGTATTTCTAAGATGAACTTTATTTTATCTTTTATTGACAAGTATGGGTATTCAAATATAGAAATAAGAGCATAAGAAAAGAAATTTTTTTTAAAAAAATGAACAAAATTAAACAAAAAAGAAACTGTAAATAATTGTGCATGAGTCTATCCTATGTATTTCTAAGATAAACTTTATCTTTTATTGACAAGTATAGGTATCCAAATGTAGAAATAAGAGCATAAGAAAAGAAATTTTTTTTTAAAAAAATGAACAAAATTAAACAAAAAAAGAAACTGTAAATAATTGTGCATGAATCTATCCTATGTATTTCTAAGATAAACTTTATCTTTTATTGACAAGTATAGGTATCCAAATATAGAAATAAGAGCATGAGAAGAGCAAGTTTTTTTAAAAATGAAAAAAATTAAACAAAAAAGAAACTGTAAATATTTGTGCATGAGTCTATCCTATGTATTTCTAAGATAAACTTTATCTTTTATTGACAAGTATAGGTATCCAAATGTAGAAATAAGAGCATAAGAAAAGAAATTTTTTTTAAAAAAATGAACAAAATTAAACAAAAAAAGAAACTGTAAATAATTGTGCATGAGTCTATCCTATGTATTTCTAAGATAAACTTTATCTTTTATTGACAAGTATAGGTATCCAAATATAGAAATAAGAGCATGAGAAGAGCAAGTTTTTTTAAAAATGAAAAAAATTAAACAAAAAAGAAACTGTAAATATTTGTGCATGAGTCTATCCTTCTGCCATTCACCAGTTACTAATCCTTACCCCCAAAATTTCTATATTGACTTAAATACAGTAATACATTTTATCTATTGTTTTTCCACAATCTTTTTAACTCTACTTTTTGAGAACTAAAACTTGCAGGCTTTGGTGTTATTGTTGTCATTAATTATATAATTATACTAAATGTTTATAATACTATTTTGGTTCTGCTTTTTTTACTCCAAACAATGTCATAGAAACTTTCTGACATTTTTTTCAAGTCATAGTCTTCATTTCCTGTCACCCAATTATATTCCATTTCATTCATATACCATAATTTGTTTAGTCATTTTCCAATCATTGGGAAGTCACCTAGTGTTTGCTATCACAAATAATGTTTGAGGAGTATTTTATATACATATGTCTTTTTTTCTCTATGAACAACTTTCTTGGCAACCCCCTATTTTACAGATGAGGATACAGGTACAGAGAGAGGGTTTGGCTTGGTGGAGGACATGCAGATAATAAATAGCAGGACCAGGATCTGACTTTTTCAACCAGTCCTATGAAGTACTTTCCCAGGTACTGAAAGAACTTGGCCATGTTATTGATGAGCTGCTATTAAGAGATCTTGAGGAATTGTGGAGATCAGGAAACATGCCAAGTAATTGGAGAAAGGCAAATATTCTTTCAGTTTCACAGTATTACAGGATTTTGAGTTGAAAGGGAACTTAGTTTAGATTATTTTAGTTTAGACAAGTTTAGACTACGCTGTTTAGTTTAGACTAAACTTAGTTTACTCTATTTAGTCCAACCTCTTATTTCACAGATGAAGGGACTCAGGCCCAGAGAAGTTAAGTGATTTGTCCAAGGTCACATAGTTAAGTAGAAAAGCCAAGATTCAAATTCCTCACCTCTAATTCCAAAACCAATGTTCTTTCCACTAGGTGATACTGTCTCTCTTAAAAGGGGAAAACACTGGATTCTTCAAACAGCAGGGTTATCAGCATGAATATTTTTTCTTGTAATATTCTTGACTTTAGGAGAAGAACCTTTTAAAGTTTGCATCTTGTAAATGCTTTTTTTGGAGGAGTGTAATCAACAAATAATTAAAAGTGGGATTTTGTGTTTTTTAAAACTGTTAGTCAGTTGTGTGATTATGAAGATGTGTTCTACTACTGAAGAAACTTTACAGACTGCCTGCTCCCTTCTCTTATTTTCATCGAAGATACCCCTAATTTGTAAAACTAATCTCATATGTGAAGCATTCTCATAGCTTTTATGTGGATGAGTGAGTGTGGATTAATAGTCAACTGAAGTATTTTTTGTTGCCTTTCTTAGTATGAATACTATCCATGCTTTGCCTCCTTTTATCTTTCTCTACATCCTATCTCTTGGTGATCTCGTCAGAGCCTGTGGTTTCAATTATAGTTTCTCTATAGATGGTTTCCAAATGTACATGTTGAGCTTGCCTCTCCCTCTTGAGTTCCAGCCCTGCAGAACTAACTGCCAGCTGGACATTCTACTCCTTGATGTCCCAGATGCATCTTAAGTTCAACATGTCCAAACAAAAGTACATCATCTTTCCTCCTAAACTTTGTTCTCTTCCAAATTTCCCTAATTCTGTTGAGGACACCACTATATTCTTAGTCATTAAGGTTCACAGCCCCAGAGTCATTCTTGACTTCCCCATATCTAATTAATTATTAAGTCCTGTCAAATCTACCTCTATAGCCTTTCCTGATTCTGTCATTTTCCTATCTATTCACAAGGCTATCACACTAATTTAGTCCTTTACCACATTTCGTATGTACTGTTGCAATGCCTTCTACTCGGTTTTCCTGCTTCTAGGTTCTTATTCCCTGCATAGGTTTCAAAATACTCTTCTTAAAGCACACATCTGGGTATGTCATGTCCCTGCTCAAGAATCTTCAGTGGCTCCCTATTATCTGTAGGACAGAACTTCCTAAATGAGATATACAATCACTCAAAAATCATTCTAACGGGGCAGCTAGGTGGTACGGTGAGTGGAGCACTGGCTCTGAAGTCAGGAGGACCTGAGTTCAAATCTGACCTCAGACACTTGACATATTTACTAGCTGTGTGACCTTGGGCAAGTCACTTAACCCCAATTGCCCTGCCTTCCCCCCTCCAAAAAATCATTCTAAGTATCTGCGATGAAGAAAAAAGATTTATGGATGAAAAATGCCTATTGTGCGGGCTATGAAATACAGTTGGATATCTAACTCATAGAACCAGTCTATCAAGTATATACATTTTGAAAGATGTTGCAGAAAGATGGTGAATGGAATTTAGAATTGGAAGATAAGTAAGCTGGATGAATTTTGGAAACTAGTTCTGCACTTTTAGTGACCCTAAGCTTCTCCCTGAAATGAAAGCTCATATTTTAGTGATATTCTTCTGGTGTTTGAGGTACAGAATACCACAGTCTCCAAAGAATTAAAGTTGAGGGTCAACCAAAGTGAAATGGAAAGAGGCCCATGATGGGAATGAGTCACCTGCAACACATTACAAATGAAGAATTACATAGAAGTGGTGTAAAAGTTGCCATTAGAAAGATATAAGGCTGAAAAAAAGGTAGGTTGGTCACATGTTGAAAGTAAGGAATAACTGATTGATGGCTCATGTTGCTCCATTGCAAAATGAGAGGAAGGTTTCCAGAATGTTGGGCTGGCTCCTCTGTGGAGGATTTATGGGAGGACATGCATAAGAATCATACAAGATCCACAGGTAAAGATGTTTTTTAATGTGTAGGGCATCCCTATACATATCTATTGAAAGAATAAAGTTTAAACAAGAACTTTATAATAAATAGAGTTGTAGAGAAATGGCGTGGGCTGCTAGAGATTCCTGATCACTGGAGATTTTCCAATGGAGGCTGCTAATTATGTTTCACAAATCATGTTTCCTGCATTTGTGGACTGCCCTGTTCCTTGTTGAGTTGTTGCAAATAGCCCCAGTTAAGACTTGTAGTAATACTATATTTCCCCCTGACCCCACCTGTTAGCACAGATCCTTTCAAACTTTTGTTAATGACAAACACTTTTAGGAATCACTTGGTTTTGGCATGCCCTGTGATGACAAACCTATCTTGATGGATGTGGATCTTTGTCATGTGTATCTTATATCAGCAGTCTCACTTGCTATAATATTGCAATCTGGCTTCTAATGTATAATATTTTTGAGAAGGATTAAAGGTGGTGTTCTAGAATGAACCTGCCTCTCACTGGTTGTGTAAATACATCTGTAGAATGACCTTCATGCCAGAGTTAGTGTGTTTCTTATAACTATGCACAATAACCAGTTATTCATTATTTAGAATTCAAACCCAGAACAATTTAAAGCAAATCACCCATAGTACTACCTGTTAAACAGGGAAGAGGGTGGGATTTCTATATTTTAGGACACCTCTATGTGGGAGTTTTGGTGTTAAGAATGGTACTACATGGATTGGGTTTTTTTTTGTATTTCTGATTTATTCTATGAATCTTTAACAAATGCTTGCTGTCAGATTTTTTTCTAAGTACCATCATTGTCGTATTGCTTTTCTAGTACTGCAATTTACTTGGGGAGAAAACCCATTTACTCCTAAAAATGTTGCAGAGGGAATTCATACTTGAGGTTGGAGTAGGACTAGATGGCTTTAAATGTCTTTTCCAAGCCAGAGCTTCCATGATTTTCACATGTACTGAGTATTCACTATGTATCCAGTAATGTGCGAGCCACTGAGGAGAGGGGATGGAGGAGGTGGGGAATAAGGAAGCATGAGATATGGGTCTTCCTCTCAAGGTGTTCATAATTTAGGTGGGAAAATGAGAAATAATACCTTAAATTTGTACAGTGCTTTATGGTTATATGAATACTTTCTCTTTTGGTTCTCATCACAACCTTATGGAAAAGCTAAGTATTATTATCTTCATTTTATGATGAGGAATTAGAGGCTCAGGAGTTAAGAGACTTACTCAAACTCTATGACATGCGAAATGGCAGACTTAGCATTCAAACACAGGTCTGATTCTGAATTCAGTTTTTGTTCCATTATAATATACTGCCTTTATACATTCATGGAAATTATTGTTAATTCAATTTGACAAACATTTATTAAGTGCATACTCTATGTAAGCTGTATCTGTGAGCTATAGTGGACAGAAAGCCAGCCTGGGAGTGAGGAAGACCTGTGTTCAAGTCCTGCCAATGCCACATACTAAATATATGATCATGCTGTTATTTCTATGTGCCATTCCATATCCCACCTCCATGTCTTTTTATAGGCTTTTTCCCATTCCTGAATTGCACTTTTCCCTCCTTTATGCATCTTAGAATCTATAGCTTTCTTCCAAGCTCAGCTCAAATGCCACCTTCTATATGAGGTCTTTATGACTTCCCCAGCTGCAACTGCCGGCTCCCCAAACTACCTTGTATTTAATTTGTATATGTTTTGTATATACTTATTTTTATACTTATTGTTTTCCCTAATAGAATGTAAGTGCCTTCAGAGAGGGAAGTTTCCCCTTTGTCTTTTTATCTTCAGTGCTTTTTCACAGTATCTGAACACAAAATAGGCACTTAATAAATATTGATTGATTGATGGGACTCACCTCTACCTTATGATGTAAAACTCAAAAATTCCTCCTTGCTGTGAGGTATGATACCAAATGTCCTGATATCATCCCTTCCTAGTCCCCCCAAAAGTTATTTTATTTATAATTTCTCAGTTATTATTTATTCTTCAAGAACAATGTGTGCATTGGTGGGACAGTTTATGGATAGACTGCTACATTTTAATTGCCCTGTTCTTGCTTTGTGTTGAGTAAATATTATTCCTGCTTTTGATTTCTACTGAGTATCAATGTTTAGATTATTCTCATACTTGCCTTCTATTGAGTAAAAGTAATGATAATTTTTGCTCCTACCTTGTTGTTAAATAAATGTTTCAAGCTGAAGAGTCAATGGTGTTATTGTGACTGATTTTGTGTAAATGGGAAGCACACCAGTGGGGGCTCAGGAGCTGAAGTGAAAAGTAGAACCCCCCACCAGGTTTGCCCTGGGGGCGGGGAAGAGAGAGAGAGAGAGAGAGAGAGAGAGAGAGAGAGAGAGAGAGAGAGAGATGATTGTATCTGTGGCAACTCTTCATTCTAGGAAAACTCTCATACCTGTTAGCCAGAGGGTGGACTGAGAGTGAGTGAATCAGAACATACTGAGTGAAGGGGGGGAGGGTGTGGCCTACGTTGGACATGGTACCTGTGGGAGATATTGCCCCTACTGTCAGATTGGTGCTACAAAGGTATTCTTGGTTGGAGAAGGTTGGACTAGATGACCTCTGAGGTAATTTCTAGTTCTAACATTCTATGACATTGCAGATGGCTTAACTCACCCATTTCCTCTTCTCACTGCATAAAACCCTGACCAGAATGAATAGGGAAAATGGCAACACTTCAGATATAATAGTAAAGAGGTGACATCTGGTTTTAATTCAATGCTATCGGTAAATTAATTTGTGCCAGAAGCAAAAGTGTAGATGCCGTTATACTGTCAACATCAATCAGTTGTGAGACCAGTGGTTGGGCTTCATTTTGTGAATTACTGTTCTAGAACACTTTGCCAGACTTCTTTAAGTTACAATTTACTTGTGGATTTCCCAGAACACCCAGGACACTTTGAAGTCAGTGCCATCTGGTACCCATTCACAGCAGCCCAACATTCAGCATCAGGTTACCTTTGCTTTGGGAAATAAAGGGTGAATCTCATCACACCTAGATATGCAATCACTTACCTCCTCGCATTTTTGTGTTCATCCTCTTCTTTCAAATGAGATGTTTGGACTAAATGATCCGTAGATTGGGACACTTCCAGCTCTAACAATTTGAATTCCCTTTTGATCAGCACATCAAGGAGTTGAACTGAAATCCACTCTTAAAATTTCTGAGCTTTTGATTTGAGGAAATGTTTGATTGCCATTTTTTCTTTTTGGGATGGATCTATATTTTCTTTGCTATAGGGAACCCCTCTCAAGGAAACCCCTTTTACTGATACAGATGGGTAACCTCTTTGATCTGAGAAAGGGTAAATAACTTACCCAGAGTCACACATATCCAACGTATTATGGGTAGGACTTGAATATGTCTCTCTGGCTTAGAGGCCAGGTCTCTATCTACTAAGAACCACTGCTTCTCCATTTTTTAAGATTATATTTAAGGTAACATTTTCTTTCTTGGGATGTTTGAAAATGTTTTTAAATATTAGAAATTCATATTTAACATGAAATGGCCTTTGCTTGTCCAGGTGCCTTCCCTTAGGATTCTGAAGACCCTGGTTCCTTATATATATATATATAGCCCTTCAGCGAATCTATCTAAAACATCATCTCTGCACTCTACCATCCTGCTTAAGACTCTTTAGTACTTCCCAATTACATCTAGGATGAAATGCAAACTTTTCAGCTTAGCATTTAAAGCCCTTCACAATCTGGTTCCAACTTACTTTTCCAGTCTTATTTGTTGCTTTCCACATACTCCATGCTGTAGCCAAACAAGTCTTGCTGTTCCTGATCTTGGTGATTACATCTCCCAACTGTGGGCCTTTACATAGGCTATTCTTCATGCCTGAAATGTAATCCCTCCTCAACTCTGCCTTTTAAAATTCCAGGCTTTTCCCAAGGTTCATATCACTTGTTGCCTTCCTTTAGGGAGCCTTTCTTGATTCCCAGTTGTTAGTGTTATCTCTCCCTTTTCAAGTAATCATGTATATAATCGTATGTCTGTGTGTTATGTCTCCCCTGTAGAACGTAAGCTCTTTGAGGGCAGAGAGTTCTTGACATTTTGCCTTTGTATCTCCTGCTGCCTAGCACAGTGTTATGTGCACAGTAGATACTTAATGCTTGTTGGATTGGATTGGATATCAAACCTGTTAGTTTTAGACTCACATTGGCTAGTATGGATGAAAAAAACTCTGGATGGCAAGACATTTTATCCCTCTCTCCTTCCCCAGGCTAGAAGAAGATCATTCCCCTTAACCTTTTTCTCTTTTCTTTTCTTTTTTTTAAGAATTCTCTTTTTAAAAAATTTATTTTAAATTTATGGAATAAAACAAGTATTTCCATAACATAGTACAATACAAAAGATGATTGTACATGAAACTGCAAATCTACCATGCACAAGCTGCTATTCCTTTCAAATATACAACAAAATTATTATTAAAATTCTTTTTTTCTTCCCTCCTCCCCAACCTTAAAGACAGCTGCCATTAGACACAAACAGGTACACATGTAAAATTATTCTGTACATGCTTCTGTTTATCAGTTCATTGTCTGGATGCAGATAGTGTCTCTCTTCATATGTCCTTTATAGTTAATTTTGGTATTTATAACAGACAAAACAACTTACTCGCTCAAAGTTGTTCTTAATATAATATTGCTCTTACTATACTCAATGTTCTCTAGACCTTTTCCAGGCCCTGGAGTTACTGGGGCAGGGGATAGGCCTGGACTAGATCCCAATGTTACCTTCTAATGTCCTATGCCTGATTTCCCTAAAAGCCCTCCTCCTCTGGGAGTAAGAGCAAGGGAGACAGTAAAAATTCCTGTGTCCACACAGGAGCACAGGCCTCCTGTATAGTTCTCAGCATTTAGCACATTGATTCACACGTAGTTGGTGCTTGTGGAATGAATGAGTAGTTCAAGAGGACAGCCTCTATTGGTGTCAGGATTCCCTTGTTTATAGAAGAATGATGGAGTCTCAGGATATTTATTTATTAACCCTCTCACCTCCAATAAAGTAGTAGTAGTAGTAATAATGTAGTAGTAGAAATAGAAGTAGCAGCAGAAATAGTATAATAATAATAATAATAATAATAATAATAACTACCAGGGCAGCTAGGGGGCGCCATAGTGCACAGAGCACCAGGCCTGAAGTCAGGAAGACTCATCTTTTCCTGAGTTCAAATCCGTCCTCAGACACTTACTAACTGTGTGACCCTGGGCAAGTCACTTAACCCTATTTGCCTCAGTTTCCTCATCTGTAAAATGAACTGGAGAAAGAAAGGGCAAACTACTCCAGTATCTCTGCCAAGAAAACCCCAAATGGAGTCACAGAGAGTTGGACACATCTGAAAAAGACTGAACAACACCAACAGCTACCATTTATACAGCACTTATACACATTTATATAGCACTTTAAGGTTTGCAAAGTTTGCTGATAATTTCTCATTCAATTCTCACAATAATCCTGTGAGGTAGGTGCTATTACCATCCCCATTTTATAGATAAAGAAACTGGGTTTGAAAGAGGTTAAGTGACTTGCCCAGGGTCATACAGCTAGTAAGTGTCCAAGGCAGGATTTGTATGTTCCTGACTCCAAGTCTAACATTCTATCCATGAAGCTTATGAGACTCTTTTCTTCCAATATCTCGAGTGAATTTCTGAGCATTTTTCCTTGGGTCCTAAGTCCCAACGTGGGAATTTTGGAGTCTCTCTGTTGTTGCTTCCAGATAGAAACTATGTTTTAATAACTCCCGCTGCACTTTTGCTCTTAGGAGACAATCTCACTTCTGTGTCTTCAATTTAGTGCAGGCTCATTTCCCCTGGAGCCTCTCTCAGAACAGTCTGTTTGATCAAGAGGTCCGGGGAGACAGGGAGGCTGCTGGTACAGGAAGGAAGCCTGGGAAAGTGTAGTAATATGGGACAGACGAATAGTAGCTAACATTTACATAACAGTTACGGAACTAACATTGACGTACTATTGGCCCCTAATACCTGCTAGGCTTGGTGTCAGGAGCGCCCTAAACATGAGAATTGCTTCTGACATTTAGTAGTTGTGTGACTATAGACAATCCACTTACCTACTCTGAGTCTCAGCCTCCTCGTCTGACAAAAGAGGGTAATACTGTCTGTATTGTTTCCAAGGGTTGTTGTGGGGGGTCAAATGAGATAGTGAATATTTCACATGAGTGTTAAGTGGGGTTGATGGTTGTCTTGACTCTGGACAATCTGACTAGATTCAATCTGGAGGCACTTTTCTCTAATAATAGAGTGGCATTGGATAGAGTGCCTAACAGAGTCAGGAGATCCAAGATCAAATTGTGTCTCAAACGATTACTAGCTGGGTGACTATGGGCAAGTCAATTCATCTCTCTCAGCCTCAATTTCCCCATCTGTGAAAGGGGTTCATAGTATCCCCTACCTCACAGAGTGTTTGTGAGGATCAAATGAAAGGACTTATGTAAAGAGCTTTACAAACCTTAAAGCACTTTATAAATGCTAGGTATCATTATTTATCCATTATGTCATGATGCTTCTTTTTTTGGTTTATAGTAGACAATATGCTTTTTTTTTTCCAAATTGAATTATTAATTTTTGTGTTTCCAGTAGCTTACACAGTGACTAAAGGTGTTTAAAATCGTCATTGGATAAATGAATTATAAAACCTTTGCAAACTTTAAAACTCTACATACATGTTAGCTACTGTTATTCTAATATGAGAATTCTCAATAATTAACTTTTTGATTCCTGTCCCATCCAGGGTTTCTCAAGCGGACACCTAAATTTGGTTTATTTTTGGTCCTCATGTATTTAGTTCACCAGCAAGCAACCAAGGTCATCAATAAACATCTGAACCTAAAGCATACTTGTGACAAATCAGATAAAAGACAGAGATGGGACTTACATTCAGCCCTAATTAGCAAAGAAATGGCTACATCTAGAACCTCTCTCTTTGCAGAGGATTAGTTCCTGTCCTTTCATAACCAAACTTATAAAACCAATATTGGAAGTTCCAGTTATGAATGGAGCTGGTAACTTTGGTGAAGGCAGGGTTTGCATCTCCTCCCTCACCTGTTTCCCTCAAGGGTCTTGTTACCTTGGCCTTTGCTGCTTTTTGTAGCTCCTGGTCCTCCCTCACTTAGGACCTCTTCAGCCTTCATACCTCACATCTGCCACCTCTTTCTCTGCTACTAACTTTAATTTTAGAGCCCTGCTGTCTGGTCTTGCAGCTCTTGGGTTTGACTCAGGACCCCTCTGTGGTTCAGGATGATCATATTCCAGATCACTGCCTTTATGCTCCAAGCACTCACTCTCCTCCACTGAGGGCATATACCCTGGGCTCATGTGCAAGTGAGTGTTTTTCATTTTCCTATCTTTTCTGATTACTCAGGTCCTTATTTCTACTTTATATGCAAAGTGTTTTGATAAATTCAAAGCCTTATCCAAGGTGCCAATTATTATTATTAAATCCTGGATCCCATCCTAGGCTGGAGCCTGATGGATCGAGAGACCCTTTCCTTTGGGTGGCTTTTAATCTTATCAACAAAGAAGCTGAGAAGGTTAGGTGAAGGGGAAAGAAGAATAGGGAGGGGTGATTTTGAAGGGGCAGGGGTGGCATTTACATGACTTTGGTGGGAATGAGACTGAAAAGATGCAGAGGGATGATGAGTGAATTATGTCTGAAGGAAGATGGCAGTGCTTGAGGAAGAGACCTAGGTCTTTCTGCTTTGCAGGGACACAACAATCCAATGTTTTACAATTTCAAACAAAAAGTTCTCTCTCTCTCTCTCTCTCTCTCTCTCTCTCTCTCTCTCTCTCTCTCTCTTCCTCCTTTGTTCTATTTCTCTTCTCTCTGCCTGTGTTTCTTTGTGTCTTACACAATTGGTTCTTTGTGTCCAAGTGTTTCTGTCTTTCATGCAACTTAATTCTGCCTCACACTTAGACACATATGAAGTTCACTCTCTGCTTGTTTCCTTGTATTTTTCAGATACATGGTTCTTTGTCTCAAATAAGTTTTTTTACCTCTCACATACAGTTCTGTCTTCTTCAATACAGTTATAGCATTGTGTTTTGCAGGTTTTGCTTCTCTTGTAGTAGCTTCTAGGGGTGGGTGCACCATGTGTAACAGGAACACCCCTTCATGAGGCCAGTCCTGTCAGAGCCTGGCTTGATTTTACCTCAGTTAGGTAGAGGGGTGTATCTGTGTCTATGTCTATGTGTATGTCTATGTGTATGTCTATGTCTATGCCTATGTCTATGTCTATGCCTATGTCTATGTCTATGTCTATGTCTATGTCTATGTCTATGTCTATATCTATATTATTCTCTTTGCTTTTGGCTCTCCTGGTAATGGAAACATGTGCTTACATAGGAGTGTGACATCAGTATGCCTTCCTTGATTGTGGGACTTCTGTATGGGATCAGTGCCCACTCTTTCCTCTCCCCTCATGCCTCAGTCTCCTTGAATTGGCACTAAGTCTTTTATCTTTCTACAAAGGATCAAAATCTCTTCCTGAATCTCTACCCACTATTGTCATTAAGCATATCAGTCAAGGATTTGGAGGCTGCCTGATTTTCTTTTATGAAAAGTAAGCTAAACAGGTTCATAAAAGTAACAGTGGTAAGCAGTGAAAGAATAGCTTGTTTATAAGGAAACAGCTGCCTGAGTTGCCTTTGATGGGGAAGATTGTCAGTTCCCTACCCCCCCCCCCCACCCTTCCCCATCCTCACTGCCTCCAAACTGCTCTTCTCTCAGAGGCCAGAGGTAGAAAAAGATTGTCCACTAGTTTAATGGAGAGATGAGCTTGGAGCTAAGTATCCTTTCCAGGAAAGGCTGTGGGGAAGCAACCTCTGACCGCTCTATAATCTTTTTTTTTTTAAAATTAGATTTTTTATTTTTAGTTTACAACACTTAGTTTTACATGTTCTTGAGTTTCAAATTTTCTTCCCTTCCCTCCGCTCCCCCGTCCCCTCCAAGACAGCATGCAGTCCGATATAGATTCTACATAAACCTTCTCATTAAACTTATTTACACAATAGTCAAGTTGCAAAGAAGATTTATGACCAATGGAATGAATCATGAGAGAGAAGAAACAAAACCAAAAAAAGAGAGAGAGAGAGCAAATAGTTTGCCTCAATATGCATTCAGATTCCACAGTTCTTTCTCTGGATGTAGCTAGCTTTTTCCATCATGAATCCTTTGGAGCTGTCTTTGAGCCTTGTATTGCTGAGGAGAGGCAAATCTTTCAAAGTTAGTCATCACAGAATCAATATGTCTTGACCACACTATAATCTTACCATCATGTTCCATCGGTTCTCGGCTTAGAGAGAAGGGTCATTCCTTAGTTTCCTCTTCCAATTGTACACAACAAAAACTCACAAAGTTGTGGAGAAAGAGGCTATCATAAATAAACAAACAAGTAAAAATCATAGCAAAATAATAAAGCTGAAGCATAACTCAAACATGCGGTAATTAACATGCATATTAGTAAACTTATCAATGATATATAAGGAACTTTTTACATGAACGATCTCTAGTATTGCCACTTGGCTATATGTGTAGCTACTTGTGATTCACATGTACCATCATAAGCTAATCTAGCTACAGGTTGAAAAGGTCTGGTTATTTTGTGTTCTAACAACTTCTCTGCCTCTATACCTAAGCTAGTAGATAGTATGGATTCATCATCATAACTATAGGTCTGCTTCTCTGAACCTGGTCTTGTAGGAAGGCCAGCCTAGATGCCAGTATTTCCATTCCTATAGATTATTTCTGTACCCTTGTCAGTATTTCCAAATCTATAGATTATTTTTCTGTCCTTGTAGTTCCATTAACTGAAGTTCTAAGCAAGAAAGAACTTGCCTTTGGGTTCAGTCCTTGTCTGAACTGAGGTTCCCCATTGTTTGAAGCAAGGACGGCTGGGTATTAGTACACAATGCCTCCTTCATTGGGAATGCCACTTTCAGAGCCAGTATCTGATTCAAACAGCCTTTGTATAACTGGTGGATAATTTCTTTTGCCCAAAGTCTGCTGGGATAAGTGTCAATCATTTCTCTCTCTTTTAAAAAGAATCAAAAACTGTATTTTAAGCCATTTGTGTGCATGTTTATTTTGTCTTGCCTCTGCTTTGAAGCAATGGAGAGCCACAAAATAATTTTTAATGCTTTTAAAAATATGTTAATTGATTTATATTTAGTTTTCAGCATTTACTTCCATAAGTTTTAAATTTTCTGCCTCTTCCTCCCCTCACTCTCCCTTCACCTCCCCAAGACAGCATATAATCCAATATAGACTCTACATATACATTTCTATTAAGCATATTTTCACACTAGTCATGTTGTATTAATGCTTTTTTTAAGACTGAATTTTTTTCAATTAACAAGCAATAATTTTCTTTTACTCTTACCTTCCTTACTCCCTAAAGAGAAAGAAAAACAAAACTCTTGTTACCAAATCTGCATAGTCAAAGAAAACAAATTTTGGATATATTCAGAAATGTGTGTCTCATTCTGTATATGTAACCCATCATCTCTCTGTCAGGTGGCACGAGAATGTGTCCAGCATTCTTCATCATTGACCCTCTGGAATCATGGCTGTTTGTTGTGATAATCACAATTCTTAAGCCTTTCAGAGTTGTTTATTTTTACAATGTTGTTGTCATAGTTGTATCCTAAAGATGAACGCCTGAGATTTGCTTCTTTCTCACTGGTGGAAAGAATTATTACTTGAGACTCTGTGCCTATGTGAGGGGTAAAGTTGGTAAGGGCTTAGGTGAGGAGAGTTGGTCTTCTGGTTTCAAGAAGGAGAGTACATGTGATTTTGGGATCTCTTCAGGGGGAGTCTTCTACAGGGAAAAATATTTGGGAAGAAGCCAACACCTAGAGGAGCTGGTCCTTTGAGCATATAACTATTTCTAGCTTGCTGACCTGGGACTTAGGAGAATTTTCCCTTGGGTAGAATAGGGAACTCTCATATGAGTTGAGATATCTTGGTCCTAGTGGGAGAGCTCGTTCACTCTATGTATTGTCTGGCATATTCTAATATGCATATATTTTCTGATTTCTGTTTGCATTGACTTGGATTGATGGGTTTATTCACTATTCAGTGCTAATGATAGTGTTTGTGCAATTAGCAGTAAGTGGGAAGGGAGTCAAACCTTCAAATATAGCTTGGGGCACTTCTTCCTCATCAAGGGATAGCAATCAAGAAAATAGCTTGGACCTAAAATTGATTTCCCCTAAGACTAGCAATATTTAAGGGGAGATGGGTAGCCATAATTCTAGTCCAACATCCCCTCTCTGAGAAGAGAAGAGTGGGCCGGTCTCATGGCTCCAATGTTCTGCTTTCATCCAGGCAGGAATGAAAGTCTTTTTGGAGAGAGACAGGTGAGATTCCATAGCTATGCCTCCTTGTGACTACATTTTGACAGTTCTATGTGAACATAACATAACATATGGGCAACACACATACACACAACTTACATAGTACAAGTTGCAAGAGTGGCATTTGTCAATGGGAAACTTCAGACCAGCTTTCTCTAGATGATCTAACACTTTCATCAATCTTTCTTTGGATTCTTCCAATGTTTTTGACAACACAGTGAGGTCATCCATATAGTTTATGTCTGACTCCTTTTTCATCAGCTGTTGAAAAGTGGCAGACACTCCTGAGAAAACCTAGACATCTATCCAAATTGTTCAAATCCAGCTGGGCATGTGGAAAGCTGTCTTCTCTTTGTCTTCCTCAGCCACAGGGATATGGGATATGTTGTTATACACTGCCTGAACCCAAGGTTGAGAACTACTGGCTGTCTATCTAGCTAGTCCAGGGCATCTTGACCCCATGGCATAGGGTACTGGCCTGCTTTAGTTCTTTTGTTCAAAGTCCGCTAGACTACACACATTCATATCTTTCCATTCTTTAGTACCACTCTTATAGGTGATACATAAGGATGGCTGGGCTCTGTGATGCTTCCATTGGCCAATTGTGTTTGATATGGTTTCTGAAGTCTTCCATAACCAATAAAGATTGTTTCCAGAATTGTTGGAACTCAATGAGATGAATTCTATGGGTTGCTCCTTGGACATATCCTACTTCCCACTCAAGTAGTAAGATTATATGTGTCCTTTTGCCTCAATTGAGCCATCTATTCTTTAGGCACTGGGGCATCACCAAAGTCGAACACTTCAGATCCACTTCTGAGTTTGAAAGAAAGTGTTCTCATAATGTGTACTGCCACCACTTGCCTCTATTTTCCAGTAGGCCTCTGGAAAGACTGAACCAGTGGTCAAAGTGTGCAGGTCTTGGGTCCCAGTTCATTTCTTACAACATCCTGCTAGAATTTTCAATAGACTGGAATTGGTTTTAATCAGTGCTATATATCATTGAGAGTTGGCACATCTGGATTTACCAGAATCATAGTATCTACTTTCCTGTTGATGCCAACAACTTCCTTGGGATAACTTCAGGCACACATTAGTGTGTCCCAGATTTAGGTAGTCTTTATCACTTAGTCCTTTAAGTCTTAGCCTTTTCAAACATTGTAGAGGTGATTTCCTCAGGTGCCTCTGATAGACCAATTGAAATATGATGGTAACTTGAGATCCAGTGTCCAGGATAACAAACCAATCACCAGTCATCTTTAATCACCACCATCTGCAAATGGGTTTCTATGAGTCCAGGTGTCACAGATCCATAAGGAATCGATGATGAGGTCATTGTTACTGTTTTCAAGGTCCAGGCTGACTTCCTTCTCTGGCCCTGGCCCCTTTTCTTCATGATGTTTCAGGAGATTTTGACTTTCATAGAATCAAGGCTACATTCTTTTCACTAGTACATCCAACACATGTATAGCCGTTGAATTCACAACAGAAAGTGGTCTGCCTCTCTGGTTATAGGAAAGGGGAAGGGAATAATCATTTATATAGAGCCTACTATGTGCCAGGTGTTGTGCTAAACACTTCACAAATATATCTCATTTATATTCTGATGGAAGTGTTATATCAGACCTCTACTCCATTAGTCCTTTTGAAGGAGGAGGGTTTTGCTTTTGTTCATCTCTTCCTATATATCTATAACAATCTTCTGCTGACTTCTACCTTTGAGCCTGCATTTGCAGTACGGGTCCCTTGCATTGTTTGCGTGGTTTGTGCAGGAGGAGATATGGCTGGACCAATTAAGGTTGAGTCCTTCTTCATTGAGGTGCTATGGTCCTCCATATTTGTTGGTTTTTGCCTCATCTCAGCTAACTATGGTGACAATAGCTGTGAATCAAGATCATTGATGGTCAGGGTTGTGTATTGTATTAGGCCTCTGAATGCTAGGAGTTACACATTCCTAATCAGACCGTGCATCCTATATGCACACACAGAAAACTGTCTTTTTCTGTCTCTCATAAGCAGCATTTTCTAATGAACTCTCTCTCTCGTTCTTTTGGTCTCTCTGTCTCTCTTTCTGTTTCTCTTTCATACATACACAGGACATGCAGAGATTTCTCTGTGTTTCTTTGTCTCCCTCACACACTTTACTCTAATTCAAATGGTTGTTTTTTCACACAAAGCCACATAGTTCTCTGCATTTTTCTCAGATAGCATTTTGTCTGTCAGTACATGTCTATCATAATATGATAATTGTCTTTCTTATGCAATTTCTCTTTGTCTCTATCTCTTTGTCTTCTCTCTGTCTTTTACACATACCATACACACCATACACTTGCACACACATGCACACAGATTGTTAACTCTGGAACATTTCTCTCCTGGTTCTGGAGCCTGATTTATCCAGTCTCAAGTAATTCTTCTCTTTTTATCTCTTCCCTTTTTTCTCCCTAAGATGAAGGAATTCTGAAGAGATACTCAGTGCCTTCCTGGGGAGCAGGCTTCCTTGGGGAAATTCTCTTCTAAGTTCCAGGTCTCAGTAAGTGGGGAAAAGGAAGAATTGGTGGGGAGCAGGATCCCATGGCTTAAGATTCTGCAAGGGAAATGGGACTCAGAGGAATGGGAAACTCTCAAGAATGAAATTCTGTTGATACAAACACAAATTATTTCTTTTTTTCTGGTTTCTTTTTTTTTTAAAAATAAATTTTTTTTTATTTTTAGTTCACAACACTCAGTTCCACAAGTTTTTGGGTTCCAAATTTTCTCTCCCTCCCTCTCCTCCCCTCTCCCCTTCCCCCCAAGATGCATGTAATCCAATGTAGGTTCTACATATATCTTCACATTGAACTTATTTACATAACAGCTCAGTTGTAAAGAAGAATTATAACCAATGGAATGAATCATGAGAAAGGAGAAATGAAACCAAAAAAGAAGGAAAAAAAAGAGAGCAAAAAGTTTGCCTCAAGTTGCATTCAGATTCCATAATTCTTTTTCTGGATGAAACAAAAATTATTTCAATGAGAAATGAAAAAGAGGAATTGTCTAAGGAGGTTGTGGTTGTAGATAAGTTTATCAAACAGCTAAATTTTTAAAAGATATGTACAGAAATTAGAATCAGGGTTAGGTAAAGGAAGAAGAATGAGAAGGATGCCCTCTGAGAATGATGTCAGGAATAATAAAACCCATATTCTTATGTTTAGAAAGTAGAGGACAAAAATGTGTAACAGTGATTCTTTGTCCCCCTGCCCCCCACTGCCTGAATGCCAGATGTGTTACATGTCACCCTTTGTCCCAATTACTCTGGTATCTTTAGGGAATTTGGGGTGGTTCTCTTGCCTCTGCCATGGGCTTAAGTCCCCATGGACTGCATTCCCTCAATTTTAGGTGTCCAAGCATCCCAGTTCCATTTAAACAATTGACAGTCAGATTGACTGTGTGAAAAGAGGAACATTTGCCTCAGAGGCATATCAAGAACAAACATACAATCTAACTCTAACACCTGGGGGACATAATTCTTCCTACACTTCTTTGGTCTCTTGGAAGGAGAGGGAATTAGGTGCACAGTTTAGTTCAGTTTCTACATAGCATTAGTCCCACCAAATTCTAAATTCGTATTGGGGAGGCAGGGAGGGAAAAGAAGAGCTTTTCAGGGCTTCCCTCACAGACTGGTTGCAACATCTGGTCTGGGATCCTTGGCTTCAAAGATCAATTGCTTAAGCTCCTGGGTTATGAGTATCCTAGGCAACTAAGGGGTGCAGTGGATAGAGAACTGAGCCCAGAGTCAGACAGACCTAAGTTCAAATCTGGCTTCAGACTCCTACTGGCTGTGTGACCCGAGGAAAGGAACGTATGTAACCTTTGTTTCCTTCAGCTTCCTCATATGCAAAATGTGGATAATAATAGTACCTATCTCTCAGGGTTGCTGTGAAGATCAAATGAGATGACAGTTGTAAAAAGTGTTTAGCACAGTGCCTGGCACATAGAAAACATTGCATAAATGCTTATTCCCTCCTTCTCCCCTCTCTGTCCTTAGAACTGAAAAGGAAAAATGAAATAAGACCAACTTCCCAAGCCTGTTTCTTGAGGCTGCAGGGTCCAAGGGGAGAGTGAAGTAGCCCTCAGGCCCTTCCTTCCTTAGCTTATTGCTTTGCTTCCCCTCTGTGAGTGAATGAGTTATTCACTGCTGGATACTGCCGGAAAAAGAGAGCAGACATTTCAGTTTGTTGGTGTTAAAGAAGCAGACAATTCTTGCAATGTAGCCAATGGAAAGAAAATGCTTTCCATCATATATGTGGTAGGCCAGTGCAGAACATCCTTACATGGGCCAGGTCCCCTATCTCCTGAAGCAAGTCCTTTGTATCTTTCACATGGATACCTCCATTTTAGGTGGTCTGGGCATGCACCAAACCCCCATAACAAATGGTTAGCACATGATCAAAGCCCAAGAAAAGGGAAATGATTTTAAAAAAAAAAACATCTTGTTGCTCTCGATGAGCTAGTCACCTGACTTGCATCACCTACATCCTAGGGTACTAAAATAACCTAAGTTAATGTTACTGTTACTGTTACTGTTCTTTGTTGGAGCCCTGACCCATAATAGTATATGGGAGTGGGGGTGGTAGTGGCTGATAGGGCAAATAGTCCATGAAGGCCACACAACGGCATGTGGAACAGCAGATCCACAACTGGATGAAGGTTTGCATGGAGGAGTTAGGAATGCACCACGGAGGGAAAAAGCATAAAGCATTAATAAATAGTATACTATCTTATGCAGCATCCTCTCCAAAAAAACCCTGCTAGATGATTGTCTTTGGCTAGTCATGATACTTCCTTGTTCAGTTACGTCTCTACCACTGCGGGGGAACATGGCATAGATAGGTGCCTAAGGACTAGAAATGGCTTAAAGTGTTTTAGAATTTTCAAAAAATGGATTCTTTAAATTATGGGCTGGTTAACATGATATTGATTCTTTACAAAATTCTATCAATTGTTAAGGAAAGAAAAGATTTGTGAGCCCTAAAGAGAAGCAGGTGGTTATAACTGGAGTCAGCATGGGTTCATTAAGAACAAGTCAGACCAAACTAACATGATTTTTTTTCAGGGTTATAAGAGGAATGAATTTCATTGATGTGGTTTCCCTGGACTTCAGCAAGCCATTTGACAAAATCTTTTATGATAATCCTTTCTCCATAAGATGGAGAGATGGGTGATGGGTAACAAGACAAGGAGATAGATTAAAAATTGGTTGAAGGACCAAATTTAAAGAATGGTAATTACTGGATTGATTTTAAGCTAGCTGGAGGTCTCTGGAGAGGTCTCACAGGGATTTGCCCTTGGCCTTGTTCTGTTCAACATTTTTATAAGTGATTCAGATAAATCCATAAATGGCATATTTACCAAATTAGCAGATGAAATTACTTTGGGAAGGATAGTTAACACATTGGATGAAACAGTTGCGCTCCAAATAGATCTCCACAGACTAGAATGAGGAGACCATTCCTAATAGGATGACATTTTCAGTATCACATAATAATAGAAAAACAGACTTGGGTATGACCTCAGGGGGTCATCTAGACTAACCAATATTTGTTTAAGAATCCCCTCTACAAGTAGTTATCCAGCTACTCAGGATTTGTGTGGGAGATGCAAAGGCAAACACTTTTCCTGTGACAAAACCCTCAGCTTCGAATACATCATTTAAGTGAATGCACACGTAAAGATGATACGTGTAGTTTTTGCAGACAAATGAGCTTCTTTTGCCTACCACCTTCCCTTCTCTCAATTAAGAGACTAATCAAAATAGCAGGAATATTTGACAGAGGCTTTAAATAAAGGCATTGCAAAACAATCTTTTAAAAAAAGTTACTTGCAGAACTCTAATTAGAGGGAAACCTATAGCCTCTCAAGTTAGCCTTCATCACTTTTGGATCACTATAATTGTTAATTGTTATGTTAAATTGAAACATGCTTATCTGCAACTTCCATTTATTGCTCAGAGTCTTCTGGGGCCAAGAAGAACAAATATCATGCTCTTTTCCCAAATGGCAGCCCTTCAACTTCTTGAAGACAAGCATCATGCTTCCCTAAATCTTCTATTATAAGGATAAACAATCCAAATACTTTAATCTTTAGATGGCATGATCTTGAGGTCCTTCAGTATCCTGGTTGCCCTTTTCCTGATACTTTCCAGGTTATCAATGTCCTTCCTAAAATGTGACTCCCAGAACTGAACAAAATACATCTGAAGTGGTTTTGCTATGATAGGGTATGGAGGGGATACCACTTTCTACTACACTACTACATTAGTGCTCCTTCTATAGCATAAGAATCTTATCTGACAGCCATATGGCACTGTTGGCTCATACAGAGTTTAAATGTAAGTTAACACTTGGGTTCAGAAAAATCTATCACACAGGTATAAAATGGGAGAGAAATGGCTAAACAGAAGTTCTGTCAGTCAGTCAATAAACACTTATTAAGCACCTACTATGTACCAGGCACTGTGCTAAGCACTGAGGTAACAAAGGCCAAAGACAATCCCTGCCTTTAAGGAGCTCAAAGTCTAATACCAGAGACAAAATGCAAACGACCATGTACAAACAAGTTATAGACAGGCTAAAATGGAGATAATCAACAGAGGGAAAACATTAGCTCAAATGAAAAAGACAGGGAGGGTTATTAGGCTGCAAGACCATCAATGTGACATGGCAGTCAAGAAAAAATCAGAGACAGCATCAGGACGTTTTAATTGAAACAAAGCACCCAGAATGAGAGAGGTTACATAGCCTCACTGTACTCTAACTTGGTCAGGCCACATCTAGAATATTTTGTTCAGTTCTGAATGTCACATTTTTGGAAGGATATTGACAATCTGGAGCACATCCAAAGTAACCAGGATTGTTAGGGGATTTGAAACAATTCCATATAAAGATTTGTTGAAGGAACAATGAATATTTATCCTAAAAAAGAGAAGATCTTGGATGCATTGGTGGGATAAGATAACTGTCTTTTGGTATTTGATGAACAATTATGTGAAAGAAGATTAGACTTACTCTGTTTGACCTCAGAGGAAGAATCAGGAGCAGTGGATAGATGTTTCTTAGTTCAAGGTAAATTCAGTTGACAGTAACCATGAGCCATTATCAAAGCTCTGGGCTTATTTGGATCAATTTTAATTTTTGAGTATTATCAATGATAATAATACTCTGTGACCTGTGACCCCACCCAAAACCCTAGACTTGAGTCATGTCTAGGTATCCAGAAATGAAAAATAAAATAAATGAGAAGGAAGATGAGTTCTCTTCAATAGAATTTGAATGGGTATCAGTTTAGCTTGAGAAAGGACTTCAGTGTCTGGTACCTTAACTTGACAGATAATCTTTAGAATCTTCCTAAGACAATTCAAATGGAAGTGGCTCAGTTTTCTGGCATACAGCACAGGCATACAGCAATGAAGTCAGCATAATGGCTCTGTAGATCTTTAGTTTGGTAGGCAGCCTAATGCCCCTTCTCTCCCATGCTTTCCTTTGGAACCTCCCAAACATTGAGCTAGCTCTGGTAATGCATGCATCCATCTCATCATCTGTGCGTACATCCCCGGAAAGTATACCACTAAGGTAAGCAAAGTTATCCGCAGCATTCAAAATTTCCCCATTTTCTGTAACTGATGGTTCCATGTACGGATGGTGCGTTGCTGGCTGATGAAGAACCTCTGTTTTCTTGGTGTTAATTGTTAGGCCAAAATTAGCACAAGTGGCAGAGAATCAATCCATACTTTGGTGTGTCTCAGCCTCAGAAGCTGCATTGAGTGCATAATCACATGTAAACAAAAAAGTTGCCCACCAATTCTCCCTGCACTTTAGTCTTGGCTTATGGCCTTTTCAAGTTAAATAATTTACCATCAGCGTGGTAGCTGACCTTGATGCTATTTTTGTCCTTGTTGAAGGCATCTGACAACATCGCTGAAAAGCATGGGGACAAGTACACAGCCCTGTTTCATTCAATTGGTGACTGGGAAAATATGAGAGCATCACCTATTTTCCAGAACCCATGCAAACATGCTATCATGAAACTGTAATACAATTTTGTTGAGCTTCTCTGGGCAACCAAATTTTCCCATGATCTTACACAAGCCTTTGCACCTGACAGTTTCAAAGGTCTTGGTCAGATTGACAAACATTGCTTATAGACCTCTGTTCTGCTCCTGGCATTTCTCCAGGAGTTGGGCAGCAAACACCACATTGACCACTCCTTGGCTCTTTCTGAAGCCACACTGGCTTTCGGGTAGATGAATATCTTCTAGATGAAGGATCAGCTGATCAAGGAGGACTCTGGCAAAAATCTTGCCAGCAATTACTAAGAGAGAGACCACCCTGTGATTGTCACAGAACAGCCGGTTTCCTTTTGCTTTATAGTGATAGATATCCTTGATCTCCCGGGGAGAACCTCATCTTGCCATATAACCCTGAAGATTTCCATCAGTTTTTGTATAAGCAGTCAACTCCTTGCTTTGTAAATCTTTTCTGCAATAGAATCCAGTTTAATTGGATTTAATGGCATAAACACAACTAGCAAACCAAGAACAGTAAAAAAAAAAAGCGATTTTAAAAAGTTGGAATTTGCTAAGATGGTTGTGACCAAATTCTCCCATGATATTTGATAAAAAGTATAAAAACTTTTAGGAGCTGCACACAATAATATATGTGGTGGCCATGTCCATGGTAATAACCATAAGAGGAGAGATAATGCTAAGAACACTCTGAAGAACAGGTATCAAATACCACCCTCTCCTCCTTCAGATATCTTTTTGTGTTTTGCTTCTCCAATTAGAATGTAAGCTCCTTGAGGTCAGGGACTGTCTTTCTTCCTATTTTTGTATTCCCAGCACTTATCATAGTGCTTGGAACATTATAAATGCTTAATAAATGTTAGTAGACTTGTTGACTTGGCCATGACAAAAGCAACTCCAGAAAGCTATTGAAGACCTGTCAAAAGGCATTGGTAGATTATATCAATGTCTATATGGAATGTGAAGTAGAACACCTGAATTCTAGATCTTCCAAAAAACAAAACAAAAGCAACAACAACAAAAAGAAATACATAGAATGGAATTGGGAAAATAAGAATATATTAAAATTTTCAGATTCCCTTAATCAGCAATTGAAAACAAAAGTCAAAAGGCTGAGGAGATACAAGGAATTATATCAGTAAAAAAATGGAAAATTCAATATTGTTAAAAAAAACAAAACTTTACTACAGAGGCTTGAGAAGCAAAGAAATCAAAAGAGATAAAGAAACCTCAAAGAAGTGGGACATGGGACATTTCTAGTCATCTACTTGGTTACAAAAAGTCCAATCCCACAAAAATGCAAGTTGGATCAAATATGAAACAGAAAGCTTGCATGCCATTAACATAATGAAAAATTGAATGGTTATGTTATGGCAAGGGAGGTGACTAAGGCTCTAGCTTCTCTGCAAAACAAGAAAGCATTAGGATCAGGTAAAATCTATAACTGAATGCTCAAATATTTCCCAGTGGCTCACAATTTGCTAGCAAATCATATTGCCAGTTTCTGTTTAGATGCCTAAATCTACCTTTCTCAATAGAAGGCATCAAATATTTACCACCAAGAGACAATGTCAGAGACAGCTCTAAATATAGTCCAATTGTGTGTTTATGTAATTTATACAAAGCAGTCACAGTTTGCATGGATTTAAAACATCTACAAAGATCTATGTAATCTATGCCTCAAAATTCATTTGCATGGGAGTCTTCTTATTGGTGACAGTTCATTACTAAATACTACTGCAGCATAGCAAGGAGTGGAGTCGGTGAAAGTTCGAGAGAAGAGAAATTCTTGTCTTCTGGCTTTCAGTTTGAGAGAAAAGATATGCAGTTCCTGACTTTCCTCAGGTCCCTGAAAGGAAAGAAGGGCTCTGCAGAGAATCTGACATGTACAGGAGCTGACATGACATCAGGAAGTTTCTCCTTGGGTGAGATCTGGGACTCTCTCTCCTAGTTGAGTTGAGACATCTTGTTCTCATTTATTCTGTGTATTGTCTGGTTTATATTTTCATTTGTATACCTTCTCTGATGTCTGCTTGTTATTGGTTTAGATAAATGAGTTTATTTGCTATTTGTTATGTATGTTCATTGTGGAACTGGCCTTTGGAGGGAAGGGAGTCAAGTCTTGGATATATACCTTGGGCCACTCCTTCCCTGTTAAGGGATATTGATCAGGAGCTCAGCTTGAACTAAAACATCTTCCCTAGACCAATGATATTTTTAGGGGCACGTATATATAGTTCTAGACCATTACAGTTTCTCCGAGGAGAAAAGTAAGCCAGTTTCTGGCTCTAACCTCCTGTTTGTTTTATTGGCAGGAATTAAAGTCTCCCTTGGAGAAGAGTGGATGGAGGAGTACTTACAGATATCTATTCATGCCTCTCTGTGAGCCACATCTAGACAGACCAATGTGGACCCACGTTACCTACAAGGACAATATATACATCCCTTACATCTACAAAAATAATATATTGTCTGTGAAATAAAAGAGTGGACCAAAAAGTCCCAGCTCTGTAAAGAGCAACTTATCATTGATTTGGTAATTATTGAATAGCTGCCTGAAAGCACCGAGATATTTATATCATCTTTATTGATTTAGGCAAAACCATGATTCAGCTCCATACTCACATCCTGAAAATATGTAAAACAGACCCAAGTATAGTGAGGACACCTGAATATTTGAAGTCTACATGGAATAATTTTCTCTTTAAAATACGCCCCAAAACAGCATTGAAAAGAATTTATATGAAATGTAGAATCCTTCAGAGACTTGGTTTATGTGTCCCTTATGGTTTTGTCCAGCCTTAAATCTATTATGGTCTTTCCCACGTATAATCGAATATGGCTTCTAAGTTGAAGAGGAAACTATTCCAAAGCAGCTTGTTAACCATTTGATATACATGGATAACATCAAGTTACATAACCGCACAAAAATATATTAAATAATTTTTATATATTATGGAATTTTTCTCTAAATGATATTAAAATACCATTTGGACTTTATAAATACAAAATTCCTAATGTATGCCAAGTAAAAATGGAGACAAAGGCTAATTTAGGTTGAATCCAGAGGTAAAACTGAATCAATAGATGAGGGTGATACTTCAAAATTCCTTGTTCTCCCTCAGGCAAGACACATACAACACAAAACTATCAAGGAGAAAGCTATATATATTGAAACTTACTGGCCTCCTAAAATTAAGGCTCAAAAAGAATACATTTAAAACTATTAAGATCCATGTAATGCTAGTCTTAACAGATAGATATAATTGTACTCCAGTACCCTTTCTCTGAGGAGAGCAAAGGAGAGGAGAGCCTCTGGTCCTAATCTACTCCTTGTCTACTGACAGGAATTGAATCTCCCTTGAAGAAGGGTGGATGGAGGAGATTCTAGAGATGTCTATCCATGTTTCCCTGTGAGCTACATCTAGACAGACCCATGTGGTACACATAACCTACATGGGCAAAACATAAACTCCTTACCCCTGAAAGAAAGTAACATATTGACTGAGGAATAAAAGGGTAGGTCAAAAAATTTCAGCTCTGAAAAGAGCAATTTATCATCGATATTGTAATTATTTATCAAATTTACCAGATTTTTGGAACTGTAAAATGGGCCATAACAGATTTGCAAAGTATTCTAACAAAATGTCATAAAATAGTAACCAAACACAGAACCCATCACCCTAAAATAGGTAAGAAAAGATTAACCCCTTCTCTTCAATTAAAAAAGGAAGAAATTTACTAAATGTTCTCAGAGCACATGATAAAATGTTAAAACCTTAGAGAAATACTTTTGAAATGAGCAGACATCGTTTCATTGAGTAATATGATATATGCCACTGGACTTGTTGAATGTAATAGAAAGTGTTTTCACTCTGGATGGAATCTGTGAGTGATGATGATGATAATAATGCTGATGATATAATTTATATAGTATTTAAAGTTTGCAAAGCATTTTACATATGTTATATAATTTGATTCTCGTAACAACATTGTGAAATAGGTGCTATCATGATCCCTACTTTAATTACATATAAGGAAACTGAGGCTGAAAAAAAGCTAAGAGACTTGTCTAGGTTCACACAGCTAATATGTGTTGGAGGCAGGATTTGAATTCACGTCTTCCTAACTCCAAGTCCAGGACTCTACCCACTGTGATACATAGAACTCCAACCAACAATGTGTCAAAGAAAGATCGAATGGCAGTCATGGAGAATTCTCATTAGAAAGGGAAGGGTTAATGATAGTAATTCAGGGCTAGGATATCGCCACTAGAAATTGCAGGTGTGTTATCCTTAAGAGGCCCAGACTTATTGATCAGTGCAGAATATAGAAGGAAAAGGCAGAAATTGTGCAACAGTTCACTGCAGGCTGTAAATAAATAGCACCTATTGACTGCCTAGTAGGACATGAACTGATGGATAGAATTATCAGAAACGTGCCACCTTCCATAACGTAACAGATGATGAATCTTCATTCTACAATGTAGACTTCAAAATATCTTTGAAAATTTAACAAATAAACCACTCTAGCTACACTGTTATTTATTACAGACAAAACTATTGTACATAATCGACTTGACTTGATACTGATCCCAAAATTTTAAGAACGTATGAAATAAATGTCACCATGCCAAATACTCATCATTTTCAAGTTACATGGAAGGAAAATCATTCAAAATATAGGACCTAACAGAGGAAATCAAAATTGTGTGGGGACTGACATTCTTATCACCCTGTCTACTACTGGACATGTCCCAAAGATGCTTTTAGTGAGTCTACAGAAGAATTTATATCTCAATACTTCCCTTCAGCTGCAGAAAGAAGTTGACACCTGTGCATAATCCACAAAACATTAAACATAAAAGAATAATATTGCCATAGCAACTTGTTCCAGGAGAATTTTTATTTGAAATTCATCAAAATGGGAAAAGAACATGATGAACAGCAACAACAAGAAGAAGAAGAATGACAGTTTATATATATGTAGCATTAGAAGCTTGGGAGGACATCAGAGGACCTGGTAGTCTTTTAAAAATCTCCAGGGGAGCCCAAATAAGCAGTTTTATTTGGTATTTTCTAAGGGAACCTAAAAAGTTTCCAGGAAAGATGTATATTGATGGGGCACTTGCAAGAGCCTGCAGGATATGTGCTAAGCTTGTGTTCTTTCCTGAAATGGCCATTAGTGATCTCTGCTGCAAACATAGACTAGTCTCCCTGCTAAAAGAGAAGGTGAAAGGTTTGCTGACTACCTCCCTACTCTTTGGATTGTTAGAAAGGATAAAAGGTTCTTAGGATTGAAGAAATATTCCAAGAAGGATGTTAGAAATAAAAAAAAAATATTCTGATAGGTTGGAGGTAAACCAGTGCCAAAAGATAGGCAATTGGAAGAACATGACACAGTGGGGGAAAAGGAGAAGAAATTCTACCTTAGGCCTGCATGGCACACGTGAGACTTGTCATGAAGAGTGATCCCAGACATTCTGAAGAAGCACCATGTCATGCTTAATGGAAGACCTAAGATTCACCTGCATTAGCAGGCTGGAGGAATTCTATTACTCTTTCCGGGAGGAAAAGCTGTATCATGGTGGTTGTTGGCTCTTTCCTGAGGCATATAGAGGTAGTGCAGTATAGACTTGAAGACCTGAAATGAATAACTAGGAAGTGTGCTGTTTTCCTGGAACATGTATTCAGTTGGGGTTTGAATGCTTGCCAAAACTCATTAAATTAACTTATCACTACCCATTTCTAATGATTCATATGGGAACAAATAATGCAGCCAGAACAAATCTGGTTGCATCTCTAAAGACTGACATTCTGGAGAGGATAATTAAGGCATTTGGGGGGCACAAAGGGTATTTACATCTCTTCTTCCAGCTGTAGGTCATGTTGCCTGAAAAAAAGAAAGATAAGAAATGACTAGAAGAGGGCACGTAGGTGATATTTCATTTCCTGGTCCATAGAGTAGGTTATTACAATAAAGAGTTTTTCATATGAAATGGAATGCATATCAGGAAGTTGTTGACTGGAGAACCTCCAACCTGATCAAGAGAGCCTTAAACTGAAATTTGAAGAGATCAAGACTAAAAAGACTTACCTAAAATAGTCAATTTCTAATGAACATGTGAAATATAGAAAGAAGCAGCAGAAATTCTCACATAAAAGTAGAAAATATCTGGAAAACAGTATTTTTGGAATACTATTTGATATCTATACATCAGTAGACAGGATATGGGTAACAAAGATGTAAAATCCTACCCTTGAGTTAAAAAAAAACACTGCCCGTGAACAGGATGAGGAAGACATAGTTAGTCAACAATTCTTGTGAAAAGAATCTCTTTTTCCCCTAGTGGAATGCTGGCTTAATATAAGCCAAGAGCAAGAAGTGGCATGCCAAAAAGGCTACTAAGATCTTAGATGGCACTCATACAGTCAGAAAATCTAGGAGAAAGGTTATGGTCCCACTGGCTATCATCCCAATTCTAACCCTAACCTTTGGTTCTACCATATTTATTTGTTTGTTTATTGTTTATACCATATTTAGATAATTGTATTTAGTTCTTTTAGAATATTTTAAAACCTGGAAAGACTTACATGAACTGGTGCTGAGTGAAGTGAGCAGAACTAGGAAAACATACACAGAAACAGTAACAGTAACATTGTGTGATGATCAGCTATGATTGACTTAGCTCTTCTCAGCAATACAATGATCCAAGACAATTCCAAAAGACTCCTGATGGAAAATACTATCCACATCCAGAGAAAGAATTGATGGAGTTTGAATGCAGATTGAGGCATCCTATTTTCACTTTTTTCATGGGTTTTCCCCTTTTGTTCTGTTTCTTCTTTCACAGCATGACTAATGTGGAAATATGTTTACACGATTGCACATATATAACTTATATCAGATTGCTTGCTGTCTTGGTGGAGGGGGATAGAGGAGGGAAGGGAAGGAGGTAGGGAGAAAAATTTGGAATTCAAAATATTTCAAAAATTGAAAATTGTCTTTACATGTAATTGGAAAAAATAAAATACTATTAAATAAAAGGAAAAAAAAAGAATGTTTTAGGAAAGTCATTAACAAGTTAAAGTATATATATAGGAGGACAATAAAGAAGGAACTAGGAATGTTTATCTTAGAAAAGAGAGACTTAGGGCATATATGATAACTGTCTTCAAGGATCTCAAGGTATGTCATTGTGAAAGAGGTACTAGTCATCCAATCAACAAGCATTTACTAAGTGCTTAAAATGTTCCAGGCATTGTGCTAAGTTCTAAGATACAAAGAGAGGCAAAAATACAGTCCTTGTCCTGAAGAGGCCCACGTTTTAATGCAGGGGACAACATGAAAACAACTACATATACAAGATATAGACAGCATAAGTAGGAAGTATTCTTAGAGGGAAGGAATGGGGCTGGAGTGAGGGAGCAGAGAGACAAGGAAAGGCCTCTTGCAGAAGTTGGGATTTGAACTGAATCTTGAAGGATACCAGGAGAGCCTGGAGTTGGAGACAAGGAGCAAGAGCATTCCAGGAATGGGGTCAGCCAGTGCCGTAGGCACAGATTTTGAGAGATGTTTGAGAAATAGCAAGACCAGTATTTCTAGATCACAGAGTTCAGGGAGGGGGAGTAAAATGTATGAAGACTAGAAAGGATTAGATTTATTTCTCCTAATTCAAAAAGGAGACTTGCCAACAAGGATCGGAAATTGCATATTCTCAAGGCAGATTTAAGCTAACCCTACATTAAAAGACTGATGTTCTACCTTTGGGAGATAACGAGTTCCCCACTGTTGTTGCTGTTAGGCATTTCAGTCATGTCCGACCCTACATGACCCCATTAATGGTTTTCTTGGCAAAGATACTGGAGCGGTTTGCCATTTCCTTCTCCGGTTCATTTTACAGATGGGGAAACTGTGGCAAACAGGGTTAAGTGACTTGCCCAGGGTCACACGGCTAGTAAGTGTCTCAGATTGGATCTAATTCAGGTCTTCCTGACTCCAGGCTCGGTGCTCTATCCACTGCACCACCTCGCTGCTCTGAGCTTCCCACTAGCGAAGGTGTTTGAATGAATGTTAGGTGAGCCATTCACAATAATAATAACAATAATGATAATAGCCCCATGTCTGTATAGCGCATTAAGGTTTACAAGGCATTTCCCTCACAACAAACCCATGAAATAGGTAGTGCTGGTATTATTACTTCCATTTTACAGAGGAGGAAACCAAAAACCAGAGAATTAAAATATGACCTACGGGCACAAAGTCAGCAGGTGTCAGCAGGATTTGAAGCAGAGGATCCCGATTCCACGAAACCCGTGCTCTCCCACTTGTCGGAGATGTTTTAGAGAGCGCCTCCTACCTAAGTATGGATTAGGTTAGATGACCTAGTCTTTGCAAATGTGAGATTCTCGATTACATTTCTCTGACATTCTTTCTTGTTAGTCGTGTCACAGTAGTAACCCCACAAGAAGGGAAATGTGCTTAGGCTGGAATTACTCTGTCTTTGTGAATCCATTCCGGCTCCCAGTGATCATCACTTTCTTTTATAAACACTCACAAGGTGTCTATTTAAAAATGTGGCTTCGTTGGCCAAGACCTCGGAATTTCATCTGGTCCAACCCTTAAGCAAATCCATGTCTAAACCTCATAGAGCAGAAGGTTGTTCTCTTCTTGAAGGCATTTAAAGACAGAATTTTCCTTCATTAACCCTTCCATTGTTTATTTTTCTGAGACACAATAGAGTCTTAAAGTCCAACCATATGCTCCCTGCTTCAATTACTTAAGCACTATTTGTTGAGTGCGTACTATATGCAAGATCTTCCATAGATGTGAAAAACAGAAAAGCTGTATCATTTTAGAAAAAAAATCCCCCATAGACTTGAAGACAATAAAAACATCATCTCATCTTATCAACATCAGAGGGACAAGGTAATTGAACCATTGCAACAGGAAGACAGGTGCTGTTGTCCATTACCAAAGTGTGAACCTAAGCCTCTGTCCCACTTTGAGGCTGTCCAAAGGCTTAGAAGTCATAGGAGTTTAGTATTTTCTGCTTTTTAAATTTCAATTTGATGCACATTTATTTAATTCCTGCGTGCTAGGTGAAACAAAGATATGTATATATGTATATCTAAATATATGTATACATATACATATATGTACACACATATCTATATGTTATAAACTTTGTTTCTAATATTCCTGCTTTGCTTATGCCTAGTCAGCCATCTGTCTTATCACCTGTGGTTATTTATTAATCCATTTTTGGTCATGCATTTTTTAAAAAGAAAGTTGAATTTAGCCTTGAATCAGAAATTCATTTGCCTAGCTGGTTAATGAGAATATTGTGTTGGACAGAATAAAAATTCTTACTGCACCAAGAAACATGGTTTATCACTTTATTATGGGGAAAATGGATGACTCTGACATAAATTACTTTATACCAGTTTATTGCATAGTAAATGTTTAATAAATGCTTTTTCATTCATTTCATTCATTCACTCAGTTAGTTCCTTTAAGGGTGATTGCAAATTGCTTAGTGAATGGCTTGTTCAAGGACCTTCCTGGAGGTCGATGTTATACTCATTTATCTATAATTATGAGCATTTTTAAAAAAGATTGATTCCAACCAGGAGATCTGTTCACAGAATCATTGTATGACCTCGGACAAGTCACTTACCTTTAGGGAGCTAGGCTTCCTCCCTTTTAAAAGGAGGGTATTGATATCTATGGCCTCTTTAGCTCTAATATTCTGGGATTCTGTGAATTATAGACTTCTACCAGTTCCTTAGAGACTTAGAATTGTGCGATACACAGAGGTCAGAAAGACTTGGATTTGAGTTCTGATTCTGACATTCAGGGTGTGATCATGGATGAGCCACTTATTTTCTCAGTGCCTCGGACTACTGTCTAAGATGCTAAGTAACAAATGAGTCATTGGTCTGCAGTGGTGAATGGAGTTTCCACACCATAAGTCCCTATTCTCTACAATGATATAATCATAGTACAAAACAAACCCAATCACTTCCTTAAGTGCTCTAGGAACTAGGCAGCAATTAGGTGCTACTCACTTGAATACATCTTACTTGGTTCAGATGCTACTTATCTATTTGTTCCCTGTTTGCTTTGATTTTCCAAATTTCCATTTTAACTAGATTTCAGTCACCGGCTGACATATTTGGTCCACTTTACTATTGGATGGAAAAAAAGACCTTTGCAAAATCTTTTCACGAAACCTCTTTTTTTTTAAAAAAGACACTTCTTATTGGCTTTCTTATCCTGTCTATTTGGCAGTCAAATTTTCCTCTGCCTCTGCTGTTGAGCCTAATCAGGATGTCCCAAAAGTCCTAGTGTGGTTTAAGCTACTAAAGTTTAAAACTGCCGCAGAACTTTTGGGGACACCCTGTATGATTGAAAGAAAAATGGTTACTTTTCTTGTCTCCTGAGCTGGCTGCATCTCCTTCCTGGTCTGACTTTTCTAATATTGTCCCAATGTAATCATGCTATTTCTTCCTACTCATCTGTAACCATCTGGCCTAATTTTCACTTTTTTGTTGCTCTTCCGTTTGGCCCTCAGATTGCTCTAGATGCTCAGTAAGTGGTTTTTTATGATATAGAAATAGCACCAGTTTTTTCAGGCTGTAGCAATCTCTCTATTGGTGTTTGCCCTTTCAAAGGATGCCTCACAGTGTTATCTGTAAATGTGCTTGCAGACAAGACAAATTGCTCAGGACATAGGACAGTGACTCCACTTTTCTGATACTGGGTTGCACCTTGAGCTGATTGCAACACCAAGCAGACACCAAGTCCCTGGTTTTTTTTTTAGTTCTTTTGGTATTATATGTAAGATCTCTCTCCTAGGGCTGGCTTCTGTATGCATTCCCTATTCCTCTTCTGAAGCAAAGACTCAGTAGACACGGAAGGATTCAAATTACAGAACATCAAGCCTTATGGATCATGTCATCCAATCTTCCCATTTTACAGGGGAGGAAACTGAGGCACAGAAAGAGAAAGTGACTTGCCTGGCAAGATTTGCACAACTCATTAGTGGAAGAGCCAAGACTAGAACCCAGGTCTCCAGACTCCTTCATTCTCCTTATTTTGATGTAAAAGAGGTTGAATTAACCTTTTCATGATTTTTTCTTCCTGATTTTAGATGAATAAGTATCTTCCCTTAACACCTATGAACCTATGAGTCTAGGCTTGAAGGTGAGCTTGTGAATTTTGGTCCCAGTTTCTTTTGGTAGGAATTAAATGGTAGCAAGTACTCCACTGCTTTTGGAGAAGATGATAACCAGCGAGAGAACTGGTCCAAGCCTGCCCCATTTTTACCAGGAGACATGTATCAATAGCTGTTTGGATGCCTAAAGCTGAAGTGAAATGTAAAATGCCAAATTAATTGTCTTGCAAAATATGTTATGTTCCCATGAGGTTTAAGTCACAGCAGATAGTAAAATAACTTAAGTTACTCAGTCTTGTTTTAATTTTTTTTGGCGACTGTTCAGTATAGTATTCCTTTCTGTGTGTAGGAAATAAATACCTGTCCCATACTGGATTCGTATTATATACTGAGTGCCTTTCTACTCCCTTCTCTGGGAAGGTCACAGACTGGAGCCAAAACTTAAACTTTAAATTATTTCTCCACAGAGTGTTGATATGGGGTTTAACAAACTGAAAAATGTGGGAAAAGGGAGCCTAACCCTCCTCTCTTTAGGGTCCAGGCTATCCTAGGACTGAAACTGGTTTAAACTATGGCCTTGAATCCAGAGCAGATGGATCCATTGGTGATAGAAGCAGGCCAGATGCCCCAGTCTCTTAGGATTGGCAGGGGTTGTAAATATTAGACTGATTTAAGTGGTAAAGTATGTGGCGATATTGAAGTACATAGGGAACAAATGACAAGATCATGTGTAATAGATTTATGAAAAACATGTGTAATTTATTGCATTGGGTACGATGACTCCTACCAAAAGAACCTGGGACCAAAATTCATCTAAAATCAAGGGAAAAAAATAATGAAAGTTCAGTTCAATCTCTCCTACATCAAAATAAGGAGAATTAAGGAGTCTAGAGACCTGGGTTCTAATCTTGGCTCTTCTACTAACGAGTTGTGTGAATCTTGCCAGGCAAGTCACGTTCTCTTTCTGAGCCTCAGTTTCCTCCCCTGTAAAATGGGAAGATTGGATGAGATGATCCATAAGGCTCCTTCTAGCTGGATGTTCTATAACTTGAATCCTTCTGTGTTGACTGCTTCAGAAGAATGCATACAGAAGCCAGCCCTAGGAGAGAGATCTTACATATATATCAAAAGAACTAAAAAAAAAAAAGAGAGAGAGAGACTTGGGGTCGGTCTGTTGTTGTGATTAGCTCAAGGTGCAACCTGGGAACAGAAAAGTGGAGTCACTGTCCTCTTTTCTGAGCAATTTGTCTTGTCTGCAAGCACATTTACAGATAACACTGTGAGACATCCTTTGAAAGGGTAATAATGAGTTATTGTACCGGGAGGTAACTTGGTAAGAGCACTGTATTGGAGTCAGAAGATCTACCGCTTTCTAACTGTACCACTGTGAGAAAGTCACTAAACTGCTTAATTCCTCTGAGCCTTAAATTCGTTACGCATAATAATCCTCACAGTACCTATCCCCATTGAACTATTGTGAGCATCAAGTGAGATAATGTATATGAAAGTGCTTTATAAGTGTAAAGAACTATATAAATTTTGTCGTTGTTCAGTCATGTTCAACTCTTTGTGACCCCATTCAGGGCTTTCTTGGCAAAAATACTGTAGTGGTTTGCTATTTTTTTCTCTAGAGCATTTTACAGGTGAGGACACTGAGGCAAATGTGGTTAAATGACTTGCATAGGGTCATACAGCTAGTAAGTCTCAGAGGCCAGATTTGAACTCAAGACTTTAGGGGGGCACTTTATGCACTGTACCACCTAGCTACCCTCACTATATAAGGAATTATTATTAGGAAAACAAAGAGTATTTGGGAGGACATATGTAGGACTTGCTATGGTTGAAAAAAATAGAATCTTAATTCATTCCTTCCATTAAGGCAGATCTCAATCCCTTTGCGACTTAGTAGATGATGTTATAAATTGCTGTGGCCAAAGTGTTAGGTGACTTGGTGACCAGTTTTCTGGTGATGTGTCTCTCTGAACTTAGCTAAGCTGCTCTTCAGACAACAGACTAATAATCTTTTGCTGGATTCATACCCAAAGTCTTTTTTGCTTGGTAGAACTTGTCAGAATTTATGCCTTGCTGACATTATCTTCAAGAACACAAGGTCATCTTTATGTAATAATGAAGTATAGGACCAGAGCTTTAAGTGGGTTATCTATTTCTTTAAAAATTTCGTATCTTTTGTTTTTATATCAACTTCATTGCTGATTACATTCCCCATTCTTTTCCCTTTGATGGAAACATTCCTTGTAACAAAGAATTTTAAAAAGACAAAAAAGGCCTATTCAACCAAACCAACCAACACACCAACTATGTCTCACAGCATATACAATATCTCACACCTATAGTCTCCTACCTTTGCAACGAAGCGGGGGGGGGGGCGCTTTTTGTCGATTTTTCAGGCCAAGTTTGGGCAAAAGAATTATATAGTATGCAGTTTCTTTTTTCTGTTCTTTCTGTTTACATTTTTGTAGTCATTGTGAAAAATATTTTCTTGGTTTGGTTTACTTCATTCTCCATCAGATTATACAAGTCTTCTCATGCTTCCCTGAATCTTCATATTCATCACTTCTCATAGTCCATTACGTTCACGTATCACAATTTGTTTAGCCATTCCTCAATTAGGAAGTGCCTAATTTGTTTATTTCTTTTACCCCCAAAAGACTGCTGTGACTACTTTGGTATATATGGAATGTTTTTCTGGTTTTGACCTCCTTGAGGTATATACACAGCAGTGGGATCTTTGGATCAAAGTACTGGAGCATCTATTTCTTAAGTGCTTATGAATACAATAATTGTACTACAAATTTGTGCTGTATCCATAAAAATAATACTGAAAAGAATTTATAATGTAGTAATATACTATAGTCAAGTTTGACAACACTATTTGACAGTACAGTATCAAGGAGATACAGTACCCTTCTTTTCTAAATTGAAAACATCTGATTCTTCTGATGAACCATGGATGCGTTTTTATGTCCTTTGTATTTCTTTTTTTAACATTAATTTTATTTTCAGTTTTGAATCATCTCCCTGCCCCTCTCCCTTTTCTACCCATTGAGAAAGAAAGAAAACCAAAATCCATTACAAATATGTATAGTCATGCAAAATAAATTCCACATGAGCCATGTCCAACGAAATTCTTTTTAAAAAGAGAAGAATATTTACTTCAGACTGCCACCTGAGTCCATCTGCTCTCTATCAGGAGGTAGACAGCAGGTTTCATCATGAGTCCTTTGGAACTGTGGCTGGTCATTATGTTGAGCAGAGTTGCTGAACCTTTCAAAGTTGATTATCTTAAAAAAATGGCTGCTATTGTATGCCTTGTTCTCCTGGTTCTGCTCACTTAACTTTGCATCAGTTCATATGAGACTTTCCAGGTTTTTCAGAAATCATCTCCTTCATCATTTCTTACAGCGTAATAGTATTCCATCACATTCACATACCATAACTTAGCCACTCCCCAATTGATGGGCATTTCCTCAGTTTCCAATTCTTTGCCACTATATGAAGAGCTGTTTTAAATATTTTTGTGTGTATGGATCCTTTTCCTCTTTCTCTGATCTCTTGAGGGAATAGACATGAACACCTTTTCTCCCTTTTTACTGTGTGAAATTGTTATTGTACCATTAATGATAGCCAGAGCAACACTAAGGTAGGGACTGACAGTAAAAAAGGATGTCAAAAACTTCTGTTGTACTCCACACAGTTTTGCCCGAGAATGTCAAAACTATAAGGGATTTTAGAGGTCATGAAAAGGTCTAAACTTTTCATTTTCTAGTTGAAGAAACTGAGACCAGTGAAATCAAGTGACTTGTTCAAGGTCACAAGTAAAAGAGCTGGGATTGGAACCCAGGTCTCTGGGCCAGGAATCTAAAGTTCTTTGTACTGAGCCATGCTGCCCCCTTGCTTAAAAACACCACCATCAACAAAGCAAATGAAATTTATTTGCCTCACTCAGTTCTCTTTTGGCAATTTTATTATGCTCAACGTTTTAGAATTTTTGAGCTGAAAGGGCCTTTCAGATCAACTGGTTCAACTTCATTTTACAAATGAGAAAAACAAGTGAGGTCTGGGGATCTTTATTTCCCATGAGGCTGTTCTCCTCTGGACTTCTCCATCATTCCCAGTCTCTAACTTTCTCTCCTCCCACCCTTTTCAATTTCCTTTTATGTGTGGGTCTTCTTCCTCATTAGAATGCAAGCCTCTTGAGGACAGGGGCTGCCTTTCTTTCTGCTTGTATTTGTACTCCCAGTGCTTACTACTAAGTGTTAAGGAGCAATTAACAAGTGCTTGTTGATTGACTGACTGACTGACTTAAGCAACATGGTCCCATAAGTAGCAGGTCGAAGAGTTGGGATTTAAACCCCTTTGCTCCATCTCTACAGCCAGTTCTTTTGTCATTCCATGGCGTTGACCCTTTTCACTATGATAAAGGCCAGTGCTTTCCATGATCCTTATCTTGTCACTAATATATTTAAAGATTAGGTAAAGGTGGGTACTTGTGTGTAGGATTTGTATCATTCCTTGGCTTTTCTGGTTTTAGGTCAGGAGGGTCATGTCATTTCTTTGTCCTGAGACTATACATACCCAGGGATGACACAAACTCGGTTTCACAACTGGGATATCAGCTGTTTGTTGTTGTCGTTCAGTCTTTTCACTGTGTCATGACCCCATTCTTGGCAAAGATACTTGAGTGGTTTGCATTTTCTTTTCCAGCTCACTTTACAGATGAGGAAACTGAGGCAAACAGAGGCTAAGAGAGTTGTCCAGGGTCACACAGCTAGTAAGGGTGTGAAGCTGGATTTGAACTCAGGTCTTCCTGACTCCAGGCCCGTAACTCTATCCATTATACCACCTAGCTGCCCCAATATATCAGTAGTCAGTCTTATAACATCTGTCCATCCTAGCTTGTATAAAGGAGCATGGAATGGGGAACATTCCAGAGCTATATCTTTCCCACTGGAACTTAAGGCACTGAATGTAATAGTTGTCATCACTCCCAACAGGCCATAACTCATCCTTAATTACATGCAGCATCCTTGGCCAGGTGCCCTGATATTCAGGGCTTGTAGCCAAGCCCTGCCATCCTCTCCTCTTGGTCCAGTTCCCCTTGAGAGGGTATGGACTTCCCCTGGGGCTTCGAATGTTAAAACAAGACTTCCTCTCCCTCTCCCTGTGTATTTGTGGACATATATGCTTGTGTTGGTGTCTGATGCAACCACTTAGTATCTTTTAAACAATTCTCCTTGCAGCTATTCTCACTTATACTCCTTATGAGTCTGATTTCTAATTTTAGTCATTACTTATTGCTTCTAAATATCCCTCTTGGGGTCCAGCCTATGTGTCCATACCTGGGGTCCAGGTTGAGTCTGAGTAAATGAGCAAGGAAGTGGTCACCCATGGATATGTGAAGCCCTAAATTCCCTCTGCCCTGGACTAAAAGGTAGGCAAGATAACCCAAGATTCCCTCCTTGTAAACGAGTTTTGGTCTCAGAAACAAGGGATTCTAAGTAGTAAATACTGATGGGTTGGGGGTGGGGTTAGGGGCAGGCAGGCACACGAATGTATTTATTTATTTTGGTTTGTCCCTCTTATTTTAATCAGTGTGGATAGCTCCCAGTGGGGACAATCCCTTCTCCAATGGACACTGGCAATTTACTTATCACCTTCATCTTAGAGACTTGCCTGGGGCTGCTAAGAGTTTAAAGGACTTATTCAAGGTCACAGACAGGGTATGACAGAGCTGAGGCTTCAAGCTGATTCTTAGGACTCCACATTCAATGCTCTTTGTATTTTACTGTGCTCCCCTCCAATATGATAGTAGGAAGAAAGTGTCCAAGGTATAATGAAACATGGAGTTGCACCTACAGGTAGCCATAAGCATACATTTGTACACACACACACACACACACACACACACACACACCATTTGTTAGCCTTTAATTAGGAGTATGCTGGAAGCAGCTCAGATTGGCTTGTGAGAGAGACAACTGTGATGTTTTTCATTGTGAGCTTTTATACCTAGGAAATTAACAAATGTCATAAATCAGGGCTTCATTGATTGTTTTCTTGATTTTCTAGACTTAAGAAAGTGATGGAGAAAATGTTAGTAACAGATTAAATTTAAAGGTGTATTGTGAGCACATTTTTCTTCTTGGAGAGCTGGTTGTTAAACATTTACCACACTCCTCTGCTTTTACTATGTACCTTCTCTGCCTCCTACCTCACATAATTCTTTTCTTATATAGGCCCCTTCTATTTCATCATTTATTGTCACCATCTCTTGGAGGAGTTCTCCAGGGTTCTACTTCTCATTGTACCTCTCTGCTGCCTAATGGGTTTGGGGTGGTAGCTGAAAGAATATTACACTTGGAGTCAGGAGAACTTTGTTCTAGTCTCATCTCTGCCACCAACTTGTTGTGTGACCCTGGGTGAGTCACTATAACTTTTGGGACCTTCCAAGGGGTTGGACCAGATAGTCTCTCAAGTTGCTTCTAGTTCTAACATTCTCTTGTTCTTTCTTTGTTTCTTTCTCTATATTTCTTTCTTTCTTTCTTTCTTTCTTTCTTTCTTTCTTTCTTTCTTTCTCTCTCTCTCTTTTTCTTTCTCTCTCTCTCTCCCTCCCTCCCCCCTTCCTCTCTTCTTTCCTTCCTTCCTTCATTCCTTCTTTCCTTCTTTCTTTCCTTCTTTCTTCCCTTCCTTCCTTTTTTCTTTCTCTCTTTCTCTTCCTCTCTTTATTTTTTCTTTTTCTCTTTTCCTTCTTCCCTCTATTGCTTCTTCCCTCCCTTCCTTTTTCCTTCCTTTCTTTTTCTTCCTCTTTCTTTTCCTCCCTCTCTCCTTTCCTTCCTTGCTTCTTTTCTTCCTCCCTCCTTCTTTCTTTTCTTCTCTTTATTTTTCTTTCTCTCTTTCTCTATCCCTTCCTCTCTTCCTTCCTCCTTCCCTTCTTTCTTTTCCTCTCTTTCTTTTTCTCTTTCTCCCTTCTTTCATTCTTTCCTTCCTTCCTTTTAATTTCTCTTTCTGTATCTCTACCCTACCTCTGCCTCTCCTTTCCTTCTCCTTCTCTTCTTGCCCTCCTCCATTTTTTCTATGTTTGGCGTCCAACTTGGCATCCAACTCTCTTGATTTGTCTCCACATTTCATCCCAGTCAGCTTTTCCTTTTAGGAACATTATTATTAGGAGAATGGGGTTTCCCATAACCCAGTTTAAAAATTTTTGGCCTTTTCTTTGAAATAATATCTTTAGCTCATTATCGATTTAAAGCACTCTTCGCTGCCTCTTATCTGGAATCCAAGGCTTTTGTAGAAGGTCATTTGTGCCTGGGAAGAAACACCATTCCTGATCCCTAAAGGCTCTAGCAGAACTGGAAAACCTCTGGAAAATATGACTCTACCTCTGAATTTTGGTTGCTTATGGTGGCAGCTTGGGTCTCCTAGTTCTTTTGATGCAGTGGATAGAGGGCTGGACTTGGAGTCATGGAGATCTGGCTTTGAAACCTGCCTGAAACACTAGCTGTTACCTTGTCACCTCTGAGTCTCAATTTTTTTTATCTGTAACACTGGAACAATAATAGCAGTCACCTCATTGGGTGGTTGTAAAAGCCAAATGAACTGATGTGTGTGTGTGTGTGTGTGTGTGTGTGTGTGTGTGTGTGTATACACACACATATGTATATATGCACACGAGTCACTGATCTCATCTCACCTTCAGTGTATGAAACAGAGGAGGGTGGGGAGAGGATAGCTGTTGATAGCAGGACCCTGGGAACCCTATACTGTCAAAGAATCACAGCGATACAAGCTGGAAAGAAATACAGAGATCTTCCAGGGGTGAGGAACCTGTGGCTTGGAGGCTACCTGTGGCCCTCTAGGTCCTCGAGTACGGCCCTTTGACTGAATCCAAACTTCACAGAACAAATCCTTTGGTGATTTGAGGCCTCAGGTTCCCCACTCTGTGTCTAGTCCAATCTCCTTATTTAATAGATGAAGAAACTGTCCCGGAGAAATGAAATTAATTTTATAATCACTAGCAGAGCTGGAACTGGGCCCCAAGTCTGACTTCCAAATCAGTGAGTGGTTTTTCCACAACACAATAATAACAATAGCCTACAGTTATATAGTAATTTAAAGTCTGAAAAACATTTTACATGCACTCTCTTGCTTCAGCCTTTTACATAGGAGGATGCTAAGGTCAGAGAGGTGATAGGATTATCAGTTCAGATCTGGAAGGGACCGCAGAGGTCAATTTATGTAATCCTCTTATTTTGCAGATGAGGAACCAAAGACCTAGTAAATTTGGGTGACTTGCCCAAGGTCACATAGAATTAAGTACAGAGTCACAATTTGAACCCAGGTCCTTAGACTCACAATTCAGTGCTCTTTCCAATGTACGATTTTAGCTTAAGTGATTTGCTAAGGGACACGTAGCTAGGCCGGGCAACTGGGTAGTGGGATGGATAGTGTGCCTGGCCTGGAATCAGAAGACTCACTTTCCTGAGTTCAAATCTTGCCTCACATACTTCCTAGCTGGAAGTCATGGCATCCTGAAGACTCAGACATGACTGAACAACAACACAGGTAATCCATGTGAAAGGAAGAATTGGAATACAAAACCCCATAATTTCCAGTTCAGTACTCTATCCACCATACTTGCTGCCTTCCAATCTTGTTTCACTGTACAAGCTTTTGTTAGATTATATCTTTCCTCATTTCAACCTTCCTCCATTCTCATTGCTTTCTTCCTACTCAATTTCTTCTCTTTTATTCTCTTTCCTGCCTCTGACTTTTGTTATTCGGTCATGTTTTTTTCAGTCGTGTCCAACTCCTTCTGGATCCATTTGGGGTTTTTTTGGCAAAGATACTGGAGTAGTTTGCCATTTTCTTCTCCAGTCCATTTTATAGGTGAGGAAACTGAGGCAAACAGGGTTAAGTGACTTGCCCAGGGTCACAAAGCTAATAAGTGTCTGAGGCCTGATTTGAACTCAGGAAGAGGAGTCTTCCTGACTGCATGACCAGCACTCTATCCACTGCACCACTTAGCCACACTAACTTCTACTCTCTTCATATCCACTGTGTTTCCTAAGATTTTGTGATGCCCCTGAAACTGCAAAGAATTGGGGCTCCTAGGTCTTCTCTGGAATTCTGGTGAGAATGGTTTATATATAGCCCTACCCACAGTGGGACAGATGGAATACTAAATACTTCTGTGAGCTGTGGCCTTTCAGGTCATAGATACTTTGCTTTTTACCTCTGTTTTAGCACAGCTAAGGTGTAGCTATGACTCCTTATCCATGAGCCCTCACCCTTATTCTTTAACTCATCAGGCCTTTACGGATTGTCTCTGTTCTGCAAAGTGCTGTTCTGTGCATTATGGAGTAGGCAAAACATGAAAACATACTTTCTAACCTAGAGGAATTTATGTTCTAGTTTAGAAGACGAGAACTATGTAGTAGTGAAAAATTACTCTACAAGGCTCAGTTTCTCTGTCAAATGAGGAGGAAAGATTTGATTAGATTATTTCTAAAGTACCTTCTATTTCTGACATTTGGTGGTTTTCAGTTTAACCTAGAACCAGTTGAATGCCCTGTACTGGGGAAACATATAGAAAGGGAATAATTGAAGTGGACTGGAGCTAATAAGGAATATTCCTTGGAGGAGGCAAAGGAAATTATAGATAAAGAATGTGGACAGAAGAGCGTGGCCAGTTCCATGAAGGAGAACAGCAAGAAAACAGGGGGAAAAAGGCTAAAAATCCTCTCCCTTCCTCTTCCTCAATTAACAAGATATAAGGATACAAGATTAGGTAATCTGATTTCTAATTGGGAAGGAGAGAGTGAATAGGTACAATTCCCTGAAATTAGAAAAAGAGGTATCCAACTTCTCCCAAAGGGTATGTATTCAATCAAAGGAACAAGGAAACAGTAACAGATTGATTAGTATGGGGACAGTTTTCAAATAAGCATGTGTTTTGCTTGAGATGTATAATTACAAGACAACTCCTCACATCAGTCTTTGGATCTGAGTGGGTTTCTGGTCAGCATAACATAGGTAGAGGTGGTCCAACTTTCCAGCCATGAAGGGTTAGGTAAAAACAATACTAGAAAATTTTCTCACAATTCCCGTAATTGAATAAAGTTTTCTCAAAAGACAGAAATTAGACTATACCCATAATTGGGTAGAAAGGGAACTGAGCAAGATCCAGAATGGAGTAAGATGATGGAGTCAGTGTTTTTCATTCAGTTCCCATAGTCCCCTCACATGATATCTGGTATATAATACATGATTAATACAGATTTATTAAATGAAAGAATTCAACAATCAAAGCTCATGAATTTAGGCTGAATATTGTGAGGGGTTATAGTTTGTGGTAGGAAAGTCTAAAATATGGGACTGTTATAAGGAAGTAGAATGTTATATGCCAGTATGTCAGTGAGATTTCAACAAGTAGAGTTCCTGTTAACCTTGTTTCAACCTCTCATTTCTTGTCAGCTCTAACATTCTATGAAGATATAAAATCATTTGTAAATGGTACATTATAGATAAGTGGAATGGCACTACATTAGATTGAAAATATTTGTCTACTAGACAGTGGATATCTATACCACACTCACATTCACACTGTTTAGTGACCCACCGAATGTTTTGTCATAGAGATAGTGCAAAGGTACACTTTAATCCTTTCATTTCCCCATTATTACAGATTCCACAAGAAAATGGACTTAAGTTTATATTATCCTGAGTTATATTAGCCTGAGTTTGTCTTGGATCATTTCTCTTCCAGCTATTTTTGAGGGGGAACTTCAAGTTCATGGATCTTGGGAACTTCACTAGGATAACTGAGTTTGTCTTCTTGGGTCTCTCACAAATTTGGGAGTGGCAGCGTTTCCTGTTCCTGGTGTTTCTGTTTGTCTATACCACTACAATACTGGGCAACATCCTCATCATGATTACGGTAACCTTTGATTCCCGGCTTCATACTCCCATGTATATCTTACTTCGAAACCTGGCCTTCCTGGACCTGAGTTCTTCCTCAGTTACTGCCCCTAAGATGTTGGTTGACTTCCTCTCAGAGACCAAGACCATTTCATACAATGGCTGCATGGCCCAGATCTTCTTCTTCCACTGCATTGGAGGGGCTAACCTGTTTTTCCTCTCAGTGATGGCATACGACCGCTATATTGCTATCTCCCGCCCCCTCCATTATGTCTCCATCATGAATACACAATTATGTGTGGGACTGATGGTGGCTGCTTGGATAGTAGGCTTTTTACATTCATCTATTCAGTTGATTCTTCTGCTCCCATTGCCATTCTGTGGCCCCAACATCATAGATAACTTCTATTGTTACATCCCCCAGGTTCTAAGACTGGCCTGTACCGATACCTCCCTTCTGGAGCTCCTAATTATCACCAACAGTGGGTTGCTCGTCATCATCTGGTTCATCATCTTGATGGTCTCCTATACAGTTATCCTAATGATGCTGAGATCCCACTCAGGGGAGGGGAGGAGAAAGGCTGCCTCCACTTGTACCACCCACATCATTGTGGTGGCACTGCATTTTGTGCCTTGTATCTACACATATGCCCGGCCCTTCACCACCTTCCCCACAGACAAAGTCATTTCCATCAGCTACACAGTCATGCCCCACATGTTGAACCCCATGATTTATACTCTACGGAACCAAGAGATGAAGTCAGCTGTGAGACGGTTGTGGACACGACACTCATTGCCTGGAAGAGATTGACCATAGTGGTTCATGGGGAATATTTTTGAGACAACCCATTGGACTCAGTCTGTCTCTTTAACCTTTAGTCATTAAGGAGTTAGGGTGCATATGAATAAGGAAACCAGGGTACCTTTAGTATTTAATTCAATAAACATTTAGTAAAACATCTTTAATGGCAAAGCACTGTGTTAAGTGCAAGGGATCAGAAACATGAAAAATAAAATGGTTCCCTTCCCCAAGAAATTTGCCACCTTTTGTGTGTGGCAGTAATATACACACACATATATGTATATATGTACGTAATGGTGTGTAATATATGATGTATATATAAACAGAAATATATTAATATTAAAATGAATAATAATTCATATTGTTATATTAATTAACATACATTGTAGTAATAATACATAGATATATAAATACATTTATAGTAGTGTATAATATGATGGTGTATGATACATTATGTATAATATATTACAGTAATACAATATACAATATGTAATATAATTGATAATATCAAACATATACATAGATTAGTATGATGGGACAAAGGGTTAATCCAGGCAAAGGGTTCTAGGAAAATTTGGATAGGTAGGAAAAATTTTCCTGGGAAAAGTTTCATAGAGAATATGGAACCTGAGTTGAGCCTTAAAAGAAGAGAAGGGTGATTATAGGAGATGAGGAGGTGAATTACTGGCGTTAGGGACAACCCACACAATGCTTTTCAGCAAAAAATGGTAGGTTGAGTTGAAGGTGAAGGAAAGGGCTAGTTATGAAGTCTGTATGGAATTTAGAGTGCATAATGGTGAGCAAAGTGAAATAAGGCTGGAAAGATGTTGGAGTCAGAGTGGAAGTTCTTAAATGGCAGGCTAAGGCATTTGGAGTGAATCTTATAGGTAATAAAAAGCCATGGAAGGTTTTTGATCAGTGGAGTGAATTAGGAAGTTTATTCTGGCAACTGTGTGAGGATGAATTGTAAGGGACAGAGACCAGAGTCTGGGAGACCAGTTTGGAGATTACTTTATTGGTCAAGGAAAGAAGTGATAAGGACATGAACTAGGAGAGTCAAAGCATGAGTAGAGGGAAAGGGACAAACATAAGAGATGCTGGAGATAGAACTTAGCAACTGAATGGATTCGGAGGTTGAGGAAAAAGGAAGAATCAGTAACAACAGAAGTTTAGTGCCTGGGTGCCTAGGAGGATGCTAGTATCATTAAATAAATTGGACCAGGGGACAATTGGAGTAGGAGGGAAATGATAAGTTCTGTCTTGAATATGTTGAGTTTGAGAGGCCAGCAAGATATCCAGGTAGAGACATTGAATTGAGAAGATTAGGGAGCTACTGGGTTGTTGGTTTTTTGCATTATTTAGCAGTAAATGCTTTACAAATTTGTGATTTTTAAGGTGAATGGCTACATCAGAAAAATAAAAAATCCCACTCACAAAACTTCCATACCTGAAGCCAAATTTTATGAGATAAAATTTTGGCGTTTCATAATCTGATTCTTAGCTTCAAGGTAGAAGGCAGAAACATAGCTTGTGATATTTCCAGTATGAACTTCCAAATGGTAATGTGTTCCACTAAGCCTGTTGGGTCTCTGGCTTTGGGTCTGATGCTGATCATAACATGTTCAGTGACAAAAGCTTAGAGGTAGGTTCTTCAAGAAATCAATAACTTAAAGGTGAAAGCTCCTGGCACTCATCTCCCTGTATGAGTTGTGATTTCATTTTTTTTTACTTCAGAGTATATAGCTCACAGGTCCAGAGGCAGAGAGTAGTTAAGAGAGGATGAAATGAACTCAAGTTTGGAATGCTTGTGCCTTATCATACTTAAAGCCTTGGGCTAGGGGCTGAGATCTCCCTTTTCCTTTGCACCACCCTCAATCTATACATTACCAGGAACCCACCTTTATGCACCTTTAGCTATTATCTGTGCAACTATTTGAGCTCCTAGTGAATTTGGACAAGGGGACTCATGGCTCAGGCATGTAAAGATAACAAAAAGCAGATAGGCAAAACCAAACCAAACAAAGGTCTCTGGTCCAACTATACAACTCAACTATTAACCATATCAAGCTAGTCTTCAAAATTTAAAGTATCTTGTATATATCCATTAAAGAGGTAAACTGTCTCTCAAGGATTTTGTTCAATACTTCATATACTGGGGCACCTAGGTGGCATTGTGAACAGAGTGCCAGGCCTGGAGTCAGGAAGACTCATCTTCCTGAATTAAAATCTGGCCTCAGACACTTACTATCTCTGTGGACCTGGGCAAGTCACTTACTTTGTTTGTCTCAGTTTCTGCCTCTATAAAATGAGCTGAAGAAGGCAATGGCAAACCATTCCAATATATTTGCCAAGAAAACCCCAAATGGTGTCATGAAGAGTCAGAAATGATTGAAAAATGACTGAACAACAAGTTACATACCGAGGTTTATTGCTTCTATGAGATGGTCCAGTAGGCAAACAGAAAGGGATGAAAAAGATGACCATTGAAGATTCCTAGGAGACATTAGATTATGACAAATTGTGGCTCAGAGTAGAGATTAGTGTTGAACATGTGCATCTCTGAGTCTTCAGAATAGAGGTAATCATTTGTACCATAGCATTCAACTGGAACCTCTTATAAGATTAGTCGAGCTGAGGATGGAGATGATGGAAGGAAATGCAAGGTTGTCTAGGTTGCCTGAGCAGTAATTGGGAGTCTATTTTAGTGGTATCTCTCTCAAAAAAGGAGAATTCAAACATTTATTAAGGACCTATAGGAATGACCTTGGGAAGTGGGTGAATAATCAGACATAACTCTGGTAGGTATAGACCTTGAAATGAATTGAATTTCAAGCAACTTTCTAACATGCATCCTGGAGTCCCTGGAGTTCCAAGCAGAGAAGACTCTTCTGTTTTGAAGAGCTAACATTTCTCTTATGGTTTGATTACCCTTCCAGTTGTATTTGACTAGGCCATGCTTTAGGAGAACATAGATGAACATGCCCATATGTAAAGTGACCACGACACACTCTGTATGAATAAACACATTCCATTCCTGGATTGGATTCTCTGTGAATTGCAGATGAATTAAGTTGAATTCTGTATAGCCCCTTCCATTTCTTTCTAAAATCACTTCTTATATGGACTCCATTCTAGTCCAGGGATGTGATAAGTCAATCTGGAAATTTAAATGTCTCTGGAGTAACTTTGTCTAATTTTCTCAACATGTGAAGTGATAGCTTGGCTCTAAGTATAGACATGAGAGGCTGTGGCTACTGATTTCAACCACTTGTATCCACAAGGCAATAACAACAATGTAGATGATAATTGTCAAAATACCTTTGTGGTTCTGTATTGAGATTCTCCACATAGAAGGTAAGAGAAGTAAATCATGTATTCAGACACCAGAGAGCCACTTATCCAATCTATCAGAGCAGTAAAACATTCAATACATAATATTACAACATACAGCCTCAACATCCCAAAACCTCTCTGACCCCCTGCTGGGGTCTTCCCCAAAACAAATTCACAGTACAGCTAAGTCAGCCTGTTCATCTCTAGCTATCATGATAGCCATTAGTAACCATTAACACCCATAACTTTCTCTCTCTCTCTCTCTCTCTCTCTCTCTCTCTCTCTCTCTCTCTCTCAGCATTTCCTATAACATAACTTCCTTTTCCTGTCAGGAAGCTCCTTCCACATGACTTAGGTTTCCTGTGACATAAGCAGGTTACATGGCCAATTAATGGGTAGGAAAGATTTTCAAATCTAAATTGCTACTACACCACTCTGGAGCCTCAACAACTTCATACTACTCCTCAGGGTCACATGGTTCCCTTCAATTAAATTCAAAATATTTATTGATTACCTGCTGTGTTTAAGTTACTATGGTAGGAGCAGGGGATTCAGGGCAAAAATTAAAGTCCTTGCACTTGAGGAGTACACATTTTATGATGCTTAGTTGAACTTAATTGCAAACTCCTTGCCACATTCTCCTATACTCTTGGCTTTTCCTTCTCCTATCGATCCTTACTATATCCCTTTCACTCAGGGTTCTGATTTCTGCTAAAGAGCCATAATTTAATAGGTGAAATTTGTATGTATGGAACTTCATGGACTTTATTTATGAGATGATTTAATAAAGAAGAGGAAGCACAGTGAAGAGGATACAAAGTTGGCCTTGGAGCCTGGGAGATGTGGGTTCATGTTCTGCTTCTGACATATATTGACTGTGTGAACCTGGGTAAGTCATTTTACCTCTCAGTTCTCTAGGTAATTCTGTAAGTTGTAGAGAAGGTGCTGACCTACACTGGTAGGCATTTCCTCATCCTGGAGTTCCCTCTAGCTATGAAATTCAGGTTCTAGCTAGGTCCAGGCCCTATCCCTTTCCTCCTTACCATCTCATTTGTGCTCCACAACAACTCTCTGAACTACATGATATGAGCATTATTATCCCCATTTTTCATATGAGGAAGGTAAATCTCAAACAGATGAAACCATTTGCCCCAAATCTCACAACCAGAAAGTAAGTAGAAGAAACCAAACTTAAGCCCAGATAATCAAATTTCATATCCAGTATGCTTCCTACTTTACTGTATTGCCCATTCACAATGGAATATGAAAAATGTCCATATCCATCCAGGTACCACACGCATGTTAACGGAGCCTTCAGAGATTCAATGATGAAGAAAAGACCCCAATGTCGTGCATTTTAGGCACTGTGGCAGGATAGAGGACAAGATTTGGGAGACTGTGAACCTCTTAATCAAGTTTCCAGGTCAGGTTGGATCTACTTGTGAGTAAAAGTAGATGGAGGAGAAGTATTAATGACCACTCCTTGTTCTATTAATGACCACTCCTTGTTCCAGGATTTTGTGTCCTCTGCTTTTCTTTGTTCACTAATAAAAAAAAGTTGTCTCAATCGAATGATAAAACAGCAAAACAATCCAAGAGTCACTTCAGTGTTAGAAAGGAGCCACCAATTATTTGGTTTTGTGTAGAGAAACATAAAAATCCTCTCCCCTACTCCCTGCCACTAGTTGTTTGACTGAATTTTTCACTTTTCATCTAGCTATCCGCTAGGCTTGGATCTGTCCATGGTGCTGACTCTCCACTTTATCTTTTTTTTTAAGCTGCGTGAGTAATTCTTCTGACTTCTGCAGAAGTTTGTCTCATTCTTAGAGACTATTGTCCTTTATGATGCCTCTAGTCCCACATCCTCAGCAGTCTTACAATTTGTAATGTCCCTGATGGGCTTTGTTCTACAATACGTTTCTCATTGCATGTCCGCCGCAATAATTGAGGCATGTTTCAATAATTCCTATTGTTCCTTGTCTCCAGTGAGAGCATCCTCAGTTCTACTTCCTGGATCAGACCCCATCTTGTTTCCTCTTGGGATTACCCTCTGAATATTTGGGCCATACCTGTGTATATGTGAGATCTGGGCAAAGATCAGGGAGATTTGTAAAGCTATACTCTGCCCCCCAAAAACGTTGAGGCCATATATTCTTTCTCTCATTTAGGGCAGGAGGTAGGTGAGGCCCCCTGGGATTGTATCCATACCATACGACAAATCTTCATTGGGAGGGTGACACCAGGTAGCACCTTCAGGAGGTATAGAGGGCTGATGTGTGTACGTGGAGGCATTTAGTGACTTTAATGGAAGTGAGAATAGTGGTTAGAGGAGAACACTGGTTGATGTAGTCTTTTGTGAGCAGATAAGTCCTATTGCACACGGCATATGAGATTTTCAAATGATCAAAGAACCAGATTTATGAAATAGGGGAGGGAAGATAGGGAGCAAAAGGATAGAAATATACAGGTCACACACATGCATGTAGTTTATTTCCTTCACACAATTCATATCGCTTTGTCTTCCCCTCAGTCTTCTTCCTTCATTGTCTCCATTTTTTCTACTTCCTCTACATATCAATTAATCTATGTGGATTCCTCTTCCTCTTTTCCTCTTCTCTTATTCCATATTTTTCTTCCCCTCTCTCTGTCAAATTTTACACATTTTTCTCTACCCTTTTCCCTTTCTCTTAACTCCGCTGCCTTGGATTTAGCATCACATTTTAATTCCTCTTCACGTCCATTCTAGGACCGCTTCAGCCCATGCATATATGTCTGTTCATTTGTGTAATGAAGAATCCTCTTACTTGTTCTCACCTTTCATCACTCATCCCAAGATCTCAGTGCACACATAACATTTGTCTCAATTAATCACTGAATAATTTCTTTTTGAGGGGATCTCTTAACAAGAGAAGGTGAGAGAAGATCATCAGTTTGGTTAGCAGCTGAGGGATCAGTATTTCAGATCCAGTGCCAACTTCTCTCTCTCTCTCTCTCTCTCTCTCTCTCTGTGTGTGTGTGTGTGTGTTCTTGTATGTGTGTAGGTTGGAAGATGACATTGAGTAACAACACAGTGAAACTTCAAAATTATCCATTTTGCATTTTGTAATGCTCTCTATCTCTTGTTGGGTCATGAATTCTTTTCTTTTCTATAAATCTGATAGGTAAACTATTCCTTGCTCTCTCAAATTGCTTATAGTTTCAGCCTTTATTCCTAAATCATGAACCCATTTTGACTTTATTTTGGTATATGGTGTAAGATATTGGTCTATGCCCAGTTTCTGCCCTACCCTTTTCTAATTTTCCCAGCAGTTTTTGTGAAATAGTGAATTTTTAGCCCAGAAGCTGGTCTCTTTGGGTTTATCAAAGAGTAGATTGCTATAGTTGTTGACTTCTCCATCTTGTGTACTTATCCTATTCCAGAAAAAGAAGAATATTTACTTCAGACTGCCACCTGAGTCCATCTGCTCTCTATCAGGAGGTAGACAGCAGGTTTCATCATGAGTCCTTTGGAACTGTGGCTGGTCATTGTGTTGAGCAGGTTTTTCAGAAATTATCCCCTTCATTTCTTACAGCACATTCCATCACATTCACATACCATAACTTAGCCACTCCCTGATTGAAAAACATATGTATATATGTATGTAAATATAAAAATGTATGTATGTATGCAAACATGTGTAAATATATATAGTTATACAAAATAAATTCGGCATTAGCCATGTCCAAAATCTTTTTTTCCCTTTTTTTTCTTTTACATTTTAAAAAAATTTTTAGTTTACAACACATGGTTCTACATAATTTTGAGTTCCACATTTTCTTCCCTCCCTCCTTCCCCAAGACGGCATGGAATCCTATATAACTTCCACGTATAACTTTGCATTGAATTAATTTACACACTAGTCAAGTTGTGGAGAAGAATTGAGCTGAAAGGGCCTTTCAGATCATCTGGTTCAATCTCATTTTACAAATGGGGAAAACAAGTGAGGTCTGGGGATCTTCATTTCCCATGAGGCTGTTCTCCTCTGGACTTCTCCATCATTCCCAGTCTCTAACTTTCTCTCCTCCCACCCTTTTCAATTTCCTTTTATGTGTGGGTCTTCTTCCTCATTAGAATGCAAGCCTCTTGAGGGCAGGGGCTGCCTTTCTTTCTGCTTGTATTTGTACTCCCAGTGCTTACTACTAAGTGTTAAGGAGCAATTAATAAGTACCTGTTGATTGACTGACTGACTGACTTAAGCAACATGGTCCCATAAGTAGCAGGTCGAAGAGTTGGGATTTAAACCCCTTTGCTCCATCTCTGTAGCCAGTTCTCTCGCCATTCCACAGCGCTGACCCTTTCCACTATGATAAAGGCCAGTGCTTTCCATGATTCCTATCTTGTCACTAATATATTTAAAGATTAGGTAAAGGTGGGTACTTGTGTGTAGGATTTGTATCATTCCTTGGCTTTCTGGTCTTAGGTCAGGAGGGTCATGTCATTTCTTTGTCCTGAGACTATATGTACCCAGGGATGACACAAAGTCAGTTTCACAACTGAGATATCAGCTTGTTGTTGTTGTGTTGTTCAGTCATTTCATTGGGTCTCACTCTTCATGATGCCATTGGGGTTTTCTTGGCAAAGATACTTGAGTGGTTTGCATTTTCTTTTCCAGCTCACTTTACAGGTGAAGAAACTGAGGCAAACAGAGGCTAAGAGAGTTGCCCAGGGTCACACAGCTAGTAAGGGTGTGAAGCTGGATTTGAACTCAGGTCTTCCTGAGTCCAGGCCCATAACTCTATCCATTACACCACCTAGCTGCCCCAATATATCAGTAGTCAGTCTTATAACATCTGTCCATCCTAGCTTGTATAAAGGAGCATGGAATGGGGAACATTCCAGAGCTATATCTTTCCCACTGGAACTTAAGGCACTGAATGTAATAGTTGTCATCACTCCCAACAGGCCATAACTCATCCTTAATTACATGCAGCATCCTTGGCCAGGTGCCCTGATATTCAGGGCTTGTAGCCAAGCCCTGCCATCCTCTCCTCTTGGTCCAGTTCCCCTTGAGAGGGTATGGACTTCCCCTGGGGCTTCGAATGTTAAAACAAGACCTCCTCTCCCTCTCCCTGTGTATTTGTGGGCATATTTGTTTGTGTTGGTGTCTGATGCAACCAGTTAGTAACTTTTAAATAATTCTTGCAGGTGTCTTCATTCACACTCATTATGAGTCTGATTTCCAATTTTAGCCATTACTTATTGCTTCTAAATGTCCCTCTTGGGGTCCAGCCTATGTGAGTGAGGTCCAGGTTGAGTCTGAGTAAATGAGCAAAGAAGTGGTCAACCATGAAGATGTGAAGCCCTAAATTCCCTCTGCCCTGGACTAAAAGGTAGGCAAGATGACCCAAGATTCCCTTCTTGTAAATGAGTTTTGGTCTCAGAAACAAGGGATTCTGAGTAGTAAATACTGACAGGTTGGGGGGAGGATGAGGCAGGCACACAAATGCATTTATTTATTTTGGTTTGTCCCTCTTATTTTAATCAGTGTGGAGAGCTCCCAGTGGGGACAATCCCTTCTCCAATGGACACTGGCACCTTACTTGTCAACTTCGTCTTAGAGACTTGCCTGGGGCTGCTAAGAGTTTAAGGGACTTATTCAAGGTCACAGACAGGGTATGACAGAGCTGAGGCTTCAAGCTGATTCTTAGGACTCCACATTCAAATGCTCTTTGTATTTTACTGTGCTCCCCTCCAATACAACAGAAGTAGAAAGAAAGTGTCCAAGGTATAATGAAACATGGAGTTGCACCTACAGGTAGCCATAAGCATACATTTGTACACACACACACACACACACACACACACACACACACATCATTTGTTAGCCTCTAATTAGGAGTATGCTGGAAGCAGCTCAGATTGGCTTGTGAGAGAGACAACTGTGACATTTTTCATTGTGACCTTTTATACCTAGGAAATCAACAAATGTCATAATTCAGGGCTTGATTTTTTTTGATTGTCTAGACCAGAGGTGGGGAACCTGTGGCCTTGATTGCAGCCTTTTATCTGAGTCTAATTTTTATAGAATAATTCTTTTTATTAAAGAGGATTTGTTCTGTGAAGTTTGAATTCAGTCAAAGAGCCACACTTGAGGACCTAGAGGGCCACACGAGGCCTCAAGGCTGCAGGTTCTCCACTCCTGGTCTAGACTTAAGGAAGTGATGGAGGAAATGTTAGTGACAGATTGAACTTAAAAGTGTATTGTGTATATTTTTTTTTTGTAGAGCCAATTGTTAATCATCTTCTCTGCCTCCTACCTCACATAGTTCCTTTTCTTACATAGGCCCCTTCCACCTCATCATCTCTTGTCACCATCTCTTGGAAGTGTTTTCCAGTGTTCTACATCTCATTGTATCTCTCTGCTGCCTCATGGGTTTGGGGTGGTAGATAAAAGAATATCACACTTGAAGTCAGCAGAACTTTGTTCTAGTCTCAGTTCTGCTACCACCTTGTGCGGCCCTGGGTGAGTCACTACACCTTTGGGGACCTTCAAAGGGGTTGAACCAGACAGTCTTTCAATTTCCTTCTAGTTCTAACATTCTATTGTCCCTTTCTTCCTCCCTCCCTCTCTCCCTCTCTCCCTTTCTTTTTCTTCTTTTTCTTTCTTTCTTTCTTTCTTTCTTTCTTTCTTTCTTTCTTTCTTTCTTTCTTTCTTTCTTCTTTTCTTCCTTCCTTTCTTTCTTTCCTCATCTTTCTTTCTTTCCTTCCTTCCTTCCTCTTCCTCCTTTCTTTCCTCCTTTCTTTCCTTTCCTTTTCTTCTTTTCTCTGTTTTTCTATCTTTCTCTCTCCTTTCCTCCCTCCCTTCCTCTATCCTTCTCTTCTTCCTTCCTTCCTTCCTTTCTTTTCTTCCTTTCTTCCTTCCATCCTTTTTCTTTTATTCTTTCTTTTTTCCCTTCCTTCTTTCCTTCCTTCCTTCCTTCTTTCTTTCCTTCCTTCCTTACTTCCTTCTTACCTTCCCTTCTTCCTTCCTTTGTACCTTCCCTTCCTTCCTTCCTTCCTTCCTTCCTTCCTTCCTTCCTTCTTTCCTTCCTTCCTCTTGATTTCTCTGTGTGTCTCTAACCTATGTCTATCTCTCCCTTCCTCTTCTCCCCTTCCCCATTTTTTTCTATGATTGGAGTCCAGCTCTTTTGATTTGTCTCCATGTTTCATCCCATTCAGCCTTTCCTTTTAGGAACGCTATTTTTAGGAGAAAGGGGTTTCCCATAACCCAGTTTAAATTTTTTTTGGCCTTTAATCCTTAAAATTGTGTCTTTAGCTTATTACTGATTCAGAGCTCTCCTCCACTATATTTTATTTGAAATACAAAGTTTTTGTAGAAGGCCACTCTGTGCCAGTATGCCTGGGGAGAAACACCATTCGTGATCCCTAAAGCCTCTAGCAAAACTAGAAAGACTCTGAAAAATATGAGTCTAGATTTGAATTTTGGTTGTTGGTGGAAACTTAACGTCTCCTAGGTTTGTTTTTTGATGTAGTGGATAGAGGGCTGCACTTGGAGTCAGGGAGATCTGACTTTGAAACCTGCCTGAAACACTTACTAGCTGTTACTTTGTGACTTCTGAGTCTCAATTTATTTATCTGTAGCATTGGGATAATAATAGCAATCATCTCATTGGGTGGTTTTAAAAGTCAAATGAGCTTCTATATATAAAATGCTTTGCAAACCTTAGAACACTATACAAATGTCATATATTATTATTCCTAGAGTAAGCACTGAGTAGTGGGGAGGGGAGAAGAGGGAAGCTGATAAGACATGACTTCCAGATTATGGAGAAAATCCAGGGAAGGTTCTATCTAGGGATAGAAGCTCTGAGCTAGACTTGAGAAAAGGATAGGGCAGAATAGTCAGGAAATCATGAGAAAAGGGGCAAGAACTGGCTGATTTGGACTAAAGGGTAGAGACACTGATCTCATCTAACCTTCAGAGTGTGTCATGGGCAAACAGGATGGGGAGAGGATAAGTATTGATAACAGCACTCTGGGAACCCTGTAGTGTCAAAGAACCACAACTATTCAAGCTGGAAAGAAATAAAGAGATCTTCTAGTCCAATCTCATTATTTAGTGGATGAAGAAGCTATCCCAGAGAAGTCATATGACTTGTATAATTAGTGGCAGAGTTGGGACTAGGACCCAGGTCTGACTTCCAGTCCAGTGAGTAGTCCAGTGAGGGACCTGAGAGGTCAACTTATGTAGCCCTCTTATTTTACAGATGAGGAACCAGAGACCCAGTGAATTTTGGTGACTTGCCCAAGGTCACACAGAATTAAGTACAGAGCCACAATTTGAACCCAGATCCTTAGACTCACAATTCAGTGCTCTTTCCAACGTATAAATGTGGCTTAAGTGATTTGCTAAGGGACACGTAGCTAGTCCAGGCAACTAGGTAGCGGAATGGGTAGAGCACCTGACCTGGAGTCAGAAGACTCACTTTCCTGAGTTCAAATCTGGCCTCACATACTTACTAGCTGGAAGTGATGGCATCCTGAAGAATCAGACATGACTGAACAACAGCACAGGTAATCCGAGTGAAAGGAAGAATTGGAATCCAGACCGCCATAATTCCCTCTACCCACCGTACTTGCTGTCTTTCAATCTTGTTTCACTGTACAAGCTTTTGTTAGATTATCTTTCCTCCTTTCAACTTTTCTCCATTCTCATTGCTTTCTTCCCACTCAATTTCTTCTCTTGTATTCTCTTCCCTGACTCTGACTTCTGTTGTTCAGTCATTTTTTTCAGTCATGTCCAACTCCTTCTGGATCCATTTGGAATTTTCTTGGCAAAGATACCACCATTTCCTTCTCCAGTCCATTTCATAGGCGAGGAAACTGAGGCAAACAGGGTTAAGTGACTTGCCCAGGGTCACAAAGTTAGTAAGTGTCTGAGGCCAGATTTGAACTCAGGAAGAGGAGTAATCCTGATTACAGCACCAGCACTCTATCCACTGCACAACCTAGCTGCTATGATATTTATTTTCTTCATATCCATTGTGTTTCCTAAGATTTTTTGATGTCTCTGAAAGTGCAAAGAATTGGAGTTCCTAAGTCTTCTCTAGCATTCTGGTGAGAATGGTTTATGTACAGCCCTACCCATAGGCAGAGACACGGATGAGAAGATTCTCTAATACTCCCGAAGTACTAAATGCTTCTGTGAGCTGTGTAACATTGGGTCATAAATCCTTTGTTTTAGTGCAGCTAACAGTGATGCCTTCTTATCTATGAGCCCTTACCCTTCTAATTCATTATTCTTTAACTCATCAAGCTCTTATGGATTGTCTATGTTTTTATGAATTGTGGCACAGACAAAAGAAGAAAACATACTTTCTAACCTAGAAGAATTTAAGGTCTAGTTTTGAAGACAAGAGCTATGTACTTGTGAAAAATTACTCTTCAAGAGTCAGTTTCTTTATCTGTCAAATAAGGATAGGAGATTGGTTTAGATAATTTCTAAAGTCCCTTCCATTTCTGACATTCAGTGGTTTTCAGTTTAACCTAGAACCAGTTGAATGCCCTGTACTGGGGAAACACACAGAGAGGGAGTAATTGGAGTGGACTGGAGCTAATAAGGAGTACTCTTTGGAGGAGGCAAAGGAAATCCTAGATAAAGAATGGTGAAGAGAAGGGGGGTGGCCCATTCTATGAAGGAGAACACTGAGAGCCAGAGGAAAAAAGGCTAAGAATCTTCTCTTTCTTCTTCTTCTTCTTCTTCTTCTTCTTCTTCTTCTTCTTCTTCTTCTTCTTCTCCTCCTCCTCCTCCTCCTCCTCCTCCTCCTCCTCCTCTCCTCCTCCTCTTCTTCTTCTTCTTCTTCTTCTTCTTCTTCTTCTTCTTCTTCTTCTTCTTCTTCTTCTTCTTCTTCTTCTTCTTCTTCTTCTTCTCCTTCTTCCTCTTCTTCTTCTCCTTCTTTTTCCCCTTCTTCTTCCTCTTCTTCTTCCTCTTCTTTTCCTTCTCCTCTTCCTTCTCTTCTTCCTGCTTATTCTTCTTAGAAAATCAATAGCCATAGGCAGGAAAGAGACTGGGCCTTGAAGCCAGACCCCAAACCCAATCCTACTAGAAGATTTTTGTTCCTCAATTTCTAATGGGTCTATACCACAAGCTTTTCTAGAAGACCCACTCATTATGTCCTTCCCTAAGATTGGATCTTTAAACCCTTTTCTTTTTCTCCTTCTCTTTATTTTTCTCCTCCCTCATATTTTCTTCTTATTATGAGGAAAATGATCCTAGTAAAAGCCAACTACCGGGCTTAAGGAGGAGGGCCATGCAAGCATCTTGATTATTCTTTTTTTAACCAGTAGCAAACTGTTTGATGATTGCTTATTGCTTTGTAGTACATACAGTTTGAGATCTGGTACTGCCCCATATCAACTTACTTCTGATCTTCTGCTTCTATCTTTTTTTCTTTCTCAAGGCCCTCATATTGGTCACTTATTAAAAGCAACATTACAGTTACTTTGTTATTCCCTTATAGCAATTTCATTTAGAGAATAGCTAGTTAATCACAGTTGTAAAGTGTCTGTTGATTTTACATCCTTATTTCTTTTTTTCCCTGTCTTTTGAGGGGAGAAGGCAGGGCAATTGGGATTAAGTGACTTGCCCAAGGTCACACAGCTAGTGTGTCAAGTGTCTGAGGCCAGATTTGAACTTAGGTTCTCCTGTCTCCAGGGCTGGTGCTCTACTCACTGTACCACCTAGCTGCCCCTACTTTCTTATTTCAAGGAAATACACCTAGATTCTTATACATTTTGCAAATCAAGAGTCACCTCAAGTTTGTTTCTGTTCTCTATAGATTCTTAAAATTCATATGGAATCTTACATGATCATTTTTTTTCTCTTCAAAAAGAATTCTTTGTTTTGCAAGGAAGATGATTTTGTGCTGGAATCCTACACTTCTTAATTTTGGTATATAATATTCTAGTTTCTGCCATTTTTATTTTTGTGGTAAAATCTTGTGCAATTTGAATAGTTATCTCTTCCACATCACAGGGGGTGAGTAGGGTGCAGTGCCCCTGTGATCTGGAAAATTAGTGTGAAATTTTTTGGCCCTCTCTTTGTACAAGAGAAGAAGTCTGAATGTTTTCTTTTTCTTTCATGGGGCATTTATGTTACTTTATTGTGAAATTTGGATTAAGTATATGGTCATGGGCTCTGTGTCATCTGCTGGCCTTCATGTGTTGTTTGTAGCTTTCACAAAACTCCCCCAAAATTCTCATTTAATTTCTTATGCTGACCCATGATATATCAAAACCTTCATGGATGACCTCAGACACTTGACACACTTATTAGCTATGTGACCTTGGGCAAGTCACTTAACCCTGCCTTTCTCCTTGCAAAAATAAAAATAAAAAAACCTTCATGGGGAAAGTCACAATGTGGAAGGGATAACTATATGTTCTTTTAATCTGTGATTTTCTTCTTTCCTTCTTTGAAAAGCATCTTTTCATCATTGTAATCTTGAAGTTTTACAATGATTTGCCTGAGTGAGTTTAAATCAAGCCTCATCCCTTTTGGTGTCTTGTGATCCTGTAAACTCTACTGTTTGCCAGTCCACACACAAATTTTGGGAGATATTTCTGGGACGTTTTCTTTACCAATTTCTTGATATATAATGCTCAGCCTAATTTCTTATTCACAGCCTAGTAATTCTCATATTTTCTCATTAAGTCGTCTTCCAGATTGAACACTTTTATGTAAGTAGATTCAAAAAAGTTTACAGTTGAGTAATTTTATAGACTCAGTCCTTTGCTTTTTGTATTGTTGCCAGTAATCTTTTCTCTAATGAAGTGATTGCTTTTTTGATTCTGTTATTATTTCCATATCTGATTCTAAATTCTTGAGTTCCCTCATCTTTTCCTGACTCATCTTAGTGGTACTTTATTTTGTCTCATGCTAGTTTCATTTCTTCCTTTAATTCGTTCACTGTATTTATCATACCAGTTTATTTTGTCTTGAGAAAAATCTAGTTTCATTTCTGGTGCTTCTATTTGTCATATTTTTCTTCTAGCATTTTTACCCCCTTTCCTCTAAATCCACATTTCCCCTATTATTTTGGGAATGTTGTGCTGGGGTCATTTCTTTGAGTGTTTCCCACTTTGGTACATTTTTCTCTTGAGGGTTGCTGATAATTTTGCTTATTTTAACATTTAACACGTTTATTTATGTTTTTGAAGAAGCAGATTTTCTCGTGACCTCTTACAATGTAAGGAAATGTGACACAGAACATAGTTCTTTTTCACTGTGAGCTTGGATTTTAAATATGATCCTGACCTTTATCAGGAACATGTCCTGTTCTTCTTTGTATTTCTAGTACTTAACACATGTGATGGATGAAATCTGAAATAATTGAGGAAAGCAAAGGTCTAAGTATATTTATTTATTAAGTAATGCACACTGATTGCAAAACAAGTTGGGACCTGGCCTCCTCAGCTTGGCAGTGAAACCTGAATGCAGGGGGAGAGAGATTTTTATGTGTTAAAAGAAAACAAGTAACAAGATATAAACCAGAATGCAAGATTAAGTGATTTGATTTCTAATTGGGAGAGGGAGAGCACACAGGTGCAATTTCCTGAAATCAGAAAAAGTGTCTCACTTACTCCCAAGGGTCTGTATTCAATCAAAGAAACAAGGAAACAGTAACTGGTCAGTATGAGGACAGTTTTCAGACAAGGCATGTGGGTTTCTTGAGATATATTTTTATGAGAAAACTTCTTGCATTAATCTTTGGATCTGAGTATGTTTCTGGTCAGCATAACCTAGGCAGAGGTGGTCCAGCTTCCTAGCCACACAAAGCTAGGTTGAAACTATACAACAAAATTTTAGACAATTCCCATAATTGAATAAAGTTTTCTCACAAGACAGAAATTGGACTAGACCCATAATTGGATAGAAAGGGGACTGAGCTAGATCCAGAATTGAGTCAGTGTGGTTTATTAAATTCCCCCAATTCTCTCACACAGTACCTAGTATATACAGATTTGTTAAATGAAAGATTTCAATGATAAAAGCTCATTAATTTAGGATGGGTTATAGTTTGTGTTGTGAAAGTCTAAGATGTGGCATTGTTATAAGGAAGTGGAATGTAACACGCCAGGAAGATGTTAACAAGTAGAGTTCCTGTTAACCTTGTTTCAACCTCTCATCTCTTTTCAACTCTAACATTCTATGAAGATATAAACTCATTTGCAAATGGTACATTGTATATAAATAGAATGGTATTAAATTAGACTGAAAACATTTGTCTCCTAGATAGAGTGAATATCTATACTACACTCATATTCACACTGTTTAGTGACCCATCAAATGTTTTGTCATAGAGATAGTGCAAAGAGAGCCTTTAATCTTCTCATTTCCCCATTATTATAAATTCTACAAGAAAATGAACCTGAATTAATGAGTTTGTCTTGGATCATTTCTCTTCTAGGTATTTTTGAGGGTGGAATTTCAAGTTGATGGATCTTGGGAACCTCACTATGGTATCTGAGTTTGTCTTCTTGGGTCTCTCACAAATTTGGGAGTTGCAGAGTTTCCTATTCCTGGTGATCCTGTTTGTCTACACCACTACCATACTAGGCAACATCCTCATCATGGTCACAGTGACCTTTGATTCCCGGCTTCACTCTCCTATGTTTATCCTACTTCGAAACCTGGCCTTCCTGGACCTGAGTACTTCCTCAGTTACTGTCCCTAAGTTGTTGGTTGACTTCCTCTCAGAGACCAAGACCATTTCATACAATGGCTGCATGGCCCAGATCTTCTTCTTCCACTGCATTGGAGGGGCTAACCTGTTTTTCCTCTCAGTGATGGCATATGACCGCTATGTTGCTATCTCCCGCCCCCTCCATTATGTCTCTATAATGAATACACAATTATGTGTGGGACTGATGGTAGCTGCTTGGGTAGCAGGCTTTTTACATTCATCTGTTCAGTTGATTCTTCTGCTCCCACTGCCATTCTGTGGCCCCAACATCATAGATCACTTCTATTGTGACATCCCCCAGGTTCTAAGACTGGCCTGTACCGATACCTCCCTTCTGGAGCTCCTAATTATCACCAACAGTGGGTTGCTGGTCATCATCTGGTTCATCATCTTGATGGTCTCCTATGCAGTCATCCTAGCGATGCTGAGATCCCACTCAGGGGAGGGGAGGAGAAAGGCTGCCTCCACTTGTACCACCCACATCATTGTGGTGGCACTGCATTTTGTGCCTTGTATCTACACATATGCCCGGCCCTTCACCACCTTCCCCACAGACAAAGTCATTTCCATCAGCTACACAGTCATGCCCCACATGTTGAACCCCATGATTTATACCCTACGGAACCAAGAGATGAAGTCAGCTGTGAGACGGTTGTGGACACGACACTCATTGCCTGGAAGAGATTGACCATAGTGGTTCATGGGGAATATTTTTGAGACAACCCATTGGACTCAGTCTCCTTCTCTTCAACCTTTAGTCGTTAAGGAGTTGAGTTGCCCATGAATTAGAGAACTAGGGGACATTAGTTTTCAGTTCCATGAACACTTAATAAAATACTTTCAATGGGCAAAGCACTGTGTTAAGTGCAAAGGATCATAAAATAGTTCCTGTCCCCCAGAAATTTGCCGTCTTCTGGGAGTTGAGGTAATACACACACACACACACACACACGCACACACACAAGTATATATATAACATAATATAATATATGATATTATATGATATAATATAATATAATGGTGTATAATATAATAAAATACACAATATATAATACAATTAATAATATAATATTATAGATATACATAGATTAGTATGATGGGACAAAGTGTTAATCCAGGCAAAAGGTTCTAGGAAAATTTGGATAGGGAGAGAAAATTCAAGCCGGAAAAGTTTCATAGAGAATACAATACTTGATTTGATCCTTAAAAGAAGAGAAGGGTGATGATAGGTGATGAGGAGGTGAATTTCTGGCATCAGGGGTAATCCACAGAAGGCTTTTCAGCAAGAAATAGCCAGTTGAGTTGAAGGTGAAGTAAAGGGCTAATCATGAAGTCTGTATGGAATTTGGAGAGTATAATGGTGAACAATGTGAAATAAGGCTGGAAAGACATGTTGGAGTCAGAGTGGAAGTTCTTAAATGTCAGGCTAAGGCGTTTGTAGTTAATCTTATAGGTAATAAAGAGTCATGGATGCTTTTTGATCAGTGGAGTCAACTAGAAAGATTATTTTGGCAACCGTGCCAATCTGGTCACAGAATGGCAGTAGGAGCAGAAGAATCACCTGGAGGGATGAATGGAAAATGATGAATTTTAGAGGAGTGAGACCAGAGACTGGGAAAACCAATTAGAAGCCTCCTTTATTAGTCAAGGCAAGAGGTGATAAGGACATGAACTAGGAGAGTAAAAGCATGAGTACAGGGAGAAGGACAAATATAAGAGATGTTGCAGATAGGACTTAGCAACTGGATAGATTTGGAGGTTGTGGAAGAAAGAATAATTAATGACTGACTTTTAGTGTCTGGGTGCCCGGGAGGATGCTAGGATGATCAAGGAACTGGGAAAAGGAGCAATCGAAGGAGGGAGATGATAAGTTAAGTCTTGAATATGTTGAGTTTGAGAGGCCAACAAGATAGGCAGGAGGAAATATTAAATTGAGAGGATCAGGGAGTTATTGGGTTGGGGGTTTTGTTTTTTGTTTTTGCACCATTTAGCAGTAAATGCTTTAAAAATGTGGGATTTTTAAAGTGGCTGCAACAGAAAAACAAAAAATTCCACTCATAGAACTTCCATATCTGAGGCCAAATTTATAAGATAAAATTTTGGTATTCAGTAATCTGATTCTTAGCCTCAAGGCAGAATGCAGATGCATAGTTATGCTTCCAGTATGAGCTTCTAATTGGTAATGTGTTTCACTAAGCATGTTGGGTCTCTGGCGTTGGGTCTGCTACTGATCATAACATGTTCAGTGACAAAAACTTAGAGGCAGGTTCTTCAAGAAATCAATAACTTAAAGGTGAAAGCTCCTGGCACTCATCTCCCCCTATGAGTTGATTTTATTTTTTTTTCTCTTCAGAGTATGTAGCTCATGAGTCCAGAGGCAGTGAGTAGCTAAGAGACAATCAGATGAACTCAAGGTTGAAATTCTTGTATCTTGTCATACTTAAGGCCTTGGGCTAGAGGCTGAAATATCGCACTTACTTTGCACCATGCTCAATCTATATATACATCACCAGAACTACGGAACCCACCTCTCTGCACAGACAGCTATTATCTATATAACTATTGGAGTCCCTAGTGAATTTGGACAAGGGGACTTGTGGCTCAGGTATGTAAAGTTAACAAACACCAAACAGGCAAAACCAAACCAAACAAAGGTGCTATTAAATAAATCATCTAATTACACAACTCAGCTATTAATTATCTCAATCTAGTCTTCAAACATTCAAGTGTATGTATATGTGTATTAAATAGGTAAAGCTTCTCTCACGGCTTTTGTTCAGTACTTTATATACTAGGGCAGCCAAGTGAGACAGAGAGCTGGGCCTTAAGTCAGGAACACTTATCTTCCTGAGTTCCAGTCTGGCCTCAGACACTTGCTAGTTGTGTGGCCCTGGGCTAGTCACTTAACCTTGTTTGCCTCAGTTTCCTCATCTGTAAGATGAGCTGGAGAATGAAATGGCAAACCACTCCAATTTGCCAAGAAAACCCCAAATGGCATCATGAGGAGTCAGACATGATTGAAAAATGACTGAACAACAACGCATACTGGGATTTGTTGCTTTTATGAGATGGAAGAGTGGGCAGATACAAGGGGATAAAAACAGGACCATTGCAGATTCCCAGGAGGCAGCAAGTGATGACAAACTGGGGCTCAGAGGAAAGATTAGTGTTGAACATGTACATCTCTGAGTCTTCAGAATAGAGATAACAATTTATACCATGGCATTCAATTGGAACCTCTTATAAGGCTAGTCAGGCTGAGGATGGAGATGATGGAAGGAAATGAAAGATTGTCTGGGTTGCCTGAGCAATAATTGGGAGTCTATTTTAATAGTATCTCTCTCAAAAAGGAGAATTCAAACATTTATTAAGGACCTATGAAAATGACCTAGGGAAGTGGGTGAATAATCAGACATAGCTCTAGTAAGTACAGACCTTGAAATGAATTTGAAGCAAATTTCCAACATGCACCCTAAAATCCTGGAATCTCCAAACAGAGATTCCTCTGCTTTGAGGAGAATTCTCTTGGGGTTTGACAGCCCTTCCAGTTATGGAATCCTGGAATGAGAACAAACCTGAGGTTGTTTCGTCCAATCTCCTGACTTCAGTCAAAGAATATCTGCATGGAATACAGATGAATATCTATTTTCTTCTTAAAGAAGCCATGGAAGAGAGATGCATAATCTCATTTACACCTCTATTCCATTGTTTTAAACCTCTGGAAGTCAAGACATTCTTCCTAATCACTAATGCAAACCCTTCCTGCTCTAATACTGATTAATTTTCTCTTGTCTAGTCCTACAAAGTTGTGGAGAATTGGTTAGCATTCTTTTATATCCTAGATAATGTAACCCGTTTCCTCAGGATCTCTATTTGAATAAATAAACATGCCCATTTGTAAAGTGACCACATTTATGAACATTCCACATCTGGATCCCTTGGTTCTTGCTAATGGACCCTCTGTGCATTGCAGATGAGTTAACTTGAATTCTATATAGTCCCTTGAATTTCTTTCTAAAATCACTTCCTATGTGGACTCAAGTCTAGTACCAGGAGTGTGACAAGTCAAACTGGGAACTTAAATGTCTCTAGAGTAACTTTGGTTAATTTTCTCAATATATGAAATAATAGCTTGGCTCTGAGTATAGACATGAGAGACTTACTAATTTCAACCACCCTGGAGCCTTAATCATTTCATACGCCTCATCAGGGTCACATGGTTCCCTTCTATTCAATTCAATTCAAAACATTTATTGATTACCTACTGTGTTCAAGTCACTGTGGCAGGAGCAGGGGATTCAGGGCATAAATTAAAGTCCTTGCTTTCAAGAAGTGCCCATTTCATGATACTTAGTTGAACTTAATTGTAAATTACTTGCCTCTGTCTGCTATACTCTTGACCTTTCTCTTTCTTCCCCTACCAATCCTTACTATATCCCTTTCACTCTGGATTCTGATTTCTGCTAAAGAACCATAATTTAATGGGTGATATTTATATGGAACTTTATGGAATTTATTTACAAGAAGATTTAATATGAAAGAGGTGGCACAGTGTTGGGGATAGAAAGTTGGCCTTGGAGCCTGGGAGACATGGGTTTGTGTTCTGCTTCTGACATATATTGGTTGTGTGATGCTGGTAAGTCATGTGACCTCTCAATATTCTAGGTATTTCTGTAAGTTGCAGAGAAGGTGCTAACCTACACTGGTAGGCATTTCCTCATCCTGAAGTTCCCTCTAGCTATGAAATTCAGGTTCTAGCCAGGTCCAGGCCCTATCCCTTTCATTATCACCATCTCATTTGTGCTTGGGTATTATTACCTCCATTTTACATATGAGGAAGCTAGGTTTCAAACAGATGAAGCTATTTGCCCCAAATCCCTCAACCTGAAAGTAAGTAGAAAAAGCCAAACTTGAACCCAGATAATCAAATTTCACATCCAACATGCTTTCTGCTTTACCATATTGCCTATCCTGTGCCAATGTGATAATGGAATATGAAAAATGTCCATATCCATCCAGGTACCACATGCATGTTAACAGAGCCTTCATAGTTTTAATGATGAAGAAAAGACCCCCCAATGTTGTGCATTTCAGGCACTGTGGCAGGATAGAGGACAAGATTTGGGAGACTGTGAACCTCTAAATCAAGTTTCCAGGTCAGGTTGGATCTACTTGTGAGTAAAAGTAGATGGAGGAGAAGTATTAATGATCACTCCTTGTTCTATTAATGATCACTCCTTGTTCCAGGATTTTGTGTCCTCTGCTTTTCTTTGTTCACTAATAAAAAAAAGTTGTCTCAATTGAATGATAAAACAGCAAAACAATCCAACAGTCACTTCAGTGTTAGAAAGGAGCCACCAATTATCTGGTTTTGTGTAGAGAAACATAAAAATCCTCTCCCCTACTCCCTGTCTCTAGTTATTTGACAGGAATTTTGACTTTTCACCTAGCTATCCAGTAGGCTTGGATCTGTCCATGGTGCTGACTCTCCACTTTATCCTTTTTTTTTTTTTTTTTAAAGCCTGGAGAGTGATTCTTCCGACTTCTGTGGAAGTTTGTCTCATTCTTAGAGACTATTGTCCTTTATGATGCTTCCAGGCCCCAAGCAGTCTTACATTTTTTCCTCTCTTTTCCTCTCTTAATGATTATTTTATTATTTAATATTTTAGTTTTCAACATTGATTTCCACAAGATTTTGAATTACAAATTTTCTCCCTTTTTCTACCCTCCCCTGACTCCAAGATGGCATATACTCTGATTGCCCTGTTCCCCAGTCAGCCCTTCCTTCTGTCACCCCACTCCCCCATCCCCTTCCCCCTTACTTTCCTGTAGGGCAGGATAGATTTCTATGCCCCATTCCCTATATATCTTATTTCTTAGTTGCATGCAAAAACAACTTTTTTTTTTTTTTTTACAGCATCTGCTTTTAAAACTTTGAGTTCCAAGTTCTCTCCCCTCTTCCCTTCCCACCCACCCTCCCTAAGAAGGCAAGCAATTCAGCATAGGCCACACATGTATCATTATGTAAAACACTTTCACAATACTCATGTTGTGAAAGACTAACTATATTTCCCTCCATCCTATCCTGTCTGCCTTTATTCAATTATCTCCCTTGATACTGTGCCTTTTCAAAAGTGTTTGCTTTTGATTACCTCCTCCCCGTATCTGTCCTCCCTTCTATCATTCCCCCCTTTTTATCCCCTTCCCCCTATTTTCCTGTGGAGTAAAGTACCCAATTGAGAGTGTATGTTATTCCCTCCTCAGGTCAAATCCAATGAGAGCAAGATTTACTCATTCCCCCTCACCTGCCCCCTCTTCCCTTCCAACAGAACTGCTTTTTCTTGCCACTTTTATATGAGTTAATTTACCCCATTCTATCTCTCCCTTTCTCCCTCTCTCAATATATTCCTCTCTCATCCCTTAATTTAATTTTTTAGATATCATTCCTTCATATTCAACTCACCCTGTGCCCTCTGTCTATATATATATATATATATATATATATATGTATATGTATATATATGTATATATATATATATACACACACACATATATATGTATGTATGTATGTATGTATATATTCCCTTCAACTACCCTAATACTGAGAAAGGTCTCATGAATTATACACATCATCTTTCCATATAGGAATGTAAACAAAACAGTTCAACTTTAGTAAGTCCCTTATGATTTCTCTTTCTTCTTTACATTTTCATGCTTCTCTTGATTCTTGTGTTTGAAAGTCAAGTTTTTTATACAGCTCTGTTCTTTTCACTGAGAAAACTTGAAAGTCTGCTGTTTTACTGAAAATCCATATTTTCCCTTGGAGCATTATGCTCAGTTTTGCTGGATAGGTGAAGAATATCATATTCCAAACCCTTTGATCCCTTAATATATAAGCTGCTAGATCTTGTATTATCCCGATTGTGTTTCCACAATACTCAAATTGTTTCTTTCTGGCTGCTTGCAGTATTTTCTCCTTGACCTGGGAACTCTGGAATTTGGTGACAATGTTCCTAGGAGTTTTCTTTTTGGGATCTTTTTCAAGAGGCAATCGGTGGATTCTTTCAATTTCTATTTTACCCACTGGCTCTAGAATATCAGGGTGGTTCTTCTTGATAATTTTGTGAAAGATGATGTCTAGGCTCTTTTTTTGATCATGGCTTTCAGGTAGTCCAATAATTTTTAAATTATCTTTCCCGGATCTATTCTCCAGGTCAGTGGTTTTTCCAATGAGATATTTCACATTGTCTTCCATTTTTTCATTCCTTTGGTTCTGTTTTATAATATCTTGATTTCTCATCAAGTCACTAGCTTCCACTTGTTCAAATTTAATTGTTAAGGTGGTATTTTCTTCAGTGGTCTTTTGTACCTCCTTTTCCATTTGGCTAATTCTGCCTTTTAAGGCATTCTTCTCCTCATTGGCTTTTGGAGCTCTTTTACCATTTAGGTTAGTCTATTTTTTTAAGGTGTTATTTTCTTCAGTATTTTCTGGGTCTCCTTTAGCAAGTTGTTGACTTGTTTTTCATGGTTTTCTTGCATCACTCTCATTTCTCTTCCCGTTGTTTCTTCTACTTCTCCAGCTTGCTTTTCCAAATCCTTTTTGAGCTCTTCCATGGCCTCAGACCAATTCATATTTTTCTTGGAGGCTTTTGATGTAGGCTCTTTAATTTTGTTGACTTCTGGCTGTATGTTTTGATCTTCTTTGTCACCAAAAAAAGATTTTAGAGTCTGAGTCTGAGTCTCAGTGCATCATTTTTCACTACCTGGCCATGTTGCTAGCCAACTACTTGACCTTTGAGCTTTTTGTCAGGGTATGACTACTTGTAGAGTAAAGAGTGCTTTGTCCCAAGCTTTAGGGGCTGCCCTGCTGTTTTCAGAGCTACTTCTACTCCACTGTCACCACAAGCTGTGCCACAGCAGCTCTCCTCCTTCCCCAAGAATTGCCAGCCAGGACTACAACCCAGATCCAAGCAGGGCAAAGCAATCCCTGCACTCCCGCTCTGGTCTGCTGCTTGATTCCTCCCACTGTGTGAGCCAGGGACTCTGGAAGTAGCTAATGCTGGAACTCTGGAAGCATCCCCAGGAGCTTGCTGCTGGTGCTGCCTCCACTGTGCACCACCTCTGCCACACCCAGGACTGGTGGCTGGACTGCTCTCTAACCCAATATAGCAGTTTACCCACTAACCTGCTCTGTGATCTTTGGTGTTTGTGGGTTGAGAAGTCTGGTAACTGCCACAGCTCAATGATTCATGGCCTGCTGTGGTCGACTCCCGTTCTGGTCTGTCCTAGCATGGCCCATGCTGGGCTGCACTCCGCTCCCAGCACCATGTGTTAGACCTTTCCCAGTAACCATCCAGGCCATTCTGGACTGGAGACCTGCTTCCCTCTGCTATTTCATGGGTTCTGCAGCTCTAGAATTTGTTCAGAGCCATTTTTATAGGTGTTTAGAGGGATTTGGGGGAGAGCTTAAGCAAGTCCCTGCTTTCCAGCCACCATCTTGGCTCTGCCCCCAGTCTTACAATTTTTAATGTCCCTGGTGGGTTTTGTTCTACAATAGGAATCTCAGAGACTGTATGCATGTCTGATGCAATAATTCAGACATGTTTCAATAATTCCAATTGTTCCTTGCCTCCAGTGAGAGAATCTACTTCCTTTATCTTGTGATCATCCTCTGAACCTTTGGGCCATACCTGTATATATGTGAGTTCTGGACAAAGATCAGGGAGATTTGTGAAACTATAATCTGCCCTGAAAAAAAATTGAGGCCATAAATCCCTTCTCTCATTTAAGGAAGGAAGTAAGTGGGGACCCCTGGGATTGTATCCATACCGTATGACAAATCTTCACTGGGAGGGTGACACCAGGTAGCACCTTCAGGAGGCATAGAGGGCTGATATGTGTACATGGAGGGATTTAGGGACTTTAATGGAAGTGAGAATGGAGGTTAGAGGAGATCACTGGTTGATATAGTTTTTTGTGAGCCGAGAAATCCTACTGAACATGGAATTTGAGCTTTTCAGCGGTCAGACACACAACCAGATTTATGAAATGAGAGGGGAGGGAAGATAGGGAGCAAAAAGACAGAAATACACACATACATACACAGAACATATTTCCTTTATTTTAAGAGATTATTGATAGACATATTCATATAGACATATAGGCATTATTCATAGACATATAATTCACATAATTCATGTCCCTCTCTGTTCTCCTCAATATTCTTCCTTCATTGTCTTCATTTTTTCTACTTTCTCTCCATATCTATTCATCTATATGGCCTCCTCTTCCTCTTTTTCTCTTCTCTTATTCCATCTTTTCCTTCCCCTCTCTCTGTCAATTTTTACACATTTTTCTCTACCCTTTCTCTTTCTCTTAACTCTGCTGCCTTGGATTTAGCATCACATTTTAATTCCTCTTCATGTCCATTCTAGGACCTCTTCAGTCCATGCATGTGACAATCAATGTGTCTGTAAGTCTGCATATTGAAGAATCTTCTTACTCTTTCCCACCTTTTTTCATTCATCCCAAGATCTTGGTGTGCACATAACAGTTGTTTCAATTACTCACTGAGTAATCTCCTTGTTAGGGGTTTCTTAAAGAGAGAAGATGAGAAAAGATTTTCAATTTTGTTAGCAGTTGAGGGACTTGTATGACTTTCACACTTCCCAAACCCATTTTAGACCCAGTGCCAACGTGTGTGTGTGTGTGTGTGTGTGTGTGTGTGTGTGTGTGTACATGTATACTTGTAGGTTAGAAGATAACCTTGAACAATAATACAGTGAAACTTCAGGCTCCTTGAAAAGAGTACAGACATATCTTATTTACATTTGCATCTTCCACAGCCCCTAGATCATATTAAGGACTCCAAAATGTTTACTCTATTGAATTATGGAATAATAGATGCAAAAAGAACATTGACAATAATCTAATCTCAATAGATGAAGAAATTGACACCTAGAGAGACTCTTTATTCAAGGATCTTTCCACTGCACATCTTTCCACTGGTTTTTATGGGAATATGTGGCTGTACTAATAAGAGAGGGCAGCTTTCAGAAGATTTTATGAGATTTTTGTTAAGAGTGAGTCCAAGTTCAGTTAAAAATGGCTCTCCCAGGGTAATAAACCTCATTATTTCAGTGCCTCCGTATTCTCATTGGTTCCAATGCTCCTTTCATCTGGGCAAATCATGATCCATCAATGACTGCTAATCAATGTCTACTTAAGCTGAAATATGGAAATAGATAGATCATATGCACACATGTATACATTTCCTTCAAATAAACAGGTATATAATTTACAGACATATAATTCATCCAAACCCATACTCCTCTCTCCTCTGTCTTCCATTCAGTCTTCTTCATTCTTTGTCTTCGTTTTCTTCCACTTCTTTCCATATCCATTTGCCGGTGTTGCTTCCTCTCCCTCTTTTGCTCTATTTCTCTCACTTTTGCATATGAAAATCAGGGACTAAACACAGAAACTAGAGATGAAAATGAAGGTCAGCAAGGTTGAGTGATTTTTCTAAGGTCATGTAGTTAGTAAGTGACAAAGCCTGGATTTGAATTTATATGCTCTGAACTCCAGTTACACTGTTCTTTTCCTGACACCAGAGTTTAACCCTTTCAATTTACAGATGAAGAAATTTAGACCCAGAGAAGGGGAGTAAGTTAACTAAGTTAATGCCAAAGCTAAGAAAATAGAACCACTACAAAGGTCTACTTGTTCTAATTTCAAAGATCCTTCTAATAGAGCTGCATGTGTGTGTGTGTGTGTGTGTGTTTGTGTGTGTGTGTGTGTGTGTGTGTGTGTGTGTGTGTGTCTGTACCAATTTTGGAGGGGAGCTTACAGAGGACATGTTGATATTGTGGAAAAAACTTCAGCTAATTGCCCTGCAGGGCAATTTAGAATTTAAAATTTACTTATGATATTTTCCCTAAAGAATTTAGGAGAAATTGTTCTTGGAAGTGGAATTCCTGATTGCTCTCCTAATTTTTGATGTGAAGGAAACAACAGTGTATTTGGAATCAGAAGTTTTGTTGTTGTTGTTCAGTTGGTTCAGTCACATCTTAGTTTTCGTGATCCCATATGGGGTTTTCTTGGCAAAGATACTAGAGTGTTTTGCTATTGCCTTCTTCAGCTCATTTTACAAGTGAGGAAACTGAGGACACCAAGGTTAAATGATTTGCCCAAGGTCACACAGCTCTAAGTGTCTGAGGCCAGATTGGAACTCAGGAAGATGAGTCTTGTTGACTACATGCCCAGCACTCCATCCATGGGATCAAATCTCAGCTTTTCCACATTTTACCTACATGTCACTGAGCAAGTCATTTAGCGTTTTTAAACTTCAGTTTTCTCATCTGTAAAATGAAGAAGTGTTAGATTATCTTGAAGGCCTCTTCCAACTCTGTCAATGATCACATGATTCTCTGTGATGCCACAAACCAGTGGCAATTTTCTCCTTCTGTTCCATCCTTTGACCTCAGTGACTATTGGGTTCAACAGCTTCTAGGTCCCTTGAAAACAACAAAATTAACAAGGAGTTGCTTCTAGCATTGGAGATTTTGGTTTAAGTAATGACAGGTCAATGCATCTTATTGATTTACTAATTCTAACCCCAAAACACAAAAGGAGAAACTTGTGATTTCTCATTAAAATGTTTCTGGTGTTTCCTTTCTAAATGTTTGCTAGAGTCATTTGGTCAGTCAATAAACACCTATTGGAGCCTACTATGTGTCAGGCACTGTGCTAGTCACTAGGGATACAAAGAAAGTCAAAAGATAGACTTTGCCTTCAAGGAGAATGGCAGAACTTGACTTCTTAGGGTTCTAATAGACTCAGGATCTGCAGACTTGTCTGTTTTTGATGTTGTTGATTGTCTTCCTAACAATCATTTGAGGCAACCACCTCATTATAGTCATGGTGACCTCTGACTCCAGGCTCCACACACCCCTACATACACGCTGCTTCAGAACCTGGCTGTTTTAGACCTTGTTTTTAATCTGCCATGTCCCTAATGTGTTCATTGACCACATTTATGAGGCCAAAATCATCTCTTACCAGGGCATGACCCGGATTTTCTTCTGTCTCCTAGGTGGTAGTACAGTCTTCTCATTGATGGCACTTGGCTGTTATGTTGCCATTTTTCAGCCCCTTTATTGTATCACCATCACAAACTCTCAGGTGTATTTGGGGCTGGTGATTGTTATCTGGGCAGGAGATTTTGGCTACTTTATTATCCATGTTTGTCCTACTGCTCCCTTTGTCTTCCTGTGGCCCCCCAAATCCTAAACAACTTTTACTCTGATATCCCCCATGGTCTGAGACTCTTCTACCTAGACATCTCCTTCCTGGAGCTCCTCATGACCACTAATAATGGGAAACTGTTCCTCATATTTTTCCTCTTGAACTCCTTCACAATGATTCTGATGATGCTGAGATCTCAGTTACTAAAGGAGGGATACAAGGTCTCTTTTGTTTATATCACTCACATCATCATCATGGTATCTTGGATCTTTGTGCTCTGCATCTGACACCTATGCCCACCTCTTCTCCTCCTTCCCCATAGACAGAGTCGTCTCTATCAGCTATGCAATTGTCACTCTTGTGTTCAATCCCATGTTTTAGACATGACAGATCCAGGAGTGTGGTGTGCCTTAAAAATGCTGGGGATGTGCTTACTGGTTTGTAGAAGGGAGTGAACATCATGTGGTCTGACCTTGGCAAGTTCATTACATTGCTGTCAGCCTGAGTTCGCCCATCTGTACTTGCAGAGTCTGTTCTCCTTGCACCTTAAAGGACTGTTATGAGGATAGAGTGAGATGTGAATGAAATTTGAAACTAAGAAACCTATACCATTATAAGAGGAGAAATACAAGCATCTCTTTCAACAGGACAACTTAGATGAATGTGATGTGTCAAATTCACAGAACTCTTAAAGAGAGAAATGAATGGACAAGTCACATTTCCTTCCAGACTTTGTGGTCCCTTGCTTCAAAGTGTGACCTATTTTCAAAATAATAATATTATTATTAAATAATTAAATTAAAATTTATTTCTAATCATTTCTCATAGATTTATGGAGCAAATTATTCTTCCTTATATTAGTTCCTTTTGTCATTCAGATAGCTGTTGATTGTCTTCCTGACAATCATTTGAGGCAACCATTATAGTCATGGTGAACTCTGACTCCAGGCTCCACACACCCCTATGTACACTCTGCTTCAGAACCTGGCTGTTTTAGACCTTGTTTTTAATCTGCCATGCCCCTAATATGTTGATTGACCACATTTATGAGGCCAAAACCATCTCTTACCAGGACATGACCTGGATTTACTTCTGTCTCCTGGGTGGTAGTTCAGGAGACTTGTACAGTAAGAAGAAAGATTTGAAGGGAAATTGACCCCAGAAAGATCATGGCCTTCTTGGCAAGGTGTAGAGTTCTAAGATTTTTCTCCGCAAGTGTCTACCCATAATTTTTTTTGTTTTGGTATATATAGCATGCAAAATTTGGAAATTTCGCTTTCTATTCCTCACCTTCCTCCCAAGTATTTATGTCTTTACCACTTTATATTTCACACAAAACTTACTCTTTGTCCTTATCATGACTCCTAGTCCTCTGATTCATTCCTATTTTCCTGGACCACCTCTGTCAATCTGGCTTAATCCACTTTGAACATGCCAGTTTAACATCTCATCAGAGACCACCTTAGAATACCTCATTTTCCCCCTCCCCTGCTACCTTTACTGATGTGTGAATCCCTATCTCTGGGTAACCTCCACCAATCACTTTAGTGGATATTGTTCTAAGATGTCATTGGAACAACTCACAAAACCAAACTGATTTTACCCACTGTAACTTCATAGCATACAACCTCCACTGGGTTCTTGCCATTATTCAATAATCCTACTTTATTAATAAAAAAGAAAAGTTCCATATATATCCAAATACTTATACCAGTCCTTTTTGTAGTAGCAAAGAATTGGAAATGTAGTAGATAGTCATCAGTTGTTGTTATTCAGTCGTTTCAGTCATGTCTGACTCTTCATGACCCTGTATGGGGTCTTACTGGCAAAGATACTGCAGTGGTTTGCTATTTCCTTCTCCAATGGATTAAGGCAGACAGAAGTTAAGTGACTTACCCAGGGTCACACAGCTAGTGAGTATCTGAAGCCAGGTTTGAACCCAGGTCTTCCTGACTCCAGGCCAGTGCTCTGTCCACTGAGTCACCTAGTTGCTTCATCAGTTGGGGAATAGCTAAACAAATAATGGTACATGGATATAATGGAATATTGCTGTTCTGTAAGAAACTATGAATATGATAAACACAGAGAAGCATGAAAAGGAATGAATTGATGTAAAATGGAGCAAGCAAAACCAAAAACCCAATATACACATTGAGCATAACAATGTAAATAGAAAGAACAATAAAAAATTGAAAATGAGTTGCATAGAACAAGCTTATCCCTAATAGAACAAGCAAAGAACAAGCTTATCCCCAAAGGAGACATATGAGAAACATCTTCCCTTCCTTCTCTGCAGAGGTAGAAGATCCATAGGTATGGAACATGGCATATATTGTTAGTGGGATTTTGTGTGTGTGTGTGTGTGTGTGTGTGTGTGTGTGTGTGTGTTAATTGGTTTTTTCCCCTCCTCTTTTTCCATCTCTTTTTTCTTTCTTAAAAATAACCTTTGTGTTACAGCCTTTGGCAAGGGGTTGCCTGGTCACAAACACCCTGGAGTTTGTAGTTCTTCCTAGCTTGGGAGGAAACTAATGTCAAATTGTTATTTAGTCCTTTTTCAATTATGTCTGACTCTTTGTGACCCCATTTGGGGTTTTATTGGCAAAGATGCTGGAGTGGTTTACCATTTCCTTCTCCAGCTCAATTTACAGATGAGGAGACTGAGGCAGACTGGGTTAAGTGACTTGCCCAAGGTCAACTAGTATCTGAGGCCAGATTTGAACTCAGAAAGATGAGTCTTCTTGATTCCAAGCTCTGTGCTCTATCCACTGCACCACCTAGGTGCCCCAATGTCAGCTTAGTCCTCTCATAAGAGGGAGGAAACTTTCTATGTCCTAGGTATGGTGAAGGACTCTTTGAGTCCAGGAAAAGAAGTCAGAGAGGAGTCAGTCACTTCAAGGCATCAGAAGGACCATGGCTACAGTTGGTGTTGTACTGTATCTATGATTCCCTTCCTTAAATTCATGAGATATTACTTCTAAATGAACAAGGTGGGAGGTGTATGATTGTGTTTTAATGAAGCTTTGATCCTGTTGGTCACTCCTCTCTAACAGATGTTCTTTCCTTCCTTGGCTTCAGAACTACTACTCTCTTATTTCTTTTCCTATATCTTCAAATGCTCATTCTCTCTGCTTGATGTGTCAGAAATGATCTGTCCTGAGCCCCTTTTCTCCTCTCTTCATATTCTCTCCCTCAGCAAACTCAAGCATTCTCATGATTTTAGTCACCAACTCTCTAGATGATTTCCAAGTCTGTACTTTCTGCTCTGATCTCACTTCTGAACTTCCAACCACATTTCAAACGGCTTGTAAGGCAGTGTACTACAAGCATCTCATTTAATTTTCAATGAGTTCTCAAAATCCACTTCACTGTATTTCTCCCTTAATTCTCTTCCTTCTGATTTCACTCTATTTGAGGCATCACCATTAATGCTTCCTCTCATGTTTGAATTCTTGGAGTTACTTTCACATCTTTCCTCTCCTTCTCTCATGTTCTATTGGCTCACTAAAGACTATCTCAGAATCCCTTTGTCTCTCCCTGGTCCTGTCACTTTTACTGATCTATGAGTTCTCATCCTCTTCATTTCTGTCTCCAACATATCTCTTGCTTCCATTTACCTCCTCTGGATGCCCTCTGCATTTATCCTACCATAAGCACACATTATTTTCCACCTGGACCATTGCCCATTAGGGAATCTTCCCACCTCTACTCTCCTTTTTCTCTGATCTATCTTTCACGTTGCCACTACAACAGTTGTTTTTTTTGTGTGTGTGCATAGATCTGGTCATACCCTTCTTCTGCTCAAAAATAAAACTTCAATGGTTGCCTACTGCTTGCTGAACAAATCTCAGATTCCTTTGCCTTTCAGTCCCCAAGCTGACATCAATATACCTTTCCAACCTTATCTCATATTTTCTTCTTCTACAAACTTTATGTTTCAGTTGCATAGGGCTATTCTCTTCATAGAACACAATCATCACTCTCCCAGCTCCTCATCTTTCAAAAATTTTATTGTTGTGTGCTGAATTCCTACTTTCTTTAAAATCAATATCAAATACCACCTTCTACTACAAATACTATCTTCTAGCTTTTTCTGATCCACTGGGTTGCAAATGGACTTCAACCTTACACCACATGCTGCACTTTGCTTTGCACATCTCAACTTATTTGATGAATTTGAGTTAGACATTTGAGGAAACTGAGGTAGACAGAGGTTAAGTGTCTGTGTCTGTGTGTGACACATCTGCTAGAATGTAACTGTCAAGAGGGAAGAGATTGTGTCTCATCCAATCTTTGTACCTTACTTCGAATCAAGCCTGGGAAGCTAGGTGGCACAGTGGAAGGAGTGCTGGGCCTGGAGTCAGAAAGACTCATCTTCCCAAGTTCAAATATGGCCTCAGACATCAACTAGCTATGACTAGCTGGGCAATTCACTTAACTCTGTTTGCCTCAGTTCCTCATCTGTAAAATGAGTTGAAGAAGGAAATAGCAAACCGCCCGTGTCTTTGCCAAGAAAGCCTCAAATAGGGGTCACAAAGAGTCGACACAATTGAAATGACTGAATAACAAGCATCAACCCCAGTGATTTACACAAAGCAAGCATTTAACAATGTTTGTTGAATGATAACAGCTGACATTTATGTACCACTCTGTATTTACAAAGTGACTTCACATGCATTAATGCATTTGATCTCATCAGCTAAGAGCACTATAGAAAAATGAATCAGGAAGATCTGGATTTGAATCCTATTCAAGACATTCAGTAATTGTGTGACCCTGGACAAGTCACTTGACTTCCTGGAACCTCAGTTTCCTCATTTGTAAAATGGAGATATTAACAGCACCTACCTCACTAAGTTGTTGAGAGGATCAAATGAGATAATGTGCCTAAGAGTTTCGCAAACCTTGGAAGTGCTGAATAAATATGAATCATGTGACACAAACAGAGTAGGCGTTATCTCATTTTATGGGTAAGTAAACTGAGTCTCAGAAAGGTGAAGTGTTTGACCCCAAATTGCATAGCCAGCAGGTAAGTAGAACCAGAACCAGAACTCAGAATTTTGAGTCAAATGTGTTTCCCCTTTATCATACTTTCTTGTGCTGATTTATTACTATAGACTAAAAATGCATACACATTTACCCTCACAGGTGATATATGCATTTAATGAATCAATGAAAAAATATATCTTTTAGAATTTACTAGGTACAAGGCACTGCGCTAAAGGCTGCTGATACAAACAGTAAAGCAGAGACAGTTTTTGCTCTTAAGGCATTCCCATTCCAGTTGAGGAGGCAACACATGTAAGAGGTTTCAGCTGCATGCCGAATGGAAAAGGCCCACGTTCCTTAGGGTACAATGGCAAAGCAGATGAGAATGTATCTTATTTAGTGTTATCTCCACTGATAAAACCTTGTCCATTCCTGGTGTTGAACCATTGGATAGTGCCAAGAACCTTCTTTTCCAAGCCTTCAGTAGCTGTGGTTGCAGAGGAGGCAGAAGCACTTGCCAGGTACAAATCCAAAGAGAATTCACTGCTTCTTTGGATGATGACTATAAGGGGTAGGCAGGCAGCAGTGGTTTGGGGGTGGAGCACTGCTATTTCCGGGGCTCTTGGATTTCAGATTATCATCTTTGAGGCAACTGGGTGGCACAGTGAGCAAAAGCACTGAACTTGGAGTCATGAAGATCCAAGTTCAAATCTACCCTCAGCTACTTATTAGCTGTGTGACCCTGGGAAAGTCACTTAACCTCTGTCTACCTCAGTTTCCTCAAATGTCTAACTCAAATTCATCAAATAATAATAGCACCTTCCTCCTGGGGTTTTGTGAGGCTCAAATGACATAATATTTGTAAAGCACTTAGCATAGTGCCTAGCACGTAGTTGGTGCTTAATGCTTGCTCCCTTCCCCTTCCTCTTTCTTCTTTGCTTTTCTTTCACCTTAACATAGAGATTAGTCTACCACCCGACAAAATAACAAAGCAATTTGGTCATTAGCCAGTCACTTCAGTGTAAGAAAGCAGCCAGTTCAATTATTCAATGTTTTGTAGACAAATGCTTCCCACTCTCACTCCGCCGCACCCCGCCAACATACAGAGAGAGGGGAGGGGAGGGGGGAAGCGAGGGAGGAAGAGAGGGAGAGCTGCACTCTCATGGCACAGTGGAAAGAAACGGCATCAGAGGACCTGGGTTCAAATTCTTCTTCTGATACTTTCACGGCTTTGGTTTCCTCATCTGTAAAATGAGGTAGCTGTAATACATGATTTCTCAGACTCTTTCTAGTTCTAGAGTTACCATCGAATGTTCTCTAGCTATTTGACTAAATTTTTTTACTTTTCTTCTGTTTTTCTAAAGGCGAAGGCGAGGTAGGGCACCATCCATGGTGCTGACTCACCACATTAGTCTTTTTGAGGCATGAGAATTCATTCTTCTAAACCTTCTTGGCAGTTCATCCCAATCTAAAGGGCTGCATTCTTTCTTGATAACTCCAATTCTATACTCCCCAAAGTCCTTATAATGCAAAATGTCTCCAGTGGTTTTATCCCAAAATAGGACACTCATAGAGACTTTGAAAGTGTGTTATGAAATGATTCAGACACTTTTTAATAACTCCCATTGTTCCTTTGCTCCCAGAGACATTGATCATCACTTCCTGGATTTGGCCCAATCCTTTTTTCCCTGTGGTATCTCCATGCCCCCAGGGCCATATTTGTGTGTTTGTGAACTGTAGGTGAAGGTCAGAGAAATTTATGAAGCTATAGGATCCCCAGAAAATTATGAGGCACTAACCTTATCTTGTATTCAAGCATCCACCACACAACTCAATAGTTTTCCTCTTAAACTTAACCCCTCCTCCAATACCCCTATTTCTGTCAAAGGTACCACCATTTATTTAGTTATTAAGGTTCACAACCTGGGCATCAACATGGACTTTTCACTTTCCCTCACCTTTTCCTATCCAATCAATTATCAAGTTTTGTTGATTCAACCTTTTCAATATCACTTGTATTTGCCCCCAACTCTACACACACAGCCAAGTTTAGGTATCCTGGACTGTTGTAATAACCTCTGAATTGGTCTTCCTGTATCTAGTTTCTCTTTCTCATAATCCATCCTCCACTTTGCTGCTAAAGGGCAGGTCTCTCCTCTGCTCAAGAAGTGTCAGTGGTTCTCATTTACATTTGTTGTTGTCGTTGAGTCATTTTTTCAGGCATGTCTTGCTTTTTGTGACCCCATTTGGGATTTTCTTGGCAAACATGCTGGAGTGGTTTTCCATTTCCTTCTCCAGTTCATTTTACAGACTGAGGCAAACAGGCTTAAATGACTTTCCCAAGGGCACACAACTAATAAGTGTCTGAGGCCAGGTATGAACCCATGAAGATTGAGTCTTCCTGACTCCAAGCTCTGGGCTTTATCCACTATTCCACCTAGCTGCCCTTTTACATTTAGGATAAAGTTAATGTTAATGGATTTGACTTTTATGGTATTTCACAGTCTGGCACTACCTATCTTTCTAGGCTGATTATACATTAATCTTCATTTATTCTATACTCTGGCCAAACAAGCCTACTTATTCTTTGTATCTAATGTTATTTCTTACCTCCATGCCTTTGCATATGCTGTGCTCCATGCCTAGAATTATTTCACTAATCATTCTTGCCTTTTGGAATGCCTGTTGTTGTTGCTGAGTAATTTTCCAGTTGTGTCTGACTCTTCCTGACCCCATTTGGGGTTTTCTTGGCAAAGATACTGGGGTGGTTAGCCATTTCCTTTTCCAGTTCCTTTTACAGATGAGGAAACTGAAGCAAACAGGGTTAAGTGACTTTCCCAGGGTCACAAAGCTAGTTAAGTGTCTGAGGGCATATTTGAACTCCAGGCCCAGCACTCTCTCCACTGTGCCACTTAGCTGCCTAACTTCCTTTAAATCTCAACTAAAGGGTCATTTCCTTCAAGAGAATTTTCTTGATCACCCCGTTTTAATTTATTTTGTACATATCCTATATCTACCTCTCTGTAGATTCGTGGTATTCCCTCTCTACCCTTCCTCCCCCAGTAGAATTTATGTGCCTTAATGGAAAGGACTGTCTCACTTTTATGTTTGTATACCCAGTGCCTAGTACATTGGGTTGCACATGGTAGGTAATTAAGAAATTCTTGTTAATTAGCTGAATAGCCTCAACTGAAGGACGTTGAGAGGCTGCGAAAATCCACCTCACCTTCTTGTCAGATAATCACTAAGGATCCTCCTAGCAGCAGGCACTGGAGGCACAGAAGGCAAAGTTATGAGCACTGATGGATTGTGTGGCTTTGTTGGGAGTAACCAGAGAGGTTAGAGGAAATCACTGAGTAGTAAGTAATACAGGAGAAATGTCATGTTTCAACAGCTAATCTCAGTTACGTATGGAAACCAAGAACTTCGGTGAAGAGACATAGCAGCTCTCTTAGTTTGCAGAGGGGATGAGTAGAGGCTATAGAAATAAACACACTGGAGATTACACAGATATGCAGAACACTCTTGCCAACTATAGAAAGCCCCTCAATTCCTTGTTGTTGTTTAGTTGTTCAGTTGTATTTGATTCTTCATGACCCCATATGAGGTTTTCTTGGCAAAGATGAGGGAGTGGTTTGCCATTTCCTTCTCCAATGAATTAAGGCAAACAGAGGTTAAGTGACTTACCCAGGGTCATGTGGCTAGTGAATGTCTGAGGCCAGATTTGAACTCAGGCCTTCCTGACTCCTGGCCCAGCATTCTATCCACTGAGCCTCTTGGTTGCCTTGATCCATAGACATCATTTGAAATTCACACAGACTCAGGCTTATGCTCACAGAGCACTAATTCTCCCCTTCAGCCTCCTTCTTTCCCTGTTGCCACTTACTTTCCTCTTCTTCTTTCTCCATGTTGCACACTTTTCATCATTTCATCTTTTCCTCTCCCTCTCTCTTAATCCACTGCCCCCTTGGAGTCAGCATCACAGTTGTTGATGTTGCATTAAAGTTTTCAAAGCTTCTTTAGACAAAATTCTTTTATCTCAAAATCCTCTCTTTTCTTACAGCGTTATGTCACTTACAGTCTCAGTACATATACAATAATTATTTCAATCTAAATGGAATAATTTTCCTTTGATGGTTTTCCAAGACTACAGTGAGATGAGTTGGTTTTGTTAGCAAGTGAGAACTATCTGAGAACCAATCCCTGCCCTGTCTACCTCTTCCATTTTGGGATGCAAGTGTGTGTGTGTGTGTGTGTGTGTGTGTGTGTGTGTGTTTGTGTGTGTGTTTGTGTGTGTGTGTGTGTGTGTGTGTGTGTGTGTTTAGGTTAGGCAGCTAGGTGGTGCAGTGGATAGAGCTCTGACCCTGTAGACAGGAAGACCCCAGTTCAAATCTAGTCTTAGGCACTACCTGTGTAATCCTGGGCAAGCCACTTAACTTTTTGCCTCAGTTCCCTCATCTGTAAAATGATCTGGAGAAGGAATTGGCAAACAACTCTTTGCCAAGAAAGTCGTAAATGGGGTCACAAAGAGTCAGATGAGATTGAAAAACAAGTGAACAGGTTAGAGAGAGAACATTAGCTGATAAGTGACTGAGACTAATCTGTAGCCCTACTGCTGTCTTCCTACGTTCTATGAACGTCCCCAGACCCAGGGTGTGCGGGTCTCTGTGTGTCTATGTCTGTGTATGTTGGGAAGGGAATAAAATATAAAGGATGGTATCAGGTGAAAATTTAGCAGGACCATTAACTCCTTGAGAGCAACAACCATCTCTGAGGAAGATGATGATGACGATAGTTAATGTTTGCATAGCACTTGAAGGTTAGTAAAGCATTTTATAAAGATCTCATTTTATGCTCATGATAAAGTAGGTGCTATTGTTATCCCCCTTTCACAGACAAACTACTGAAGATGACGGAGGTGAAGTGACTTGTCCAGGGTCACCAAGTCAGTAAGTATTTGAGGTCAGAATTCGAACCCAAGTCTTCCTGACTTCAGGACCAGCATTCTATCAACTGTACCACCTAGCTTCCTAAGTTTATCTTTACACCTAAGTAGTTCCTCATAAAATGGTCAATTTGGGTTGAACTGAATCATAAAATTAAAACATTTATGGGAACTTAGAGACCATAGTGTCTCACTCGTTTTACAGTTAAGAAAACTGAGATGTTGAGAAGTGACTTATAGCAAAATGGGAAGAAAAACCAGTGAGGTGTAATGGAAAGAATGCTAGATCTGGGGTCAGAAGGCCTTGGTACAACACACACCTCTACTGCTTCCTATGTGACCTTGAGGAAATCACTTAATCTGCCTGGGCCTCAGTTTCCTCATTTGTAAAATGAGGGAAACTGGACTCTGAGGGGTCTCCTCTAGCTCTAAATTTATTATTCCATCACCACCAATCTCTTAACACTTAGTTTAAGGATCCTTCCAGTACATTGTGATTTTGTGTGCTTAAGCTGGAGAAGGCAGACTCAAGAGCATCTTATGAGATAGTGAGAGGAATTCCTGGCATGTTCAGAGGGGCTTTCTCATGATAGTAAATCTCATTAAGATGAGGAACTAAGAAATTTAAATTGATCATAAGAAGTATTTGAGGAAGTTAATGCTGGCATATGGATTTCTGGGTTCTTTCCCAGCACCTCTGTGATCTCCTAAGCCAATCACCAGTCTGTCTTTCCTTCCCCCTAGCCCAGGCCATTTGTCAGCATCTGCTTCCCCTACAATCTTGGGAATAACTGGACCTAGCATCAGAGTTCTGTTCTTTTAGTGCAAGAGATGTTTTTATGGACCTGCTGAATTTTGTCCTTCAAACCCTTCAGAAACAAGGCATAACTATCTATGTATTTTTTAAACTTTGGGGAGATCCTCTTTCCAGGTGTGTTAGAAAGGCCTTGTAGAATCAAGGAAGCTCCTCTCAGGACTCTCGCAGACTCAGGACCTGCAGGCTTTGCTATTTCTGGTGGTCTTGTTAGGTCACATAACAACCATCGTGGGCAAGCGTCTTATTAAAGTAACAATAATATCTCATCCATGGCTTAACACAGATGGCTTTTAAACCATATTGTAATAGTAGTAGTATTTGTAACCACCCCTATGATAGAGAGTTATAGCTTGAGAACTAGAAGGAACCTAGAACCATCTAATCCAACTTTCTCATCTTGCAGATGAGGCCCAGGGAGGAGGTTAGGTGACTTGTCCAAGATCACACAGATAGGAAGCATCAGAGGTAAGATTTGAACTTGGATCCTCTGACTCCAGAATTGGGCTCTTTGCATTGTACCATGAGGACTCCTTTCTGATGTCAAGACAGAGCTGTACAGCTTAACTTGTATTTTTCCATTTTGCAAGTGGTCATACAATCTTCATCTCAGTGACAAATCCAAACTTTTGGTTGCCATCTCTCAGCCCCTCCACTATGTCACAATCATGAACCATTAGATGTATGAGACTGGTGGTAGCTTCTTGAGAACAGGGGCTTTGCTCATTCCATTGTCCAGTTTGTTCTACAGTCCCTATTTTCTATCTCTAGCTCCAGCCCATGCTCATGTAAGTGAGTTATGGGCAGGGATCCAGGAGATGTGTAAGGTTGAAGAGGGTCCTGGAAGTTGTGAACCACTAAGCCTCTATCTTACTCTGGGCTGGAAATAGGTGGGGGGCTGAAGATTGTTCCCCACTCTCATCAGGTCATCACTGAGGGTCCTTCTAGAAGTAACTAATATGAGATATGGAGGGCTGTGGTGTGAGCAGTGATAGAGTAAGTAATTTTAGTAGGAGTGAGGATGGAAGTTAAGGAATGTCATTAGGTATTGTGTTAGGAGAGAGGAGATATTATTATATGAGTGGCTATTATATGCATTACACATGGATACCCAGGCTTTCAGTGACTACACACTAAACCAGCATATTGAATTAAGAGACAATGGGAGTCAGAGGATGCCAAAAAACGCCACCAGTCACAAATATAGACAAAGCACACTGCCCTCGTAAGTGGATATGCAATTCAGAGTGGTTACACACAATTCACAACAACTAATGCTTGCTTTTTATCTCTTCTCTTAACTCTCCTTTCCTCTGCCTCTCTCTTCTTCTATTTCTTCTTTACTACTTGATCTATGTGGCTCCCTCTTCCCCTTTCCCCTCCATCTCTCTCCCTCCATCTTTTTCCCTCTACCTCTCACTTATTCAATTACTCCCTTGGTTGTACATAACACCTTAGTGGCATAGAGAATCCATGGTCTTGAGTTAGGAAGCTCTGAGTTAGAATCTTGTCTCAGATACTTATTAGGTGTATGACTCCAAATAAGTCATTTCACTTCCCTCAGCCTCAGTTTTCTCGTGCGCAAAATGAGGATAATAACAGCATTTATCTCATAGGGATGCTCTGAGGATCAAACAAGACAATAAATGGAAAGAACTTTGCATATCTTCCATATAGCACTATGTAAATGCTGGCTATTATTGTTTAGGATAACCTGATTCCATGGCTCCCCTTGGTGGTGCTCCTCAGCTGCCTTCAGACTAGATTCCTCCACCCTTTACTCCCTCTAGGTACTTCTTATTTTCCTAAAGGTCTCAGCACAAACACAAACATATACAATTTGTCTCAGTCTCGTGATCCTCTTTCATAGGTCTCCTGAGTCACACGAGTGATGACTTAGAGAGCCAAGTAAAGCCTTTTTGCCATGCTTTGGCCCTCCTTCTATCCTGTCCTTCTTTGTGTCTCTCTCCATTTGTGGTTTGGGCTCAAGATCAGTATGCACTTGTGTTCATGTCCTCCTTCCCTCCCTCCCTCTCTGGGTCTGTCTGTCCCTGTCTCTTTCTCTGTCTCTCTGTCTGTCTGTCTGTCTGTCTCTCTCTCTCTGTTTCTTCTCTGTCTCTCTGTCTCTGTCTCTCTTTCTGTCTCTTCTCTGTCTCTATCTCTCTCTGTTTCTCTCTCTTTCTCTGTCTCTCTCTTCACTTGAGTGTGGGATGCACCCAAGTGTAAGTGTGTGCAGATGCATATGTATTTAAGAGGAGGGCATTACTGACAATGCAGCGGAATTGTAAAAACCCCATCCAAAGCAAGAGTCAGGTCTCATCTGTCTTTGTACCCTTCATAGTCCCTGGCACATAACTGGTGCTCGAGAAATGTTTCTTTAATAGAAAGCAATTGAACTGACTCAGAATACTAGAATTGGGAAAAGTTCCTCATCAATCCTTTAATCATCAAACATTTGTCAGTTACCTACTATGTATCCGATACTGTATGAGGAATTGTAGGCACAAAGAATAATGAACGAATCCAACTTTCCAGAAGCTTATGCTCTATCAAGGGAAACTGCCTCACCTGGTACCACCCCTTATTTTTACAAATAAGTAACCTGAATCTCAGAGAGAGGAAGTAACTTAACTGACTTAGAAACAGGGACCAGTATCTAGGTGTTTTGACTGCTGAAGTTCAAGGATGTAATCACTCTTCCACATAACTTGTGGCTCCAAGTCAGAGATTAACTTCCAAAGCATCTGGTGAGATTTGGAGAAGAGCTCCTGGGAATTGGGAATTAATTTTTCAGTCACTGTAGCTTGGGGTGCTTTGCCTTATTTTTTGCTGCCTCTGTGAATCTTCCTGTGGGCCTAGGAATGTTTCAGAGGAGACTAGACAAAGCAGATCCAGAGACCCTTCTTGTGGGTTATTCACTAACCTCTCTGCAGAGAGAAGACAAGGTACCACACTTTCTGCCTTTTCTTCAGCACTGGGATATCCAGAATCAATAGACAAGGACTGGAGAGCTGGAACAATACAATGGGAGCAGGGATTTTGGAGCAGCAGGAGCCAAACTAGAGAGAAAGGGAAGAAGGTGCCGGGCCATTATCATCTGCTTCTGAGGACTGTGAATAGATCCAGGGACCAGACTGGTGAGCAGGGAGGGCAGCTGCTCTTTCTCCATTTTATTGTTCCTGAAAGGAAGAGTAGAAGCTCTTCCCCTTCTCTGTGCTAAATGAGCCTAGAGCAGGGGTGGGGCACCTGAGGCCTCGAGGCCACATGTGGCTAAACTTCAAGTTCGGATTCAGTCAAAGGGCCACGCTTGAGGACATAGAGGGCCACATGTGGCCTCAAGGCCGCAGGTTCCCCACTCCTGGCCCTGAGTATGTACTTGGAGACTATCCATGCCTTGCACAGATGATAAGGAAAGAAAAAAGGCATAAAAGGAAGAGATAGGGAGTGCATATGCAGAGGAAAATTTGTACATTATTCTTTTACTTCAACTTTATGGGTTGTAAGCTGTTGTGAAAACATGTGTTGCATGTCTAAATCCCAGGGAAGAGAAATGAGTGAACTATTCCAAGGGGTGGGGGCCAGAGACAGATAATTGTTGGGATGGAGAAAACAGCACTGGCTTGTTTAAGTTGTGAGACTTGTTCAGGTTTTGAGTGCCCCCTAGCAGAAGCCATTGGGGATACCTCTGAAAAAACTATGGAAATGTTGACAATATCATGCATGGTGGAGCCACTGAGGGAGCCGCTTGAGTAGAGTGCCACCCATTGGTTAATCCTGATATTGCACCCTGAGCTATGAGACTACTTAAGGGGGTAGAAAACCAAAACCAAAACCAAAACCAGTCACAATACAAAGAAATCAAACCAAATGCCATATCATAAATATCACAGGTTTCATGCTGTTCCCCCCTTATATAAGGGATTAGTCTCCATCAGTAACGAGCCTTTTTGTTATGCTTACCTTTTTTTTTTTTTTGCTATGCTTAGCTTATGACATGTACCTCTCAGGGACAAACATGCCAGCCTGATCCCTCAACCTGACCCACCACTTTATTATCTCTCTCACAGTGGATTTGAATGGAATATCAGCTCATAGAGGACAGAGACTATTTTTGCTTTTTCTTTGTACTCCCAGATCTTAACACGATGCTTGGCACATAGTAAGCATTTAACAAAATGCTTATTAATTTACTCAAAGACAAAGAGTATATTCTGATATTACCAGATAAATTTCCACAAACACGGACACTATCTTTCTCATAAATTAATCAATCATCCCAGAGCCCAGATCCTGCTTTATAAAAAACCAAAGAAACTTCTCTTCCCATGAATTTTTTTTTCTGTTATCTCAGTCCCAAACTTAGAGGCTTAGGCAAACATCATTGTCGCTGCCTGTATAATTTATTGACAAAGCTTATCTAGGAAGACATGTGTAGTATGGCAGAAAGAGATCCGGATATGGGGTTTGAACAGCTGGGTTTGAATTCCAGCTCAGCCATTTACTACCTGTTTGACTTTGGGCAGGTCTCTTGACCTTCCTAGACCTCGGCTTCATCCTTCATAAAATGATTCAGTTGGACTAGATGGCCACTAAAGCCCCTTCCTTTTCAATTGCTGTGATTGTCTAATTTATAACAGTTAATTTCCTAAGTTTTGCAGAAAAAACGGATGACAATTAACTGTTACTCCCTTTTTTAGTGCAGGAACAGTTTTTGTCATTCAGTTTTGGACTCTTCATGACCCCATATTTCAGGTTTTCTTGGCAGAGATCCTGGAGTGGTTTGCCATTTCCTTCTCCAGTTCATTTTACAGATAAGGAAATTGAGGCAAACAGGATTAAGTAACTTGTCCAGGGTCATAGAGCTAGTAAGGGTCTGAGGTGGGATTTGAACTCCGAAAGATGAGTCTTCTTGACTCCAGGCCCAGTATCCTATCTGCTGCACCATCTTGCTGCCTCACAGTAACAGTATCCCAAGGTTTTTCCTTATCTCTTGGAGATACAGCAACAGTATCCAAAATGTCTGAGAAGGGTTATTTAAGCCAAAGTCAGAAATGTTAACCCATTACTTTTATTAATTATTTATGCTCCATCAGACATCAAAAAAGGATTCAAGGAAGGTATGCTGCAAAAGAGGGCTCCTTCTGGGATTCCATAGGCCATGGTCCACTGTTGCTGCCACTTATCAACCATTGGGTTTCCTCTGTAATCTTATGAAACATTGGTGGTCCTGATTCTAACACTGTCATTCTTTCCTTAAGTTTTATTGACCCACTGAATCCCAAATTTATTCCAAATTATTCAAAGATGAGGTGTGGCTTTCCTTTAAAAAACATTTGAGGTATTTCTTTTCTAACTTGGTTAGAAAGATCACTAAAGTGTCGGTGTTTGTCCTGTTGGGGCTCCACAGATTTAGGACTCTAACCATCATCTGATTTTGCTTTTCCTTTTTGTATACATAACAACCATTTGGGGGAGCCTCAATCAGCAAGGTCACCTGATGTCCGATTCCTGGCTTTATTCTTCTTGTTTCATTGACTTCTGCTGGTTTCTGTTTTTCTGGCTGTCTGCTTTTTTGTCTTCCTCTCTTTCTTCTGGAGTATGAGTAAGGTCACTGGTGAGAAACACACAGGAAAGAGTATAAGATGAGAATAATAAAATGATTTACATTTACATAATAATCATGAAGATAACAACAACAAAGACAGTAATAATAATACTTCTGGCATTTACTATCTGTGTGCCCTTGGGTGAGTCACTCTTCTTTGGGACTAAGTTTCCCTCTCTTTAAAATGAGGGCATTGGAATAGATGACCCCTGAGGTCCCTTGCAGCTTTACGTCTACATCACTTTAAGGTATTCAAAGCCCTTTCCTCACAATAATACTCTGAGGTCGGTAGTATAAGGATTTCTCTCTTCCTGATGAGGAAACTAAAAAACAGAGAAAGTAAGTGTGACTTACCCATGGTTGCATAACTAATAAGAATTAGAGTCAGAATTTGAACTCACATCTCTTAAGTCCAAGTTCAGTGATCTTTCTGCATCAACACTTTAGCAAAGCACTTTATCAATATGATCTCATTTCATTTTGCTTCAGCCATGTAAGTTATGGAGAATGACTCCCATTTCCACATGAGAAAACTAAATCTCTGAGAGATTAAATGACATCCAATATTACAAAGCTGACTAGCATCAGATTTGGTACTGGAAATAGCATTGTAGAATCTTAGAGCTGGAAGATGCCTCAGGGGTCACCTTCTCTGAAATGTATCTGCAGTAGGAATTCCTTAAACAACACTTCCAACAAGTTTTAAATACGTATATAAAATGTATATATATGTACACACATGCATGTGTGTGTACAGGTGTGTGTGTGTGTGTGTGTGTGTGTGTGTGTGTGTGTAATAGCACCAGTCCTGGAGTCAGGAGGATCTAAGTTCCAATCCAGCCTCAGATACTTACTAGCTATATGACCTTGGGCAAGTCACTTAATCCTGATTGCCTGCCCCCCCTCCATTTATCATTTAACTTGCAGGTCTATGCTGTTTCCCAAAAACTCATGTAAATTCCTGGAAGTCAGGGCCTATTTAATTTTTGTCTTGGTATTCCCAGGTCCTACTACAGTCTTGGTACATAGTAGACACTTAATAAATGACTATTGGATGAATGAACTAATTAACTAATTAAAAGCATCCATTCAGCTTCCACTTGAAGGTTTCCAGTTGGAGGCACTCATTACCTCTGGGGAAGCCCTTTCCTTTTTCTGCAAAACTTATATTATTAGGAAGTTTTTCCATATTGGAGCTCAAATTTTCCCCTCTGTAACTTCTAATATTAGTCCTACTCTCTGGAACCAAGCAGAACAAATCTAACTCTTCTTCAACATGAAAGCCTGTCAAATAGTTTAAATAAGCGATCATGATTCCCCTAATTTTTTTCTTTTTCAGTCTCCCATAGCTATTTCAGTATGTATCTTCATAGCATTGTTTTCAGTCCCCATTGCAATCTGGTTCCACTCCTCCCTACACATTCCAGCTTGTCAAAGTGCTTCTTAACATGTGATGCCCAGAATGGACTACAATATTCCAGATGGAGTCTAAATATGGATGAGACAAAAATGACTATTATTCCCTCATTCTGCACATTATACTTCTGTAGCTGGAACATTGGAATGGGCTTGCTGTTTGCCCAACAGATGCAGACACTGGGAGCAGCAACTGGCTCTGCTCTTCATTGCCTGAAGGAATAAAGGGCAGGATCAGGAGAGTGGGAAGAGCATCTACAGGAGAAAGACTGATAAAAGAATAATGAAGGAGAAGGCGGGGAAGGAAGGAAGAACTGCCAGGGAGGAGTGACTGGAGGAGAGACCAGTAAAAGAATAATGAAGCATAGAGGAGCAGATCAGGTCTTTTTCCCCTTTCTGCTCCCTGTACTCCCTCCAGCAGAGTACATTCATGAGTTGGACAGGTCCCTAAGAGGAAGCTATAGCCAATGAGAAAATGAAGGCTATCTCTTGAATCCCTGGCTCTTAAGTTTCTCTGGATAAAAGTGAGTCCATTCCCCTTGGTGGTGGTTGGAGGTAAGGGTAGGGGAACAGAACCCATCTAGGTTTGTACTGTAAGTTGCTCCCTGTAGGGAGGTGACCTAACAGATTGGAAATGTTTTCTTGACTTTCTTGTGAACCCTGTTATTTGTCTTAGGCCCATATATAAGGTAGCACTATAAGTAATGAGCTCTTTATAGGTCCCTGGGAGGAGGTAGCAGTTCTCTGGCCAAGGAAAGGGATCTCCTGGCTCTCTGTAGGCTCAGGCCCTTTCTGTGTCATTTGTGTTAAGAAAAGTCCCTTTTCTGTTTTGATGTTTGGTGAATCTGTGTGCTTATAAGAGGATCTGGTACTATTATTAAGGGAATGCCAAATAATTAAGTTTCCAGTTTCTATCTGTGTTAGGGCACATAAGACTAAGATTTATGAAAGATAGCTCTTAAGAGTACATAGAACCTTCAGAACACTGGGTCCTGGCTGGCAGTGTCGCAACTTCTTCAGAATGCCTCTAGGCTTTCTATTCTTGGGTTTCACAGCCCTTCCCTATGATACAAGGCATTTCCTCAGTTGCCCCCTTCTCTCCTCTAATGTTGCTACCACCCTGGTTTAGGCCCTCATCACCCCATACCTGGACTATTGAAATAACTTGCTGGTTGACTCCCTCAAATTTCTCCCTCACTTTGGACTATCCTCCACTCAGCTGTCCAATTGATCTCCCAAAAGTTTGAGTCTGATCATGTCACACACACACACCCTCAGTAAACTTTAGGGGCATCTTATCACCCCTAGAATAAAATATAATATCCTTAATTTGGTGTTTAAAACTCTTCTTAACCTGACCCCCTCCTACTTTTTTCAGGTTTTTTACAACTTACTCTCCCCTTTCCATGTCAAACGCTGGTCCAGTGACACTGGCCTCCTTGCTGTTCGTCACACAAGGTGCTTTATCCTTTGACTGTGGACATTTTCACTGGCTGTCCCTTACCTTTAGAATTCTCTCTTTCCTTATGTCCATCTCCTGACCTCCCTGGATTTCTTCAAATCCTGACTAAAGTTTCCTGATCCCTCCAAAGACCTGTAAAAATGACTCTAAACAAATTATAGAGTTACAGAACCCACAAAATAACAGAGGGAAACACATCTTCAGTCCAAGACAGCCTGGATGGTCACTGGGAAGGGTCTATCAGCAGAGCACAGCCCAATATAGGCTGCACCAAGACAGACCAGACACAGAGTAGACTGGGTGGAGCAGGCCTCAGGGCCCTGAATCACTGAACTGTGGCAGTTACCAGACTTCTCAACCCACAAACACCAAAGACAACTGAACAGGTCAGTGATAAAACTGCTGGATCTGGGTGAGGGAAGTGTGTGGTCTGGCCGCAGCCCCAGGGTGGTGGAGGTGGCTGCAGTGATAGCCAGCAGCAGCAGCAACAACAGCAGCTTGGCATCTGTTTCTGGCCTTTGGCCCACACAGTGGGAGGAATCAAGCAGCTGATCAGAGTGGGAGTGCAGAAATTGTTTTGCTGGCACTGAGGCAAGGTTCTCTTGCTTTGCCCTGCTTGGATCTGGGTCACGGTCCTGGTTGGCAGTTCTTGGGGGAGGAGGAGCGCTGGTGTGGCTGAGGTTTGTGATGGCTGTGGAGAGGGAGTCCTTCTGGTGGTTACACAGCAGAAAAGACTTCCTTCACTCACAGACCAGAGCACAGGCCAGGAGAGGAGCATCATGCCACTCCAGAATAGAAGTAGCTCTGAAAACAGCAGCTTAAAACCCCTGAAGCTTAGGACAAAGCACTCTTCACTCTGAAAGCAGTCATACCCTGACAAGATGATCAAAAGTCAAGTAATTGGCTGGGAATATGAGCAAGCAGCATAAAAGGACTCAGACTACAGAATCTTTCTCTGGTGACTAAGAAGATCAAAACATACAGCCAAAAGAAGTCAACAAAGTCAAAGAGCCTACATGAAAAGCCTCCAAGAAAAAAATATGAATTGTTCTCAGCCCATGGAAGAGCTCAAAAAAGGATTTGGAAAATCAAATAAGAGAAGTAGAGGAAAAATTGGGAAGAGAAATGAGAGTGATGCAAGAAAGTCATGAAAAACAAGTCAACAACTTGCTAAAGCAGACCAAAAAATACTGAAGAAAATACCACCTTAAAAATAGACTAATTCAAATGGCAAAAGAGCTCCAAAAAGCCAATGAGGAGAAGAATGACTTAAAAGGCAGAATTAGCCAAATGGAAAAGGAGGTCCAAAAGACCACTGAAGAAAATACCACCTTAACAATTAGATTGGAGCAAGTGGAAGCTAGTGACTCTATGAGAAATCAGGATATTATAAAACAGACCTGAAAGAATGAAAAAATGGAAGACAATGTGAAATATCTCATTGGAAAAAAACACTGACCTGGAGAATAGATCAAGGAGAGATAATTTTAAAATTATTGGATTACCTGAAAGCCATAATAAAAAAAGAGCCTAGACATCATCTTCCAAGAAATTATCAAGGAAAACTACCCTGATATTCTAGAACCAGAGGATAAAATAGAAATCGAAAGAATCCACCGTTCACCTCTTGAAAAAGATCCCAAGAAGAAAACTCCTAGGAACATTGTCACCAAATTCCAGAGTTCCCAGGTCAAGGAGAAAATACTGCTAGCCAGAAAGAAACAATTTGTGTATCATGGAAACACAATCAGGATAGCACAACATCTAGCAGCTTCTACATTAAGGGATCAAAGGGCTTGGAGTATGATATTCTGGAGGTCAAAGGAGCTAGGATTAAAACCAAGAACCACCTACCCAGCAAAACTGAGTATCATGCTCCAAGGAAAAATACAGATTTTCCATAAAATAGAGGACTTTGAAGCATTCTTGATGAAAAAACCAGAGATAAATAGGAAATTTGACTTTCAAATACAAGAATCATGAGAACTATGAAAAGGTAAACAGGAAAGTGAAATCATAAGGGACTTACTAAAGTTGAACCATTTTGTTTACATTCCTACGTGGAAAGATGATATTTGTAACTCATGAGACCTTTCTCAGTATTAAGGTAGTTGAAGGGAATATACATACATGTAAACAGAGGGCACAGGGTAATTTGAATATGAAGGGATGATATCTGAAAAATAAAATAAAATTAAGGGGTGAGAGAGGAATATATTGGGAGAAGGAGAAAGGCAGAGATAGAATGGGGTAAATTATCTCAAATAAATGTGTCAAGAAAAAGCAGTTATAATGGAAGAAAACAGGGGGCAGGTGGAAAGGGAATGAATGAATCTTGCTCTCATCAGATTTGACTTAAGGAGGGAATAACATACACACTCAATTGGGCATCTTACCCTACAGGAAAGTAGGGAGGAAGGGGATAAAAGGAGGGGGGATGATAGAAGGGAGGGCAGATTGGGGGAGGAGATAGTCAAAAGCAAACTCTTTTGACAAGGGACAGGGTCAAGGGAGAAAAGTGAATAAAGGGGTACAGGATAGAATGGAGGGAAATATAGTTAATCTTTCACAACATGACTATTGTGGAAGTGTTTTGCATAATAATATGAGTGGCCTATGTTAAATTGCTTGCTTTCTCAAGGAGGGTGGGTGGGGAGGGAAGAAGGGAGAGAATTTAGAACTCAGAGTTCTAAAACCAAATGTTTAAAAAAGTTGTCTTTACATGCACCTGGGAAATAAGATATACAGGCAATGGGACATTGAAATCTATCTTGTCCTACAAGAAATTAAAGGGAAAGGGGATAGGGGTGGGGAGTGGGGTGATGGAAGGGAAGGCAGACTGGGGAAAGGGGTAATCAGAATTTATGCCATCTTAGGATGGGGGGAGGGTAGAAATGGGGAGAAAACTTGTAACTCAAAATCTTATGGAAATCAATGTTAAAAATGAAAAATATTAAATAAATAAAAAATAAAATTCCACTTTTGTGATTGCCCTTAGTGTTAGTGCTAATGCTTCTCTCTGTTAACTATCCCCAATATTTTGTTTGCTTATGTAAACTAAGTGCTAAAGCTCATTGATAAGGGCCTCTCTTATTGATGGAGATCAATAACCTGCACCTTCATGAGGAAAGGAGCAGAACTGGCAAAAGCAAAAGAATACTCATCTCTTCAAGTCTTTTTACCTGCTTTGAATTTCTTTGGTATCTTCAATTTCCCTTGGTGCTTCTGGATTCTAGCTTCGAGAGAGAAAATGGAAGATATCAACCCCACTTCATGTGACTGAATGAAAAAAACCTCTTGGAAGAAGTTAATATGAGAGGAATTGGCAGTCTCCATAATGTCCCTATCCCTAGTTCACTACATTAGATACGTTGGGGAACTTTTCCTTGGGTGAGATCTAGGACTTTCTCTCTCTCTCTCAATCTCTCTCTCTCTCTCTCTCTCTCTCTCTCTCTCTCTCTCTCGTTTAAGCTGAGTTACCTTTCTCCCAGTGAGAGAGCCCCTTCACTCAGTGTGGTTTGATATATTCTCTCCATGTATACTCTTTCTGATTTCTGTTTTGCTATGATTTGGTTTCTTGGCTACCCACTATGTGTATTCATTGTGGAACTGACATTTAATAGACTTCATCATCGTGAGGAGAAGAGACAGACAGGATGTGAGAGTGACAAAGGTGATGTGTGGCACAGAGTACTGGACCAATCACAGACTTATCCTCTCTAAGCTAAATATTTGCATTCAACAAAAGCTGAAGAAGCCCCAAGGCAAATGACTATCTGGAGACTCTACCAGCAGAATAGAGTGTTTCTCTGTGTTTGAAGAGTTTATTGCTAACCTGGAGGGAAAGCTGAGCCAACACACAGTTAAAACAATGAAGCAGAAAAGGAGTGAGCAGCTTTCAGAGATTTGGTGTATAGGACTGTATTTGCTCATCTGGGCCAGAACATTCACAAACATCAGGATTGTTTGATAAAAATGATGGGGAAATTTAGAAGCTACTAAATGAAAAAGAAGAACTCCAAAGGGTTTAGCAGCAAGACACTTCTTTTCACATCTCCAAGAAGGAAGAATTTGACTCCATCAAAAATAAAATGCAATAGAAGTTTAAAGAGATTCAGGATTCTTGTCTCAGTAAGAAGGCAGGTGGGAGTCAGTTTTATACTGATATTAACAATCCAAAGTGCTTCTCACAATTCCCTGAAGGCTATTTATGGACCCCAAACTGCTGGTGCACCTCAACTACTCTGATTAGTGATAAGGACATGATCCTGGAGAGATGGGCTGAACTCTCCCATAGTGTTCTCAACAGACCAACACTGAAGCCATTGACTGTATACCTCAGGTTGAAGTCAATATCTCTCTAGCTGAACTTACAACTGAAGAGGCAGTATTAAATGCCAATAGGGAAAGTGCTTCACACTGATTCCATCCCAGCAGAGATCTACAAGATACTGGGTCCACTGCTCATATAGAAGTTGACTGAAATCTTCTAAATTATATAGCTAGAGGGGGTTATCTTCCAGGAGATCAAGGATGCCTCCATTGTCCAACTGTATAAAGGAAAAGGAAACAGGTTGTTCTGCATCAATCATGAGGGCATCTGTGTGTGTGTGTGTGTGGGGGGGTGTCCCTTAGTCATTGCTGGAAAACTTCTTGACAGAGTACTCTTTAATCAGCTAATCCTTCACCTGGAAGATGGCCATCTACCCAAGAGTCAGTGTGGCTTCAGAAAGGGCCTAGGAACAGTCGACGTGATGTTTGCTGCCTGACAACTCCAGGAGAAATGCTAGGAGGTCTGTATACATTTTTCAACTTGACCAAGGTCTTTGATACTGTCAGTCAGGCGGGCCTGTGGACGATCATGTTGAAATTTGGTTGCCTGGAGAACTTAATCAGTATTGTACACCACTTTCATGACAGCATGCTTACATGAGTTCTGGATAAAAGATGATGCTCTCACATTGCTTTCCCAGTCACCAGTGGAGTGAAGCAGGGCTGTATACTTGCTCCCATGTTTTTCAGCATGTTGTTTTCTGTGATGTTGTCAGATGCCTAAAAGGAAGACAAAAATGGCATCAAGGTTATCTACCACACTGATGGTAAACTATTTAATTTGAAAAGGCTACAAGCTAAGACTAAAGTAGAGGGAGAGTTGGTATGCGACTTTCTGTTCCCAGATGATTTTGCACTCAATGCAGCCTCTGAGGATGAGATACAAAGGAGTATGATTGATTCTCTACCACTTGTGCTAATTTTGGCATGACAATGAACATCAAGAAAACAGGTTCCCCACCAGCCAACACTGCATTTTCCATTCATGGAACCATCAGTTATAGCAAATGGAGAAATTTTGAATGCTACAGATAAGTTCACTTCCCTTGGCAATATACTTCCCAGGGATGTCCACATAGATGATGAGGTTGATGCAAACATTGCCAGAGCCAGCTCAGTGTTTGAGAAGCTCTGAAAGAAATTGTGAGAAAGAATAGTTATTAGATTGCCTATAAAACTGAATGTCTATAGAGCCATTGTGCTGACCTCATTGTTGTATGCCTGTGAAACCTGGACAATCTACCAGTGCCATGCCATAAAATTGAACTGCTTTCATTTGAGTTGTCTTAGGAAGATTCTGAAGATAACCTGGCAAGATAAGGTACCGGACACTGAAGTCTTTTCTTGAGCTGAACTGCTAAGCATTCAAACTCTCCTGCAGAGAGTGCACCTCCAATGGGCTGGCCATATTGTTTGAATGCCAAACATTTACCTAGAAGACTATTTTATGGAGAACTCACACAAGGCGAGCACTCACATGGAGATAAGAAGAAGCAATACAGGGACACTTTCAAGATCCTTCTGAAGAACTTTAGTATTGATTGTGAGACATGGGAAATACTGGCACAGGACTGCCCAGCATGGCATGCTTGCATCAAAGAAGGAGCTGTGCTCAATAAGCAAAGCAGAAAAGCAGAAAAAGAAACACGAGATGTGCAAATTTAGAGACATCCCCACTCCACATTTTCACATGGCCTATTTGTGCCTGACCTGTGGTAGAGCCTTCCAAGCATGTATTGGTGTGATCAGGCACAGTCAAATATACAAGGTATGACCCCAACATGGTGCTGTTATTTTGTTCTTCTTTGAATATGAAGGATGAACCACAATAACAATTTGGTAGGAAAGCCTTAGATATTAAACTTGAAGTCCTCCTCGTCCTTAATAATGAACAGTGAGTGATCAGAAGGTAGATTGAACTTTAAAACTATGTCCCTTAGACTAACAATATTTAAGGGTGCAGACAGATACAATTTAAACCTGATACCTTCTCTCTCTGGGGAAAGCAGAGTGGTCAAACCTCTGGTCCTAACGTCCTGCTTCCTATTCTGACAATAATTAGTCTCCCTTGAAGAACGGGTGGGGAGGTGGGGGGATGTCTATTCTGCTCCTTTTGAGAACACACAACACCTCCATTCTACTTGTGGGGGGCAGCTCTCTCTCTCCATATATATTATATATATACCAATTACATGTAAAAACTATTTTCAACATCCATTTTTAAGATTGAGTTCCAAATTCTCTCTTTCCCTCCCCACTACCCTCATGGAGAAGTCAAGCAATTAATTTTAGATTATATATGTGTAGTCATGCAAAACACATTTCCATATAAGTCATGTTGTAAAAGAAAACATACACCAAAATAAAAACCTAAGAAAAATAAAGTTCAAAAAATTATGTTTCTATCTGTACCAGACTCCATCAGTTCGTTCACTGTGGATGGATAGCAGTTTTCATTATAAGTCCTTCAGAGTTGTTTTGGATCATTATATTGCTGAGAATAGCTAAGTTATTCATAGTTGATCATCTTAAAATATTGCTGTTACTGTGTACGATGTTCTCCTGGTTCTGCTCATTTCGCTTTGCATCAGTTCATGTATAGACTATGAGCTTCTTGAGATCGTGGACTTGTTTGTTTGTTTTACCTTTCTTTGTATTCCCAGTATTCTACACAGTGACTGGCACATCACATAGTAGGTGCTTAATAAACGTTTGCTGGCTGACTTAGTTGTGGGAACCACTTTTACTCTCTCTTCTTTACTAAAGTATTCATTTTTCATTCCTGGGTAGATTAGGATGAATGTAACCCATATATAAGCTCTCTTCAAGCAATGGAGAAGTGTGCTATTCAATCAGTCAGCACCTCCCACCAAATCGTGTTCCCTTTCCTTCTGCTTTTTGCTTCCCATCCTCTTCTGAAGCATCTGGCTAAGCCATGCAAATTATTCCATGACTGCTTTTTAACATTTGATTGAAGATATTTGAAAGAAATAGGCAAAGTCAGTCCAGATAGCTGCCGCTCTGGCATCTATGACTGGGAGAGAAGGGCAACCCTGACACAATTGTAAAAATGCATTTCTTCATATATTTCTATTAATGAAACTGAAAGCTGTATTAGATTTGTTTCAACCCTGACACAATGGTAAAAATACATTTATCCACATATTTCTATTAATGAAACCCAAGACTGTCTAAGATTTATTTATTTGCCTCCTATGTCACATTGATGACTCAAGTTTTAGTTCACTATGACATCTGGATCTTTTCTCAGATAAATTGTTGTTCTCTATTGTGTTCTCCATATGTTCTCCATTCTGTGTGTATGTGTGTGTTCGTGCATGCACATATGTGTGTTTTAGCCTGAGCACAGAAGTTTATATTTGTCCCTATGGAATTTCTTTTTTCCTTTTAATTTGATCCCACATTGAATATTGCTAGTTTTGAATAGAAACCCCTCCTTTTGTCCAGTTCTCCAAAGATATGGTGTGGAATTGCCCAACATCTTAAATATGTCCTTTAATATCCTAGTCACTGTTCCCAATTCCCTGAGGATCCTCTTCATACTAGGCAGTGAACATAGAACACACAGGAGAACAGACCTTCTGGTCTTCAGGAGCTGTCACATGAAGGGGTCATGACATACATAACTTATGAGGTGCAAAAATTTCTCATAAAATGGTCACATCTGTGGACAAATAAATCTCATGTTTAGATTCTTTGGTGGCCATTCATGGAATCTTTGTGCATGCTGTAGTTCAGTTGGGTCTCCCAAAGCTTCTTCTATTCATCTTACTTTGGAATTTTTACTGAGAAGATTTATAAAAGAAACACAAACATATTACCTCCCAAGCTACCTTCCCTCCACATCTTGGTCCCTAAAAATAATTGATTCAAACTTAAAGCAATTGCTATCAAATGTTTGCCCTATCAAATTTACTTCTAAATGTGGCATAGCTATGGGACCAGTTGATCTCTTGCTTTAAGCCATGACGTCTTGCCAGCCACTGATATGCTAGCTCAAGTAGGTTTCTGGTACCCCATCAGGCTTAGGTGCTAGAAAATTCTAGTATGGACTCTAGTTCCTGGACCTCTGTTCCTCAGACCTTTTGAAGTCTCACAAGACCCTGTTTCAGAGGAAACACAGAAACAAGAGACTCCCCACCTCAGATGCAAGCTTCTAGGAGAAGACTATATACCCACTGGCTTTATAGGGACTGTGGGTGAGGGAGAGCACAAAGTTGCTCTCTTGCCAGGAGGTCTATAGTAGTTTTACCTCCTCACTGAAATGGAGAGAGTGGGGCTGGGGAATGTGGAAATGGGGGAGGAGAGGGAGAGGGACAGCATGAACTACTGTTTTAAAGATGACCCATTCTCTGTATTCCATTCCAGTCTCCTGGAACCTCACACCCGATCATTGGAATTTTAAATGTAGTTACGAATGAGTCTACAATGCCTGCAATAACATCTCAGCTCTCTGTATGGGCTGTAGGGTCTGTGGTTGCTAATTGTAGTCACTCTGTGGCCTCAATATTTTAATAAAAACAGTTCTCTTCAATAGTGACATCCATGAACAAATAAAATAGTCACATCCATGGACAGATACATCCTATGTTTGGATTTAGTAATGCCCCCCCCCCCTTCCTGGTTTAATTTACAGTTTTTCTCTTCCATTATATTCTAAAGCCTTTAGCTCCTCCCTTTCCCCTATCGAAACATATTTTCCTACGTTCTGCTCCCTAAAGGTCCTGCTCTGTACTAAAGAGTAGCTAATTCCATCACTGCCTGCTTAATAACCCTCTCCCACCCTTTCATGATGTTTAATGGAGGCCAATAATAAAAACATAGCTCGACTCCCAAGAAACACATGTGTCTTAACAGAGTCTGTATAGAATAAATGCTGAGTAATGGACCCTAATGGATAGTGGCTTAGAACCACTTGTTTTAATCAGTTTTATGGGTTAGTGGGAGTGATTTCATGGCTGGGAACATCTTCAATCATACCATACAGGTAGCTGTGAACTCTGCCTTCAGGTGAGGCTGGCCCTGCCTATTAGTAAAAATACACGTAAGAGAAATATTAGTTATTTCTGCTTGTTCCAGGTACTTTATCCTTTGGTTTTCTTTATCTGCTAAAAAGGTTTGTCTACTTGGTACTGCAACACCTAGGCAGTTTGGTCATTGGCTAAACTGTCACATTAGTGTAAGAAAGCATTCAACGACTCTATTCACCCACATCCGCACCTGTACACACACACACACACACACACACACACACACACACACACACACTCCAGTTATTTGGCAGATTTTTGACTTTTCATCTGATTGTTCAAAGGAGAGAAAGAAGAGTTTCCTTGTCTGGGGTTCTGAACTCCCACCTTCACCATTTGAAGACTGGGGCTTGCTTCTACTAAATCTTGCTGGAAGTTTATTTCATTCTAAGGGACAGTAGTCCTGCCAGATCCCGGAAATCCTACACATAGAGAAACCCTAATATCTATAATGCTTTTGGTAATTTTGTCCAGTAATGGGTCTCTTAAAGACTATGTGTTCCTGAGGTAAGAATTCAGGTACTTTTTAATAACTCCCAGAGCTCCTTTGCTCCCAGTGACACCATCCTCAATTCTGTTTTCAGAATTTGGCCTAATCTTATTCCCCCTTGGGTAAGCCTCACCTTCCCTCCCTGGGGCCATGCCTTTGTGTCTGGGAGGTCAGGCAGAGGTTTGAAACTGTACGATAGCATGGGAGATGTGAGGTAATATGCTCTCTCTCCCATTCTGGGTTAAAGGTAGTTAAGGGACATGGCCATGCCCCTTCATGTCTCACTAAAGTGGTAACTGAGTAGGCTCCCAGAAACACTTACAAGGGGCATAGAGGAAAGAGATGAGAGGACCAAGAGAATAACTTGATTTAGTGAGTGCACTTGAAGGTTAGGAGAGACTACTGGGTTGTAATACAGGGGAAAGTCATGCTGTAAGCAGAAAAGCCCTGTTGGTTATGGAAATCAAAACTTTCAGTGACCAAAGACAGGACCAGATTTATGCATTTGGAAGATGGGCGGGGACAGAGAATATAGAAGTGTGCTGGTCTCTCTCATGTACACAGAGAGCAAATTCCTTCTGTACAGAAAGACATATGATTCATAGATCTGATATGTTTTACATTTAGGGTATTTCTTTTCTAGCTGTGTTAAAAAGACTGTCTGGAATATGAGGACCTCAGTTAGAGTCACTGTATCACAACCAGGAGCATACAAATGTATGCAGGACAGCTAGTAGTTGCCTAGATAGAAGGTTTTGCTCATTCCATCATCCATCTTATTCTTTTCTTTCCATTGTCTTTCTGTGGCTACACCCAGGTATGGATATTCTGGGCGAAGGTTGGCGAAATGTATGAAGCTCTGTGGTGACCTTGAAAATTTGAAATGGTAAGTACCCTCTCCCATTCTGGGGTGGATGTAGGTGAAAAGCTTAGAGATTTACTCCTACCTTATGAACAAGTCATCAGTGAGGAACTTCTCTTTTTTTTTTTGGCAGGGCAATTAGGGTTAAGTGACTTCCCCATGGTCACACAGCTAGTACAGGTGTCAAGTGTCTGAGGCTGGATTTGAACTCAGGTCCTCCTGACTCCAGGGCCTGGGCTCTACTGACTGCACCACCTAGCTGTCCCAAGTGAGCATCTTCTTAGAAGTAGCTACAGTAAATATGGAGGGTAGAGGTAATTAATGAGTGAATTAATGATTTAGTTGTCACTGAGGGTGGAAGTTGAAAGAGATCATTTGTTGGCAATGTAAAGGGGACATAATATTGTGAACATTTGGCTCCTCATGCATAAGAAAAGCAAAGCTTTGAGTGGGAAGGGAATAAACATTTATTAAGTGCCTACTATGTGTCAGGCACTGTGCTAAGTGCTTTACAAATATTATCTCATTTGATCTTCACGACAGCCCTGGGAGGTAGGTATTGTTATTATCCCCATTTTAACCAAGGCAGATAAAGATTAAGTGATTTGCCCAAAGTGACACAGCTCCTAAGTGTCTAAGGCTAGATTTGAACTAAGGTCTTCCTGACTCTCAGTCCAGAACTCTATCCACTATGTCACCTAGCTGCCGTCGGGTGACAAACACCAGGTGGCTTTATGAGTTTAGAAGAAGATTTAATGATTAGAGGGCATGGAAATGCATGGGTCACAGAAATACACATTGACTCATGATGCACTTCTCTCAAACAGAGGGGTCATGAATTCATAGATATTATATATAATTCCTACTGGCTCTTTGCCTTCTATCTCTTTCTCTTATTCTATTTACTTCCCTTTCTCCCTCTTCTTCCCTCTTCCTCCTCATTTCTCAGTCCCTTTTGCTCTTCTTCTATTCCCAAGGCTCAATAGTCCTTTTCTGCTTTTACCTCAACCCATCTCCATTTCTTTTATCCTGATGTCATCTTGCATTAAATATAAGCTTTAAATCCTGCTGTTCTTTTTAGGGAGGTCGTTATGGCATAATACTGCTGGATTTGAAATGAGAAAGACCTTGGTTTCAATCCCCACATCTGACATTGAATTACTTTATGAATATGAGTAACTTACTTACTGTCTCTGATCCTTGGGCAGCCCCATAAGAACATAAATTATAGTCTCCGTTGGAGGGAATTCTCACACCTATGAAATCACAGGTCATTAATATAATGGCTTTTTTGGTGATGTTCCTAGAGCACCTTCAGACTAAATTTGTACATCACCTTAGAATCCTCTTGCTCCCTCCATTCTCTCATTTTCTTAATGGCCTAAACAGACACATATCTTTTGCCTCAGCTTCAGTAAGTATCCTTCACTATCCTGCTGTCTTTGAAGTGTACTCTTAAGTTAGGTGACAGATGGGATGGTAATTTGGTTAACAACTGAGAGAGATCTATGCAATTTACTGTGCCCTGCTTTGCTCTGGGCAAAATATGGGTGTGTGGAAGGAGTTAGAAGGAATCATTGGGTAGTGAGATATCAGAATTGTAAGCTCTTTGAAAGCAAGAGAATGTATTTTTTCATCCTCCACAGTCCCCAAAGCATAGTGATGGACTCAAGAAAAGTTTGTGGAGAAAAATTGAATTATAAAAGGATAAAAGTGAAGTTGTCAAAAATCGGTTTCCTTAAATTACAAATGAAATAACTGAGACTCAGAATAGGAAATGTAGCTAGTAGCAAAGTTTGTGCTAATACTCAGGTCTTCTGACTCCTTGTTCAAAGATTTTTGACTACACAAGGAATTTTGTTTATGTATGCATATGTGTCATGTTTGCAGATAAATAGGAAATGTTGGCTTCTAGAAGATTTAGTGAGATTGTGGAAAGACCCTAAATTCAACTGAGAATAGCTTTCTCAGCGTAGTGAAACTCATTATGATGGGATTTATTAATTTTCAAATTTTACTTATGATTTATACCAGATAGATTTGGGCAGCATTATGCTAGGAATTTGGATGTCTGTCTTCTTTCCTACCCCCTATGTGATGTTCCAAGTCTGAATGCCCAGTCTCTTGCCTCTTTTCACCACCACCCACTGGCAATTGGTATCAACAGCATCTGGATCCCCTACAGCCTTGGAAATTGCTGGCAGTGACAGTAGTCTGATTCTAGCATAGGAACTGTGTTCCTTTAATTTAAGGACTATGGGTTTAATGAGTTTTGCTGGTCGACTGAATTCTGATCCCTAAACAGTGTAGGGACAAGTTGTAATTTTCCATTTCATTTTTAAAAATTTGGTGTGTTTCCTGTATAGGTTATTAGAAAGATTCCATGGAAACAGGGAACTTCACTAGGGTGACTGAGTTCATCTTCTTGGGTCTCTCAGAGACTCGGGAACTGCAGGACTTTCTATTTCTGGTATTCTTGACAGTCTACGTAACAACCATTTTGGGGAACCTTCTCATTATGGTCATTGTGACTTCTGACAACCGGCTCCGAACTCCCATGTATTTTCTACTCCGTAACTTGGCTGTTGTAGATGTCTGTTTTTCATCAGTCACCACTCCCAAGATGTTGGTTGACTTCCTGGCTGAGGCCAAAACCATCTCCTACCAAGGCTGCATGACTCAGATCTTCTTCTTCCACTTCCTAGGAGGTGCTACAGTCTTCTTCCTCTCCGTGATGGCATTTGATCGATATATTGCCATCTCCAGGCCCCTCCATTATGTCACCATCATGAACCCTCAGATGTGTTTTGGGCTGGTGGTGGCTGCCTGGGCAGGAGGCTTTGTCCATTCCATTGTCCAGCTTGTTCTCCTGCTCCCTTTGCCTTTCTGTGGCCCCAACATCCTGGATAACTTTTATTGTGATGTCCCCCAAGTCTTGAGACTTGCCTGTACAGATACCTATTTCCTGGAGCTCCTCATGATTACCAACAGCGGGATGTTGGATCTCATCTGGTTCCTTATCCTCCTGGCTTCCTACACAGTCATCTTGGTGATGCTGAGATCTCACTCAGGTGAGGCGAGGCGCAAAGCCTCTTCCACTTGTACCACCCACATCATTGTGGTGTCCTTGCTATTTGTGCCATGCATCTACATCTATGCTCGGCCTTTCATCTCTTTCCCCATAGACAAAACTGTCTCCATCAGCTACACAGTCATCACTCCCATGCTTAACCCCATGATTTATACCCTCAGGAATCAGGAGATGAGATCTGCCATTAAGAGGTTAGGGAGGAAATCAATGATTTTTAGAATGAGTGAAATTCATGCTACTTGACTTTGGGTAAGTCATTTTACCTCTTCCAGCCTGAGACTTAGCCATGAAAAAAACAGGCAACTATATCCTATATCTCCCTTACCACCTACTCTAATTCTACAGTTCTCCCTAATATCATGCATAGGCATATTGTGAGGGTGGGGTCAAAGATGAATAGGTTTTTCTTTTTTTTTTTTTGTGAGAGAAGGAACAGTATTTATTAGATAAGTTTTCTTGAAATGAAATTTTTTTTGTTTTATATTGAATTCTCTTCTATGTTCTGCTGTGTACATGGAATTTCCACCTCTTTTCTCATTTTGTATTTAAGTTCAAAACAAATTTTTAAAATTAGAAAAAAAAGAAAGAAGAAACAGTCAGCATGGGAGAGGGGTGGTCAAGGGTGTACCGTTCTCAAGACACAGCTAGATTTTAGTGTAAGGTGCTGTCCCTCAGTTGGTTTTGTTGCTTCATTTGTACAGGGCAGTTCTGTGATGCTGACATCCTCAACTATGAGTGACAGCAGCAGTTTATGGACACAAATTTACTTCTCATCTCTGGACATCAGCCCCTTAAACATAATCAGATCATAAACTCCCTAAGGGCCATGATTATATGTTAGAGCTTGTAGACTCAGGCTTAGTAGCAGTAATAGTAGGCATTTAACTTGAGTCGTCGTCTTCTTCTTTGGTGGAGTTGGGGGAGTAGCTGAAAAACCTCCATGTGATGCGTCCCAAGTCCTTGACTCTGATTAGGCTGTAGTCACAAAGTAATTCTCTTATTTGGTAAGTGGGTGCAGCAGACATGCTTGATTGTATGTAGCTCTATCTGCTTTGCTCAAAGCCTCTGACATCTAACACTTTAAAGTTTTTTTTACTGAAACGAGTTTTTTTCTTTGTCTGAAGAGGGAAAGGAGAGGAAAGATAGATCCAGTTCTGATTGATCCAGAGGTGGATTATTTGGGTCTCTGGGGTCCTCTGGCTGCTTGGCCATCTTGTCTCTCCTTTAAAGCCAGGTTAGAGGATATGTGGGAACAGGTGGTGAAGCTCAGAGCTTTAGTTTGGCTTCTTGTCAGCAGTTCTTTTCATGCTTCTCTTGATTCTTGTGTTTGAAAGTCAAATTTTCTATTCAGTTCTGGTCTTTTCACTGAGAAAGCTTGAAAGTCCTCTATTTTATTGAAAGTCCATATTTTGCCTTGGAACATGATACTCAGGTTTGCTGGGTAGGTGATTCTTGGTTTTAATCCTAGCTCCATTGACCTCCGGAATATCGCATTCCAAGCCCTTCGATCTCTTAATGTAGAAGCTGCCAGATCTTGGGTTATTCTGATTGGGTTTCCACAATACTCAAATTGTTTCTTTCTGGCTGCTTGCAGTATTTTCTCCTTGATCTGGGAGCTCTGGAATTTGGCAACAATATTCCTAGGAGATTTCTTTTTGGGATCTATTTGAGGAGGCGATCGATGGATTCTTTCAATTTCTATTTTGCCCTGTGGCTCTAGAATATCAGGGCAGTTCTCCTTGATAATTTCCTGAAAGATGGTATCTAGGCTCTTTTTTTGATCATGGCTTTCAGGTAGTCCAATAATTTTTAAATTATCTCTCCTGGATCGATTTTCCAGGTCAGTGGTTTTTCCAAGGAGATATTTCACATTGTCTTCCATTTTTTCATTCCTCTGGTTCTGTTTTATAATATCCTGATTTCTCATAAAGTCACTAGCTTCCACTTGCTCCAATCTAATTTTTAAAGTAGTATTTTCTTCAGTGGTCTTTTGGACCTCCTTTTCCATTTGGCTAATTCTGCCTTTCAAGGAATTCTTCTCCTCATTGGCTTTTTGGAGCTCTTTTGCCATTTGAGTTAGTCTATTTTTTAAGGTGTTGTTTTCTTCAGTGTATTTTTCAGTATTTTTTTGGGTCTCCTTTAGCAAGTCATTGACTTGTTTTTCATGGTTTTCTCGCATCCTTCTTATTTCTCTTCCCAATTTTTCCTCTACTTCTCTAACTTGCTTTTCCAAATCCTTTTTGAGTTCTTCTATGGCCTGGGGCCAGTTCATGTTTTTCTTGGAGGCTTTGGTTGTAGGCTCTATGACTTTGTTGTCTTCTTTAGGCTGTATGTTTTGGTCTTCTTTGTCACCAAAGAAAGAATCCAAAGTCTGAGACTGAATCTGGGCGCGTTTTCGCTGCCTGGCCATATTCCCAACCAACTAACTTGACCCTTGAGTTTTTCAGTGGGGTATGACTGCTTGTAGATTACAGAGTTCTATGTTCTACGTTTGGGGGGGAGGTGCCAGCTCTGTCAGAGCCGCACTCCTCCTTCCCCAAGGACCCCCAGTCCAGACTGGACTCAGATCTTCGGCAGGCTGTGCACCCCTGCTGTGATCCGCCACTTAATTCCTCCCACCAGGTGGGCCTGGAGCCGGAAGTAACAACAGCTGTAGCTGCCCCACCTCCGCTGCCCCCGGGGCTGGAAGCCGAACCTCGAACTCCTTCCACTCCCGCAGCTTTTCCCACTAACCTTCTCTGCAGTCTTTGGTGTTTGTGGGTCGAGGGGTCTGGTAACTGCCGCAGCTCACATATTCAGGGCGCTAGGGCCCCCTCCGCCAGGCTTCTGGTCTGGATCGTCCACGCCGCTCAGGCTGGGCTCTGCTCCACTCCGTTTCCAGCTCCCAGCTCCCAGCTCCGTGTGGAATAGAGCTCACCCAGAGACCATCCGGGCTGTCCTGGGCTGGAGCCCTGCTTCCCCCTGCTGTTCTGTGGGTTCTGCCGTTCTAGAATTGGTTCAGAGAATAGGTTTTTCACATAAGAATTCTATAGCACTCTTAGAGGAGAAATATAAACTATCCTATTCATGGGTGTATTGAGCATGATGAATAGTCACATGGGACATCAGTACAAGTCACACAGGAAATTTATTTCTGCTTCTCTCTTCCCTACTATCGCACTGTCCTGATTCTTTAAACTTGTATCCTAGACCTGTCTGAGCATATTTGTCTCTTCTGTTATCTCCCAAATGCTTCTTTGTAGGGCTGTGGAATATACTACTCTTCTTTCTACTAATTCTTCTGTAATTCAGATTTCTAAGAGGAGTTCAGGAGGCTTCATGCTCAATATGGAGGGTTTGGGGTAGACAAGAAAATTGAGACCTAGAGGATATATGTGAGATGCCAAAGGTGAACCAGTTATGAAGAAAAGAATGGAGCTTTGAGGTCTTCTCCACAAATGGCTGTTTGTCTTTCTTTTGTCTTTATGTTTATTTCCATTTTTATCTTTATCTCTCTGTCTCTAGTGATTTCTCCGTGTTTTGGCCTAAAGAACTGGTGGATATCACTGTTGTACTGTCTGTGATTTTCAAAACATTGTGGAGAAAGCAAGAGGTCCTGAAGGCCTATAGAAGGGCAAAGGTTGTCCCAGTTTTCAGAAAAGGAAAGAAAAAAGAGTCTGCAACCTATAAGTCAGTAAGCTCAACCTTGATTCTGGCAAAATTCTAGGACTAATTACTAAGGAGATGGTTAGCGAATATCTGGGAAAGAAAGTATTAATCACACAGAACCAGTATGGCCTCATTGAGGAAAAGTTATCAGACTAACCTCATTTCCTTTATTGATAGGGCTGCAAAATGGGCAGATCAAGGGAATGTGGCAGATGCAATTAACATAGAATTTAGTAAAATGTGTCATAAGGCAACTTCTGCTATTTTCGTGTGAAAACTGAAGAGATGTTGGATAGATGAAAATACAATTAGATGGATACAGAACAGGATGAATGGCCAGGCTCCAAGAGTACTCATTAGTTATTGTCTTCCAGTTGTTTTCAGTCTTGTCTGACACTTTATGACCCCATTTGGGGTTTCTTGACAAGGATACTGGATTGATTTGCCATTTCCTTTTCAAGTAGTCATTAATATTTCACTTTTTATCTTGGAAAGAAGTCTCCAGTGGACTGTTCCAGATATCTCTGCTTGGCCCTGTGCTGTTTAGTTCACATTTTTTATCAGTGACTTAGATAAAAACCTAAATGGCATGCTTACTAGTTTTGTAGATAACACAAAGCTGGGGAATATAGGTGAATTGTATCAAAACAAGGATTCAGAAAGATCTCGAAATGCTAGAACAATGGGTAGAGGTTGAAAAGTGGTAAATTGAGCCAAGTTGTTAGGGAATATACCTCCTAACAATTAATGTCATCCCAAAATAGAATGTATTATGTCAGGAGGTAGAGGGTTGCCCCTTACTGAGGACCTTCTGGCAGAGTGTAGGACCACTTGTAGGGTATGTTGTAGTGAAGATTCTTTCTGGAGAGTGCGTTAGACTAGGTGGCTACTGATGCATGTTACACCCTACAATTCTATAATTCTATTTCTAGCCCTCTTTTATCTGTTTCGTTTCTGTGACTATGTCTTTCTCTCCTGTGCATGTGTGTGTTTCTTTGAATAAGTACCCCAGAAAGAGTCATTTTAGAGTAAATATGAGACAATAATGTTAAACAAGTAGGCAACAAGCATTTATTAGGCACTTACTATGTGCTAGGCATGGTGGCTAAGTCTAAAGAGTTATAAGCAGAAGCAGGAGAGGAATAGAAGATGACCAGCCTGTGCTCTTCTCCACAATGGAGGCTCAGGGAGGAACTCATCAATGGGAAAAAGAAGGGGGCAGGAAGAGTGGAGGGATTTTCCAGGGTGAGAAGATAGCTGAGACATGGTGGCAAAGTCTGGACAGTTAGAAGCAGAGCTAGGAGGGGAATGAAAAATGGCTAGTCTGGGACCCTGCCCAAAATGGAGGATCTCATCAATGTGAGAAAGAGACTAGAAAGGTGAAGGGAAATTCCATGGGAAGAGGTAGCAAGGGAAATATGGTAAAGTCCAGAGAGTCAGAAGCAGAATTTCAAGGAGAAAGATGATACATAATGAAATAATTTCAATTAATAATATGATCTAATAAAATAGGTTATATAATAAAATAATTTAAATTAATAATATACATTTATATAATGCTATAAAGTTCCAGAGCAGTTTCCCCATAACTGTCTGGAATAGGGAATATGACATTATATTGCCCATTGAGCTGGTGTGACTCATTAATGGTCACACAACTTCAGAGATAGAATTTCAACCCCGGTTGAAATCAAGTCCTACAGTCCCTCCCTCATGTCATTCATTGTAGTTCATCCACATGCACTTTGGCACATGTATGGCTCCTTCAACCATAAAAGTTATGTAGAGCAAGTAACACTATCCCCATATTACAGATGAAGAAACAGAAAGGTTAGGTGACTTACCCAAAGTAATGCAGCTTCCTTACAGAGTCACAGAGAATTTCAGGTTGAAGATACCTCAGAGGTCAGCTCACACAATACATACCTGAATCATGAATCCACTCTACACTTGGAATACCGCAAGTGTTCATTTAGCTTCCATTTGCAGGCCTCCAATGATCTGGAGCTCATTATCTCCTGAGGTAAACAATTCTGACTTTTGATTCTAACTCCCTAATTGTAGGAATATTATATTGAGCCCAAATTTACTCCTTTGTAACATATATGTCTTTATCTTTGTTGTTCTCTCAGTGGATAGGCAAAATGAGCCTAACTTTTCTTCCACAAACCAGGTCTTCAAACATAAACCAACACTGATAATATTCTCCTTAAATATCCTCTTCTTCATGCTAAACATCGTTAGTCCCCTCAAACAAACTTATTTACCACTGATTCCAGTCCCCTAACCATTTTGATGACCCTCCCTCGGAGTGATCTCCTGGTTGTTAATTTCCTTTCCTGAAATGTCAAGTCTGGATGAGAACACAAAATTCTCGTTGTGGGCTGATTAAGGCCGAGTCCCATGGGACAAATATATTTTTCATTCTCCATACTTCTAACTATGCAGTCTTAATTTGCATTAGCTTTTTGGTGACTATCTCTTACTGTTGACTCATGTTGTATTTTGCTAAAATTCCAATTCCTTTTTCACATGAATTCATATCCAACTTGAATTTCCCCATCTTTAGTTTGCATTTGTTGCCATTGTTGTTTTTACTATAGGTCCTGCAATTTGTGTTTATTAAAATATATCATGTTGTGAAATACGTATGTATTAAAAAACAATGATTGTAAAATTTGTAATGCACACTTGCACACTCCTGTAATTTCCATGTTATTGAAAGAAATAAAAATGTACGTATTAACTCTAACAAGATACTGATGAAGTTGCCCTGTGAATTTATCATGACTTTTGTTATTACTAGTTTCATTTACATAGTTTAGTCAGTTGTATATCATTCCTTTGTTCTATTATCTTCATTCTGCATTACTTTATGTCCTCCTATATTTCTTTGAATTCATTATATTCATAAGCCCTTAGTGAGCAATGATGTGCCATAATTTGTTTGGACCTTCCCAAATCACTGGTTGGGCATGTATTTTGTTCCAGGATTTTTTTTCTATTACAAATATTGCTAAAAGAAATATTTTTAAACAGCTACATTTTTTTGTTCTCTCACAAGTTCCCAAAGTGGGCTATACTGCCTCCTGAGCGTGGTAGAACAATCTGGGGGGGTGGTAGTAGCCTCATGTGCAATTGGGAGGGTGCTGAATAAAAATAAGGGGGTGGTGGAAGCATAAGGAATGAAGAGAAGAAAATTTTGAAAAACCATTCGTGCATGTTTCATATGTTGTGCCACAGAGTTAACGTCATCATGATTACATATTTTCCAAATAAACACGCAAAATGCAAGATATATCCAATCAGTGGTCAAGTTTGCTGACAGGTCTTAATAAGCAAGTGTTGGCAAGCAAGCTTGTGGGGCATTGTTGAGAAGTTCAGCATGCCTCGGCAGGAATATGTGTGTGTAATGACTTGTTTACAATGTGATACTATACAGTTGTATGATGCAATATAGTGTCATCAAAATTTCAATACAGGGAAAACCCCACAAATTTACAATAAATTACTAAATTTAAGATGCATCATTTAAAAAATTTGTATTTTTTGAAATGATGCAAATTAAAACAAAACATTGAAAACCAAGTAGATCTCCAGGGGGGTGTGAGTAATTTTTTTTTGAAAAGGGGTCTGTAGGTCAAATAAGTTTGGGAACCTCTGTTCTAAATCAATAAATTTAGTGGTGGTGTCACTGGTCAGAAAGCATGGACATTTATGAAACTCTTTGAAGTAACTTATTAGTATTTTGATTTTTATAACAGTGAATCTGGAAATTAAATTGAGCATTATGATTATTTGTGCCATATCAGCATGATGTTACAATTTACATTCAGTGTTTCAACTTATTTATTTCTTCCTTAATGCCTATAATTTTTTTGTATTTATGCAAATCGTGTGTGTGTGTGTGTGTGTGTGTGTGTGTGTGTGTGTGTGTGTGTATCTTGGTGGGCTGACTCCTAGATAGATATTTAATGCATTTCTGATTTTTTATATAACATTTTTCTTTCTACTACTATTCCTGATTTTGGTTAATTATATATGTATATATATGCATATATATATATACACACACACATAGATCTATCTATATATAAATGCTGATGATTTGTTGGGGGCTTGTTTTATAACTAGTTACTTTTCTGAAGCCATTTATATCTTGAATATCTCTTGCTGATTCTCTTGACGTTTCTAAAGAAACTATCATATCACTCATCTGTAGAGAGAACTCAAAGTTAGCAGTCATTTAGTCAACAATTATTTCTTGAATTATTATTATAGCTCTCAGTAGCACAATTCTGTCAAAAACAATGATGAGAATGGTCACCTTTGCTTTCCTGCTGTTCTTAATGTGAAAGATACTAATATTTGCCCATTATGCATAGTTTTGACCCTAGAATTCAGGAGAATTTATTTTATTATGTTAAGGAAAAATCTTTTCATTCCCAGATGTTTGAATGTTTTCCATATAGAGGGGACCTTTTATTTTGTCTAAGATTTATATGCATATCAATATTATGATTAAATTTTAAATGGCTTATTATAAATTTACCACTAGACATGGGTACAACATACTAAATTTGCTTTGTAACCATTTACATTTAACTAAATGATTTTTATTTTTTATATGATTTAATGTGTTAATTGCTTCCCTAACTTTGAACATCTTTGCACAAAATGAATAATTTTATATCTGTCTCTGCTCTATTTACCAGTGTTTTATTTTAAATTTTAATTAATTATACTAATGAACACCAATGATTTCTTTATGTTTCCCTGGTTTTTGGAATTGGGACCATATTTGTACTGCAGAAAGAATTTTTTTTTGGTTCTGTTTCTTCTTTCTCATGATTCATTCCATTGGTCAAAATTCTTCTCCACAACTTGACTAGTGCATAAATTAATTCAATGCGAAGTTAAACAGGACAGTTATATGAGCTTCCATGCCGTCTTGGGGAGGGAGGGGGGAGGGAGGGGAGAAAATCTGGAACTCAAAAATATGTAGAACCATGTGTGGTAAACTAAAAATAAATAAATTAATTAATTAAAAAAATGTTAAAAAAAAAAAAAAAAGAAAACAGGTTCGCCACCAGCCAACACTGCATTTTCCATTCATGGAACCATCAGTTATAGCAAATGGAGAAATTTTGAATGCTATGGATAAGTTCACTTCCCTTGGCAATATACTTCCCAGGGATGTCCACATAGATGATGAGGTTGATGCAAACATTGCCAGAGCCAGCTCAGTGTTTGAGAAGCTCTGAAAGAAATTGTGAGAAAGAACAGTTATTAGATTGCCTATAAAACTGAAGGTCTACAGAGCCATTGTGCTGACCTCATTGTTGTATGCCTGTGAAACCTGGACAGTCTACCAGTGCCATGCCAGAAAATTGAACTGCTTTCATCTGAGTTGTCTTAGGAAGATTCTGAAGATAACCTGGCAAGATAAGGTACTGGACACTGAAGTTTTTTCTTGAGCTGAACTGCTAAGCATTCAAACTCTCCTGCATAGAGTACACCTCCAATGGGCTGGCCATATTGTTTGAATGCCAAACACTTACCTGCAAGGCTACTTTATGGAGAACTCACAGAAGGCAAGCACTCACATGGAGATAAGAAGCAATACAGGGACAATCTCAAGATCCTTCTGAAGAACTTAAGTATTGATTGTGAGACATGGGAAATACTGGCACAGGACTGCCCAGCATGGCATGCCTGCACCAAAGAAGGGTCTGTGCTCGATGAGCAAAGCAGAATTGCAGTAGTGAAAAAGAAACATGAGATGTGCAAATTTAGAGACATCCCCACTCCACATTTTCACATGGCCTGTTTGTGCCTGATCTGTGGTAGAGCCTTCCAAGCGTATATTGGTGTGATCAGGCACAGTTAAACATACAAGGTATGACCCCAACATGGTGCTGTTATTTTGTTCTTCTTTGAATATGAAGGATGAACAACAATAACAATTTGGTAGGAAAGCCTTAGATATTAAACTTGAAGTCCTCCTCTTCCTTAATAATGAACAGTGATTAGAAGATAGATTGTACTTTAAAACCATATCCCCTAGATTAACAATATTTAAGGGTGCAGACAGATATAATTTAAACCTGATACCATCTCTCTCTGGGGAAAGCAGAGTGGTCAAACCTCTGGTCCTAACGTCCTGCTTCCCATTCTGACAATAATTAGTCTTCCTTGAAGAAGGGGTGGGGAGGTGAGGCATGTCTATTCTGTCTCCTTTTGAGAACACACAATACCTCCATTCTACTTGTGGGGGGCAGCTCTCTCTCTTCATATATATATACATATATATATATGTATATATATATATATATCAATTACATGTAAAAACTATTTTCAACATTTATTTTTAAGATTGAGTTCCAAATTCTCTCTTTCCCTCCCCACTCCCCTCATGGAGAAGTCAAGCAATTAGTTACAGATTATATATGTGTAGTCATGCAAAACACATTTCCATATAAGTCATGTTGTAAAAGAAAACATACACCAAAATAAAAACCTAAGAAAAATAAAGTTTAAAAAATTATGCTTCTATCTGTACCCTGACTCCATCAGTTCGTTCACTGTGGATGGATAGCAGTTTTCATTATAAGTCCTTCAGAGTTGTTTTGGATTATTATATTGCTGAGAATAGCTAAGTTATTCATAGTTGATCATCTTAAAATATTGCTGTTACTGTGTACGATGTTCTCCTGGTTCTGCTCATTTCACTTTGCATCAGTTCATGTATAGACTATGAGCTTCTTGAGATCGTGGACTTGTTTGTTTGTTTTACCTTTCTTTGTATTCCCAGTATTCTACACAGTGACTGGCACATCACATAGTAGGTGCTTAATAAATGTCTGCTGGCTGACTTAGTTGTGGGAACCACTTTTACTCTCTCTTCTTTACTAAAGTATTCATTTTTCATTCCTGGGTAGATTAGGATGAATGTAACCCATATATAAGCTCTCTTCAAGCAATAGGGAAGTGTGCTATTCAATCAGTCAGCACCTCCCATCGAGTCATGTTCCCTTTACTTTTGCCTTTTTGCTTCCCATCCTCTTCTGAAGCATCTGGCTAAGCCATGCAAATTATTCCATGACTGCTTTTCAACATTTGATTGAAGATATTTTAAAGAAAGAGGCAAAGTCAGTCCAGATAGCTGCTGCTCCGGCATCTATGACTGGGAGAGAAGGGCAACCCTGACTCAATTGTAAAAATGCATTTCTTAATGAAACTGAAGGCTTTATTAGATTTATTTCAACCCTGACACAATGGTAAAAATACATTTCTTCACATATTTCTATTAATGAAACCCAAGACTGTCTAAGATTTATTTGCCTTCTATGTCACATTGATGACTCAAGTTTTATGTCACTAAGACATCTGGATCTTTTCTCAGATAAATTGTTGTTCTCTATTGTGTCCTCCATATGTTCTGCATTCTGTATATATGTGTGTTTTAGCCTGAGCACAGAAGTTTATATTTGTCCCTATGGAATTTCTTTTTTCCTTTTAATTTGATCCCACATTGAATATTGCTAGTTTTGAATAGAAACCCCCCCTTTTGTCCAGTTCTCCAAAGATATGGTGTGGAATTGCCCAACATCTTAAATATGTCCTTTAATATCCTAGTCACTGTTCCCAATTCCCTGAGGATCCTCTTCATACTAGGCAGTGAACATGGAACACACAGGAGAACAGACCTTCTAGTCTTCAGGAGCTGTCACATGAAGGGGTCATGACATATATAACTTATGAGGTACAAAAATTTCTCATAAAATGGTCACATCTGTGGACAAATAAATCTCATGTTTAGATTCTTTGGTGGCCATTCATGGAATCTTTGTGCATGCTGTAGTTCAGTTGGGTCTCCCAAAGCTTCTTCTATTCATCTTACTTTGGAATTTTTACTGAGAAGATTTATAAAAGAAACACAAACATATTACCTCCCAAGCTACCTTCCCTCCACATCTTGGTCCCTAAAAATAATTGATTCAAACTTAAAGCAATTGCTATCAAATGTTTGCCCTATCAAATTTACTTCTAAATGTGGCATAGCTATGGGACCAGTTGATCTCTTGCTTTAAGCCATGACGTCTTGCCAGCCACTGATATGCTAGCTCAAGTAGGTTTCTGGCCCCCCATCAGGCTTAGGTGCTAGAAAATTCCAGTATGGACTCTAGTTCCTGGACCTCTGTTCCTTAGACTTTTTAAGTCTCACAAGACCCTGTTTCAGAGGAAACACAGAAACAAGAGACTCCCCACCTCAGACACAAGCTTCTAGGAGAAGACTATATACCCACTGGCTTTATAGGGACTGTGGGTGAGGGAGAGCACAAAGTTGCTCTCTTGCCAGGAGGTCTATAGTAGTTTTTCCTCCTCACTGAAATGGAAAGAGTCAGGGGGGCATTGTGGAAATGGGGGAGGAGGAGAGGGACAGCATTAACTACTCTTTTAAAGATGACCCATTCTCTGTATTCCATTCCAGTCTCCTGGAACTTCACACCTGATCCTTGGAATTTTAAATACAGTTACAAATGATTCTATAGTGCCTGCAATAACATCTTAGCTCTCTGTACAGGCTGTAGGGTCTGTGGTTGCTAATTGTAGTCACTCTGTGGCAATTCTCCTCAATAGTGACATCCATGAACAAATAAAATAGTCACATCCATGGACAGATACATCCTATGTTTGGATTTTAAACCATTCCTGGTTTAATTTACAGTTTTTCTCTTCCATTATATTCTAAAGCCTTTAGCTCCTCCCTTTCCCCTATCGAAACATATTTTCCTACGTTCTGCTCCCTAAAGGTCCTGCTCTGTACTAAAGAGTAGCTAATTTCATCACTACCTGCTTAATAACCCTCTCCCACCCTTTCATGATGTTTAATGGAGGCCAATAATAAAAACGTAGCTCGACTCCCAAGAAACACATATGTATTAACAGAGTCTATGTAGAATAAATGCTGAATAATTGATCCTAATGGATAGTGGCTTAGGACCACTTGTTTTAATCAGTTTTATGGGTTAGTGGGAGTGATTTCATGGCTGGGAACATCTTCAATCATACCATACAGGTAGCTGTGAACTCTCCCTTCAGGTGAGGCTGGCCCTGCCTATTAGTAAAAATACACGTAAGAGAAATATTAGTTATTTCTGCTTGTTCCAGGTACTTTATCCTTTGGTTTTCTTTATCTGCTAAAAAGGTTTGTCTTCTTGGTACTGCAACACCTAGGCAGTTTGGTCATTGGCTAAACTGTCACATTAGTGTAAGAAAGCATTCAACGACTCTATTCACCCACATCCGCACCTGTACACACACACACACACACACACACACACACACACACACACACTCCAGTTATTTGGCAGATTTTTGACTTTTCATCTGGTTGTTCAAAAGAGAGTAAGAAGAGTTTCCTTGTCTGGGGTTCTGAACTCCCACCTTCACCATTTGAAGATTGGGGCTTGCTTCTACTAAATCTTGCTGGAAGTTTATTTCATTCTAAGGGACAGTAGTCCTGCCAGATCCCGGAAATCCTACACATAGAGAAACCCTAATATCTATAATGCTTTTGGTAATTTTGTCCAGTAATGGGTCTCTTAAAGACTATGTGTTCCTGAGGTAAGAATTCAGGTACTTTTTAATAACTCCCAGAGCTCCTTTGCTCCCAGTGACACCATCCTCAATTCTGTTTTCAGAATTTGGCCTAATCTTATTCCCCCTTGGGTAAGCCTCACCTTCCCTCCCTGGGGCCATGCCTTTGTGTCTGGGAGGTCAGGCAGAGGTTTGAAACTGTACGATAGCATGGGAGATGTGAGGTAATATGCTCTCTCTCCCATTCTGGGTTAAAGGTAGTTAAGGGACATGGCCATGCCCCTTCATGTCTCACTAAAGTGGTAACTGAGTAGGCTCCCAGAAACACTTACAAGGGGCATAGAGGAAAGAGATGAGAGGACCAAGAGAATAACTTGATTTAGTGAGTGCACTTGAAGGTTAGGAGAGACTACTGGGTTGTAATACAGGGGAAAGTCATGCTGTAAGCAGAAAAGCCCTGTTGGTTATGGAAATCAAAACTTTCAGTGACCAAAGACAGGACCAGATTTATGCGTTTGGAAGGTGGGTGGGGACAGAGAATATAGAAATGTGCTAGTCTCTCTCATGTACACAGAGGACAAATTCCATCTGCACAGAAAGACATATGATTCATAGATCTGATATGTTTTACATTTAGGGTATTTCTTTTCTAGTTGTGTTAAAAAGACTGTCTGGAATATGAGGACCTCAGTTAGAGTCACTGTATCACAACCAGGAGCATACAAATGTATGCAGGACAGCTAGCAGTTGCCTAGATAGAAGGTTTTGTTCATTCCATCATCCATCTTATTCTTTTCTTTCCATTGTCTTTCTGTGGCTACACCCAGGTATGGATATTCTGGGCGAAGGTTGGCGAAATGTATGAAGCTCTGTGGTGACCTTGAAAATTTGAAATGGTAAGTACCCTCTCCCATTCTGGGGTGGATGTAGGTGAAAAGCTTAGAGATTTTCTCCTACCTTATGAACAAGTCATCAGTGAGGATCTTCTTTTTTTTTTGGCTGGGCAATTGGGGTTAAGTGACTTCCCCATGGTCACACAGCTAGTACAGGTGTCAAGTGTCTGAGGCTGGATTTGAACTCAGGTCCTCCTGACTCCAGGGCCTGGGCTCTACTGACTGCACCACCTAGCTGCCCCAAGTGAGCATCTTCTTAGAAGTAGCTACAGTAAATATGGAGGGTAGAGGTAATTAATGAGTGAATTAATGATTTAGTTGGCACCGGGAGTGGAAGTTGAAAGAGATCATTTTTTGGCAATGTAAAGGGAATGTAATATTGTGAACATTTAGCTCCTTACACATAAGAAAAGCAAAGCTTTGAGTGGGAAGGGAATAAACATTTATTAAGTGCCTACTATGTGTCAGGCACTGTGTTAAATGCTTTACAAATATTATCTCATTTGATCTTCACGACAGCCCTGGGAGGTAGGTATTGTTATTATCCCCATTTTAACCAAGGCAGATAAAGATTAAGGGATTTGCCCAAGGTGACACAGCTGGTAAGTGTCTGAAGCTAGATTTGAAGTAAGGTCTTCCCGACTCTAGGTCCAGAACTCTATCCACTGTACCACCTAGCTGCCCTCGCGTGACAAAAACCAGGTGGCTTTACGAGTTTAGAAGAAGATTTAATGATTAGAGGGCATGGAAGTGCATGGGTCACAGAAATACACATTGACTCATGATGCACTTCTCTCAAACAGAGGGGTCATGAATTCATAGATATTATATATAATTCCTACTGGCTCTTTGCCTTCTATCTCTTTCTCTTATTCTATTTACTTCCCTTTCTCCCTCTTCTTCCCTCTTCCTCCTCATTTCTCAGTCCCTTTTGCTCTTCTTCTATTCCCAAGGCTCAATAGTCCTTTTCTGCTTTTACCTCAACCCATCTCCATTTCTTTTATCCTGATGTCATCTTGCATTAAATATAAGCTTTAAATCCTGCTGTTCTTTTTAGGGAGGTTGTATGGCATAATACTGCTGGATTTGAAATGATAAAGACCTTGGGTTCAGTCCCCACATCTGACATTGAATTGCTTTATGAATATGAGTAACTTACTTACTGTCTCTGATCCTTGGGCAGCCCCATAAGAACATAAATTATAGTCTCCGTTGGAGGGAATTCTCACACCTATGAAATCACAGGTCATTAATATAATGGCTTTTTTGGTGATGTTCCTAGAGCACCTTCAGACTAAATTTGTACATCACCTTAGAATCCTCTTGCTCCCTCCATTCTCTCATTTTCTTAATGGCCTAAACAGACACATATCTTTTGCCTCAGCTTCAGTAAGTATCCTTCACTATCCTGCCGTCTTTGAAGTGTACTCTTAAGTTAGGTGACAGATGGGATGGTAATTTGGTTAACAATTGAGAGAGATCTATGCAATTTACTGTGCCCTGCTTTGCTCTGGGCAAAATATGGGTGTGTGGAAGGAGTTAGAAGGAATCATTGGGTAGTGAGATATCAGAATTGTAAGCTCTTTGAAAGCAAGAGAATATATTTTTTCCACCTCCACAGTCCCCAAAGCATAGTGATGGACTCAAGAAAAGTTTGTGGAGAAAAATTGAATTATAAAAGGATGAAAGTAAAGTTGTCAAAAGTCAGTTTCCTTAAATTACAAATGAAATAACTGAGACTCAGAATAGGAAATGTAGTTAGTAGCAAAATTTGTGCTAATACTCAGGTCTTCTGACTCCTAGTTCAAGGATTTCTGACTACACTATGAATTTTGTTTATGTATGCATATGTGTCATGTTTGCAGATAAATAGGAAATGTTGGCTTCTAAAAGATTTAGTGAGATTGTGGAAAGACCCTAAATTCAACTGAGAATAGCTTTCTCAGCGTAGTGAAACTCATTATGATGGGATTTATTAATTTTCAAATTTTATTCATGATTTATACCAGATAGATTTGGGCAGCGTTATGCTAGGAATTTGGATGTCTGTCTTCTTTCCTACCCCCTATGTGATGTTCCAAGTCTGAATGCCCAGTCTTTTGCCTCTTTTCACCACCACCCATTGGCAATTGGTATCAACAACATCTGGATCCCCTACAGCCTTGGAAATTACTGGCATTAACAGTAGTCTGATTCTAGCATAGGAACTGTGTCCCTTTAATTTAAGGACTATGGTTTTAATGAGTTTTGCTGGTTGACTGAATTCTGATCCCTAAACAGTGTAGGGACAAGTTGTAATTTTCCATTTCATTTTTAAAATTTTGGTGTGTTTCCTGTCTAGGTGCGTTAGAAAGATCCTATGGAAAGAGGGAACTTCACTAGGGTGACTGAGTTCGTCTTCTTGGGTCTGTCAGAAACTCAGGAACTGCAGGACTTTCTATTTCTGGTATTCCTGATAGTCTACATAACAACCATCTTGGGGAACCTTCTCATTATGGTCATTGTGACTTCTGACAACCGGCTCCATACTCCCATGTATTTCCTTCTCCGTAACCTGGCTGTTATAGACTTGTGTTTTTCATCTGTCACTACTCCCAAGATGTTGGTTGACTTCCCGGCTGAGGCCAAAACCATTTCCTACCAGGGCTGCATGACTCAGATCTTCTTCTTCCACCTCCTAGGAGGTGCTACAGTCTTCTTCCTCTCTGTGATGGCATTTGATCGATATATTGCCATCTCCAGGCCCCTCCATTATGTCACCATCATGAACCCTCAGATGTGTTTTGGGCTGGTGATGGCTGCCTGGGCAGGAGGCTTTGTCCATTCCATTGTCCAGCTTGCTCTCCTGCTCCCTTTGCCTTTCTGTGGCCCCAACATCCTGGATAACTTTTATTGTGATGTCCCCCAAGTTCTGAGACTTGCCTGTATAGATACCTCTTTCCTGGAGCTCCTCATGATTACCAACAGCGGGATGTTGGATCTCATCTGGTTCCTTATCCTCCTGGCTTCCTACACAGTCATCTTGGTGATGCTGAGATCTCACTCAGGGGAGGGGAGACGCAAAGCCTCTTCCACTTGTACCACCCACATCATTGTGGTGTCCTTGTTTTTTGTGCCATGCATCTACATCTATGCTCGGCCTTTCATCTCTTTCCCCATAGACAAAACTGTCTCCATCAGCTACACAGTCATCACTCCCATGCTTAACCCCATGATTTATACCCTCAGGAATCAGGAGATGAGATCTGCCATTAAGAGGTTAGGGAGGAAATCAATGATTTTTAGAATGAGTGAAATTCATGCTACTTGACTTTGGGTAAGTCATTTTACCTCTTCCAGCCTGAGACTTAGCCATGAAAAAAACAGGCAACTATATCCTATATCTCCCTTGACATCTGCATTAATTCTACAGTTCTCCCTAATATCATGCATAGGCATATTGTGAGGGTGGGGTCAAAGATGAATAGGTTTTTCACGTAAGAATTCTATAGCACTCTTAGAGGAGAAATATAAACAATCCTATTCATGGGTGTATTGAGCATAATGAATAGTCACATGTGACATCATTACAAGTCACACATACAAATTATTTCTGCTTCTCTCTTCCCTACTATCTCACTGTCCTGATTCTTTAAACTTGTATCCTAGACCTGTTTGAGCATATTTGTCTCTTCTGTTATCTCCCAAATGCTTCTTTGTAGGGCTGTGGAATATACTACTCTTCTTTCTACTAATTCTTCTGTTATTCAGATTTCTAAGAGGAGTTCAGGAGGCTTCATGCCATTGGGCATGAATATGAAGGGTTTGGGGTAGACAAGAAAATTGAGACCCAGAGGATGTATGTGAGATGCCAAAAGTGAACCAGTTATGAAGAAAAGAATGGAGCTTTGAGGTCTTCTCCACAAATGTCTGTCTGTCCTTCTTTTGTCTTTATGTTTATTTCCATTTTTGTCTTTATCTCTCTGTCTCTAGTGATTTCTCTGTGTTTCAGCCTAAAGAACTGGTGCGTATCACTGTTGTACTGTCTGTGATTTTCAAAACATTGTGGAGAAAGCAAGAGGTCCTGAAGGCCTATAGAAGGGCAAAGGTTGTCCCAGTTTTCAGAAAAGGAAAGAAAAAAGAGTCTGCAACCTATAAGTCAGTAAGCTCAACCTTGATTCTGGCAAAATTCTAGGACTAATTACTAAGGAGATGGTTAGCGAATATCTGGGAAAGAAAGTATTAATCACACAAAACCAGTATGGCCTCATTGAGGAAAAGTTATCAGACTAACCTCATTTCCTGTATTGATAGGGTTGCAAAATGGGCAGATCAAGGGAATGTGGCAGATGCAATTAACATAGAATTTAGTAAAATGTGTCATAAGGCAACTTCTGCTATTCTCGTGTGAAAACTGAAGAGATATTGGATAGATGAAAGTACGATTAGATGGATACAGAACAGGATGAATGGCCAGGCTCCAAGAGTACTCATTAGTTATTGTCTTCCAGTTGTTTTCAGTCTTGTCTGACACTTTATGACCCCATTTGGGGTTTCTTGACAAGGATACTGGAGTGATTTGCCATTTCCTTTTCAAGTAGTCATTAATATTTCACTTTTTATCTTGGAAAGAAGTCTCCAGTGGACTGTTCCAGACATCTCTGCTTGGCCCTGTGCTGGTTGTTTCACATTTTTTATCAATGACTTAGCTAAAAACCTAAATGGCATGCTTACTAGTTTTGTAGATAACACAAAGCTGGGGAATATAGGTGAATTGTATCAAAACAAGGATTCAGAAAGATCTCGAAATGCTAGAACAATGGGTAGAGGTTGAAAAGTGGTAAATTGAGCCAAGTTGTTAGGGAATATGCCTCCTAATAATTAATGTCATCCCAAAATAGAATGTATTATGTCAGGAGGTAGAGGGTTGCCCCTCACTGAAGACCTTCTGGCAGAGTGTAGGACCACTTGTTGGGTATGTTGTAGTGAAGATTCTTTCTGGAGAGTGAGTTAGATTAGGTGGCTACTGATGCATGTTACACCCTACAATTCTATAATTCTGTTTCTAGTCTTCTTTTATCTTTCATTTCTGTGACTATGTCTTTCTCTCCTGTGCATGTGTGTGTTTCTTTGAATAAGTGCCCCAGAAAGACCCATTTTAGAGTAAATATGAGACAATAATGTTAGACAAGTAGGCAACAGGCATTTATTAGGCACTTACTTTGTGCTAGGCATGGTGGCTAAGTCTAAAGAGTTATAAGCAGAAGCAGGAGAGGAATAGAAGATGACCAGCCTGTGCTCTTCTCCACAATGGAGGCTCAGGGAGGAACTCATCAATGGGAAAAAGAAGGGGGCAGGAAGAGTGGAGGGATTTTCCAGGGTGAGAAGATAGCTGAGACATGGTGGCAAAGTCTGGACAGTTAGAAGCAGAGCTAGGAGGGAAATGAAAAATGGCTAGTCTGGGACCCTGCCCAAAATGGAGGATCTCATCAATGTGAGAAAGAGACTAGAAAGGTGAAGGGAAATTCCATGGGAAGAGGTAGCAAGGGAAATATGGTAAAGTCCAGAGAGTCAGAAGCAGAATTTCAAGGAGAAAGATGATACATAATGAAATAATTTCAATTAATAATATGATCTAATAAAATAGGTTATATAATAAAATAATTTAAATTAATAATATACATTTATATGATGCTATAAAGTTCCAGAGCAGTTTCCCCATAACTGTCTGGAATAGGGAATATGACATTATATTGCCCATTGAGCTGGTGTGACTCATTAATGGTCACACAACTTCAGAGATAGAATTTCAACCCCGGTTGAAATCAAGTCCTACAGTCCTTCCCCCATGTCATTCAAGGTGGTTCATCCACATGCACTTTGGTACGTGTATGGTTCCTTCAACCATAAAAGTTATGTAGAGCAAGTAATACTATCCCCATATTACAGATGAAGAAACAGAAAGGTTAGGTGACTTACCCAAAGTAATGCAGCTTCCTTACAGAGTCACAGAGAATTTCAGGTTGAAGATACCTCAGAGGTCAGCTCACACAATACATACCTGAATCATGAATCCACTCTACACTTGGAATACCGCAAGTGTTCATTTAGCTTCCATTTGCAGGCCTCCAATGATCTGGAGCTCATTATCTCCTGAGGTAAACAATTCTGACTTTTGATTCTAACTCCCTAATTGTAGGAATATTATATTGAGCCCAAATTTACTCCTTTGTAACATATATGTCTTTATCTTTATTGTTCTCTCAGTGGATAGGCAAAATGAGCCTAACTTTTCTTCCACAAACCAGGTCTTCAAACATAAACCAACACTGATAATATTCTCCTTAAATATCCTCTTCTTCATGCTAAACATCTTTAGTCCCCTCAAACAAACTTATTTACCACTGATTCCAGTCCCCTAACCATTTTGATGACCCTCCCTCGGAGTGATCTCCTGGTTGTTAATTTCCTTTCCTAAAATGTCAAGTCTGGATGAGAACACAAAATTCTCGTTGTGGGCTGATTAAGGCCGAGTCCCATGGGACAAATATATTTTTCATTCTCCATACTTCTAACTATGCAGTCTTAATTTGCATTAGCTTTTTGGTGACTATCTCTTACTGTTGACTCATGTTGTATTTTGCTAAAATTCCAATTCCTTTTTCACATGAACTCATATCCAACTTGAATTTCCCCATCTTTAGTTTGCATTTGTTGCCATTGTTGTTTTTACTATAGGTCCTGCAATTTGTGTTTATTAAAATATATCATGTTGTGAAATACGTATGTATTAAAAACAGTGATTGTAAAATTTGTAATGCACACTTGCACACTCCTGTAATTTCCATGTTATTGAAAGAAATAAAAATGTACGTATTAACTCTAACAAGATACTGATGAAGTTGCCCTGTGAATTTATCATGACTTTTGTTATTACTAGTTTCATTTACATAGTTTAGTCAGTTGTATATCATTCCTTTGTTCTATTATCTTCATTCTGCATTACTTTATGTCCTCCTATATTTCCTCAAATTCATTATATTAATAAACCCTTAGTGGGCAATGATGTGCCATAATTTGTTTGGACATTCCCAAATCACTGGTTGGGCATGTATTTTGTTCCAGGACTTTTTTTCTATTACAAATATTGCTAAAAGAAATACTTTTGAACAGCTACATTTTTTTGTTCTCTCACAAGTTCCCAAAGTGGGCTATACTGCCTCCTGAGTGTGGTAGAACAATCTAGGGGGGTGGTAGTAGCCTCATGTGCAATTGGGAGGGTGTTGAATAAAAATAAGGGGGTGGTGGAAGCATAAGGAATGAAGAAAAGAAAATTTTGAAAAACCATTTGTACATGTTTCATATGTTGTGCCACAGCGTTAAAGTCATCATGATTACATATTTTCCAAATAAACACGCAAAATGCAAGGTATAACCAATCAGTGGTCAAGTTTGCTGACAGGTCTTGACAAGCAAGTGTTGGCAAGCAAGACTGTGGGGCATTGCTGAGAATTTCAGCATGCATCGGCAGGAATATGTGTGTGTAATGACTTGTTTACAATAAGATACTATATGGTTATATGATGCAATATTGTGTCATCAAAATTTCAATCAAGGAAAACCCCACAAATTTACAATAAATTATTAAATTTAAGATGAATCATTTAAAAAATTTGTATTTTTCGAAATGATGCAAATTTAAAAAAAACATTGAAAACCAAAGAAAGTAGATCTTCAGGGGGGTGTGAGTAATTTTTTTTTTGAAAAGGGGTCTGTACGTCAAATAAGTTTGGGAGCCTCTCCTCTAAATCAATAAATTTAGTGGTGGTGTCACTGGGTCAGAAAGCATGGACATTTATAAAACTCTTTGAAGTACCTTATTAGTCTTTTGATTTTTATAACAATAAATCTGCAAATTAAATTGAGCATTATTATTATTTATATCAGTGTGATCTAACAATTTACATTCAGTGTTTCAAATTATTTATTTCTTCCTTAATGCCTATAATTTTTTTGCATTTATACAAATTGTGTGTGTGTGTGTGTGCGTGCGCACACGTGTGTGTATGTATCTTGGTGGGCTGACTCCTAAATAGATATTTAATGCATTTCATGTTTATTTTAAATAACATTTTTCTTTCTACCACTATTCCTGATTTTGGTTAATTATATCTATCTATCTATAAATGCTAATGATTTGTTGGGGGCTTGTTTTATAACTAGTTACTTTTCTGAAGCCATTTATATCTTGAATATCTCTTGCTGATTCTCTTGAGGTTTCTAAAGAAACTATCATATCACTCATCTGTAGAGAGAACTCAAAGTTAGCAGTCATTTAGTCAACAATTATTTCTTGAATTATTATTATAGCTCTCAGTAGCACAATTCTGTCAAAAACAATGATGAGAATGGTCACCTTTGCTTTCCTGCTGTTCTTAATGTGAAAGATACTAATATTTGCCCATTATGCATAGTTTTGACCCTAGAATTCAGGAGAATTTATTTTATTATATTAAGGAAAAGTCTTTTCATTCCCAGATGTTTGAATGTTTTCCATATAGAGGGGACCTTTTATTTTGTCTAAGATTTATATGCATATCAATATTATGATTAAATTTTAAATGGCTTATTATAAATTTACCACTAGACATGGGTACAACATACTAAATTTGCTTTGTAACTATTTACATTTAACTAAATGATTTTTATTTTTTATATGATTTAATGTGTTAATTGCTTCCCTAACTTTGAACATCTTTGCACAAAATGAATAATTTTATATCTGTCTCTGCTCTATTTACCAGTGTTTTATTTTAAATTTTCACTAATTATGCTAATGAACACCAATGGTTTCTTTATCTTTCCCTGGTTTTTGGAATTGGGACCATATTTGTGCTGTAGGAAGAATTTCACAGAGTGCTGTCTTTCCCACTTTATGAAAAGTTTCTATAACATAATTTCTTCCTTCTCCTTTGCTTTTCATAGTTGACCAGTTACCAAATTTCATTTATCCTCCTTCTACAATATATATTGCCTTTGTCCCCTCCTTTCCATTACTTTTGGCTCGACCCAATTTGAACTTTCATAATTAACTGAGTGAACTGTAGAAATAGCCTCCTAAAAGGTCTTATGCCCATTGTCTTCTTTTTAATCCATCCTTTATATCTCTACCAAAGTAATTGTCCTTGTGCCAAGATCTAGTCACTTCACTACTCTCCTTGCAGTTGGCTGCCAATTGCCTCCTGACCAAAGTTCAAACTGCTTTTCCTGGAAATCAAAGACCTTCCCAACACATTGCCACCATTTCCAGCCTGTCCCGGGCCTTTCCAGCCTTATCTCACATCACTCCCCACAATAAACGTTATGCTCCAGCAAAACTAGCTGACTCTTTGCCCTCAAAACACACCCCCTAATGCCTCTTATTCCTCCATGGCTTTGTTTCCATGCGCATGGTCAATTTTTTCAGTCACTGTGGATGCACAGAGGAAAAGAAGAATTTGGGATAGATCATCTTGAGCGAGTCCCTTCACCTTCGTAGGCCTCAGTTTCTTCAACTGTTAAATGAGAGAATTGAACGATCTGGCCAGAAAGTCCCTGCCAGCTCTAAATCTATAATTCTATGACCCTTTCATCTTATGATCTTCAAAACAGTTGAGAAGTCTTCCTTCAGGCTCTGCTTCTTAATGGCAATGGATTCAATGTCCTTTGTTTGCTTTAGTATCTCATGATCTTTCCTTTTTTTTGCGCTTGATGAAGAGATTGGGCCTGCCAAGTGACAGAGCAGCAGCAAAACAGTTTGATCATTGGTCAAACAGTCATGTCAATGTAAGAAAGTAACCAACCCAATTATTTGCTACGATGTGCACATTCACACAACACCTCCCCTTCCCCCTTGTCTCCCCCCTTTCCCTCCCCCCCCCCCCTTCACACTCTAGCTATTTGACTGGGTTTTCATGTTTCATGTAGTTGTCTAAGGGGGCAAGTAGAAGACCTGGTCCTGTCCATGGTGCTGGCTGGACGCTAAACATTTAGAAGCCCATGGATTGTTCCTTATAAATGTCTCTGGAGGTTCATCTCATTTGAAGGGACTATCACACTTCATGATACTTCTATTTCTATACCCCAGTAGTCTTACACTTTGTAATGTCCTTGGTGGTATTATTCTATAGAAGGCCACTGAAAAACTGTATGATGCAATAATTCTGACAATTTTTTTTCTTTTAATAAATCCCACTGTTCCTCTGCCTCTGAAAACACCATTCCTCAGTTCTCCTTTTTGGACTTAAGCCAATACTTTTCTCTCTTGGGTATCCTCTCAAATGCGATGCCCAGTTTATGTATATGTGAATTTGGGGTAAACGTCAGGGAGATCTTAAAATTGTGGCATGTCTTCGAAGATGTTAAGTCCTAAATCCCATCTTCCATTCTGGACTAGAGGTAAGTGAGAGGCCCACAGAATCATATCATCACATTCCTTTTCATTCAGGTTTGTAATTGGTGGACAAAGGCAGCACCTATGGGAGTCATAGAGGTAGGTATGTACTAGTAAATGTTTAACATTAATATTCATTCAATATTAATATTTTAAATATAATCTGGTCAGCAATATTATTTAATATTGTTTTAGACCATTTAAACTAACTAGACAGTGTGAAATATCAGTGCAAATGCCTGCCAAAACAGACATAGCAACTATATGTACATAAACATAAAACACTTTTTATAAAAATAAACTCAAATCCAAATAATTGAAGTAATATTTATTATGGGAAGGTAAAAATATAATTTTTAAAATGACAATTTTACCTAAACAATCTATTTATTCAATGTCATACCAATTAAATTACTAAAAATTATTTTACTGAGTTAGAAAAAATAATAACAAAGTTCATTTGGAAGAGCAAATGGACAGGAACTTCAAAGAGACCAAGATAAAAGATATAAAAGCAGTAGATTCAGCAGTATCAGATCTTAAACTATACTGTAAGAGAAAGCATTGCTGAAGCATACAAAGAATAATTTTGATTATTTTAAATTATAGATTTCTTATATAAATAAAACCTATGTATGCAAGACTAGAAAGAGTGCAGAAAATCAGGAAAAAACTCTGATAGACAATCTCTCAGACAGGATGTGACCACGTTGGAATATTGCTGTGGTGTAGGGAATGATGTGGTGGTTGATTTAAAAAAAAACATGGAAAGACGTGGACCTATGAAGGAATATGCTATCCACCTTCAGAAAAACAGATGACAGGTAGAATAGCACAGTCTTACATGTACATATATATGTATGTTTATAGATATTTATGTGTGTATATATATATATCCACACTTAATTGTAGTCTTTTTTAGGATATGGGGGAAGGGCTCAGAGGGGGAAAAATAAAGTAAAAAATGCCCAGCAGAGAACAAAAGAAAACCAATAAGGAAGCAAAGAAAAGCTGGGTAGCTTTGAAAACAATGTGTAGCATCTATCCTATAGGTTTTCTTGCAACGGAAATTTATTTTATATTGAATTCTCTGTTATGGTCTTCTGTGTACATGGCAATTATTTTCTTTTCTCATTTTATATTTAAGTTCAAAAGAAAAAAAATTACCAACCCCTCAAAAAACCCCCAAAATATATAATATGGATTATTATCTTTCTCTTATCACTTCCTCAAATTTAGACAACACCAAAACAATAAATCAAACCCTATTTTTTGTAACATTTGTTATATTTGATTTCCAAAGTGTACTTGCAATGAAAATTTAACATTTGGCTCTGTTGATTCAGTATGAGCTGGTTCCAGTTCGTCCACTGCAAGATGTCAGAGGTGAGGTCAATGAGGAATGAAGTGCCTTTGGTGGGAGTGAGGATGGAGGTTGGAAGAAAAGGATGCGTAGTAATGTGTCTAATTTCTGCTGCTTATGGGAACCAAGGCTTTCAGTGACCAAACAGTGCCACATTTATGAAATGGAGGGAGAATGTGGAGCAGAGGATTCACAAACACACAGATCACACAGAGCATACTGTTCTTCTTAAAAAAGAGCACACAATTCATAGACATCATGTATAATTCACCCCAGCTCAAGTCAGTCCTCTATGTCTTTCTGTCACTCATTCTCTCACATTCATCATCTTCTCCCACTTTCCCACTTTCTCTGTGATGCAACCTCTCCCTCTTTTCTGTCTCTCTTCATCCACATTTTCTGTCTCTCCCCTTTCATGCCTCTTTCTGTAGTGCCCTCTATTCCTTCCTCTCATTTATTTCATGAACCTGATGTGATATGACTCCCCAATTGATTCTGCAATTTCTCTTGGTAGTGTTCCTATGGCCCCTTCAGATTAGATTCATCCCTCATTTCAGAAGCCCCTCATTCTATCTTCCCTCACCTCACTTTTTCATGGTATCAGCACACAAATGCACACTATTTTTATTTGTCTCATGGAATATCTCCATTTTTATATATTTTCTGAGAGTCAAGTGAGAGATAGGTTGGAGGTTTGGTTACCATCTCAGAAACATCTGTGGCCCTCATGCTACCTTATCCTGCTCTGTGTCTCTCCCTATCTGAGACTGAACCTCAGAGTGTGCATGTAAACTGGGGGCCTCCTCCACAGAGCAGCTCAAAGAAAGATGCTGTGGGAAACTTTTCCCGATTGTCCCGCAGCTTTTACTCCCATAATTTCTTTCAGATCTACTTTTCTTCACTCACACTGCCATCACCCTAGCTAGGGTCCTCATTACTTCCCACCTGGGCTACCAAAATTACTTCCTAATTGATCTCCCTGCCTCCTCTCTCTCTTCTCTTCAATGTATACCTTCAAAACAGCTGTGAAAATAATATGCCAAAAGCCCAGGTTTCACTATGTCACTGCTACTCAAAACCTTTCAGGGGCATCCAACTTCCTTTAGGGTGAAAAGTAAATCCCATAGCCTAACATTTAAGATACAGTCTGACATCATTCTACCTTTTTAGCCTAATTTCACATTACGTCTCTTCATATATGCTTTTCAAACATACACACACACACACATACATACATACATACATACATTTCGAGCAAACTAGCTTAGTAGTTCTTCGAACTGAACCTGATGTATCCTGTTCTGTCTCAAAACTTTTGCACAAGCTTTTCATACCCAATTCCTGAAATGTATTATTCTCTGATGCTCCCCCACCCCCTACCCAAAGCTAAAAGATTCCGTATCTTCCTTTAAGAAGGAAGTCTTATAAGGAAGAAGGAGTCTTAGCTCAGGTAACACCACTTTTGTGTAATTTTCCATTTTTCCTACTAGTGTGCTTTCTTCAAATATTCACAGAGCACTTTTTTGGGTTTGTCTTTTGCCCTCTCCAATCCCTGTCTTAACTTACTTATCTCTGTACATTTCCTATCCCTCATCTCAAGTAAACTGCTCAAAAGCAGGGACTATTTCATTTCTGTCTTTCTATTACCAATGATTAGACCAATGTCTTGCATATAGCAAGGGCTTAATCACTATTATTTGAGGTGAAATGACCACAGTGGACTCAGATCATCCTTCCACTGTGCATCTTCTCACTATTTTCCCTTTTTCATATAGAACTTTCTGTTTCTTAGACCTACTTGCTAGCATTCTCATAGGCATCACACCTAGAGCCCTCGATTTTGGAAAGCCCTAGAGAACCAAGTCTTCTTACCCTTTTTATCCTCTTTCTCCTCTCTAATGCCTGAGATTCCAAAACAGCAACTTTGTCCACAAAGAGTGATAGGTCAAAATTTTTATTGATCCAATAAATCCAGACCCATAACATTTATAGGGACAAGATTTGTGTGCATGTGCATGTGTGCTTGTGCGTGTGCATGCGTGCACACGCGCACGCATGTGTGTGTGTGTTTAATGCTATGTTTTTCTCTTCAGGTGTGTTAGAAAGATGCTATGGAACCAGGGAATCTCACTAGCGTGACTGAGTTTGTCCTCTTGGGACTCTCACAGGCTCAGGAGCTGCAGGGTTTTCTATTCCTTGTGTTCCTGATTGTCTACATAACAACTGTTATGGGCAACCTGATCATTATAACGGTAGTGACCTCTGACATTCGGCTCCACACTCCCATGTATTTCCTTCTCCGTAATTTGGCTGTTATAGATCTCTGCTACTCCTCAGTCACTGCCCCCAAGATGTTGGTTGACTTCCTTTCTGAGGCCAAAACCATCTCCTACCAGGGCTGCATGACTCAGATCTTCTTTTTCCATCTCTTGGGTGGTGGCACAGTCTTCTTCCTCTCTGTGATGGCATTTGACCGCTACATTGCCATCTCCCAGCCCCTCCATTATGTCACCATCATGAACCCTCAGATGTGTTTTGGGCTGGTGGTGGCTGCCTGGGTAGGAGGCTTTGTCCACTCCATTGTCCAGCTTGTTCTCCTGCTCCCTTTGCCCTTCTGTGGCCCCAATATCCTGGATAACTTTTATTGTGATGTCCCCCAAGTCTTGAGACTTGCCTGTACAGATACCTCTTTACTGGAGCTCCTCATGATTACCAACAGTGGGATGTTGGTTCTTATTTGGTTCCTCATCCTCCTGGCTTCCTATACAGTCATCTTGGTGATACTGAGATCTCACTCAGGGGAGGGGAGACGCAAAGCCTCTTCCACTTGCACCACCCACATCATTGTGGTGTCCTTGATATTTGTGCCATGCATCTACATCTATGCTCGGCCTTTCACCTCCTTCCCTATGGACAAAGCTGTCTCCATCAGCTACACAGTCATCACTCCCATGCTTAACCCCATGATTTATACCCTCAGGAATCAAGATATGAGATCTGCCATCAAGAGGTTAGGGAAGTATCCAGTGATTTGTAGAATGAATGAAATTCATGCTAGTTGACTTTGGGTAAGTCATTTCACCTCTTCCAGCATTAGACTCACCTGTATGGAAAATGGGCAACTATATCCTATATCTCCATTACCATCTACTCTAATTCTACAGTTTTCTCCAATATCATGCGTAGGCATATTGTAAGGATGGAATAAAAAATGAATAGATCTTTTATGTAGGAATTCTGCACCACTCTTAGAAGAGAAACATAAACTATCCTATTCATGATATATCAATTATGATGAATAGCTACTTTTGGCATCAATACAAGTTGCGCAGACAAATGACTTCCTCTTCTCTCTTGTCTACTAACTTATGAAAGTTACACTGTCCCGATTCTTTAAACTCATATCCCAGACATGTCTTAGCATATTTGTCTCTTCTGGTATCTCCCAAATGCTTCCTTGTAGGGCCGCAGAACATATTATTCTTCTTTCTAATAATTCTTCTGCTATTCAGATTTCTAAGAGGAGATCACAGGCTTCATGCCCAGTATGAAAGGTTTGTGATGGACAAGAAAATGGAGACACAGAGGGTGTATTTGAGATGCTTAAGGTAAACCAGTTATGAAGAAAAGAATGCAGCTTTGAGGTCTTCTCCACAAATGCCAGTCTGCCCATTTTGTGTCTTTGTCTTCATCTCTGGTTTTGTCTTTATCTCTCTGTCTGTAGTGATTTATCTGTTTCAACTGAAAGGACTGGTGGATATCACTGCTGCGGTGTCCATGATATTTGAAAGATTGTGGAGAATGCAAGAGATGCTGAATGACTATGGAAGGGCAAAGGTTTCCTAGTTTTCAAAAAAGAAGATTCTATAAACTATAGGTCAGTAAACCTGACCTTGATCCTGGCAAAATTCTACAACTAATTATTACAGAGATGGTTCATGAATAGCTGGGAAAGAAAGTATTAATCCCATAGAGCCAGTTCAGCTTCACTGAGAAGTTCTCAGAATAACCTCATTTTCTTTGTTGATCAAAACTGGCAGATCAAGGGAATGTGGTAGATAGAGTTAAAACAGAATTTACTAAAATGCTTAATAAAGTAACTTATGCTATTTTTTTCTCTTTTTAAAAATTTATTTAGTATTTTTAGTTTTCAGCATTGATTTTCACAAGAGTTTGAATTACAAATTTTCTCCCCATTTCTACCGTCCCCCCACTCCAAGATGGCATATATTCTGATTGCCCTGTTCCCCAGTCAGCCCTCCCTTGTGGCACCCCACTCCCCCCCATCCCCTTTTCCCTTACTTTCTTGTAGGCCAAGACAGATTTCTATGCCCCATTGCCTGTATATCTTATTTCCTAGTTGCATGGAAAAACTTTTTTGTTTTGAACATCTGCTTTTAAAACTTTGAGTTCCAAATTCTCTCCCCTCTTCCCTCCGCACCCACCCTACCTAAGAAGGCAAGCAATTCAACATAGGCCACATACACATCATTATGTAAAACCCTTCCACAATACTCATGTTGTGAAAGACTAACTATATTCTGCTCCTTCCTATCCTATCCCACTTTGTTCAGTTTTCTCCCTTGACCCTGCCCCTTTTTGAAAGTGTTTGCTTTTGATTTCCTCCTCCCCCTATCTGCCCTCCCTTCTATCATCCCCCCTTATTTATCTCCTTTCTCCTTCTTTCCTGTAGGGTAAGATACCCAGTTGAGTGTGTATGTTATTCTCTCCTCAGGTCAAATCCAATGAGAGCAAGATTCACTCATTCCCCCTCACCTGCTCCCTCTTCCCTTCCTACAGAACTGCTTTTTCTTGCCACTTTTATGTGAGATAATTTACCCCATTCTATCTCTCCCTTTCTCCTTCTCTCAATATATTCCTCTATCATTCCTTAATTTGATTTTTTTTAGATATCATCCCTTCATATTCAACTCACCCTGTGCCCTCTGTCTATATATATATATGTGTGTACATATATACACATATATATGTATATTCCCTTCAGCTACCCTAATACTGAGGTCTCATGAATTATACACATCATCTTTCCATGTAGGAATGTAAACAAAACAGTTCAACTTTAGTAAATCCCTTATGATTTCTCTTTCCTGTTTACGTTTTCATGGTTCTCTTGATTCTTGTGTTTGAAAGTCAAATTTTCTATTCAGCTCTGGTCTTTTCATTGAGAAAGCTTGAAAGTCCTCTATTTTATTGAAAATCCATATTTTGCCTTCAAGCACTATACTCAGTTTTGCTGCGTAGGTGATTCTTGGTTTTAATCTTAGATCCTTTGACCTCCAGAATATCATATTCTGGATCCCTTAACGTAGAATCTGCTAGATCTTGTATTATTCTGATTGTATTTCCACAATACTGAAATTGCTTCTTTCTGGCTGCTTGCAGTATTTTCTCCTTGATCTGGGAGCTCTGGAATTTGGCAACAATGTTCCTAGGAGTTTTCTTTTGGGGATCTTTTTGAGGAGGCGATCAGTGGATTCTTTCAATTTCTATTTTACCCTCTGACTCTAGAATATCAGGGCAGTTCTCCTTGATAATTTCTTGAAAGATCATATCTAAGCTCTTTTTTTAATCATGGCTTTCAGGTAGTCCAATAATTTTTAAATTATCTCTCCTGGATCTATTTTCCAGGTCAGTGGTTTTTCCAATGAGATATTTCACATTGTCTTCCACTTTTTCATTCCTTTGGTTCTGTTTTATAATATCTTGATTTCTCATAAGGTCACTAGCTTCCACTTGCTCCAATCTAATTTTTAAGGCAGTATTTTCTTCAGTGGTCTTTTGTACCTCCTTTTCCATTTGGCTAATTCTGCCTTTCAAGGCATTCTTCTTCTTATTGGCTTTTTGGAGCTCTTTTGCCATTTGAGTTAGTCTATTTTTTAAGGCGTTTTCTTCAGTATTTTTTGGGGATCTCCTTTAGCAAGTCATTGACTTGTTTTTCATGGTTTTCTCTCATCACTCTCATTTCTCTTCCCAATTTTTCCTCTACTTCTCTTACTTGCTTTTCCAAATCCTTTTTGAGCTCTTCCATGGCCTGAGACCAGTTCATGTTTTTCTTGGAGGCTTTTGACGATGGCTCTTTGACTTTGTTGACTTCTTCTGGCTGTATGTTTTGGTCTTCTTTGTCACCAAAGAAAGATTCCAAAGTCTGAGTCTGAATCTGAGTCTGTTTTCACTGCCTGGCCATGTTCCCAGCCAACTACTTGACCCTTGAATTTTTCATTGGGGTATGACTGCTTGTAGAGTAGAGAGTACTTTGTCCTAAGCTTGAGGGGCTGCGCTGTTGTTTTCAGAGCTTTTTCTACACAGCAAGCTCTGCCACACCAGCACTCCTCCTCCCCCAAGAACCACCAACCTTGACCACAACTCAGATCTGAGCAGGCTCTTCATGTCTGCTCTGATCCGCCACTTAATTCCTCCCACCAGGTGGGCCTGGGGCCAGAAGCAACTGCAGCTGGAATTCTGTAGCTGAACCACCTCCCCTGCCCCTGGGGCAGTGGCCAAACCACAAACTCCTTTCACTCTGTCCCTGCAGTTTTTTCCCACTAACCTTCTTGCTTGTCTTTGGTGTTTGTGGGTTGAGAAATCTGGTAACTGTCACAGCTCACTGATTCAGGGTGCTAGAGCCTATTCTGCCTGGCTCCCGGTCTGGTTGTTCCGGGTGCAGCCCATGCCATCTCCACTCTGCTCCCAGCTCCCATGCAATAGATCTTACCCCACGACCATCCAGGCTGTACTGTGTTGGAGCCCTGCTTCCCTCTGCTATTTCATGGGTTCTGAAGTTCTAGAATTTGTTCAGAGCCATTTTTATAGGTGTTTGGAGGGTACTGGGGGAGAACTTTAGGCCAGTCCCTGCTTTCCAGCAGCCATCTTGGCTCTGCCTCCTACTTCTGCTGTCCTTGAATTGGATGACAACCAGGATTCAAAAAGATCTTGACACACTAGAACAATGTGTGGAATTTGAAAAATGGCAAATTGAGCCTTGTTGTTAGGGAATATACTTCCTAATATTTAATGCCATCGCAAAAAAGAATGTATTATGTCAGGTAGTGAGATGCCCCTCACTGAAGGCCTTCTAGCAGAATGTAAGAGCACTTGTTGTGTATGTTGTAGTAAAGATTCTTTTTGGAATGTGAGCTAGATAGCTACACTCTATAATTCTATAAGTCTGTTTCTAGTCCTCTTTTATCTGATTTTAATTCTATCACTGTGTTTCTCTCCTAAGTGTGTGTGTGTGTGTGTGTGTGTTTCTTTGAATAAGTACCCCAGAAAGAGCCATATTGGAGTAAATATGAGACAATAATGGCAGAGAAGTAGGCAACAAGCATTTATTAGGCACTTACTGTGTGCTGGGCTTGATGGCTAAGTCTAAAGAGATATAAGGAGAAGAAGGAGGCAAATAGAGGATAACCAGCCTGTGCCCCTCTCCAAAATGGAGACTCAGGGAAGAACTCATCAATGGGAAAAAGAAGGGGACAGGAGGAGTGAAGGTATTTTCCAGGGTGAGAAGATAGCTGAGACCTGGTAGCAAAGTCTGGATAGTTAGGAGCAGAGCTAGGAGGGGAATGGAAAATGGCTAGTCTGGGACCCTGCCCAAAATGGAGGATCTCATCAATGTGAGAAAGAGACTAGAAAGGTGAAGGGAAATTCCATGGGAAGAGGTAGCAAGGGAAATATGGTAAAGTCCAGAGAGTCAGAAGCAGACTTTCAAGGACAAAGATGATGCATAATGAAATAATTTGAATTAATAATATGATCTAATAATACATTAAAATGTAATAAAATAGGTTATATAATAAAATAATTTAAATTAATAATATACATTTATATGATGCTATAAAGTTCCAGAGCAGTTTCCCCATAACTGTCTGGAATAGGGAATATGACATTATATTGCCCATTGAGCTGGTGTGACTCATTAATGGTCACACAACTTCAGAGATAGAATTTCAACCCCAGTTGAAATCAAGTCCTACAGTCCTTCCCCCATGTCATTCAAGGTAGTTCATCCACATGCACTTTGGTATGTGTATGGTTCCTTCAACCATAAAAGTTATGTAGAGCAAGTAATACTATCCCCATATTACAGATGAAGAAACAGAAAGGTTAGGTGACTTACCCAAAGTAATGCAGCTTCCTTACAGAGTCACAGAGAATTTCAGGGTGAAGATACCTCAGAGGTCAGCTCACAACAATACATACCTGAATCATGAATCCACTCTACACTTGGAATACCGCAAGTGTTCATTTAGCTTCCATTTGCAGGCCTCCAATGATCTGGATCTCATTATCTCCTGAGGTAAACAATTCTGACTTTTGATTCTAACTCCCTAATTGTAGAAATGTTATATTGAGCCCAAATTTACTCCTTTGTAACATATATGTCTTTATCTTTATTGTTCTCTCTGTGGATAGGCAAAATGAGCCTAACTTTTCTTCCACAAACCTGGTCTTCAAACATAAACCAACACTGATAATATTCTCCTTAAATATCCTCTTCTTCATGCTAAACATCTTTAGTCCCTTCAAACAAACCTTATTTACCACTGATTCCAGTCCCCTAACCATTTTGATGACCCTCCCTCGGAGTGATCTCCTGGTTGTTAATTTCCTTTCCTAAAATGTCAAGTCTGGATGAGAACACAAAATTCTCGTTGTGGGCTGATTAAGGCCAAGTCCCATGGGACAAATATATTTTTCATTCTCCATACTTCTAACTATGCAGTCTTAATTTGCATTAGCTTTTTGGTGACTATCTCTTACTGTTGACTCATGTTGTATTTTGCTAAAATTCCAATTCCTTTTTCACATGAATTCATATCCAACTTGAATTTCCCCATCTTTAGTTTGCATTTGTTGCCATTGTTGTTTTTACTATAGGTCCTGCAATTTGTGTTTATTAAAATATATCATGTTGTGAAATACGTATGTATTAAAAACAGTGATTGTAAAATTTGTAATGCACACTTGCACACTCCTGTAATTTCCATGTTATTGAAAGAAATAAAAATGTACGTATTAACTCTAACAAGATACTGATGAAGTTGCCCTGTGAATTTATCATGACTTTTGTTGTTATTACTAGTTTCATTTACATAGTTTAGTCAGTTGTATATCATTCCTTTGTTCTATTATCTTCATTCTGCATTACTTTATGTCCTATATTTCCTCAAATTCATTATATTAATAAACCCTTAGTGAGCAATGATGTGCCATAATTTGTTTGGACATTCCCAAATCACTGGTTGGGCATGTGTTTTGTTCCAGAATTTTTTCTATTACATATATTGCTAAAAGAAATATTTTTGAACAGCTACATTTTTTTGTTCTCTCACAAGTTCCCAAAGTGTGTAATACTGCCTCCTGGGGGGTGGCGGAACAATCTAGGAGGGTGGCAGTAGCCTCAGGTGCAATTGGGAGGGTGTTGAATAAATATAAGGGGGTGGTGGAAGCATAAGGAATGAAGAGAAGAAAATTTTGAAAAACCATTCATGCATGTTTCATATGTCATGCAACAGAGTTAAAGTCATCATGATTACATATTTTCCAAATAAACACGCAAAATGCAAGTTATAACCAATCAGTGGTCAAGTCTCCTGACAGGTCTTAACAAGCAAGTGTTGGCAAGCAATTCTGTGGTGCATTGTTGGGAAGTTCAGCATGCGTCAGCAGGAATATGTGTGTGTAATGACTTGTTTACAATATGGTACTATGTTGGTATGTGATGGAATATTGTGTCATCAAAATTTCAACTCAGGAAAAACCCCACAAATTTACAAACAATTATTAGATTTAAGATGCGTCACTTAGAAAATTTGTATTTTTTGAAATGATGCAAATTTCAAAAAAAAAAAACCCCATTGAAAACCAAAGAAAGTAGATTTCCAGGGGGGTGCTGAGTAATTCTTTTTGAAAAGGGGTCTGCAGGTCAAATAAGTTTGGGAGCCTCTCCTCTAAATCAATAAATTTAGTGGTGGTATCACTGGGTCAGAAAGCATGGACATTTATAAAACACTTTGAAGTACCTTACTAATATTTTGATTTTTCCAACAGAAAATATGGAAATTAAATTGAGCAGTATTATTATTTGTACTATATCAGCGTGATCCAATAATTTACATTCAGTGTATCAAATTATTTATTTCTTCCTTAATGCCTATAATTTTTTGTATTTATACAAATCGTGTGTGTGTCTGTGTGTGTGTGTGCACGTGTGTGTATGTATCTTGGTGGGCTGACTCCTAAATAGATATTTAATGCATTTCATGATTATTTTAAATAACATTTTTCTTTCTACCACTATTCCTGATTTTGGTTAATTATATCTATCTATTTATAAATGCTGATGATTTGTTGGGGGCTTGTTTTATAACTAGTTACTTTTCTGAAGCCATTTATATCTTGAATATCTCTTGCTGATTCTCTTGAGGTTTCTAAAGAAACTATCATATCACTTATCTGTAGAGAGAACTCAAAGTTAGCAGTCATTTAGTCAACAATTATTTCTTGAATTATTATTATAGCTCTCAGTAGCACAATTCTGTCAAAAACAATGATGAGAATGGTCACCTTTGCTTTCCTGCTGTTCTTAATGTGAAAGACACTAATATTTGCCCATTATGCATAGTTTTGACCCTAGAATTCAGGAGAATTTATTTTATTATATTAAGGAAAAGTCTTTTCATTCCCAGATGTTTGAATGTTTTCCATATAGAAGGGACCTTTTATTTTGTCTAAGATTTATATGCATATCAATATTATGATTAAATTTTAAATGGCTCATTATAAATTTACCACTAGGCATAGGTACAACATACTAAATTTGCTTTGTAACTATTTACATTTAACTAAATGATTTTTATTTTTTATATGATTTAATGTGTTAATTGCTTCCCTAACTTTGAACATCTTTGCACAAAATGAATAATTTTATATCTGTCTCTGCTCTATTTACACCAATGGTTTCTTTATCTTTCCCTGGTTTTTGGAATTGGGACCATATTTGTGCTGTAGGAAGAATTTCACAGAGTGCTGTCTTTCTTACTTCATGAAAAGTTTCTATGACATAGTTTCTTCCTTCTCCTTTGCTTTTCATAGTTGACCAGTTACCAAATTTCATTTATCCTCCTTCTACAATATATATTGCCTTTGTCCCCTCCCTTCCATTACTTTTGGCTCGACCCAATTTGAACTTTCATTATTAACTGAGTGACATGTAGAAATAGCCTCCTAAAAGGTCTTATGCCCATTGTCTTCTTTTTAATCCATCCTTTATATCTCTACCAAAGTAATTGTCCTTGTGCCAAGATCTAGTCACTTCACTACTCTCCTTGCAATTGGCTGCCAATTGCCTCCTGACCAAAGTTCAAACTGCTTTTCCTGGAAATCAAAGACCTTCCCAACACATTGCCACCATTTCCAGCCTGTCCCGGGCCTTTCCAGCCTTATCTCACATCACTCCCCACAATAAACGTTATGCTCCAGCAAAACTAGCTGACTCTTTGCCCTCAAAACACACCCCCTAATGCCTCTTATCCCTCCATGGCTTTGTTTCCATGCGCATGGTCAATTTTTTCAGTCACTGTGGATGCACAGAGGAAAAGAAGAATTTGGGATAGATCATCTTGAGCGAGTCCCTTCACTTTCGTAGGCCTCAGTTTCTTCAACTGTTAAATGAGAGAATTGAACAATCTGGCCAGAAAGTCCCTGCCAGCTCTAAATCTATAATTCTATGATCCTTTCATCTTATGATCTTCAAAACAGTTGACAAGCCATCCTTCAGTCTCTGGTTATTAATAACAATGAATTCAAGAAAATTATTAATGTCCTTTGTTTGTCTTAGCATCTTATGATCGCTTCTTTTCTTTTTCACTTGATAAAGAGATTGGGCCTGCCAAGTGACAGAGCAGCAGCAAAACAGTTTGATCATAGGTCAAACAGTCATGTCAGTGTAAGAAAGCAACCAACCCAATTATTTGCTACGATGTGCACATTCACACAACACCTCCCCCCTTCCCCCTGTCTGCCCCCCCCCCCCCGACTTTCAAACTCTAGTTATTTGACTGTGTTTTCATGTTTCATGTAGTTGTTGAAGGGGCAAGTAAAAGATCTGGTCCTGTCCATGGTGCTGGCTGGACGCTAAACATTTAGAAGCCCATGGATTGTTCCTTATAAACGTCCCTGGAGGTTCATCTCATTTGAAGGGACTATCACACTTCATGACACTTCTATTTCTATACCCCAGTAGTCTTACACTTTGTAATGTCCTTGGTGGTATTATTCTATAGAAGGCCACTGAAAAACTGTATGATGCAATAATTCTGACACTTCATTTCTTTTAATAAATCCCACTGATTCTCTGTCTCTGAAAACATCACTCCTCAGTTCTCCTTTTTGGACTTAAGCCACTGCTTTTCTCTCTTGGGAATCCTCTCAAATGCTATGCCCAGCTTGTGTATATGTGAATTTGGGGTAAACATCAGGGAGATGTTAAAACTGTGGCATGTCTTTGAAGACGTTAAGTCCTAAATCCCATCTTCCATTCTGGACTAGAGGTAAGTGAGAGGCCCACAGAATCACGTCATCACATTCCTTTTTGTTCAGGTTTGTAATTGGGGGACAAAGGCAGCACCTATGAGAGTCATAGAGGGAGGTATGTGCTAGTAAATATTTAACATTAATATTCATTCAACATTAATATTTTAAATATAATCTGGTCAGCAATATTATTTAATATTATTTTAGACCATTTAAACTAACTATACAGTATGTAATACCAGTGCAAATACCTGCCAAAACAGGCATAGCAACTATATGAACATAAACATAAAACACTTTTTATAAAAATAAACTCAAATCTAAATAATTGAAGTAATATTTATTATGGGAAGGTAATGTCAATATAATTTTTAAAATGACAATTTTACCTAAACAATCAATTTATTCAATGTCGTACCAATTAAATCACTAAAAATTATTTTACTGAGTTAGAAAAAATAATAACAAAGTTCATTTGGAAGAGCAAATGGACAGGAACTTCAAAGAGACCAAGATAAAAGATAGAAAAGCAGTAGATTCAGCAGTATCAGATCTTAAACTATACTGTAAGAGAAAGCATTGCTGAAGCATACAAAGAATAATTTTGATTATTTTAAATTATACTTTTCTTATATAAATAAAACCTACGTAGGCAAGAATAGTAGGCAGGCAGAAAATTGGGAAAAACTTTCATAGACAATCTCTCAGATAGGATGTGATTGAGTTGGAATATTGCTGTGGTGTAGGGAATGATGCGCTGTTTGATTTAAAAAATGATGGAAAGACTTGGACCTATGAAGGAAGATGCCATCCACCTTCAGACAAACAGATGACAGGTGGAATAAGCATGTACCTGTATAAGTTTACATATGTGTATGTGTATGTTTATAGATATTTAAGTGTACACACATACAAACACACACACAAACATACACACACACACACATCTCCACACTTAATTGTAGTTTTTTTTAGGATGTGGGGGAAGGACTCAGAGGGGGAAAAATAAAGTAAAAAGTGCCCAGCAGAGAAGAAAAGAAAACCAATAAGAAAGCAAAGAAAAGCTGGGCAGTTTTGAAAACAATGTGTATTATCTATTATATAGGTTTTTTTGAAATGAAAATTTATTGTTTTATATTGAATTCTCTCTTATGGTCTTCTGTGTACATGGCAATTATTTTCTTTTCTCATTTTATATTTAAGTTCAAAATGAAAAAAATTTACCAACCCCTCAGAAAAAACCCAAAAATATATAATATGGATTATTATCTTTCTCCTATCAATTCTTCAAATTTAGACAACATCAAAACAATAAACCCTAATTTTTGTAGCATTTGTCATATTTGATTTCCAAAGTGTACTCACAATGAAAATTTAACAATTGGCTCACTTAATCAAGTATGAGCTGGTTCCAGTTCGTCCACTGCAAGATGTCAGAGGTGAGGTCAATGAGGAATGAAATGTCTTTGGTGGGAGTGAGGATGGAGGTTGGAAGACAAGGATGCGTAGTAATGTGTCTAATTTCTGCTGCTTATGGGAACCAAGGCTTTCAGTAACCAAACAGTGCTACATTTATGAAATGGAGGGAGAATATGCAGAAGAGGATTCACAAACACACAGATCACACAGAGCATACTATTCTTCTTGAAAAGGAGCACACAATTCATAGACATCATGTATAATTCACCCCAGCTTAAGTCAGTCCTCTATGTCTTTCTGTCACTCATTCTCTCACATTCATCATCTTCTCCCACTTTCCCACTTTCTCTGTGATGCAACCTCTCCCTCTTTTCTGTCTCTCTTCATCCACATTTTCTGTCTCTCCCCTTTCATGCCTCTTTCTGTATTGCCCTCTATTCCTTCCTCTCATTTATTTCATGAACCTGATGTGATATGACTCCCCAATTAATTCTGCAATTTCTCTTAGTAGTGTTCCTATGGCCCCTTCAGATTAGATTCATTCCTCATTTCAGAAGCCCCTCATTCTATCTTCTCTCACCCCACTTTTTCATGGTATCAGCACACAAATGCACACTATTTTTATTTGTCTCATGGAATATCTCCATTTTTATATATTTTCTGAGAGTCAAGTGAGAGATAGGTTGGAGGTTTGGTTACCATCTCAGAAACATCTGTGACCCTCATGCTACCTTATCTTGCTCTGTGTCTCTCCCTATCTGGGATCCAACATCAGAGTGTGCATGTAAACTGGGGGCCTCCTCCATAGAGCAGCTCAAAGAAAGATCCTGTAGGAAACCCTTCCTGATTCTCTCTCAGCTTCTACTCCCATAATTTCTTTCAAATCTCTTCACTCACACTGCCATCACCCTAGCTAGGGTCCTCATTACTTCCCACCTGGGTTACCAAAATTACTTCCTAATTGATCTCCCTGCCTCCTCTCTCTCTTCTCTTCAATGTATACCTTCAAAACAGCTGTGAAAATAATGTGCCAAAAGCCCAGGTTTCACTATGTCACTGCTACTTAAAATCTTTCAGGGGCATCCAATTTCCTTTAGGGTGAAAAGTAAATCCCATAGCCTAACATTTAAGATGCAGTCTGACATCAGTCTACCTTTTTAGCCTAATTTCACATTACTTCTCTTCATATATGCTTTTCAAACATACAGACATACATAAATACATTTCCAGCAAACTAGCTTAGTAGCTGTTCCTTGAACTGAAGGTGATGTCTCCTGTCCTGTCTCAAAACTTTCACACAGGTTTTTCACACCCCATTCCTGAAATGTATTATTCTCTGATGCTCCCCCACCCCCTGCCCAAAGTTAAAAGATTCCTTATCTTCCTTTAAGGCTTAGCTCAGGTAACACCAGTTTTGTACAATTTTCCTTTATTCCTACTAGTGTGCTTTCTTCAAATATTCACAGAGCACTTTTTTGGATTTGTCTTTTGCCCTCTTCACTCCTCGTCTTATCTTATTTATGGCTGTACATTTCCTATCCCTCATCTCAAGTAAACTGCTCAAAAGCAGGGACTATTTCATTTCTGTCTTTCTATTACCAATGATTAGACCAATGTCTTGCATATAGCAAAGGCTTAATCACTATTATTTGAGGTGAAATGACCACAGTGGACTCAGACCATCCTTCTACTGTGCATCTTCTCGCTATCTTTCTTTTTTCATATAGAAATTTCTGTTTCTTAGACCTACTTGCTAGCATTCTCATAGGCATCACACCTAGAGCCCTCGATCTTGGAAAGCCCTAGAGAACCAAGTCTTCTTACCCTTTTTATCCTCTTCCTCCTCCCTAATGCCTGAGATTCCAAAACAGCAACTTTATCCACAAAGAGTGATAGGTCAAATTTTTTATTGATCCAATATATCCAGACCCATAACCTTTATAGGGACAAGATGTGTATGTGTGTGTATGTGTGTGTTTGTGTGTGTGTGTGTGTATGTATGTGTGTGTGTGTGTGTGTGTCTTTAATCGTATGTTTTTCTCTTCAGGTGCATTAGAAAGATGCTATGGAACCAGGGAATCTCACTAGCGTGACTGAGTTTGTCCTCTTGGGACTCTCACAGGCTCAGGAGCTGCAGGGTTTTCTATTCCTTGTGTTCCTGATTGTCTACATAACAACTGTTATGGGCAACCTGATCATTATAATGGTAGTGACCTCTGACATTCGGCTCCACACTCCCATGTATTTCCTTCTCCGTAACTTGGCTGTTATAGATCTCTGCTCCTCCTCTGTCACTGCCCCCAAGATGTTGGTTGACTTCCTTTCTGAGGCCAAAACCATCTCCTACCAGGGCTGCATGACTCAGATCTTCTTTTTCCATCTCTTGGGTGGTGGCACAGTCTTCTTCCTCTCTGTGATGGCATTTGACCGCTACATTGCCATCTCCCGGCCCCTCCATTATGTCACCATCATGAACCCTCAGATGTGTTTTGGGTTGGTGGTGGCTGCCTGGGTAGGAGGTTTCGTCCACTCCATTGTCCAGCTTGTTCTCCTGCTCCCTTTGCCCTTCTGTGGCCCCAATATCCTGGATAACTTTTATTGTGATGTCCCCCAAGTCTTGAGACTTGCCTGTACAGATACCTCTTTACTGGAGCTCCTCATGATTACCAATGGTGGGATGTTGGTTCTTATTTGGTTCCTCATCCTCCTAGCTTCCTACACAGTCATCTTGGTGATGCTGAGATCTCACTCAGGGGAGGGGAGACGCAAAGCCTCTTCCACTTGCACCACCCACATCATTGTGGTGTCCTTGATATTTGTGCCATGCATCTACATCTATGCTCGGCCTTTCACCTCCTTCCCTATGGACAAAGCTGTCTCCATCAGCTACACAGTCATCACTCCCATGCTTAACCCCATGATTTATACCCTCAGGAATCAAGATATGAGATCTGCCATCAAGAGGTTAGGGAAGTATCCAGTGATTTGTAGAATGAATGAAATTCATGCTAGTTGACTTTGGGTAAGTCATTTCACCTCTTCCAGCATTAGACTCACCTGTATGGAAAATGGGCAACTATATCCTATATCTCCCTTACCATCTACTCTAATTCTACAGTTGTCGCCAATATCATGCATAGGCATATTGTAAGGATGGAGTAAAAGATGAATAGGTCTTTTATGTAAGAATTCTGTACTACTCTTAGAAGAGAAACTTAAACTATCCTATCCATGGTGTATTAATTATGGTGAATAGCTACTTTTGGCATCAATACAAGTTGCACAGACAAATGACTTCATTTTCTCTCTTATCTACTCTCTCATTAAAGTTACACTGTCCCAATTCTTTAAACTCATATCCCAGACATGTCTTAGCATATTTGTCTCTTCTGGTGTCTCCCAAATGCTTCCATGTAGGGCTGCAGAACATATTATTCTTCTTTCTAATAATTCTTCTGCTATTCAGATTTCTAAGAGGAGATCACAGGCTTCATGCCCAGTATGAAAGGTTTGTGATGGACAAGAAAATGGAGACACAGAGGGTGTATTTGAGATGCTTAAGGTAAACCAGTTATGAAGAAAAGAATGCAGCTTTGAGGTCTTCTCCACAAATGCCAGTCTGCCCATTTTGTGTCTTTGTCTTCATCTCTGGTTTTGTCTTTATCTCTCTGTCTGTAGTGATTTATCTGTTTCAACTGAAAGGACTGGTGGATATCACTGCTGCGGTGTCCATGATATTTGAAAGATTGTGGAGAATGCAAGAGATCCCGAATGACTATAGAAGGCAAAGGTTTCTTAGTTTTCAAAAAAGAAAAGAGTCTGTAAACTATAGGTCAGTAAACCTGACCTTGATCCTGGCAAAATTCTACAACTAATTATTAAAGAGATGGTTCACGAATAACTGGGAAAGAAAGTATTAATCCCACAGAGCCAGTACAGCTTCACTGAGAAGAAGTTCTCAGAATAACCTCATTTTCTTTGTTGATAGTGTTTCAAAACTGGCAGATCAAGGGAATGTGGTAGATAGAGTTAGCATAGAATTTAGTAAAATGCTTGATAAGGCAACTTCTGCTGTTCTTGATTTGGATGACAACCAGGATTCAAAAAGGTCTTGACACACTACAACAACGTGCGGACGTTGAAAAGTGGCAATTTGAGCCTTGTTGTTAGGGAATACACTTCCTAACAATCAATGTCATCCAAAAATAGAATGTATTATGTCAGGTAGTGAGTTGCCCCTCACTGAAGATCTTCTGGCAGAGTGTAAGACCACTTGTTGGGTATGTTGTAGTAAAGATTCTTTTTGGAATGTGAGCTAGATAGTTATACTCTATAATTGTTTAAGTCTGTTCCTAGTCCTCTTTTATCTGATTTTAATTCTGTCACTGTCTTTCTCTCCTAGGTGTGTGTGTGTGTGTGTGTGTGTGTGTGTGTTTCTTTGAATAAGTACCCCAGAAACAGACACATTGAAGTAAATATGAGACAATGATGGCAGACAAGTAGGCAGCAAGCATTTATTAGGCACTTACTATGTGCTAGGCATGATGGCTAAGTCTAAAGAGATATAAGGAGAAGCAGGAGGCAAATAGTGGATGACCAGCCTGGGCCCCTCCTCAAAGTGGAGGCTTAGGGAGGAACTCATCAATGGGAAAACGAAGGGGACAGGAGGAGTGGAGGGATTTTCCAGGGTGAGAAGACGGCTGAGACCTGGTAGCAAAGTCTGGACAGTTAGAAGGAGAACTAGGAGGGGAATGAAAAATGGCTAGTCTGAGACCCTGCCCAAAATTGAAGGTCTCCTCAATGGGAGAAAAAGACTAGAAAGCTGAAGGGAAATGCCAAGGGGAGAGGCAGCAAGGGATATATGGTAAAGTCCAGAGGGTCAGAAGCAGAGTTTCAAGGGGAAAGATGAAAATAATGAAATAAATTGAATTAATAATATGATGTAATAATACATTAAAATATAATGAAATAGGATATATAATCAAATAATTTAAATTATTAATATACATTTATAAAATGCTATAAGGTTCAAGAGCACTTTCCTCCTAACTGTGTGGAACAGGGTATATGACATTACATTGTCTTCATTGTCCAGAAGAAGAGAAAGGTGTCATTGAGCTGGTGTGACTCATTAATGGTCACATAATTAGCTCCAGAGATAGAATTTCAGCCCTGGCTGAAATCAAGTCCTGCAGTCCTGCCCCTACATCATTCAAGGTGTTTCATCCACATGCACTTTAGTACATGTATGGTTCCTTCAACCATAAAAGTTATGTAGAACAAGTAATACTACCCCCATATTACAGATGAAGAAATAGAAAAGTTAGTTGACTTACTCAAAGTGATGCTGCTTACTAGGTAAAGAGTCATAGAGTACTTAAGGTAGAAAATACCTCGGAGATCAGCTAGCCCAACACATACCTGAATCATGAATCCACTCTACACTTGGAATATCACAAGTTTGCATTTAGCTTCCATTTGCAGACCTCCAGCGATGTGGAGCTCATTACCTCCCAAGGTAACCAATTCTGATTTTTGATCCTAACTTCCTAATTGAAGGAATATTGTATTGAGCCCAAATCTACTCTTTTGTAACCTATATGTCTTTATCTTTATTGTTCTCTTTGTGGATAGGCAAAATAAGCCTAACCTTTCTTCTACAAACCAGGTCTTCAAGCATAAATCAACCCTGATGATATTCTCCTTAAATGTGCTCCTCTCTGTGCTAAACATCTTTAGTCCCTCCAACTAACCCTTGTTTACCACTGTTTCTAGTCCCCTAACCATTTTGATGAGCCTCCCTCCAAATGATCTCCTGTTGGTTAATTTCCTTTCCTAAAATGTCAAGGCCAGATGAGAAAATACAATTCTAGTTGAGAGCTGATTAAGGCAGAATTCCATGGGACAAACATTTTTCATCCTCTATACGTCTAACCATGTAGACTTAATTTGCATTACCTTTTTTGGTGACTATCTCTTACTGTTGACTCAGGTTGTATTTTGCTAAAACTCCAATTCCTTTTCCCCATGAACTCATATCCAACTTGAATTTCCCCATCTTTATTTTTGCATTTGTTTCTTTTTTTGACCATTCGTCCTGTAATTTGTGTTTATTAAAGTATATCACATTGTGCAATATGTGTGTTAAAACAAAAAATGATGATTGTAAAATTCGTAATGCACACTTGCACACTCCTGTAATTTACATATTGTTGAAAGAAATAGAAGAGTTATGTATTAACTGTAATAATGTACTGATGAAGTTGCCTTGTGAATTTATTCTGTCTTTTATTGTTATTAATACTTTCATTTGCAGAGTTTAACTGGTTGCATATCATTCTTTTGGTTCTCTTGTATTCATTCTGTATTACTTAATGACTTCCTATATTTCTTTTGATTCATCATAACCATAAGTCCTTAGTGGGCAATAATATGTCATAATTTTTTGTCCATTCCCATATTTATTGGTCATGTCTTTTATTCCAGGCTTTTTTCCCTCTTCTATTAAAATAGTGCTAAAAGGAATGGGTTTGTCCTGCTTGTTTTTATTCCCTGACCACCATGTTCTAAATCATTAAATTTAGTGGTAGTATCACTGGGTCAAAAAGCATGGACATTTATGAAACTCTTTTAACTACCTTATTAGAGTTTTGATTTGTACAGCAGTAAATCTGGAAATTAAATTGAGTAGTAACATTACTATATTAGCATGATCTAACCATTTACATTCAGTATTTCCAATTATTTGTTTCTTTCTTAATTTCTATAATTTTTCTTGTATTTATACAAATCATGCACGTGTTTTGGTGGGTTAACTCAAAGACAGATATTTAATGCATTTTGTGATTATTTTAAATAACATTTTCTTTCTACTACTATTCCTGATTTTGGTTAATGATATATAGAAATGCCGATGATTTGTTGTGGGCTTGTTTTATAACGGGTTTCTTTTCTGAAGCAATCTATATCTTGGGTATCTCTTGCTGATTCCCTTGAGGTTTCTAAAGAAACCATCATATCATTCATATGTAGAAAGAACTCAAAGTTAGCAGCCTTTCAGTCAACAATCATTTCTTGATTTATTATTATAGTTCACAATAGCACAACTCTGTCAAATAACAATGATGATAATGGCCATCCTTGCTTCCCTGCTGTTCTTAATGTGAACAACACTCATATTTGTCCACTATGGATAATTTTGACCCTAGGATTCAGGAGAATTTATTTTATTTTTTTAAGGAAAAACCTTTTCATTCCCAGGTGTTTTGGTGTTTTTAATATAGAGGGGAATTTATATTTTGTCAAAGATTTATATGCATCTCTTGATATGATTAGATTTTAAATGGTTTATTATAAATTTAACACTAAACCTAGGTACAAGAAATTAAATTTGCCTTGTAACTATTTACATTTAATTAAATGATTTTTATTGTTCATATGATTTAACTGTTCATATTTGTTCATAATAATATTAATTGCTTCCCTAATATTGAACATCTTTGCACATAATGATAATGTTATATATTTCCATATTCTACCTACCAGTGTTTTATTTTAAAATGTAATTAATCATGCTAATGAACTTAAATGGTTTCTTATTTTATTTTTTTCCTAGTTTTGGAACTGGGACCATATTTGTACTGTAGAAAGAATATCACAGAGACCTATCTTTTTCTATTCATGAAAAGTTTCTATAACATAAATTCTTCCTTCTCCTTTGCCTTTCATAGTCAATCAGTTACCAAATTTTGTTTGTTCTCCTTCCACAACATATCTTGCATTTGTCCCCTCCCTTCCATCACTTTTGGCCCCGCCCAATTTGAACCTTTTTATTAACTGAGTGCACTATTGAAATAGCCTCCTAAGAGTTTTTATGTCTATTCTCTTCTTTCTAATCCTTGGTTTATACTTCTACCAGAGTAATTGTCCTTGTGCCTAGATCTGGTCTCTTTACTATCAGCGTGGAAAATTTTCAATGGCTATTCACAGATTGTTGTTCTGCCTTTGTTTGTTCTGAAAGAGGACCAATGACATCTGAGGGTGATGTCTTGACTTGCAAGTGAATTGGATTTAAGTGTGGTAGAGCTGTGCAAAGTCATCAGCCTCACTCCCTCCTCCAGAGTCATTGGAGTCCAGAGACAAGACTTCAGTCAAGATGATTGGTGATGGCCCCGGATGCAGTGGGAGATGTTGATCTTTTTAAGCTAAGGTCTTTCCCAGGTCTCAGTTTTTCTGAGGCAATGCCCATTAAGTAATGAAAGGCTAGGTAAGAATTAAGGCAAAAGACAGTCTGGTTTGTCTTCATAAAAGAATCAATCTGGGAGGGGAAGACCTTTAGAGTTTCTGGCCAGAACAGACATAATTGCTATTTATACTCACTCTGAACCATCAAAACCCAAACAATGAGCAAGTGAGGCTTGGACTGGGACCTATTATTGGTCAATCAGTGAAAGTGATTTGGGTTTAAATGCATAGTCAAGTTGTTCTATTTGAATTACAATGGGCTTGAACAAAGTCTGGTTTTCCAGTGCTATATTTTATGAAATCATAGATGAAAACTAAATGAGACAAAATAGTTAATTGTCTCAAATTTTTGGCAAAAAAACCAAACAATGATATGATAAATAAACAAGGAAGGAAAAAAATCTAGCCCCTAAGCCCCAAGGTACCTTGTGAAGTATAAGTGATCAAAAGTTTGGACAAAGCACCCACATGTAAGGGTATGATTCCCCACATGGACAAAGGGAGAGGAATACCAATTGCCTATTGCATACAACTCAAGCTCCTTTTCCTGGAAGCCAAAGACTTCCACAATCCAATGCCACCCTTTCAAGCCTGTCCAGGGCATTTCCAGCCTTATCTCACAGCAGTCCCCACAATATGCTTTATGTTCCAAAAAACTAGTTGACTTAAAACACATTCCCTAATCCTCTTATCCTTCCATGGCTTTGTTTCCCTGTGCATGGTGAATTTTTTTCAGTCACTGTGGAAGCACAAAGGAAAAGAGGACTTTGGGATAGAGGACCTTGAGCAAGTCCCTTCACCTTTGTCAGCCTCAGTTTCTTCAACTCTTAAATGAGGGAGTTGGACCACCTGTCCAGAAAGTCCCTGCCAGCTCTAAACCTATGATTCCATGATTCCTTCATCTTATGACCTCCATGTATCTTTAACAGCTGACAACTCTTCCTTCAGGTAGTATTCGCTCTTTCTATTACTAAGAATGTATTCAAGAAGATTATTAATGTCCCTTGTTTGCTCTAGCATCTCATGACCTTTTCTTTTCTTTCTCACTTGATAAAGAGATTGGGTCAGCCAAGTGCCAGAGCAGCAGCAAAACTTTGATCATTGGTCAAACAGTCATGTCAATCTAAGAAAGCAACCAACCCAATTATTTGGTATAATGTGCACATTCACGCGCCCCACACCCCACATACTCCCAACTTCAAACTCTATTTATTTGATTGAGTTTTCACATTTCATGTAGCTATATCTAAGGAAACAAGTAAAAGACCTGGTCCTGTCCATGGTGCTGACTGAACAGCTAAACATTCAGAACCCTGTGGATTGGTCCTTCTAAACCTCCCTGGAGGTTCATCTCATTTGAAGGGACTGTCCCACTTCCTGATACTTCCATTTTCTATACCCCGGTAGCCCTACAATTTGTAATGTCCTTGGTGGTTTTATTCTATAGAAGGCCACTGAAAAACTGTGTGATGCAATAATTCTGACACTTTTTTTTTCTTTTAATAAATCCCACTGCTCCTCTGCCCCTGAAAACACCATCCTCCATTCTCCCTCTTTGGATTTAACCCAATCCTATTCCCTTGTGGGTATCCTCCCAGATGTAATGCCCAGACTGTGTATGTGTTACTTTGGGGTAAACATCAGAGAGATTTTGCAACTGTAGATGTCTTTGAAGATGTTAAGCCCTAAATCCCATTTTCCATTCTGGACTAGAGGTAAGTGAGAGGCCCATAGAATCATACCATCACATTCCTTTTTTTTCAGATTTGTCTTTGGGGGGGGGGGTTCAAGGCAACACCTATAAGAGGCATAGGCGCAGGCATGTGCTAGCAAATATTTAAAGCCTGTATCTCCTAAAGGTATGTTTTAAAATATAATCTGGATTATTATCTTTTTCTATCACTTTCTTAAATTAAGCAACACCAAAACAATAAATTAAATGCTATTTTTTGTAGGATTTGCTACATTTGATTTCCTAAGTGTAAATGATCACAATGAAAATTTAACAATTGACTCTCTTGAGGCAGTATGAGCTAGTTCCAGTTCATCCACTGCAAGACGTTAGAGGTGAGGGCAATGAGGGATGAAGTGCCTTTGGTGGAAGTGAAGATGGAGGTTGGAAGACAAGGATAAGGAGTAATGTGTGTAATTTCTGTTGCATGTGGGAACCAAGGCTTTCAGTGAACAAACACAGAATCGCATTTATGAAATGGAGGGAGAATGTGGGGCAGAGGATATGCAAACACACAGGTCACACAGAGCACCCTGTCCTTCCTAAAAAGGAGCACACAATTCACAGACTTCACATATAATTCATGTCAGCTCAAGTCAGTCCTGCATCTCTTCCTGTCAGTCTCATTCCTTCACATTCTCCCTCTTCTCCTCACTTTCTTTCCCACTTTCTCTGTGGTGCATCCTCTTCCTCTTTTCTATCACTCTTCATCCACATTTTCTGTATTGTCCTCTGTTCCTCCCTTTCATTTATTTCATGAACCTGATGCGATTTCTCTTGCTAGTGTTCCTATGGCCCCTTCAGATTAGATTCATCCCTCATTTTAGAAGCCCCTCATTCTATCTTCTGTCACCTCACTTTTTCATGGTATCAGTGCACAAATGCACACTATTTTTATTTGTCTCATGGAATATCTCCATTTTTGTACATTTTCTGAGAGTCAAGGAGAGATAGATTGGAGGTTTGGTTAGCATCTCAGAGACATCTGTGGCCCTCATGCTACCACATTCTGCTCTGTTTCTCTCCCTATCTGGGACCCAACCTCAGAGTGTGCATGTAAGCAGGGGGCCTCCTCCAAAGAGCAGCTCAAAGAAGGACCCTCTAGGAAACCTTTCCTGATTTTCTCCCACCTTCTACCTCCATAATTTCTTCTAAATCTATCTAATTCTCTTCACTCACACTGACATCACCTTAGCTAGGGTCCTCATCACTGCTGACCTGGACTACTGAAATTACTTCTTAATTGATGTCCCTGCCTCCTGTCTCTGTGGGAATTCTAAAATTGTCTGGTCTGCAAGAAAGACCAGTGAGGCAGAGCTTTGAGCTAATGGCATTTTATTAAAGGGTCCATTGCCTCCTCTAATGAAATGGATCTCAGATCTTCTTCATGGTATGAGATGCCCACTTCCTCCAGGGACTTAGTTTTCTAGTGCTTGATACCTCCTCTAATGAAATGGATCTCAGATCTTCTTCATGGTATGAGATGCCCACTTCCTCCAGGGACTTAGTTTTCTAGTGCTTGATACCCAGACAATACAGGTAGAGCAGATCAAAAATTCAGAGTCTTATTGGTGGACAGACTTTGTCCTTGACCTTCTAAGAGAGACCACACAAAATATAGAATCCCATTGGTTGACAAAGGGGCTAGCAAGCAGACTTTAACAGACCTATCTTCATCTTTCAGGAGGTCTTACCAAGCTGATGAGCACACTCATGGGCTGGGCTGATAAACAGATGTCAAAACATCTACATGGACTGATGGGCAAGTAGAAAAGCAGACCACAAGCTGGCAACCAGGGTTGCTCATTGTCAAGTGCTCTTGGTCATCTCCCCATGTTGGGCAATAGAGAGATAACAAGAGATAGAGGGGCACCAAAATAGCTGGGGGGGCAGCTTTCCATGTAATTTAGTCACCTCCACCATGCTGGGCTTGGTCACCATAACAAGGAAAAACAAGGGTGGAGGTCCTCTAGTTAGCTTCCTATGATTAAGCAAGTGAATTTACAATCTACAATTCACAACTCTGAGGCTTAATGTGCAGAACTTATAATCACTACCCCTATGGAATCATATCAAATGATTAGTACTCATTGGAATCATATCAAATGATTAATACTCATTGGAATAAAATGGGGTCCAGTAAAATAGAGGTCCAATTAACCATCTACCCACATCTCTCTTTTCTTCAATGCATCCTTCACAACAGCCATGGAAAATAATCTACCTAAAGCCCAGGCTTTACTATGTCACTCTGCTTCTCAAAATCTTCCAGGGGCCTCCAATTGCATTTAGGGTAAAATGTAAACCCCATAGCCTGACATTTAAGGTATAATCTGACATCTGTCTACCTTTTTAGCCTAATTTCACATTATTTTTCTTCACACATGCTTTACATTTCAGGCAAACTAGCTTAGTAGCTGCTCCTTGCACTCAACCCGATATTTCCTGTCCTATCTCAAAACTTTCACACAAGCTTTTTTCACACCCCATCCCTGAAATGCATTATTCTCTGATGCTCCCCCACCCCCTGCCCAAAGCTATAAGAATGCTTATCTTTCTTTAAGGCTCAGTTCAAGTAACACCACTTTTGTATAGTTTTCCTTGAACCCCCTAGAGCTCTCTCTTCAAATATTCACAGAGAACTTTTTTGAATTTGTCCTTTGCCTCCTCCACTCCCTGTCTTATCACACTCATCTCTGTTCATTTCCTATCCCTCATCTCAGGTAAACTGCTTGAAGGCAGGGACTATTTTATTTCTGTCTTTCTATCACCAATGATTAGCACAATGTCTTACATACTGCAAAGACTTAATCAATATTGTTTCAGTTGAAATGACCACACTGGACTCAGAGCATACTTCCACTGGGCATCCCATCACTACTTTTTCCTTTTTTATATAGAAATTTCTGTTTCTTGGACCTACTTGCTAACATTGCACCTAGAGCCTTGATCTTGGAAAGCCCTAGATAACCAACTGTAATTACCCTTTTTGTCCTTCTCCTCCTCCTCCTCCTCTGCCCTAATGCCTGAGATTCCAAAACAGGAACTTTATTCATAATGAATGATAGGTCAAAGTTTTTACTGATCCGATAAATCCTGACCCTTAACATTTATAGGGACAAGGTGTATGTATGTGTGTGTGTGTGTGTGTGTGTGTGTGTGTGTGTGTGTATGTGTGTGTGTGTTTAATGGTGTGTTTTTCTCTTTAGGTGTGTTAGAAAGATACTATGGAAGCAGGGAATCTCACTAGCGTGACTGAGTTTGTCCTCTTGGGACTCTCACAGGCTCAGGAGCTGCAGGGTTTTCTATTCCTTGTGTTCCTGATTGTCTACATAATAACTGTTATGGGTAACCTGCTCATTATAACTATAGTGACCTCTGACACTCGGCTCCATAGTCCCATGTATTTCCTTCTCCGTAACTTGGCTGTTATAGACTTGTGTTTTTCATCTGTCACTACTCCCAAGATGTTGGTTGACTTCCTGTCTGAAGCCAAAACCATCTCCTACCAGGGTTGCATGACTCAGATCTTCTTCTTCTTCCATTTCCTAGGAGGTGCTACAGTCTTCTTCCTCTCTGTAATGGCATTTGACCGCTATATTGCCATCTCCAGGCCCCTCCATTATGTCACCATCATGAACCCTCAGATGTGTTTTGGGTTGGTGGTGGCTGCCTGGGCAGGAGGCTTTGTCCACTCCATTGTCCAGCTTGTTCTCCTGCTCCCCTTGCCTTTCTGTGGCTCCAACCTCCTGGATAACTTTTATTGTGATGTCCCCCAAGTCTTGAGACTTGCCTGTACAGATACCTCTTTACTGGAGCTCCTCATGATTACCAACAGTGGGATGTTGGTTCTTATTTGGTTCCTCATCCTCCTGGCTTCCTACACAGTCATCTTGGTGATGCTGAGATTTCACTCAGGGGAAGCAAGGCGCAAAGCCTCTTCCACTTGTACCACCCACATCATAGTGGTGTCTTTGATCTTTGTACCCTGTATCTATATCTATGCCCGGCCTTTCACCTCCTTTCCTATGGACAAGGCTGTCTCTATCAGCTATACAGTTATCACTCCCATGCTTAATCCCATGATTTACACCCTAAGAAACCAGGAGATGCAGTCTGCCATAAAAAGGTTAGGGACACAAGTATTGGTTTGTAGAAGGGAGTGATCTCCATCTGGAATGACAGTGGGTAAGTCTTTCTCCGTTTCCTAGCTTCAATCTTCATCCATAAAATGGGGAATTATATTTTTCACATGCATTCCCCATAGGTCATGGGGAATGCATGTGAGAATGCAGGGAGATGTTAGTGGGCTTTGCAGCTGAAAATCATAGCAATGCAAGGGGAGACATTTTCCTACACACAGAGCTACATAACAGTCATTGTAAGCAATACCCTCATTATGGTTATGCTGTTGTTGTGTAGTACTTTTCAGTTGTGTCCGATTCTTTATGACCCCATTTGGGGTTTTCTTGGCAGAAATACTGGAGTTGTTCACCATTTACTTCTCCAGTTCATTTCACAGATGAATAAACTAGAGCAAACAGGGTCACACAGCTAATAAGTGTCTGAGGGCAGATTTGAACTCAAGAGGATGAGTCTTCCTGACTCCAGGCCTGGAACTCTATCCACTGTACCCCTAGCTGCCCTCATTATGGTTATGGTGACTTCTAAAACCCAGCTCCATCATTTGGCTACTATAGACTTATGCTGCTCCTTAGTCACAGCCCTAAAATGTTTATTGAATTCTTGCCTGAAGACAAGACCATCTCTTACCAGATTTCATAAGTCATATAGGATCAGTGATGTAGAACTAGAAGGGACCTTAGAGGCCATTGAGTTCAACCTTCTTATTTTGCAGATGAGATAACTAAGCCTGAGAGAGATTGAGTGACTTGCCCAGGGTCACATAGCTAGTAAGAGTTTGAGTCAAGATTTAAATTCAAGTCTTCCTGGCTCCAACTCCAGCACTATATTATACCACCTAGATGGCTCAATGGATTGCATGGTCCAAACCTTCCTGACCTAGAGAAGATGCTCCTCTTTATGGGAGAATAGCTGTGATGAGTGGTAATGCGACATATATACAACAGGCAAATGACTGAGTCCAGATATATACTCTTTTCCCCAATTCTCCAAGATGGTCAGGCTACCATCAGCCTGTGGACCCTTTTCATAATAAGGCTAATCATTTTCTACAGATATTAGGACAACACTTGCCTTTCTTTCATTTATCTCTATCATTCAGTGGCTTCTCTGAGAGGAGGATAATAGGCTTGATGTGCTATGGGAAGATCATGGGTTAAACTGAGGCACATGGATTTGTTTGATATGCCCCAAGATAGCTCAACCACTGAGCAAGGAGCACAGTGACAGGGCCATCTCCACGAGTATAATCTGCCCGTACTCTTCCTTTCACTTTGTTTCTGTATTTGGAAAATCCATTCCATTCCTTGTTGGTGATGGAGTCATCATCCGATAGAAAAAGTGCTAGAGGAAAGGTACAGATCCTAAGTGCAATGGGAGTTAGGAGGAGGGAGAGATCTTTAGGAGGTGGAGTAATATAGGAAGTCACGGAGCAAGTGGGACTTGAGCTTGGTCTTGAAAGATTCAGATCAGCTGAGTATAGACTTTAGGGCATTCTAGGTGCAAGGAAAGGAAGAAGCAGATTTAGAGGTGTATACATAGGGTGTATTTTAGAGACTGCATATAGATAACTGACTCTAGCAGAGAATTTGAGTAGGAAGGCTCTAGCTGCTTAGGTTAAGCCAAGATAATGGCAGGAGAATAACTTGAGAAACATAAAAGTTATTTGTTTGGTCCAAGTCATGTGGCTCATTATTGGCTTAGCTAGAACCCAGGTCTCATGTTTGACTTACCTTTTCCAGTCTGTTTTTCTTTATACTAGATGACCTGGTAATTTGTAAATACTTTGTAAAACACAAAACATTTGCAAACTGGAGCACATACCATTCCTGTGGTGGTGGATGCGGGCCTTTAATATGATGTGGTCCTAGATTTTATTCTGCCTGATGATGGAGAGGAAGTCTTTACTTCAATTTTCCCTTCCTCATATATCAAGAGAAACAAATTCCAATAGTCCAATAAAGATAAATCACATGTCTCTTAACTCTTGAGAGGAGACAGTCTTAAATGAAATAAAGCATGGGGGAAAGTGGAAAAACCCTGACTCTACTACTTCTCATCTTGGGCAGTTCACTTCATCTCTGTAGGCCTCAGTTTCCTCATCTATGAAATTTGGGGATTGGTCTGAATGACCTCAAAGTTCTCTTCTATCTCTAAATCCTATTATATGGTCTCTAATGACTTCTGTCTGTCTCTGCCTTACTTTCTGTTGCTATGCGTTTTTGATTGTCTTTATCTCTTGATCCCAGTCTGGGCCTTCTCTCCTGGGATGTGACTTCTTATGAACAATTTTGTTGTTGTCCAGTCATTTCAGTCATGTTTGACTCTTCATGACCCCATTTGGAGTTTTCTTGGCAAAGATATGAGAGTGATTTATCTACTGTGATACCTCTAGCTGTCCTCCTATGAACAAAGCTCTCAGCAAAAGCCATATTGGACTCATGGTAAGATTTTAATAGAGAAACAATTCTTTTTTTTCTTTTGATCCATACCTGTGATTTATTCAATATTATGCACTCCCAATGAAGAAACTTCCTCTGCCAATGCAGATTGGACCCAGGTCTGAAACTTACAGTCTTAAAGATTGGTTAAGTGATTTGGAAGGGTCTTAATTTCCTTCTTGAAAGGGACCTTAGAGTTTAACCAGTTCAATTTTCTTGTTTTATAGATGCAGAAGCAGGGGCCCAGAAAGATGAAGTGAACGGTCCAAACCGACACAGCTAGATAGTAACTGAAATTGGGTTGTAAACTAGGCCCTCTGACTCCAAATACAGGATTCCTCCTACTATACTTCACTGTTATAAAGTATCTCAGAGGTCACATAGTCAAACCCTTATTTTCCCTCTACAATAGCTCCATCCATCCTTGGCTTGAAAAGATACAGTAGTGGAAAACTCACTAGTCCCTGTGGCAACTCATTCTCTTTTTGGAGAGCCTAACCACTAGGGAATCCTCTTTTATACTGAACTTCTTTGTAAATTCTACAAATTTGTTAAAATTTTGCACTTTGAAGCCAATTAAGCTGAGTCTAATCCCCTTTTGCATGACAGGCTTTCAAGGCTAAACTTTTCAAGTTCAACCAATACTCTTATCCAATTGTTAACCAATCTCATCAGTGTTACCACCATCCCTAAGATCAAGATTCTTTTCTAAAATGTGTCATCTAGAACTAAATATAATATTCCAGATAAAGTCAGAGCAAGATTAAGTACAATGTGGTGATCATTTCCCTCATTATACATTTGCACATACTATTAATCTTAAATATATTATTGCATAATCGTATATTCACACACTCTGTGAATTTTAATGTGACCCCACAATTTTAGTTGTTTTTTTGGCAGCTAGGTCAAACTGATGAATGAGGTTGTAGTTCAATGAATCCCCAAGATCTTCCCTATCTGGTACATGTACAGCTGATATTTTAAATCCAAGTGCAGAACTTTACAGTTATCTCTATAAAATTTTACTCCCTCTTGACAAAAAATTAAATATCAGTAAGTTCTTTCTAGTAACTAAAGAAAATTCTTGTTTTAACTTAAGTTTATGTCTTGTCTTTGCGTCATCTTATGTCTTTGGAGAATGTGGAAGAGAATGATAACATCCATTCTTTTCCTAGGGAAAATTCTTTATTTCCTAACGCTCTCCTCTATATTGTTTACTACTTATGGAACAAATAGAAACACCTATCTTCTGACCCTTTGGAGCTGATATCCTATTTGGGGTGGGGACGGGGGGGTAATATTACACACATGAAATACAACCTAGACATAAAGTGGCCAAATCCATGAATAAACATATACAATGTTTGGTCTCCTGAGTGGCTACTTCAGGAATTTTTCTGCCTATCAAAGGACATGAACAAATTGTTTCACAAAGAAGAAATGAAAAGCATCAATAACAATATGAAAAATATTCCAAATCCATAATCTTGATAGAAATGCATGTTTAAATGTCTCAGGGGTTTCACTTCATATTCAGCCATTTGAGAAAGATAATAAAAGATGAAAATAGTCAATATTGGAGGGGCAGCTGGAAGACAGGCACACTGATACACTATTGATAGAGCTGTGATTATGTCCAAGAATTATGGAAAATAATTTGGAATCATGCAAACAATTCACTAAACTCTTCATGCCCTCAGTAACAGCATTCTTACTATAATATTAAAAAAAGAAGGCTGTTATGTGGAAGAGGAGTCAACCTTCTGTCCTTAAGGACAGAATCAGGAGCAATGGGTGGGAGATGCTGTCTCAAAGTGGAATGAGCTGCCTTGGAAATTTGTGGATTTCCCCTCACTGAAGGTCTTTAAACAAAGCCTGGTTAACCACTTGTCACATGTTATAGTGAGGATTTTTTTCAGGTATGGGTTGGACTAGATGGCCACTGAGTCCCCTTCTTATTCTAAATTCTGTGTTTCAGGAAAGTTGACTGACCATAGCCCCTTCAGTTTCTCTCAGAAATTATACCCACTGTATGAATTCATTTCTAATTGTTTGGAAACCCACAAAACATCCTTGGGAATTTTAAGGCTAGTAATGAACAGGGTTGCAATAATTTTAGACAATTCTTTATGTACCCGAAGTAATATATGACCTCTAAGCAAAGGCTAAAGGTAATGTTGCTATAAAAATGAAAATAATTTCTTTATCCCATTATTTTGGTGCCTTGGGCCTTGCTGTAGTATTTTATAGCTAAATCTAAATGGTTTGAACATCTATTTGACAAATGCTAATGCACTGGAAAGGACAGTCACTGACAGAAGGATTCACCAGAACCTAATTTCTTTACTGGTAGACAAATATTAGAATGATTTGGATAGTGTAGAGCTGAGATGAAGTGTAAAAATGCCTATTAGCAGTCCTGCAAACTGCTTTATGTTCTAATGAGGTTGGAGTATGTCTCTCAGAAAATTGCAATGGTCATTATGTTGAGTTATTAAATCCTCTTTTAAGTTTGTTTTTGTCAAATTTGCACTTGTGCATGTCCTCTGTTTAGCATTCTTTTTGTATGTGGGAATAAATTATGTGCTACTTTCATATTATCCGCGGAATATATTTTTCTGGTCCTCCTTTTTGGGGAAGCCTTATAGTTGAGTCACAAGTAAAATTGTTCCCAGGGTTGAAGATTTAATGAGCCAAAGAATGTGGGAAAAAGGGAACACAGCCTCTCTCATTAGAGGTAGGCTTCCCTAGGACTGAACCTGGTCCAACTGCATGCCTGGCTCCAGAATGGGGAGTGGGCACAGTACCCTCATCCCCTATGGCACACTAGCAGTGGATCTCCAAGATTAGACTTGGCCAAATGATACAAGGTCTCAGTCCTTCCAGATCTCATTGTGATCTCCAACAAGGAGAATTATGTCTCAAAGGCCTTGGCAGCCTGTAGATATTCTGCTATTAGAAGGCTCAAGGGTCATTTCAAAAGCTAACCTCAAATCCTTCAGTCTTCAAGCTCTGTTGATGTCTCTAAAAAGTAGGAGTCAACGATATAACTCCATTACATTTGGGCATATGTATTTATTGAAAAGAATGGTGTATGTATGAGTTCCTATGTAGAGAGGGAAAGGAATGCCCACTTAGGCACAACCAAAGACCATAACAAAAAGTTAGGGGCTACATTCCCAATGCTATTCACTCTCTAACCCTCACTCCCACTTCTGAAAGGAAACACCAGGAACAAGATCAGTACTCATGGCTGAATACACATCTGTGAGGTTTCCTTCATGATAATAAACCCACAATCCCACATCCACTGCGGATATAGGCCTCTCTCTTGATAGATGCCAGTGGTCCCTCCATGAGTCTTCTAAGAAGCCTAGCTTTCTCCAGCTCTCCTTGCCTTGATGAAGAATAAACTCATCTTATAAACCAAAGGTAATAACAACAAAGGGTTGTTGTTGCACCTTCATTAGGTAAATTAAGGGAAACGATAATAATGGGCTTTAAAAGGTTACAAGCTTAGAGGGTCAAGTTACAAGCATTGTCCAATATATTCTACTCTCTTTAATTTACCTTTTTAACTGGTCTCTTTTCTTTCCCTACCTAATAGACTAAAAGAAGTCAGGTTTGCTTTCTTCAGTCAATCTCATTCATTGAGTAATAGCCCCAAACCATTTTTCTAAAGATTACTTTGTGGATAAAAGGCTATGGCAGATATCCAGGCTGCCATTGGAAGGAGAAATAGGCAACTCTGACCTTGAAAATGCTGGTTGGTCTGTCTCTCTCATGAAAAATTCCCCAAGCCAAATGATTGTGGCTGACATCTGCCTAAAAGCCCAGAAAAGGCAACAATTTTGCACAAATGGATATTGTACAACTGTCTGGGTCTTAATGCCAACCCAGCTGCCAAGAATCAACAGAGGAACAGATGGGCAGGAGTAGCGCCTGCATTTGAGAATTGCCTTCAGTGTCCTGACCATGTAAATTCAGTTGAATATCACAGAATTTAAGAGTTGGAAGGGACCTCATCATCTATTATTCAAACTCTTACAGGTCTAACCTGAGGCTCACTCCTTGAACTGGCTCATTCACCAACCTACATTCACTCTGGCAATTCTGGGATTCCCAGAGAAGGTCCAGACCCATGCTACCACATCTCACGACTTTCAAGGTTATGGTAGTAATTCTGGTGTGAGGAAGGATATACTCCCACTACTCAGTACTGCAGGTCCTCAACCCCCACTGGTGTGCTTACATTTTACATGAAGTCAGTCACCATGATGTCATTAAATCATAAGCATAAAGCATTTATACAATGATAAGGCAAAAGAAGGGATAGCCATAACATTTGCTCTTCAGAAAACAAAATCAAGGAGTAATGTCTTTACTCAATAAAAGGCGAAAACAGGGATAATCGAACATTACAATTCACCCACAATCAGTCAGTCAATAAACATTTATTAAGCACCTACTAGGGGCTAGGCACTGTGCTAAACACCGGTTATACAAAGAAACGCAAAAGACAATCCTTACTCTCAAAGAGTTTCCAGGCTAATGTGGGAGACAACATGCAAATAACTATGTACAAATAAACTATATACAGAATAAACTGGAGATAATCAACAGAAGTAAGTCATTAGAAGTAAGGGGGATCAGGAGAGGTTTTCTGCAGAAGGTAGGATTTTATCCAGGACTTGAAAAAAACCCGGGAAGCCAAGAGATAGAGAAGAAGGAAAGAATTCCAAGTACAGAGGACAGCCAGTGAAAAAAATCATATTGTCCACTGAAAATCTTTTTCTACTTTCTATTTTAGGAGAGTTTCTAAATGTGAGCCATAGGTAACATTGTCCCCAGGATTGAAGCCAAGGAACATAAGAGAAGGGAACATACCCTCTCTCATTAGAGCCAGGCTCCCCTAGGACCAAACCTAGTCCAATTGCATGCCTGGCTACCTATGGTGAACCAACAGTGGTTCCTCAAGATTAGACTTGACAAAGTGATATAAGATATCAACTCTTCCAAATCTCATTGGGATTACCAACAATTCAACTAATGTCTCAAAGGTATAAACATGCATTATACCCTCCCACAAATTTATGCTGTTTATGGGGGAGAATGGGCACACTTTTATAGAAACTTAGCTGAAAAATGAGAGAAATCTAGCAGAGAAACCTAGCTCAAATCACCTGCTAGATGGCAGGCCTTGATGTCCTTGGTCCCTTCAAGAACAATCTATACTACAGGAATCTGTTTCTCTGATACCTGCTCCCCTTCTGTGTCTCACTGCTCTCCTGATGGGCAAAAACTCTCTTTTTTCTGCTCTCAAGCAGCAACAAACACTTTTTGTTCACAGCTACCCTTAATAAGGCACTGAGGAAAAATGTTAGGCCTTTTTGGTGACAAGGAAGAGAAGCCAGAGAAGCTGCTAAGCTCATTAGATTTGCAAATAACATAAGATTCTTCTTTGATCAGCAGCAAAGCACATCTCACAACAAAACAGAGGCAAAGATTGTATTCCCCCCCCCCCCCCTTCTTTCTCCCTCTCAAACCAGAGAGGGTAGAGAGCAACATAGGCACTTCTGAGAAGTTCTCCCTCTTTCAGGCTTTAGGTGGCACTAGAGAGCAACAAGTGCCAAAGCTCTTGGGATAAGGACAGGATTCAGCACTGAATCAATGAGCCTCTGCTAGGCGATGCTCTATAGCCTTCCTCCAGTCAAGCAACGTCTCTCATCCAATCAGCAAGTCCCCAGGAAAGTGGCTGAAAAGTATTCTCTTTCAGCTGGAAACCTTCCACATCTACTGTCCCTGGTTTCCTGTGCTCCTTCCTCTATTCAACTTGCTCTCCTTTATAACCCTTGGAATACCTAAATTAGAACTCCTGGTGATTGGTGACTCATCTTTACTTTATGAAGTAAAACTCAAGAAATCCATTTTCTCATCAGAGATGAACCCAACAGTCCTTACATAATCTTCCCACAGTCCCAAATAATTTGACTTATAATTTTGTCAGTTATAAACTACAGTCACATGCAACTGAGCTGATGGGTAACAGGGTACAGTAGCCACCATTACATCATTCTCATCATTACTCTGCCTTTCAATAGATCCTCTCAATACATTGATCCAGGCCTGCACAACCTGTGGTCCACAGGCATGTCAAATGCCTGGGCTGCCCATGAAAAATGTAGAGGATGTTTTCCTCTACATTTTTTTGCAGGCAGCCTGAAATCCTGTGGCGGGCCACAGGTTGTGCAGGGCTGCATTAATCTGAGAGCAATTTTCTATCTGATTATCAGAATAATCAGTGCCCTTCCTGGCCATTTTATCTGACTTTTTCTTCACAAGTGGATTTTATCAGTTTTCCATTAACAGATGTCTATTTTCTTCATTTTTCAGTAACTAAACTGTTCTTATAAAAAAGACAGTACCTTGTACATGAAAGGCATCTCCTGCATAACATAACCAACTAGTGGTCTGCTCAAAGACCTCTAGGGACGGGGAGTCCACCACCTCTCCAGTTAGCCCCTTCCAATTTGGGACAGTTCTAATTGAGAGGAAGTTAGTAACTTTCTAACTCATTGAGATGGATCCATATTTTCACCCTTATAGCAATCCCTGGCTCCCGTGCCAACATATTGCTGCTTCCTTATTTGAAACTCTGAACTCAGCCCCACTGCTTACTTCTCCCTTCTCCTCTCCCTCCCAATTGCCTCAGTGAGATTAGACTTATATTAAAATTATTCTGATCATGAGAGCTTTTATAGACATGTAAGGTGTCCAGGGGTGATTTAACTGTTGCTTCATTGTGTTGGTAAGTAAAATGGGCTCTTAGCACTTAGTTCAACCAAGTGCCCTTGAAGAGTTTGGCTTTTGTTTCCTTTGAGTAATTCAGTAAATTTCATTGAGTCTTACTAAGTGCTAAGCCTATTAGGTGCTAAACCTATGTGGGTGTGAACTTCCCAGGGTCCTAAGGGGAGGGGCTAACTCAAGAGCCAATCATAGCAGCCTAAGTTCTGGTCATTCAGATGACCTTTGATGATGTCTGAAATGCTATAAGAAGAGAAGACAGAGCCATTTGTGAAGGGTTCTCACTTGTGGTGGTGCTGATGCGGAGACTCCGGGCAGCTGTAGCTAAGAGCCCTCCAGCTTGTAACCCAGATGGTGAGACTTTGTTAAACTCTGGTAACTATGTATTGGGATTTGAATCAGACAAGGTCTGTCTGTTGATGTTTGTACTTTGTATTTTGCTCTGAAGTTCAGGGTGCAGGTTTTTTCCAATGAACTAAGTGAATGATATTTGTATGCTGAATTAAAGTAAGCTTGTCAACCTCTTAATGTTGCTTTCCTTACTAAAGCAGATCAAAAGAACCTGTGCTTTTGCAGTGTGCTGGTAGCATTCTTGTTGTTGGGCTTGTGTTGGTCTTTCACCCCCACAACAGCTGCTAGCTGGATTGTTGAAACATTCATCCAGGATGGTCCAAAACAACTGCTGGCCCTTTTCTCTTTTGTTTCTCCCTTCTTTTCACCAACCAATACTTCTCTCAACTGTGCCATTTATTGAGTTCCCACTGCATGATGAGCTCAGTGATATGCTCTAGGAGAAGAAGGAAGACCCAGAAGAAATGAAAGATGTAGTCCCATTACCCAAGAAGCTTATCTAAGGAGTTGATAATGATATTAATAATAATACTTCTGAGCTCAATGATTAAAGGATCTGGAACTTTCTCACTGTGAATATTTCCTCCACTGATAAAGATTGACACTTTCTCTATAATTCAGTGGATGGTCTTGGATAGTTGCTATTTCTGAAAACTTCATTGTCTTATAATCAAACTAGTGACTCAGCTCTCCAAATTCAGCCAAGATGGTCTTCATGACAGATTTACAATCCATTGCAGGGCCTGCCTAGCTTCAAAGCCTTGCTAGCTTGGTGGGTTGTGCCAGACTTTACATCCTGCTAGTCTTTTAATGCCCAGGGTCACATCTCTGCTGCAATGAAGCAAATAGAGCAATGTGGTCCGTCCCACAAGGTATGAGAGGAGGTCTCTAGTGAAGGAATAATGACAAACAACAAAAATTGATATTGAGTTTCAAGGTTTAAAAGCGTTTTCCTCACAGCATCAATGGAAGGGAGATAGTAGAAGTATAATTACCTCTAATTTATAAAGACTAAGAGAGATGAAGTGACTAGTCCATCTACGGTCAAATAGCTAGTAAAGTCAAGGACATGATTTGAAGAGATGATATAGCTCGGCCTAGAAGAGAAGCAGGAAGTTCATTCAAGGCAAGTTTCCTCATCCACATGTTTCCTTTGCCAAGTCCATTCAGTGAGTCAATAATCTTTACTTCTCTCCCAAGGAAAACACTGGTGTCCACTTTGAGAGACTGTATCCGTCCATGTAACAGGTCATGTAGCCTTCCATGCAACAGATATTTATTCAGTACCTACCATGTGTAAGAGCCCCACCCTCTTCAGAACCTGTTTCCAGTGCTCCTGAGCCTTGAGGGTCTTAGAATACCACTGCCAAAAATCTGAGGCACAGAGGCTCCAGCGGGAGGAAAGACATTATAGGCCTGATTCCTTCAGTTGATAGATTTCTAGTCCTTTCTCCACTAAGCATTTCTTGTGATAACCCTAGCACCTACTTCAGAGTTGGTAACAATAGAAGTGAGTGGAGAAGGGATTCTTTGAGGACTGCAGGGAAGGTAGGCTTGCATTTGGACACAGGTGAGGACAAATTAGAGAATTATTTCAGGAAAAAACCAACTCCTTGGGGTGCATGGGGATGTGGGTGAGGAATACAGATAGTTTGAAGGGAAGAGGCAGAGTAAGGTAACTCTGTACAAGCTCTTTCTGATTCTAAGCCCAGTTGGCCGATCCAGTAGCAGCTCTCAAAGACCCTAAGGTAGTTATCGATTTTGAAGGTATCCTTGGGAACCATAGAGATGTAATTGCTGTGACATTGACACTTAGAAAGCTAGGTGGCTAAATAGAGTACTGGTCTTGGAGTCAGGAAGAACTGAGTTCAAATCCAGTCTAAGATACTTATTAGCTGTGTGACCCTGGAAAAATCACTTAACCACTGTAGTTTCCTCATCTGTAAAAAGGGAATCATAATAGTACCCACCTCCCAGGGTTGTTGTGAGGATCAAATGAGATAATATTTACAAAGTGCCTTACAAACCATAAAGCACTATATGAGTGTTAGCTGTGGCAGTGATGATGATGATATTGATGTTGACGATGACAGGGGAAGCCAGAGAAGGAGACAGTGCGCTGGGCTAGGCTGAAAGGGCAAAGAAGATTCCAGGATTTTCCCATCAGAACCTGTGGAAGTTGAAGGACATACAATGGATTAGGGTCTGATGAATGGGGTACCTGTTGTCTCAAAGCTTAAGTAGCACTGCTTTAAAGTCCAACATTGTATGGATGATGTGAGTGAGTCTATCAGAGCAGTGGCAGCAGCAGGATTTGAATCCAGGTCCTCTGACTCCAAATCCAGTACTCTTTCCACTGGATCATGAAGTGCCCTCATTCACATACCATGAGCACACATAATTCCTACCAACAGTCATTAGGGAATGGGCAATCCTTCATGGTCCTATCTTCTCAACCAGACCAGGAGACTCTTGATAGCAGAGTTCATATCTTCTAAATTATTTTGTCTTCTCAACAGCTGTTCTGTGGCCATGTGACTAGGGCTATTCTATCAGCCCCAGAACAGGACTCTGAATACAGTTGGCATCCAACAAATGTTCATTACATTTATGAACCAAGGAAATATATCAATCTATCCATAAGCTTTTATTAAATGCCTACGCTATGCCTGGTGCTATGCTGGGAATTGGGGATACAAAGACAAAAATAAAAACAGTCCTTGCCCTCAAGAAGCTTACATTTTTTGCATTCTATAACATATACATTTAGGTATATACAAGATACCTGCACAGTAGACACAAAATGAGCTTGGATGGGAAAGGAAGCTAGCACCTGAGAAGACCAGAAAAGACCTCCAGAAGAAAGTCCTGCTTGAGCTGAATCTTGAAGGAAGCTAGGGTTTCCAAAAGGCAGAGGTTAAGAGGTAGAGCATTCAAGGAATGGGGACAGCTAGTGAAAGGCAGTAGAGATGGGAGACAGTGTGTTATGTGTAAGGAACAACATCTGGTCCTCACAACAACCCTGTGAGGCAGATGCTATCTTGACTATTGGCTTTTTTACAGATAAAGAGAGAGATAAAGTCAGTCAGTCAGTGAACAAACATTTATTAAGCACCTACCATGCACCAGGCAATGTGCTAGACAGTATGCTAGACTACAGAGTGTGTAAATAGGAGTAATGTATGAAGATTCTATAGAGGCAGGAAGAATGCAGGTTAGGAAGAGTTTTAAATGTCAAACAGAGGAGTTTATATTTAATCCTAGAGGTAAAAGGGAAAGAATGGATTTTGTTGAGGAAGGCAGTGACATGGTTATATTTGCACTTTGGGAAAACCCTTTGGCAGCCATGTGGAGGAAAGATGAGGGGGTGTGTGTGTAGAGTTTTGAAGCTTAGAGACCAATTAGGAGACAACTGAGTAGTCCAGGCGAGGGAGAATGAGAGAACCTGAACTCAAGTGGTGGCCATGTGAGTGGGAAGAAGAGGACCGATACAAGAGATCTGGAGGCAGAACCAACAAGATTAAGCAACTGATTGGATGTGTAGAGTGAACCACAATAAAAGGCAAGTTTGGAAGAAGAGTGGTTTTGGAGAGGAAAGATAATGAGTTCTGTTTTGGATATGTTGTGCTTGAGATACATATGAACCATCCAGTTCAAAACACTTAGTATGTAGTTGGTGATGCAACACTGGGCTCAGAAGAGAGACTAGAGCTGAATAAATAGATCTGGGAGTCAGTACAGAGATGATAATTAAGCCCACGGGAGCTGATGAGGTCATCAAGTGAGATAGCACAGAGAAGGAAGAGGGTTCAGTATGGAACCTTAAGGGACAGCCATGGTTAAGGCATGACATTGATGATGAACCAGCAAAGAAGAGTAAGGAGTTGTTAGGTGATGGTAATAGGTAGCATTTATATAGTGTTTCAGGGTTTACAAACCCTATACATATTTTAAAGGCCTCACAGCAACCTTGTGAGGTAGATGCTGTAATCTCCATTTTACAGATGAGAAAATTGAGGCTGAGGGAAGTAAAGCCAGGCAGTGGGAAAACATTTATTCAGCACCTACTGTACACCAAGCACTGTGGTAGGTGTTGGGGACACAAAGAAATGTAAAAGAAGATCCCTGCTTTTAAGGAGTTCACAGTCTAATGGGGAGACAACACATTCATATCTACATACTAATAAGCTATATACAGGATACATTGGAAATAGTCAACAAAGAGAAGGTACTAGAATTGAGAGGGATGTGCAAAGTTTTTCTATAGAAGACGGTATTTAATTTGGGACTTAAAGAAATGAGGAGGCAGAGATGAGGAGGGAGGAGAGAATTGCAGGCATAGGTGACAGCGAGTGAAAACGGCCAGATTCTGAAGATGGAGTCACACATCTTGTGAGTATCCGAGGCAGGATTCAAACTCAGGTCTTCTGATTCCAAGTCCAGTGCTGTATCTCTTATGCGACCTAGGTGTACCTCTATTTCTGCTTGGCACATAGTAAGAACTTCATAAATGTTTATTAACTGATTGACATAAAAGCCTAGCTGCATTATTCCTGACCATTGCCAGTAACTGAGGCTAAACCTGAGACAGGTGATTACCACTACCTCTCAGACAAGCAGAGCCTTCACTAGTCTGTGAATTTCATTCCCAGCCTTCTCGCACTCTTTCAGGGAGGAATGGAACTCAGAGCAGGTGTTGGTAGGACTTTCTAACACCAGGTGGAGCTATAGACTTCTTTTCCTTTGTGGTACTGGAAGCCTAGGCTATTTGCCTTTCTCCCTGTAAGACTTCTTGAAATTACCCCTCGAGGAAACTGAATAGAGAGGCCCAACTTTGAAACCAAGCATGAAAGGTTCAGCCATGGTCACCATCCACAGGTGGACATTGTCCAGGGTCCCATCTAAGGACTTCTGAGTAATTTCCACATTCACCAATTGAGTGCTCAGTTTGTCTGTAGTCTGAAGCTGGGAGTGTTTTCAGATGTCAGGTTAAATCAATAAACACACAGTTAGTTCCTACTACTATGTGTTAGGCACCATAATAAGCTCAAGAGATACAAGACAAAAATGAAAGAGTCCCAGTCCTCAAAGAGTTTATTTCCATTGGAAGGCATCAGGCATTATACCCTATAAGAAGTGTCAACAAATTCACTCCTCTCCCCTCTCCATCTCTCAGAGTCCTTGCTGAAAGAACAGATTCCCCTTTTACATAAAACGCTGCTCGTTTTGGACAGCTCAAAGGCTGCCAATCTGTGCCTTCGATGATTCCATTCCTTCCTATGCCTCCAGGGCCTCAATAATACACCCTCTGCCCAGCCCTTTTAATTTCTCCCTCTCATCTGGCTCTTTTTCTCCAAACATGCACAGATCTCCCTTATCCTGAACTCTATTCAGTTCTCAGTGCCACATTTTGGGAGTGACATAGAAAAGTTGGAAGAAGAGATGTTAACCAAGACGATAAAGAAAATGGAGATCATGGCCTATGCATCTCAGCTGAGGAAACTGGGAGTATTTAATTTAAGCTGGAGAAGAGAAGACTTGAGGGGGCATGATGGCTATCTTCACATATCTAAAGGGCTGTCATACAGATGACAGATTAGAGACTTCTTCTGCTTGGCCCCAGAGAGAAGAACTAGGAAAACAGAATACATTTTAGTGGTTTCCTACTCCTTGAAGGTTGTCATGTGGGGGCAGGATGACTACTTGTCAATATTGTTATGGTGGAGGTTCCTTTCATATATGAGATTGGATGTAGATTGCTGCTGAAGGCTCAAATCCTGTGATTCTGTGATGTGGATAGAAGTTGCTCAGAGTCAGATTTAATTTTGATGGGGGGGGTGGGTGTGGGGGAAGACAATCAGAATCATCCAAGTGTATGGACAGCCACAGGAGGTAGCAGTTTGTCTCAAGCAGAGTCTGGATAAATGCTTTTGAGGAATCCCAGAGATGGGAGTTTTGGTCAGGTCTGGGTTGGACTTGACAGCCTTTAGGGTCCCTTCTGATTTCCAGACTGAGCAGTTCTGAATCTGGGGAAACAAAACAAAATCCTTTGCTTTATCCTGGTGTCCTCTCCTTGAACCGTTCTATTTTTCTCCTTCCTTTTGCTGCCAAACTTCTCCAACGTGTCATTGGCAGTCACTCTCTTCTTTATCCCCATACTTTCTGGCTTCTATCCCTATCAATCTAATTCAGACTGTTCTCTCCAAGGTCACCACCAGTCTCCTACATGCAAAGTCAAATGGCCTTTTCTAAGTCCCGACTTCTTAACAGCATCTGACACTTCTGACGACCTCCCTTTGTGAAACTCTCCAGGGACTGTGACCATGTACAAGTTTTGCTTACCTCTTGCTTCTTCCTATCTCCTTTGCTGATTTATCTTCTTCCTCCCATTCTCTAAATGCAGACAGCTGCAAAAGCTCAGCCATTTGTTATTGCTGCTATACATTCTCTCTATCAGGGCCAGGAGGAGTAACTCTGATGAATAGACTATGTGGATAACACATATACACATGTATACACACTACACACACACACAACTATAAGAACTATTAATCTATCTGTGAGGGGGGGGGAGAGAGAGAGAGAGAGAGAGAGAGAGAGAGAGAGAGAGAGAGAGAGAGAGAGAGAGAGAGAGAGAGAAATATAGGACATGACTTGGAATAAGAAAGAACTGGGTTTCAATCATACTTCAGATGCTATATATTGGGCAAGTCACTTAACCTTTCTGTGCCTCTGTTTTCTCATCTGTAAAATATGAGTTTTAATAGCGCTTATCTTACAGAGTTGTTGTGTGGGTCAAATGAGATAACACATGTAAAGGATTGTGCAAATCTTTACATGGTATATTAATGCTAGTCCTTGGTACCACTAAATGCCAAGCTTTGAATAACATTTGCCAAACCTAACTAACCTAAGATCTTAGACCCTTACTCAGAGGACCCCCAAAGGCCTCCCTCCCTAAGGCTCTGTGGGGTCTCAGGGTTTTGCTTGGTAAAGTTTGGGAGAACCACCACTCTTTTACCATACCAGGAAGGATGAAAACTTTGGGGAAAGGGTCGGCTTTGTCCTGCTTAGCCTGAAGTTCTACTTCTACCTCCCAGCCTCTCTCCACGTTCTGGCTTCAGACATGCTATTGGGAGCTGGGGCTTGCCACAAGGTATAGGGGATTGTAGGAATTCTCTTACTGAATTGGGTCCTGGAGACACAAGTCAACCAGCCCAGACCTGTGCTGTCTCAGCATCTGCCTTAGGTTCAGCATCCTGACACAACCATCCTGGTCAGCAGGAGACTCTGTGCCAACAGGAGTGTTTCTTGGTCTGTGCCCAGCTGTGTGACCTTGGCTAGTAGACTTCCATCATAGAAACTTACTGGCTGGGCTCTGTCCCAGCTGGAAGGGATGAGTCATTCCAGTTGGCTGAGTCTGAAAGACTTGAGCATAGACTCATATATTGTTAGAACTACAAGAAAGCTTGGAGGTCATCTAGTCCAAACCCCTCATTTACATGTAACCTGCACCCACCCCAAGCCTTCTTATCTGTTTGAATTAATCTTATTTTCCCCCTCAACATTGGGGTTATGTTGATAATATCTTGATAGAGGGAAGCTTGCCCAGTCTTTCCCCTGCTGGTCACATCCTTTCCCTCTCACCAAGATTGCCCTAGATGGGTATCCAGAAGGGGCAAAAAGCCATGAGAGAGGAAGGAGCAGGAGTGATGAGCCCTGTGCATGAGTCCATATATCTGGAGTTCCCTTTTCTTCTAGTTACCCTGGAGTAAGATCCCTGGTCGCCAGGCTGGCAAGGGGGAGCAGAAAGCCACCATCATCAAATTTCTTTCTCACCATGCAAAAGATTGTGGTATTCAGTGACTATTATTGGAGCTAATCAATCAATCAGAAAGCATTTATTAAGTACCCATTATGTGCCAAGTAATATGCTATGCACTAGAGATAAAAAGAATGAACAAGCTCTACAAAGGAACTTACATTTTAGTGAAGGAGACAAAGACATATCTAAGTATATATACATAGTATGACTCCCATTTGTCAAGGAGTTGAAGTGGATACTGGAGATGGATACCTGTGGTCAGCACAAAAATTCTCAGTGTGCTTTGAGTCAAGGACTGTGCAAGTTGGAACTGTTTCTGAGATAATTCTGTGTATGTGTGTGTATCTATCTTTCTATCTCTCTGCCCTGTCTCTCTCTCTGTTTCTCTTTGTGTCTCTGTTTCTCTCTCACCTCTAGAAGGCAGAGAGCAGAAATCTTGTAAATGCTGAGAAGTGAGTGAAGGGAAGGGAGCACAATGAAGGGGACAATGTGAGGTCTTCTATCATGCCACCATGATGGCAAAAGATGGTAGCCATTGCTGAAGGAAGAAAGGAGCTACTATTAACTGAAACTGACTAGATTTCTTTAATATCTCCACAGTCAAAGAGCACCTTTTCTGCTACATGGTTAGTAGACCACAATCCCTCCTTCATATGCTATTAGCATCTCTTGGAAGCAGGCTTTGTAGCATCCACCATGGGGAGAGGTTGTCTCAGCCAAGCAAGCTGGTTGGGGTCTGTGCATGCTCCAGACCCCCATTACACTAGGAGGATCTGGTCTAAGTTTTCTCTCCCTGCTTTGGGACATTGCAAAAAATGAATTTAAAATTTTTTTTGTTCATCTCAAGTCCCCAGCCAGAAAAATCTCTGGCAAAATTCTGCCAAAAAGAGAGGCAAAAGGAGGGAGGAAGAGCATGACAAATCACCAACCTTGGTCTCAGCAATTCGAAGAGTTTCAACAAACTCAGCATCGGATTTGTGTCTCTGGCTCATGGCTTGATCACATAGCCCCTTTTCTATAGGATATATGGATAGGGACTATATAGCCCCTATTGAGGAGGCACTGTAGGTCTCATGGCTGGCCCTTTCCATACCTGGGTGGGCACTCTTCTCTATTCTCCCTAGTCCATCTGAGAGTTAGGACAACTCCTCAAGAGATTGAGTAAGGAGCTCCTGGGAAGATCTGTCCATTAAAGGCTATTGTCTCCAGCATCCTGTCACACAAGCATATGACTGCCATTGGACAAAACCCCCAAGGGGAAAACCAGTCAGCTAATTGGCAGAGTCTAGGCAGGACAAGCTTCCTAAAGGTAATATTTGAGCAAACTTTGGAGGTAGAAGTGTGTAGCTCAGCAAAAAAGAGTAAGGAGGGTCTTAAAAGTTAGAGAAGTAGTATAGAAAGGTAGGGAAATGGGCAGCAGGTTTATCTAAAGCTAACCTCCTTGCATCACGATTTGTAAGAGATGAGATGGAGACTGGAAGATCAGGATATCTAGAAACACTAAGCCTTGTGGTATGCTTCCTGTCTGATTTTCAGGTTGCTGGTATGTGGACCCCCTCTGTGGAGCGATACATTATTCTCATAGTGGAAAGGTCAAAGGATCTAGAGTCAGAGGACCTGGATTTAAATCTCACCTGTGTGACCTTTCTCCTCTCTGAGCTATAATTTCCTCATCTATAAAATGATCATTTGAACAACTAGCATTTATAGAGTACTCTAAAGTTTACTTATAAAGCATGTTATAAATATTATCTTGTTTTACCCTCACAACAACTCTGGGAGATCAATGCTATTATTACCTGCCTTTTACAGGTGAAGAAACTGAAGAGATTAGAAGTTAGGTGACTTGTCTAGGGTCTTACAGTTGGAAAATAGCTGAGGTTGGTTTTGAACTTGGGTCTTCTTGACTCCAGATCCAGTACTCTATCCACTGTACAACTTCAGCAGCCTCTGAATGAGGGGATGGACTGCATGACTTCTAAGGTTCCTTTCAACTCTAAAGCTATGACCTTATGGTCCCCAAAGGATGAAGGGAGATTGTGTGGCAATATGGGATTCTGGGTTTCTGAAACTTCATCACTATTGAGGCAGACAAAGCCAGACAGGAGACCCACACTCACAGGCTCTGCTCTAATCCATACATACTCTATGTTTAGGCTGGACAGAGCTTCAAGAAGTCATGGTGCCCATTCTCCAGGTTCTTACCAGCACCTGAACATTGAGTGAGAGACAGAACTAAAAGAGAGGGTCGGGAAGTTAAGGGATGGGTTCTGGAAATCTAGAGCCGGGGAAGAGAAGACTAGGAAGAAGTACTTTAGGGGCACATGCCTGTCAGCTCCCCCACTCCCAATCCCCACCCTCCATCTCATATTTTCATCTGGGCCTGGCAAAGTAACTGGAGACTCAGGTCATTGTTTTTCTCTCTCTTCTCCCAGGCCTCAAAGAATATGGCCTGCTGCCCACAGGGAAGTGCCCAGCCTGCCACGTTCCCATGCTAGGATTTAGGAAAGTCAACAGAGAATTCAAAGAAGGGAGGAGAAAAGGAAGGTCTGAGTACCCTCTAGATCAGGGAGCAGGAAATGGTCTCAGATTTTCGATAAACTTAACCTCCCCTACCCTCAGGCACTAACAGTCCTGATTGTTGCTTTTGACCCAAGCCAGAAGAGAGAGCTTTTTGGTTTCCTAGTGGGACTGAGAAGTAGAGTCTAGGTTAGGAGAATGGCATTAGGAAAGAAGCAAGACAGAGGGAGATGTGACCTGGAGATCCCCTTTGGGGATTAGAAAACTGGCGACAGCCAAGGTCAGCTCATGGTAAGGCTCAGGGTCAGGCCTCATCAACACAAATGAACCAGAAAAATGCCACTGAGCAGATCCCAGGATACTAATGCAGGGATTGTAGAGCTGTGCTTCCTCTGGTTGTCTGAGAACCACCTAGACACAGAATTCACAGCTGGAAGGAGTAGCCGAAGGCATGGGAGTTAGCTCCTTTAAATGGGCAGAGTCTCTCTCTTTGACTTTCCAACACCTGAGGAGAAGCTGTTCTAGTTTCTCCCCTGGAGGGGATGGGAGCAGCAGCTCCCAGACCTGCAGCCCTGTGATCTGGAATCTCGGGTGTCAATGAGGGGTGAGCCAACCTGTGCAGGGACAAAGCAAAGACATCATCATCCTGGCATCTCTACCACCAATAGGATTTAAAGCTGGAAGGAACCCTAGGAAGAATCTAACCCCACTCTTCCATTTTATAGATGAGGAAACTGAGACCCAACGAGAATAAAAGATCTGCCCAAGGCCATACAGGTAATCTCAGGTGTGCAGTGGAGAGAATGCTAGACCAGGAGTCAGGAACACCTAAATTCAAATCTGACTTCAGACAGGGATTAGCTGTGTGACACTGGGCAAGACATTTACTCTCCATCTGCCTCAGTGTTCTCAACTATAAAATGGAGATAATAGCACCTATCTCACAGGACTAGAACAGCTAGGTGTCTCAGTGCATAGAGTGCTGGGCCTGGAGTAAGTAACAAAGACACATTTTCCTGAGTTCAAATCTGGCCTCAGACACTTACTAGCTATGTGACCCTGGGCAAGTCACTTAGCCTTCTTTGCCTCAGTTTCCTCATCTGTCAAATAAGCTGGAGAAGGAAATGGCAAACCACTCCAGTACCTTTGCCAAGGAAACCCCAAATGGGATCACAAAGTGTCATACGTGACTGAAACGACAGAATGACAAAATCAGGAAGATATCCATATACTAGTCTGGCTCCTGACACTATCCACATCCACCATAGAGAGGTAATAGAGGCCACAGATGAATCCTACACACCCTCAATTTCACTCCAAAAGAAAATTCTGTGGTGAGTTTGTGGAAAGAGTGATGGGTTTGGAGCCAAGAGAAATTTTTAGTTTTGCTGCTTATTATCTGTATGATCAAGGCAGCGTGGTTAGGCTTATAGATTCAGGGCTGGAAAGGTCCTCAGGTACTATGAAGTGAGTGTGAATTCTGGAGTCAGTGCACCTGAGTTCAAATCTGTTTCAACAATCCGGCTAGCAGCTTTTGTGGGGGCGAAAGAATAACACAAGCCAAACAACAAGAATGCTGCCAAAGCCCAGGTTCTTTTGGTCTGCTTTACTAAGGAAAGCAACATTAAGGGGTTGACAATCTCACTTTAATCCAGCATACAAATACCATTTACTTAGTTCAGGGGGAAAAGCCAGTACCGTGAACTTCAGAGCAAATACAAACAAATTACAAACATCGACAGACCAAATACAATTCATAGTTACCAACATCTAAGTTCAGCCTGGGAGCTCATAACAAGGACTGGCCCAGAGGTGCCACCACGGCTGTGGGTAAGAGCTCTGAAAAAGAGAAAGCCAATCCCTGGTTTTATATCTTTTTCAGGGTCAAGGGTGAGTCACACATGCGACTCACCCACGTGACCTAAAATCATCACAAAGAGGCGACTTGAACCCACGTGGTCTAAAAGCCTCTGATATCCCAAACATGTCACTCAAACCCATGTAAACTAGGCCCTCCCCTGAGGCAAGGAGGTCACCGAGGACTCCCAAATCTAATCAAGGAAACAAAGGCCAAACTCTTCCAGGGCACTTGGTTGAACTGAGTGCTAAGAGCCCATTTTGATTGCCAACACAAAATCCCACCTACAATGTTTATTACCTGTGTGTCTTTGGGCTAATCGCTTAAACTTTTAGGGCTTCCCATTTCCTAATCTGTAAAGTAAAGGGGTTGAGCTACCTGAGCTTTAAGATCTGGTTTATAATAAAAGATTCTTAATCTACTTTGTGCCCTGAACCTCTTTGGCAGTCAGGTAAAGCCTATGGAGCCCTGCTCAGAATTATGTTTTTAAATACATAAAACCTGTAGGATTACAAAGGAAACCAATTATATTGAAATAGAGTTCCCAAGATTCTGAGAAGATAGCAGAGTAGGTCAGAAAATTCCAGGCTCTCCAAATTCCCTCCACAAACAAGGCAGAACATCATCTCAAAGCTAACATCACCTCAAAGCTAATGTAGAGAGGCTAAAATAAACAAAAGTGGGGTAAAGCAGTTATCCTCTTAAGGCCACTTGAGAGGATCTTGGGAAAAGCCTTATCTCCTAGGGCAGAGGTTTGGGCTGATTGAAGTGCAAACACCTCAAGTGCACTGCTGAATCAACAAAGTCCTGGGGCAGCTGGGTTGGGAAGCAGCCTGGCCTCAAGCATTTTCACCCCTTGGAAAAGTGGGGGTTGGACTGCTGAGTAGCGGAAGATTGAAGGACCCTCCAGGGTCTCAAGAAGCCAGGCCCAGCTGTGCTGACCAGACAACCTGGGACTTCAAGCCCACAGCCCATGAGTTCAGTAGCAGAGGGGTGGGGACCCTGCTAGCTGTGGGCACTTGGAGGAGAGCCGAATCCCTGGTTTCAGTTCCATGGCAGAGGGGAGAGCTGAAGTTTGCAGTTGGTGGGAAGGACTACAGGAAGTAAGTTTGAGAGACAGCATGGCTATAGGCTATAGGCTATAGACCATGGCTTAGGGGTAGAGAGGGGTGCCCAAGGTTGAGCCCCTAAACAGAGCTCAAAAAATAACAGTAAGAAGGAACTGAGGCCTGGGGCACCATTGTCACCATTCCCCATACCTTGGGACTAGAAATTTATTAAAAAAATAAACTGCTAAAAATAAAATAAAACATAACAAAAATTAAAATGAATATGCAAATGAGAAAGATGGGGAGAGAGAAGATCTGATTCATATTCAAAGAATATGAACTACCTCAAAGAGAAACATCAAATGGTCACAAATCCAAAAAGAGTTCTTAGAAAAATTTTAAAAGGACTTCAAAAATCAAATGAGAGAGATCTATGAAAAATTAGGGGAAAAAATAAGACTAATCCAAGAAAACTGTGAAAAGAGTAAACCAATTGGAAAAAGAGATCCAAGGCCTTAAGGAAGAAAATAGCTCCTTGAAAACTAAAATTGGGCTGATGACACTATAAGACATGAAGAAATAATAAAACAAAATCAAAAGAATGAAAAAATAGAAGAGAATGTGAAACGTCTCAGAAAAAACAACTAATCTGGAGAACAGTTAGGAAAGACAATATTGTTGGACTACTTGAAAGTTATGATCAAAAAGAGAAACTTGATACAATATTACAAGAAATTATTAATGAAATTGCCCTGAAGTTCTAGAATAAGAGATAAAGTAGAAACAGAAAAAAACATTCACTTATCACCACCTGAAAGAGATCCCAGGATGAAAACTTGAAGGAATATCATAGCCAAGTTTCAAAGCTCCCAGGTTAAGGAGAAAATATTACAAACAACAAGAAAAAATCAATTTAAATACTGCTGAGCTATGTGGAAAATATTATACTATTTTATATCATTTTTGTAATTTCAATAAGACTCAGGGCCTGAACTACTTAACCAGAACAAAAGCCTGATCCTAACAGTCTCTTTGTTCTCTGAGTAAGCTCAGAGATATCTCTATCTTATATCAACAAAATCCAGATGGAGCATTCCTTGCTCTGTCCATGGCCATTAAGGGTGAAAACCTTGACCCCAGACACTATCTTGAATTATGTGACTTTTCCTTATCTTAATATTTTATGGGCATATACTATGTTGTGGAATGTTAATGGCAAATTAAACACAGAGATCCTGGAGTAGTAATTCCAATTGACACTCTGTCAACTATCTAATTTGTTGTATTTACAATCTATTCCATTAAGGAAAATCCTCTTCTTGTATCATGGTTAAACATACATGGGGGTCATAAAAATGAGGTCATACAGGCTTGCTAGCTCTGCTAAAACAACGTATATAAGTTTTCTCATTGCTTTGTTCAGGTAGCCAGAGTTTATACTCTGACTCCTTGTACGTACAAGTAAGCTAGCTCCGCTATGCTTTAAGGGAAAATAATAAACAACATGGATTTTTCTATCACCTAGCTCTGTTGTTTCCTTCAACCAAATTTTCAGGTTTAACAGTTACAATCAGAATTACATAAGACATAGCAGCTTCTACACTGAAAAATGATAGGTCTTGGAACATTATATTTTAAAGAGCTAAAGGACTGAGGTTTTGACCTAAAATAACTTACTCAGCAAAGTTGAGTATGATCCTGAGTGAAAACAAAAATGGACATTTAACAAACCGAAAGACTTTCAGGTATTTGTGACAAAAAGACCAGAACTCAATGGAAAATTTGAATATAAGATTCAGGAGAAATATAAAGTAAATATTAAAGACCACTTATAAGGGATTCAATGAAGTCCCACTGTTTACTTATTTGTGAAAATTTTATCATCATTCTTAAGACTGTCATTTATTACTTGGGTAATTTTAAAAGAAAGGCTGGAACTGAGCTGAATATGATGGGGTGATTCTAAAAAAACAAAATTGTGTAGGAAAAGGTAAAAATGAATGATTATCTCATACAAATGAGGCATTAAAGGAAGAACTGATACAGAAGAAACAGGTAGGGGTGTAGGGCTGGTAGTTATGGAGCCTTACTCTTATTGGATCTGGGTTAAAGAGGGAACAACACATATATCCAGAAGGGTATAAAAGTCTTCTAAATTTATGAAGAAAAAAGAGTTCTAGGGGACAGGATAAGAGAGGGACTTTTAGAAGGATGTATAGATTAAAATTTCAGAGGGAAGGGGGAGAGAATAAGAGTGGGACTCAGAGGGGTGGGTAGAATAAGGAATAGGAGGATAAGGGGAAAGGATAAAGAAGGGATTCTTTAATTTTTTTAAAAAAATTTCCACTTAATAGTATTTTATTTTTTCAAATTGTATGTAAAGAGAGTTTTCAACATTCACTTCTATAAGATTTTGAATTCCAAAATTTTTTCTCCCTCTCTCCCCACTCCCTGAGATGACAAGAAATCTGATATGGGGTATATGTGAGTAATCATATTAAACATATTTCCACATTAGTCCTGTCACACAAGAAGAATCAGAACAAAAGGGAAAAACCACAAAAAAGAAATAAAAAAGGAGAGAAAATAGTATTCTTTGATCTGCATTCACACTCCATAGTTCTTTCTCTGAATATAGATAGTATTTTCCAACATGAGTCTTTTGGAATTGTCTTAGATCATTGTATTGCTGATAAGAGGTAAGTCTATCAAAAATGTTGCTGTTGCCACGTACAATGTTCTCCTGGTTCTGTTCACTTCAGTCAGCATCAGTTCATGTTAAGTCTTTCTGGGTTTTTTGAAATCTACTTGCTCATCATTTCTTATAGCACAATAATATTCCATTACATTCATATACCATAACTTGTCCAACCATTCTCCAATTGATGGGCATCTCCTCAATTTCCAGTTCTTTGCTACCACAAAAAAAGGCTGTCATAAATATTTTTGTACAGGCAGGTCAGAAGGAATTCTTTAAAAGGGTATGGATTAGGGAGGTAGTGGTTAGAAGTGAATTAAAGTGTAAGGAGGGATAGGGTAAAAAGAAAGGCTTAGAAGGACAATAGGAAAGAAAAATAGGATGGAGGGAAATGTACAAATAGTAATGATAACTTTGAATGTGAACGGGATGGACTCACCCATAAGGTAGAAACAAATAGCAGAATGGATTAAAAATAAGTATCAACAATATGTTGTTTATAAGAAACACATTTATAAATGAGAGATATACACAGAATTAAAATAAGGGGCTGGAGTAGAAATAGAAACAATCAGAATGGGCAATGAGGAGATAAAACCATCTCTTTTTGCAGATGATATGATGACATACTTGGAAAATCCTAAAGACTCAACTAAAAAGTTAGTTGAAACAATTAATAATTTTAGCAAAGTGACAGCATATAAAGTAAACCCACATAAATAATCAATATTACTATATATCACCAGCAAAACCCTGCAAGAAGAGATAGTAAGAGCTACCCCATGTAAAATAACTCTAGACAGTGTAAAATATCTGGGAATACACCTGTCAAAATAAACTCAGGAACTGTATGAACAAAATTATATATATATGTATATATGTATATATATGTATATATGTATATATATATATATGTATATGTATATATATGTATATATGTATATATATATGTATATATGTATATATATGTATATATGTATATATATAAACTTTTATACAAATAAAATCAGATTTAAATAATTGGAGAAATAATAATTGTTCATGGGTAGGCAGGACTAATACAATAACAATGACAATCTTACCTAAATTAATCTATATATACAATGCCATCCCAATTAAATTACCAAAAAATTATTTTACTGAGTGAGGAAAAATACGTAACAAAATTCATTTAGAAGAACAAAAGATAAAAAATATCAAAATAAATAATGAAAAGAGTAAAAGAAGGAGGTTTAGCTATACAACATCTTAAACTATATTATAAGGCAGTAATTATCAAAAGTGTCTGGTACTGGCCAAGAAATAAAAAGGTAGATCAGTGGAACAGAGTAGATATACCATTTACAGCAGCAAATGACTGCAGTAACCTTGTGTTTGACAAGCACAAAAACTTAAGTTTTGGGGATAAGAATTCATTATTTGGTTAAAAAATTGTTTGGAAAGCTGGGATGCAGTCTGGCAAAAATTGGGTATATACTAGTATCTTACATCATTTACTAAGATAAGGTCAAAATGGACACATGACCTAGATATAAAGGGGGATATATTACAAGGAAATTCGAAGAACATGGAACATATTGCTTATCAGACTGACAGACAGGCAAGCAATTTAGGAATAAACAAGAGATAGCGAGCATTGTGAGGTATAAAATGGATGATTTTGATTACATTAAATTAAAAAGGTTTGTGCAAATGAAACCAATGTAGTCAAGATCAGAAGAAAAGCAGAAAAGGGAGGAGGGTGTGTTATAGACAGCTTCTCAAATAAAGGTCTCATATCTCAAATATATAAAGAACTTTGTGGAACCAAAATGTTACTTGTTGCTACTATGGCTGTGTAAGACCAACAACACCAGCACATGGAAGGGCTGCCAGCACAGGTCCTTTGATCTGGTTTTCTAAGGAAAGCAACCTTAAGGGGTTAACAATCTCACTTTAATCAAACATACATATATCATTCACTTAGTTCAGGGGGAAAAGCCAGCACCCTGAGCTTCAGATCAAATACAAGCAGAAATTACAAACAGAGGCAATATAAACAGAGCAAACACACACAGTTATCAACAGACAGGCCTCTAGCTGTTTGACCAAAGAATTACATAGTTACCAGAGAGAGAGGCACCAATATCTGGGTTTTCAAAGCCGGGGGGCTCCAGTGGCTACCCAGAGTCTCTTCTGGTCAAATCACACAAGACTCTTCCAGTGAGTAAGAGCCCCAAACAAAATGCTAACCTCTGAGTTTATATACCCTGTTCCGGATCAAAGGGCATCACAACCATGTGACTCAAACCTATGTGAACTAGGCTTTCTTGTTTCTTAAGCAGGTCATCAAAGACTCCTGGATTTAATCAAAGAGACAAAGGCCAGACTCATCAAAGGCACTTGATTTACTTCAGCACTCCAAAAGGGAAAACAGTAAAAAAAAAGCCCCACTTTAATTCCCAATACACTTTGTTAAATCTGTAAAAATACAAGTCATTCCCCAATTGATAAATGGTCAAAAGGGGGGGCGGAGCCAAGATGGCAGCTGGTAAGCAGGGACTAGAGTGAGCTCTGTACCCGAGTCCCTCCAAAAACCTATAAAAAATGGCTCTGAACCAATTCTAGAACGGCAGAACCCACAGAACAGCAGAGGGAAGCAGGGCTCCAGCCCAGGACAGCCTGGATGGTCTCTGGGTGAAGTTTATTCCACACGGAGCTGGGAGATGGGAATGGAGTGGAGCAGAGCCCAGCCTGAGTGGCGTGGACCATCCAGACCAGAAGCTGAGCGGAGGGGGCCCTAGGGCCCTGAATATGTGAGCTGCGGAAGTTACCAGACCCCTCGACCCACAAACACAAGACTGCAGAGAAGGTTAGTGGGAAAAGCTGCGGGAGTGGAAGGAGTTCCCGGTTCGGCTTCCAGCCCCGGGGGCAGCGGAGGTGGGGCAGCTACAGCTGTTGTTACTTCTGGCTCCAGGCCCACCTGGTGGGAGGAATTAAGTGGCAGATCAGAGCAGGAGTGCGCAGCCTGCTGAAGATCTAAGCCCAGTCTGGATTGGGGGTTCTTGGGGAAGGAGTAGTGCGGGTCTGACAGAGCTGGCACCTCCCCCCCAAATGTGGAACATAGAACTCGTTAGTCTACAAGCAGTCATACCCCACTGAAAAACTCAAGGGTCAAGTTAGTTGGTTGGGGATATGGCCAAGCAGCAAAAGCACACCCAGATTCAGTCTCAGACTTTGGATTCTTTCTTTGGTGACAAAGAAGACCAAAACATACAGCCTAAAGAAGACAACAAAGTCATAGAGCCTACAACAAAAGCCTCCAAGAAAAACATGAACTGGTCCCAGGCCATGGAAGAGCTCAAAAAGGATTTGGAAAAGCAAGTTAGAGAAGTAGAGGAAAAATTGGGAAGAGAAATGAGAAGGTTGCGAGAAAACCGTGAAAAACAAGTCAATGACTTGCTAAAGGAGACCCAAAAAAATACTGAAAAATACACTGAAGAAAACAACACCTTAAAAAACAGACTAACTCAAATGGCAAAAGAGCTCCAAAAAGCCAATGAGGAGAAGAATGCCTTGAAAGGCAGAATTAGCCAAATGGAAAAGGAGGTCCAGAAGACCACTGAAGAAAAACTACTTTAAAAATTAGATTGGAGCAAGTGGAAGCTAGTGACTTTATGAGAAATCAGGATATTATAAAACAGAACCAAAGGAATGAAAAAATGGAAGACAATGTGAAATATCTCCTTGGAAAAACCACTGACCTGGAAAATAGATCCAGGAGAGATAATTTAAAAAGTATTGGACTACCTGAAAGCCATGATCAAAAAAAGAGCCTAGATACCATCTTTCAAGAAATTATCAAGGAGAACTGCCCTGATATTCTAGAGCCACAGGGCAAAATAGAAATTGAAAGAATCCATCGATCGCCTCCTCAAATAGATCCCAAAAAGAAATCTCCTAGGAATATTGTGGCCAAATTTCAGAGCTCCCAGATCAAGGAGAAAATACTGTAAGCAGCCAGAAAGAAATAATTTGAGTATTGTGGAAACATAATCAGAATAATCCAAGATCTAGCAGCTTTTACATTAAGAGATCGAAGGGCTTGGAATACGATATTCCGGAGGTCAATGGAGCTAGGATTAAAACCTAGAATCACCTACCCAGCAAAACTGAGTATCATGTTCCAAGGCAAAATATGGATTTTCAATAAAATAGAGGACTTTCAAGCTTTCTCAGTGAAAAGACCAGAACTGAACAGAAAATTTGACTTTCAAACACAAGAATCAAGAGAAGCATGAAAAGGTAATCAAGAAACGGAAATTGCAAGGGACTTACTAAAGTTGAACTGTTTTGTTTACATTCCTACATGATAAATGGTCAAAAGATATGAACATGCTGTTTTCCAATGAAGAAAGCAAAACAATTTATAGTCATATGAAAAAATGTTCTAAATAATTATTGATTAGAGAAATACAAATTAAAACAACATTGAGATATCAGTTTATACCTATCAGTTGGCTAAAATGATGGAAGGGGAAAGTGATAAATGTTGGAGAGGATATAGAAAAATTGGGACACTAATTCACTGTTGGTGGAATTGTGAACTAATTCAACCATTCTGGAGAGAAATCTGGAATTATGCCCAATAAGTTATTAAACTGCCTATACCCTTTGACCAGTAATATCACTATTAGGTCTGTTTCCCGAGATGATTAGGGAAAAAGGAAATTATGGGGATGCCCATCAACTGGTGAATAGCTAAACAAATTATGGTATATGATCATGAGGGAATACTACTGTCTTACAAGAAATGATGAGCTCAGTGACTTTAGAAAAATATGGAAAGACTTGCATGAAATAATGAAGAGCAAAATAATCAGAACCAGGAGAACATTGCATACAGTAACAGCAATATTGTTTTAAGAATCACTTTGAGGTACTAAGTTATTTTGACTATTATAAATACCCAAATTAACTACAAAGGACCTATGAAGGAAGATACTATTTGCATCCAGAGAAAGAACTGATAAATAGAAGTATGTATGGTATGGTTTTACACATGTACATATTTTATGTCTAATGGTAGACATCTCTGGAGGGGAGGAGGGGAAAAGAAAGTTACGTGATAATTTTATTATATATTTTAAAGGAAAAGCAAGTTGCACATAGTAGATTTGCAGTTTCATATGCAATCCTCTTTTTTTCTATTCTACTTTGTTATCAAGAGAAATGATTACTAAATAAAACCAATTGTTAGTATTGGGGAGATCCAGGATTTTTTTCCCCTTCCTATTTTCTCATTCTTTATTAGATCAAATCAGCCTCCGAAGAATAGGGCTGATAATCAAATCGGATTTAACATTCTCCTCAATCTTGTTCAGACCCTACCCAACTGGGAAAGTTTAGATTTGATCAAAAGGTAAAGAGATCCTAGTCTAGGGGAATTCCAGCCCGTTGTGTTCTGGTCACACAGGTCTGAGGGGAGGCAGATCTCCTTTGTCTAGATTTCCCTAGGTAGGGGTGGTCTGGGTAGAGATAAGTTTCTTTGCCCAAGACTGAGTGATCGGAGGCCCCCCTTCCATTAGAATAAGCCCACCTCTCGTTATAACATTCATTCTCTCATTAATTGTTAACCAATCAGAATTGATTGCTGTCTGTGGAGAACACCCACTCTTCCAAGATGCATATAAGGACCAAGAGGCCTCCAGGAGGGGTCTTTGGTTTATGAGAGAAAGCCAAATAATCATCCTTTTATTAATTATTTGCTAGCCGTAATTCATAAAATTATGTCTTTTGGACTTTTCACTCATCACATTATGGAAATGCTTGTTTTATTTCTTAAGTTCAGAATTTTAAAAAGTAATAATTAGCTAATGCTCAAAAAAAGGAAAGAAAAAAAAGTTAATAATTAAAAAAAAAAAAAAACAAGTTCACAGACCCCAGGTTAAGAACCCCTGGCCTAGAGGAGCCTGGGCCAAGGTGAAGAGGACAGGTATTTGCTATAATTTGTTCCCTACATCCATACTTGAAGGAAATTTCAGTTAAAGATAAGTGAAAATAAAGATGTAACTTTTTTCCCCATCCAAGTTTATGGACCCCCTGAAATCCATCCACAGACCCTTTGGGTATCTGTGGACTTCAGGGTGAGAAGCCCTGCTCTAAATCTCTGATTTTCATAGGTAATCTATCCAAGTGACAATACAGAGTACAGCACCCAACCTCATCCCAGGCAGGCAGACAGTGTATATTTGCTAATTGCCTGCTATGTGCCGGGCGTTGTGCTAAGTGCTCGGGGTACAAAGAAAGACAAAAGATAGTCCCTGTTCTCAGGGAGCTCACAGTCTAATGGGGGAGACAACATGTAAACAACTATGTACAAACTAGCTCGATACAGGATGAACTGGAGATAATCAACAGAGGGAAAGTACTGGAATTAAAGGGGATCAGGAGAGGTTTCTAATAGAGGGTAGGATTTTAACTTGAACTTGAAGTCAGGGAAGCAAGGAGATGGAGATGAAGGGGGAGAGAATTCCAGTGCTGGGGAAGAGCATAATGAAAATACTTCAGAGTTACATAGCACTTTAAAGTCGACAAAACACCTTTCTTACAACTGTCCCACGAGATTGGATTAGTGAATACTGTTAAGCATTGTTATTTCCATTTTAATTGGAATGAGAATTATCTCCACCCCCACACCATCATCTCCTAACAGAGTATTTGGAAATATTCTCTGCCACCTTCCAGTAGATCAAGTTGGAGCACGGGGTGGGGGTGGAGGACAGCTTCCAAACTGACTCATCATTGGGTTGAATCCCTGTATCCATCAGAAGATTTGGAGCTGATTGAAGTAGAAACCTCACTAAGGTGAAATTGGTGACATTCAGATCCAAGGTGGGGGGACGGTGGGGGGGGGCTTACCTTCGTTCTAGCAATTTTGCATAGTAACTTTTCTTTGAAAATATGGTGGTTGTATGTCATCGTTTCTCATTGTATTATCTATATGCATTCTCACCATCATCGCTGAGGTCTGGATAAGATCCAGAATTTCATACAGCCCCTGCTGCCATTTTATCTCAGTGTATAAATGCACATATATATGCATACATTTTTGGTGTTGAGTCATTTCAATCATGTCTGACTTTTTGGGGTTTTCTTTTTTTTAATTAATTAATTTATTTAACATATTTGGTTTTCAGCATTGATTTTCACAACAGTTTGAATTACAAATTTTCTCCCCATTTCCACCCTCCCCCCCACTCCAAGATGGCATATATTCTGGTTGCCCTGTTCCCCAGTCAGCCCTCCCCTCTATCACCCCCCTCCCCTCTCATCCCCTTTTCCCTTCCTTTCTTGTAGGGCAAGATAAATTTCTACGCCCCATTGCCTGTGTATCTTATTTTTTAGTTGCATGCAAAAACTTTTTTTTTGTTTTTGAACATCTGTTTTTAAAACTTTAAGTTCCAAATTCTCTCCCCTCTTCCCTTCCCACCCACCCTCCCCAAGAAGTCGAGCAATTCAACCTAGGCCACACATGTATCATTATGTATAACCCTTCCACAATACTCATGCTAACTACATTTTGCTCCCTCCCAACCCATCCCGCTTTATTGAATTTTCTCCCTTGACCCTGTCCCCCTTCCAAAGTGTTTGTTTTGATTACCTCCACCCCCATCTGCCCTCCCCTCCATCATCCCCCCCTTTTATTTTTTTTTTTATCTTCCTCCCTCTTCTTTCCTGTGGGGTAAGACACCGAACTGAGTATGTATGGTATTCCCTCCTCAGGCCAAATACGATGAGAGTAAGGTTCACTCATTCCCCCCTCATCTGCCCTCTCCCCTCCTCCCACAGAACTGCTTCCTCTTGCCACCTTTATGCGAGATAATCTACCCCATTCTATCTCTCCCTATCTCCCTCTCTCAGTATGTTGCTCTCTCATCCCTTAATTTCATTTTATTTCTTTTAGATATCTTCCCTTCATCTTCAACTCACCCTGTGTCTGCTCTCTCTCTTTTACATATATATATATATATAAACACATACATACACATACATACATATACACATAGATATATACATACATACACATTCACTTATATATATATATATATATATATATATATATATATATATATATATATATATGCATATTCCCTTCAGCTACCCTAATACTGAGGTCTCATGAATCATACACATCATCTTTCCATGTAGGAATGTAAACAAAACAGTTCAACTTTAGTAAGTCCCTTGCAATTTCCGTTTCTTGATTACCTTTTCATGCTTCTCTTGATTCTTGTGTTTGAAAGTCAAATTTTCTATTCAGTTCTGGTCTTTTCACTGAGAAAGCTTGAAAGTCCTCTATTTTATTGAAAATCCATATTTTGCCTTGGAACATGATACTCAGTTTTGCTGGGTAGGTGATTCTAGGTTTTAATCCTAGCTCCACTGACCTCCGGAATATCGCATTCCAAGCCCTTCGATCTCTTAATGTAGAAGCTACCAGATCTTGGTTTATTCTGGTTGGGTTTCCACAATACTCAAATTGTTTCTTTCTGGCAGCTTGCAGTATTTTCTCCTTGATCTGGGAGCTCTGGAATTTGGCCACAATATTCCTAGGAGATTTCTTTTTGGGATCTATTTGAGGAGGCGATTGATAGATTCTTTCAATTTCTATTTTGCCCTGTGGCTCTAGAATATCAGGGCAGTTCTCCTTGATAATTTCTTGAAAGATGGTATCTAGGCTCTTTTTTTGATCATGGCTTTCAGGTAGTCCAATACTTTTTAAATTATCTCTCCTGGATCTATTTTCCAGGTCAGTGGTTTTTCCAATGAGATATTTCACACTGTCTTCCATTTTTTCATTCCTCTGGTTCTGTTTTATAATGTCTTGATTTCTCATAAAGTCACTAGCTTCCACTTGCTCCAATCTAATTTTTAAAGTAGTATTTTCTTCAGTGGTCTTTTGGACCTCCTTTTCCATTTGGCTAATTCTGCCTTTCAAGGCATTCTTCTCCTCATTGGCTTTTTGGAGCTCTTTTGCCATTTGAGTTAGTCTATTTTTTAAGGTGTTGTTTTCTTCAGTGTATTTTTCAGTATTTTTTGGGGTCTCCTTTAGCAAGTCATTGACTTGTTTTTTATGGTTTTCTCGCATCCTTCTCATTTCTCTTCCCAATTTTTCCTCTACTTCTCTAACTTGCTTTTCCAAATCCTTTTTGAGTTCTTCTATGGCCTGGGGCCAGTTCATGTTTTTCTTGGAGGCTTTTGTTGTAGGCTCTATGACTTTGTTGTCTTCTTTAGGCTGTATGTTTTGGTCTTCTTTGTCACCAAAGAAAGAATCCAAAGTCTGAGACTGAATCTGGGTGTGCTTTTGCTGCCTGGCCATATCCCCAACCAACTAACTTGACCCTTGAGTTTTTCAGTGGGGTATGACTGCTTGTAGACTAACGAGTTCTATGTTCCACATTTGGGGGGGAGGTGCCAGCTCTGCCACACCAGCACTGCTCCTTCCCCAACCCCCAACCCGAACTGGGCTTAGATCTTCAGCAGGCTGCGCACTCCTGCTCTGATCCGCCACTTAATTCCTCCCATCAGGTGGGCCTGGAGCCGGAAGTAACAACAGCTGTAGCTGCCCCACCTCCGCTGCCCCCAGGGCTGGAAGCTGAACCCGAACTCCTTCCACTCCCACAGCTTTTCCCACTAACCTTCTCCACAGTCTTTGGTGTTTGTGGGTCGAGGGGTCTGGTAACTTCTGCAGCTCACATATTCAGGGCGCTAGGGGCGCCATCCGCCCGACTCCAAGTTTGGTTGTTCCACACCGCTCAGGCTGGGCTCTGCTCCACTCCGTTCCCAGCTCCCAGCTCCCAGCTCCGTGTGGAATAGACCTCTCCCAGAGACCATCCAGGCTGTCCTGGGCTGGAGCCCTGCTTCCCTCTGCTGTTCTGTGGGTTCTGCCGTTCTAGAATTGGTTCAGAGCCATTTTTTATAGGTTTTTGGAGGGACTCGGTAGGGAGCTCACTCTAGTCCCTGCTTACCCACCACCATCTTGGCCTTTTTGGGATTTTCTTAGCAAATATACTAAAGTGGTTTGCCATTTCCTCCTCCAGCTCATTTTACAGATGAGGTAACTGAGGGAAACAAGGTTAAGTGACTTGCCCAGGGTCGCACAGCTAGTAAGTGTCTGAGGCCAGATTTGAACTCATGAAGATGAGTGTTCCTGATTCCAAGCCCAGTGTTTTATTTACTGTACCATCTAGCTGCCCCCATGCATACACACATATGCATATAACATGCTTATATGTACACATATATGACATGCCCCCCAAACCTCAATGAAGTTTGGAGCTTTAATAGCAAAACTCACTAAGGCTTTTGAGACACTGTGTATATGTGTATGTATATATCTATACATATATATGTATATATATTTGTGTGTGAATGTATATACATGCATGCATCTATGTATAGAATTTCATTTTAGGAGCCTATTTGGGTCTGGCTTATACTGAGAGAGACACATAGTGTACTTTTCAAAGTGCTTTCACATCCACAGCTCATCTTAGTTGACATCTAGATGATGCTTTACGGTTACATGGCGTTAGATCACTTTTTGTAGAGAGTCTTCCTAGTGAGGCAAATGCCCCCTATGTAGGTAGAGAACAACCAGTTAGACAATGATACCCTGGACTGAACACGCACATCACTATACTTGTGTAGACCCCTTGTCTCCTGATGTGGCTGTTAACTACTCTAAAGTCCATGGGTACTTGAGAGATATTTTAATCCACAGCTCACAAGCCACTGAATCTCCCCCAACCAAGTTAGAATAAAACACATGGTAGAATAAAAATACATTTACTTAAAATAGAATACAAGATAAATAACAGGGAGTGAAATGAACCAGCAAGAACTCTCACCACCCACTTCCCCAATCTCCCACCTCCCCACACAAGACTCCCAGGAAGGACTGCTTGATTAACCAGGTTATCTTTCCACACAGTGAGAGCAACACAAGGCCAGTCACTCCTGGTGAGGTGTTAGATTAGCGTCATTCCTACATCATTTGCCCTGGGCTGCCCAGCCAGGTGAGTGGCTTTCCTAGTAGGAAAGTAGATTAGAATCTGCAGCAGCAGAATTGGGTAGGCATTGGAAGTAAGCACTCATGGAAACTTCAGACCATGACTCTCACTGTGATCAATGATGCTTGGACAAGATCAGGAGCTGCAGCTAGACCCTTCTGCCATTTTCCTTCTCATCACTGTTGCTCCCTCAATCTCATAGTCTGGGTCTCATTCCTCTGTGACAGTCCCTAAAACAGGCAGACTGAAAGCATGGATTATTCACATTGAATCCATGGAGATGTGGCATTGTCAGCTTCTGAGTTAGCAGAAGCTTCTGGGAAATGTAGCTAGGTGGTGCAGTGCATAGAGCTCCAGGCCTGGAGTGAGAAAGACACTTTTCCGGAGTTCAAATCCAGCCTCAGACATTTTATTTACTAGCTGTGTGACCCTGGGCAAATCACTTAACCCTGCTGGCCTCAGTTTCCTCATCTGTAAAAAGGGCTGGAGAAAGAAATGGCAAACCACTCCAGTATCTTTGCCAAGAAAACTCCAAATCTGGTGACCAAGAGTCAGACATGACTGAACAATACAAACTACTCAAACTCTTGTGAATGTATTTCTCAAAAGAACATGGAATTAACACATACTCTTTTACACTGGACTTTGTAGGAGAGACTCTGAGGAGAGAGCATACCTTTGTGCTTCACCTTCTGGGAGTTCTTGTCTGATCCAGGCAGACATGATCTTTCCTTCAAGGAAGCTCTTGGTCTGATGGAGGAGGCAGAACACCCCCTTTGTACCTAGCAACAAGACCAAAGTCCATAGGTACAAATATGGATGAAGCCAGGGCAGATGTCGGTTGGATTAATATTTTCTCATCAGGTATTACCAGAGTGGGGGAGATTCAGAGGAGTGTAGTACACAATAGTAGAAAGCACTGGACTAAGGAGTCACAAGATCTGGATTCAAGTCCTGGCTCCAAGAAACAGTGCAGAACAGAGATGTCAAATAGGTTTCGTGTAACCTGCAACATTTCCAAGTATTGGTCTACCAAATTAAAATGTTTTAAAATATTTAACAAAATAACCATTTATTTAACAAAATAAATTAAAAAATACAACAAGAAATAGAAATTTTTAATATGTGGTTTTTTAAGTCAATGTGCACTGTCAGGGATCCTTATGTGAGGGTAGAGGCCCCCACTTCTGCTTGAGTTTGACACTACCAATGTAGAAACCTAAACTAGGTTGAATATGGGATTGGATCCCAACTCTGCAACTTTAGTTTCTTCATGAGGAGTTTGGATGAAATGATCCTTAATAATTGTCCTCATTCTAAATCTTATGATTTACTTGTCTCATGACTTTGGGCAAGGTCATCCAAGGCTCAGTTCCCCATTCCGTTAAATAGTAATATTTGCTCTTACAGGGCAAATAGAATTGCTGAAAGTAACCAGTGAACCATGGTATGTGAAAGCACACAAAATATTATTATTGGTTTTGCTATTCTTTCTGTCTGCTAGCTGCCTCTCTGGGCTGTCTTGTGATAGGGGTTCCATGTGGCTCTGACAGCCCTGCCCTGACCTGCACTGAGGTGATCTGTTTCCCACCTAGAAACTCTTGGCCTTGCTCCTTCCTGCTCTGCCTTTCTTATCTTTCTACTTTGTTTTGCAACTCAATGAGTAGTGCTCTAAGCTGAGCTAAAGAACTGGGCAGTGGGTGCTAAGGTGTCAAGGTCAGGCTGTGTAGGGCTGAAACATAGCACTGGGCAGGGCCTGTCCTTCATCACCTGTAAAGGGAACCAAGGGATTCCCAGCAAGGAAGGAACCTTTGATCCCCTGCTTGGCACTAGTCCTACCTGATCTGCCCTTTCAACTTCCTTCTCCCTAGTTTATCTACTTGGACAAGATCAAGCTGACGTTATCTATAATTTCCCCTCCCAGATCCTAATCCTTTGCATTTATTACAACACTTTTAAGAGCTTTCTTAGCTATCTAATTTTATCTATCAAGCCTTTGAAGTAAATGGATATCCTTGCTTTATGAGAGAGGTAACTGAGTCCCAGAAAGATTAAAAGATTTATCTAGGATGAATCAGTGGTAGCACCAGGAAGCAATTAGTACCTAGGGCTCTTGCCCAGGTCTCCACACTGGGGCTCTTTACGTCAGATGAGACTTTAGAAAGTAGGAAGTCCAACTCCCTCAATTGGTGGCTTAGGAAACTGAGACATAGACATTTCTGAGGGCCATAGGTAGCAAGTAACAGAGCTGGGATTAGCAAAAAACCCAAATTCAGTGCACTTTTTGTCATACTGCATGGTCTACCTCTCAAGTGGGACACATATCCTCTATTCTGGGGAACACAGATATGTACAAACACTCCTTGGCAGCCAAGACAGTCAACTCTGCTTGAGTTAAACTTCTCTTCTGTGGTCTTTATTTTCCCCATCCTTAGATCCCAGCTCCACTTCTAACTCTCCCAACATTACCACCTTCTCCTCAACAGCCTTGCCCACCCCCCCATCACCTACCTGCCCCACTCTTTCCTTCCTTTTTCCAGCTCTCCTTTATATATTGCTTTTCCCATTAGAATGTTAAGTCCATTGAGCATAGGGACCATCTTTTTTTGCTCATGTTTGTATCCCCAGAGCTTAGGGCAGTGTCTGGCACATAGTAAGCATTTAATTAATGCTCTATCTATGTATCTATCCATCAGTCTATCTATCTGCCTATCTGCCTATCTATCTATCTATCTATCTATCTATATAGAGCCAGAGACCCCTCTTGCAACAAGGTATCATGGGAAGAAGACTTTGTCAGTGTCATCTTTTCTGCTCCACCAACATGTACCTCTGGGCCCAGAGCTTCATTCCAACTCACACTACCTTCATCCCCAGAGAGCCTGGGCCGTTGGCAGTGGGGAGATAAAGAGATTCAATCAGCTCTGTGGCTAGTAGACTACTCCGTTGGTGACAAATCATTCTTGTGAAAGAGGATTACAGAAGCTAAGGTTTCCCAATTACTTGGGTTGGCCAGTTGAGGTTGTGGGGGTTGTGGAAAAAAAGTGCTAATTTTCAAGAATGGTGAGAGACTGGGGGAAATGGGAGATTTCTAATTACAAATGGCCTTGTCATCCCTTCCAAGGTCATGAGATCATACATTTAGAGTTAGAAGAGACTTGGAAGGCCGTCTAGCCCAATCTCCTAATTTTATAGATGAAGAAACTACTACTAAAGGAGAAGTGAATTGTTCAAGGTAGATAATACCAGATAGGTAGCAAGGCAGGATTTGAACCCGGGTCTTCTAACTTCAGAACTGGTCCCTTTTCCATTGTACTGTCTTCTAGAGGTAAGAGTAGAGAGAGGAGGAATTTTAGAACTAGGAGACTAAATCAAGAGTATAGAAGAAAGTGTGAATTAGATATGGAATCAAGAACCATGGTATCAGATTTCAGCTTTTACTTTACTACTGTGTGGCTTTGGTTAGGTCACTTAACCTCCTCAGGCCTCAGTTTCTTCGACTGTAAAATGAGAGAGTTGGACTAGATATGACCTAAGGTCTTTTTTTTTTTTTAGCTCTAAATCCTGTAAAATGTTACAGGTCTCCCAAGAGTCTTGGGGGAGTAAATTTTGGGCACCACCCTTCTTCCCCTTTTAACTTCTCACTCAGGGAACAATAATTAAATTACCATTTCCATTCACATTACAAAGGGCATTTCCATTTACATTACATTCTATTGCCCTATGACTCCACTTCACAATTCCCATGGCTCCATTCCCTGTCCTCAGTTCTCCACATTTGTATCTCTGGGCCTAGCACAGCCTGGTGTATTAGTATGTTCTTAATAAATGGGTTGAGTGACTGGCTCATCATTTCAATTTATCCAATAGAGGAATATCCAGGAAGGACTAGTGTTTTTATCTAATACCTATTACATGTAGTCTCTACCTCCTTGTGTCATGGAGGTAACACTGAACACCTGGAGGGCTATGTCAGTGTGCTATTGATGTCTTTTGAGGCACAGAAGTTTATGTTCACCAAAGGTTAGTCAATAAGTATTTATTAAACACATACTATGGGCCAGGCATGTGCTAATTTCTAGGAATTCAGTAAGAGGCAAATCCAATCTCAGCCTGAAAGGAGGTCATATTCTAATAGGGAATTCACATTCTAAGGTATTCACTGCTGTCATGGGAGATATTCTCCACAGAGTTCCAATGGAAGAGAGATTTCCTCAAGATGATGAGGTCCTCTAGAAGTTCCTGCTTGCTGATAATACTGGATTAATTTCATCAAACCCTAAAATACTACAGGACCTCATCATCGAGATGCATCATTGGGGGGAGCAACCCTAGTAGAAAAGGGGTCTGCCATCTCCACAACCAACACCAACTGTTGACCAACTTCCACCAGTGGCCAAGTAAGCCCAAGAGACCCAGGAAGAGCCTTACTCCCCAGACCACCACCCCTGCTGCCAGTCTGACTCCCACAAGTAACATTCAAGGAACAAACCTTGTAGAGGTTCTAGCTGGAAATTTCCTAAGCAGATGCTGTAGACCCCAACTGCTCAGTAGACAAGACTGTTAAAGACCAGGGAAGGAAAGTTCTTGCTACCAAAGTCCTTTCAGATAGTTAACATCAGAAATAGATATGATTTTATCAGTGGAAATGGTGTTAAAGAAGAAGCATTTGTTGCTATAACCTAAGGACCATGTGACCCTTCCATCTGACTTGTAGCTGCAATCTTCCATATGTGTTGTGTCCCTCATTAGAACGTAAGCTCCTTGAAAGCAGAGACTGTCTTACTTTTCTATTTGTGTCCCTAGTGCTTAGCACAGTGCTTGTACATAGTAAATGCCTAAAAGATGCTTTATTTATTTATTTATTCAGTAAGCTTTTAATAATTGCTTTTTATTCATTCATTCATTCAAAAGAGATTGAATCCCCACCACAAAACAAACAAATAAAAAAAGTAGATTGTCCCACTGTCCAAGCTATGACACATAGTCCAATGGGCCATTAGATTAGTTAATGGCTATATTAGTTCATCAATACACAGATATGGCTACAAATCATGGCACACTCCAATTTCCAAAAAATAAAAGTTATGAGTGACCCAAAAGAGCAATGGAGAAGTTATAGTAGGCGTAAGTTGGCTGTAAGCATATTGCCAAAAATGATACACCCATTAGAAGTGGCATAAAATGAATGAATGGATGAAAAGCATATATTAAGTGATAATAATGTATAATAACAAGCCCCATACTGAGTATCAGCACAAGTGTGATCACAAGTCTATTGTACCAATGATATAGTACACTGCTCTTCACTGGAAAGACTAGTGATGGACTCAGGGGTAGAGACATACATTTTTTTGGACACAGCTAATGTAAGAATTTGTTTTGTTTGCGTACATTTGTTAACAGGGTTTTCTTTTTCATCTGTTGGGGGTGGGGAGGGAAAAATAGATTTTCATTCATTGAAAGAAAAATAAAATTTAATTTAAAAAAGAAAGTATAAGCAACCCTGATGCTTCCACTGAATTCTATACATAGCTACATCTGTGACACAGGGGAGATTAAAAAAATATGTATTTGTTATCAGAAACTTAATAATCATAAACAAACATAAACATTTCAATATGCAAAGAACAAAACAGATGATTGTCTATGAAAATATGAACTTCAGTTCTACAGTTTGCTTTTGAAGAGCATATTAAATTAGCAAGGTAGCAACAAATTGCCCCATTGTGTCCCTGTTGAATGTTTTTTTATTCTATGTATTTTAAAAACACGTCATTAATGATTCTGTCTTCATCTTGTCTTCTGTCCTCTCCACTCTTTTTCTTTTCTTTTCTTCCTTCTCTATCATTACCTAGTAACTCTCCTCCACCCCTCCCCACATAATCCTTCTCTTATATAAAAAAAAAAAGCATAGTAAAGAAAAACAAATCAACACATTGGGCATGTCTGCAAATGGAGGTTTCATTCCAGGTCATAGATGTAGAGCTGGAAAAGACCTCAGACATCAGTCAGCTCAATCCCCTTCTTTTCCAGATTAAAAAACCAAGGACAAAGGGAAGTCAAGGGATTTTCCCAATGTCACACTGATAGTAAGCATTATGGGAGGACAGGTGGATTTGAACCCAGGCCCTCTGACTTGAGAGCCAGTGCTCTCTCCATTGGGAAGTCTAATTCCTCTATAAGCACCAGATGTAGAGCCCTGATAATTCTCTGAGAATGCAACTTTCAGGTAGTTGGTATAGGGAGGTCTTTCACCCAACAGTCAGCCTCTGTTTTCCTGGACACAAAGATCTTGTAGCAGGGAAGACTGATCCAACATGACTGTAATGATTGTAATGTGTGTTCTGAGGCTCCTAATCTAATTCATATTCACACTGATGAGTCAGGCACCCCAAAGAGTAGCTACTATGTTCCATCAGGGACCTCAGGATATCCCTGAGGGTTGAACGGTATCTTTTCTGATGCTATAGGTTCTCAAGCCCCCACTAGTGTGCTTCCTTTACTAAGACTGTCAATTGAGAATAAATTTAGCCAGCTAGTCTTATGTAGCTTTTAGGAAGGGAGTTTTAAAGTAGATAATTAGTAATAAATAACAATTATAATAAAAACAATTACACCAAAATATCTCCCCAAAAGTCGGTGACACTCTCTCCTACAAGTACATACAGAATCCAGGGAAAAGTAGGCTCAAACTAACAAAGCACATGGGAAAAGTAGAAAGGAAATAAGCATTTATTAAGCACCTAACGTGTGCCAGGCATTGTGATAAGCACCTTATAAATATTATCTCATTTGATCCTCATAACAATCCTTTGAGATAAGAGCTATTATGACCCCCATCTGACTGCTGGGGAAACTGAGTCAGAGGTGAAGTGACTTTCCCAGGGTCATACAGCTAGTAAGTACCTGAGGCTTGATTTGAACTCAGGTCTTCCTGATTCTAGGCCCAGTGATCTATCCACTGTGTCACCTAACTACTGCTGCAAAGTGGCAAAAAGGTGACATAGCTCCTGGCTCCTGGAAGTACTTTTCTCCCTTTCATGGACTACTCAAGAAGTTCCCCTAAGGAATGATGTAGTTTCTTTGATGGGTTCCTTGGGAGCCATTAATCTACATCCTGTCTGCAATATAGATGTTGCCATCAGGTGATTTGGGGGTTTGAGGACACCAACAAGAAGCACCAAGTCCTCCATATCTGTCAAAGTTTGCAGGGTCCAACTCTGAACAAACAACGGAGGGTGAGGGTGAGAGTAGGGGAACAGGGGATGAGGGGAAGAGACAGAAGCCCAAGCCAAAGCGGAGGTCTCTCCCTTTCTACCACAAGTAGTTCCTCTTCAGGGGTTTTAATGGAAGGCCTCACTTGCTCCTCATCTGAACTGATTCAGGGTCCAAACTAGCTTTATATTGATGACCAAATTTCCTCAGATTATAGACCACATTTCCTAGGCAACTCCAGTTCCAAAGAGCTTTCAAACTTAGTTTAAAGCCTCTGATTGAAATTGACGTATTGATTAGTTCAAAAGCTTCTCCCCCTACACTCATTCATCTTATCACTGACTTTAAGTAAATAATTTTCCATGGTTTGCTGTACCACCCCACTTTTACACAATCGCATTTACTTCCATTAATACCATACTCACTGGAAGAAGTCCCAAAGGTTTTGTCTTCTCATCCTGACTACTTTTATGTCACAGATCACTTTCACGCCTTCTATGAGAATCCCCATGGGCTCAGACACGTGGTGTCTGTAAAGGAGGGCATCTGTATGTAGACAAAGCTAACCAGGTGGCTCAGTGGATAGAGTTCTGGATCTGAAGTCAGGAAGAACAGAGTTCAAAACTGGCCTTAAGCGCTTACTAGTTGTGTGACTCTGGGCAAGTTCCTTAACCTCTTACCTGCTTTATTTTCCTCATCCGTAAAATGGGGATAATAAAGCACCAATCTCAAAGGGTTGTTGTAAGGATCAAATGCTGTTCAGTCATTTTCAGTCATATCTGACTCCTGGTGCCTCCATTTGAGGTCTCCTTGGCAAAGATATTGGGGTGGTTTGCCATTTCCTTTTCTGACTCATTTTACAGATGAGGAAACTGAGGCAAACAGGGTGAAGTGACTTGTCACAGTCACATAGCTAGTAGTGTGTGAGGCTGAAGTTGACCTCGGGTCTTCCTGATTCCGGGGCAACTAAAGGGTGCAGTGGATAGAGCACTGGACTTGGAATCAGGAAGACATCCTCAGGAGTTCAAATTCAGCCTCAGACACTTACTGGCTATGTGACCCTGGACACCTCATTTAACCCAGTCGGCCTCACTTTCTTCATCAGTAAAATGAGCCAGAGAAGAAAATAGCAACCACTCTAGTATCTTTGCCAAGAAAACCCCAAACGGGGTCACCAAGAGTCGGACATAACTGAACAACAGCTTCCTGACTCCAAGCCTGGCACTCTGTCCTCTGCCCCACCTCTCCGCCTCTAGGATCAAATGAGATAATATTTATGAAGTGTTTTGCAAATCTTAAAGTGCCTTACAAATCCTAGCTATTATTAATTACATTCATACTAACAAGAGAATTGTTAGTAATCCAGGTTGAACCCACAGGTGGCTGATATTGCCACCCATCTCTGCTATCCAACTTGGTGTTGGTCAGAATGTGTTAGTGACTCATTGTCCAGCCATATTTTGAATTGAGCTACCACATACATGACCTCAGAGGTTGTCCTTGACAGCCTGCTTCAGTTTGTGGATGAGACAGTGAGTCTCACTGCCAGTGAATCCCATTTTTGGCAAGTGTAAAAGGCTTCTTGCAGTCATTATTCTCCTGGCATAAAAGAAATCCCATGCCCTCTAGTCTGGCATCAACGAGCAACACAGGGAGATTGCTAAGCTCTGCAAATGGCCGCACTGGCATGTGAATATAGCAGGTGATCAGGTCCTTGAAAGCTTAATCACATTTCTCATCCCAACAATTTGTCAAATAGTGTCAGAGACCACTTTAACTTTTTTTTGACCCTTCTGTTTCTCTTTTTTCCATCAGCCACAAACTCATGAATGAAATTGTAGAGAGGCTTAGCAATGATAGTGTCATTCTTCACAAATTTCCAATGATAGCTACTAAATCCTAGAAAAGACTTCAGCTCTTAACAATTCTTTGGACACAGTCAGACGACGAACACGTCTGTCTTCTCAGGGCTAGAAATTCACATCTTGGTTGAGATGCGGTATGACCCTATATACTTAACAGAGGTTTTTGCAGATCTGGTACTTGTCAGTGGACAGCTTTGGACCAGTGGCTTCCAGTCAATCTAATCTTCTCACTGGCCTTTCCCTTTGTTCCTCTAATGTTTTTCCAAATTTAAGATCACCTAGGCATACCAACACCACTAAATTGTTCCATCCACAAACTGAAGTGGACTGTCACTAATAGGCTCCAAAAATACAAGGACATGGCATGACGTATGATCCATCTTTATTCTCTTGTTCAAAGTCTCATGATCTTCTAATATAACACCACTCTCCTGAATGAAGTTCTGGGCCTTGAGATGGCCAAATTAAAATCCAAAGACAATGAAGGGAGAAGAGCAGAGGTATGATTGTTGTTCAGTTGTGTGCAGCTCTTCTTGACCCTATTTGGGGTTTTCTTGGTGAAGATACTGGAGTGGTTTGTCATTTCCTTCTCCAGTTCATTTTGCAGATGAGGAAACTCAGGCAAACAGGGTTAAGTGACTTGCCCAGGGGCACACAGCCAGTAAGTGCTTGAGGCTGGATCTGAACTCAGGTATTCCTAACTCCAGGCCCAGCACTGAGCCAACCAGATGCCTCCCATTTCCAGTAGCCCAGAGTTAATTATAGTCCTGGGGCAGCTCTGTTCACCTTAATCAACTGTAGAAGGAAATGGCAAACCACTCCAATATCTTTGCCAAGAAAACCCCAGATGCCATCACGAAGACTTGGACATGATTGAACAACCAACAACTGGAAACAGGAACCAAAATTCAGAGACAAGAGGCTGGAATACAGTGCTGAAGTTTTACTTAGCCAGGTCCTGAATTTGCATCCACTTCCCTTTCCCCACAAGAAATGAACTGGGTGTTTTGAGAAGTATTTGAAAGGCCCTGCCAACAATGTGATGTCAGATAGAAAAGGACCAACCATGGGATCTTTTGTCTTCATCTATGTTCCCATGCTGTGAGGAGGAGCAGAATCCTGGGTGCATAGTTCCTGAGTCCTTCATCTAATTAGTGGCCTTGCTAGATATCATGGGTTGGACATCAGTGGTGAACTCTGCTGTATTTTCTGCATTCCTTTACCCATTCACAGGAAGAACAGCTTGTGGGAGGACTTAACAACTGAACAATCTTTCCTGGAAATTCTATATTCCGAGAGTGTCTGTACTGTCTTGGGGACAAGTCTAGGAGAAGCCTAGACCACTATTGCAGGAGGAGCTACAGCCATGTTTCATTTCATTCATACCTCAACTCTCCAGACTTCTTGTCTTTCTCCTCTCCAACCACTTTATCTTTGTGTGGTACTCTCCCATCTCTCTTTTCTAGATCTCTTCCATGTGTTTCTTCTAGGAGGAAGACAAACAAAACATGTGGGGGTAGGGAGGGGAACCAATCCAGATTTGTCTTTGGCCAGCAAGCCAAGAATGTTTTTTATATCCATAAATAAAGTTTTATTGTATTAAAAAATGTAAAAACCATCCTTAGCTCTCCAGATGTACAAAAACTGGTGGAAGATGGGATTGGGCTGTAGTGTGCCTAGTCCTGCATTAGAATATGAGCTCCTAGAGGGTAGGGAATTTATTGCTTGTTTGCATTTGTATGCCCAGCACTTAGCACAGTGCCTGGTTTAGTGAGAGCTTAGCAGAGTGTGTAAATGATCTATCTATCTATCTATCTATCTATCTATCTATCTATCTATCTATTTATCTATCATTTATCTATTGATCCCTGACTCTGTCTTTCTCTAAAGAACTACTGCAGGTACCCTAATAGCATGATGTCATTTACTGTCCCCCAGGCACTTGAGTCAACCCAATGTGGTCTATCCACTACACAGGCACTTAACCCTTAAAGCATATACATCTTCGGCATCTACTTAATATTAACTTAACATTAAAGCCTTAACACAAAATCATCTCTCTCTCTCTCTCTCTCTCTCTCTCTCTCTCTCTCTCTCTCTCTCTCTCTCTCCCTCTTCCTCTCTTTGTCATTGTCTCTCCATCTCTGTCTCTTTCTCCCTCTCTCCATTTGTCTTTCTGTGTCTCTTTTGAGACTAGGTCTACCTATCTTGCTTGACATGGAAGCTTTAACTTGATCTGTGTTTTGACCTGGGCTGGTTCCTTAGGCTGCCAGATGGTCCTCCACTCCCAGGAGTTCACCACATAAATGCCAGCCAGTGCAGATACCCAATCAGCTTGAGTCCGACTGAAGCTCAGAACTCCCAAATTCAAGGGAGTCATTAGCCTCAATCTCCCCTAGTGGTAAGGATTACAGACATACAGTACCCTACCTGGCTCTCTCTTATTGGAAGTAGATCAGAAGTTCATACAGGTATCCTTGGCATTCCCAAGGCTACTGGCTAGCCAGCAGACAAAAGTATTTCACTACTGTGACCTTCTAGTTCCACATTTTCAATGTATATACAAGGTCAAGAGTAGGTCCCTTGAGGGTTTCTAGTAATTGCTTAGGGTTCTCTGTATCAGTCTTGTGCCACCTTTGCAGTTAAGCATCAAAGACTTCCTCTCCAGGTAACAAATGGGTCATGTGACTATAACTTTGATCACATGAAATTGAATAGCTTCTGCATGAACAAAATTAATGCATCTAGGATAAGAAGAGAAGCCAAAATATATAATCACCTAGAACTTTGATTATATGAAACCAAAAAGCTTCTGCACAAATGGGTCACATGCCCTTGAAAATAGTTTTTCATTGTCTATAGCTTGCTCCCTGACCCTGAGTAGTACATTGTAAATGATATTATATCTCACAGTCTGAGCCAATGCACGATTAACCCACCTGGGAGTATTGATGGCCACTAGCTTGATCTTATTCAACAAAGAAAAATAAACTTTTGGCAGTCCAAATTATCCAGCGAACACTGAGTTCCACCCAGCACCACTGGACATTCAGGGGAAACTCTAAGACCCCTTTGTTTCTCAGAGAACTGTTTTCTCAATCTCCCAGCTCTTTCCTTTTTGTGAGTGGCAATGATTAGTACAGGACTTTAATATATGTGGATTTATCCAATTAAACTCAATTCAAGACCCACCCATTAAGAAAACTCCATCCTGTTGCCTTGATACTATATTTCAATAGAGTCACCCCTCAGGCAGGGGAAAACAGGATTGATCACAGAAACATGGCTTGATTATTTAGTTTCTGTCCTCATGACCAAAGAAGTAAAAGAAATGGAATAAAGTAAAATATATATTAAAATAATTGCTTCTAAGGCTATATGCTCACAGTTCCTCTGAGAATTAGGTACTATTTGCCAAGCTAAATGCACACCCCAAACCCCAGAGTTAATAGATCCATTTCAGGGGTGTAGGCTTAACTCCCCTATAAGGCACTCCCATTGGGAATGGGCAAATATTTCCAATGTGATAACTAACAAATGTCCCCAGTGTCATAGCCTGAACATCCTCCAACTATATTCCTACTAACAGACTTCAACAAGTTCAATGTCCTATGTGTTAGAGGAAGGGGCTCAAGAATCTGCTCCTGATGCTGCTTTCTGGCTAGCTTATTGGAGATGTTTTATAAGATCCTCAATAATGCAGTAGTAAAGGAGGGTCAAGGTCAGGCCAAACTTGGGGAGAAACTCCTCAGGTCACCACTCCTTCCTTTCCAACTTGAACCACTTGGGTGTTCACTTGAACCACTTGTGTGTGAATTCCTTTTGTGTTCACATCATTTCTGTCACTGGACCAGTCTCCATCACTTTTTGGACATCCTCAGATTTATGGGCACAGCTGACCTGAAGCATGGAGCCAATGGCTTTTCAGATGGGGTATAGATGTATAACCCTGTTACATATGCATTAACATGATACAGCCCCAAGAGGAGGGCATTGATGCTGGGGTCATTGGCTATTGGAAAGCAAATGCTTTAAGAAGTTTCTTAGTGGATAAAACTCTAGCTCTGGAGTCAGGAAGTTCTGGGTTCATGCCCTGCCTCAGGCATTTGCTAAGTGTGACTCTGGGCAAATCACAACCTCTGCCTGCTTCAGTTTCCTCATTTGTCAAATGAGGTGTCTTAAGGATCAAATGAGATAATATTTGTAAAAGGCTTAGCACAGTGCCTGGCATGTAGCAGCTACTTAATAAATACTTTTTCCCCCCTTCCCCTTTCCTTCTCTGTAAGAGGTCTAGAGCTAAAGGGGAGATTCAGAGGCCATCTATTCATTTAACAGACAAAGAAACTAACACCCAAAAAGCTAAATGGCATGCCCATGGTCACTCAGGCAATAGACATCAGAAGCAGGATTTGAACCCAGGCCCTCAAATTCCAGTGTCAATGTCCAATCAATCAATCAATAAACATTAATAAGCATCTACTGTGTACCAGGCATTGTGCTAAGACTGGGGATACAAAAAGAGGAAAAGAATCCTGCCCTCAAGAAGATCACAATCTAATGTTCTTTCCACAACACCATAACCATGCCCACAGTAAGCCTTTTATATCTCACTTGGTCCATCCTGATCTCAGCAAAAATGTTTTAAATGATCTCAGCATGAAGGATTTAAACTCACTCCCCAACTCCTGATCAGCTCTTGGGTCTTGGGAACTTATTTCTAAATTCTCCCCTTGTCACTTCTTTCTTTGAGAATCTTGGAATGGCCCGGACTTCCAGGGGTGGGGAACCTGTAGCCTTGAGGCCACATGTAGCCTTCTAGGTCCTTGGGTGCAGCTTTTTAACTGAGTCCAAGTTTTACAGAACAAATCCTTTTATTAAAGGGATTTGTTCTGTGGAGTTTGGATTCAATCAAAGGGCCCCACTTGGGGACCTAGAGGGCCACACGTGGCCTCAAGGCCACAGGTTCCCCACCCCTGGTCCAGAGTCCTAAGTAGTTCACAAGTATAGTGACTGTACCTTCCTTTTGCATGCATTGTTTGATACATTATGTCCCCTCAAAAGAGTCCATAATATGAATATATATATATGTGTGTGTGTGTATGTATTATATGTATGCAATATATATTACATATTTTAGAATTTAAACTAAATTTAAATGTATAAGATAATTCTTTGCCCAAAGCTACAGTGGCAGATGAGGAACGGCTAAATAAATTTTGGCATTGGCAATGGAATGTTTTATTTTGCGGTAAGAAACAATGGCTTTGTGAAGAATCCAGAGGAGCATGGGAAGAGTTATATGAACTGATGGAGAGCGAAGTTTGCCGAACCAGGAAAACAATATATGTAATAACTACCACAATGTAGGATGATGAAAGGACAAAAAAATATAAATAAATAAAACAATGCTGTGGGATTATAATGTTCAAGTAACTTGGTCCCAGAGAAGAGTTGAGAAAATGTATCTTGTTCCTTTCTTTCCAGAGGTGGGAGATTAGGTGTGTGGAATAGTGCATATACTGTCAGACACAATTGATAGGCTGGTTAGTTTATTGAACCATCTTTTCTTCTTTTTTTTTTTTCTTCATTACAAAGGATGCCTCCATGGGCAGGACAGGAAGGAGACATATATTCAGAAAATAATGCTGAGGTCAACATGAATGATGTCAATAAAAATTTGAAATGAAAATAAAGAAAATGACAAAAAGAAAAATGTCTGTGGTGGAGATGGGACTAGAACCCTGGATGTCTGATTATTCACTGAGGGTTCTTTCCTCTGCATCACGATAGCCCCCAGATAAGGGAGGACTAGTGCAAGCTTCTCCCTGGCTATAGAACATCCTTGTGCTGTTGAGCAGAGCTGAATGTGAGCTTTGAGCACTCTGTAAAGTCCTGGACAGGCCATAGGCTGGTAACATCATTTTCTGGCCCTCTTTCCTTTGGGTCTGTCTGGACAGTGGGTTAATATCAGACCTCATCAGTTGCTTTTCCTGTTCCTGTGTGGGCTAACGGGTTACTCCATACCCCCTCCCCAACTCCGGGACCTCTTTTTCCAAGGAGAAGGGCCTGAGGCTGGAGATAAGAAGATAAGATTAAGGCATGCTCTCTCCAGTTGGACGTTTCTTATGAAAGTGGGTTGCAGAAGTGGGTATTTCAAGAGAGAGGCTGAGAAGGCTAGTAGAGTGTGGGGGGTGTTTTTTGGAAAGGGAGGGACAGCTAAAACTGGTACCTAGGGCAAATTCAGTTTGAGGGGGCTGTGGAAGAATACATTGTGATCCAGGGGATCCTTTCTTAGCCTACTACCCATCCCAGGCACTCTTATCTCTTCTCTCCCTGTAGAGCAGGCAAGCCCCTGTCCTTGAAGGGTCTAGGACCCTACTCTTCTGGGGGACCATGGTCAGTGTGCTGCTTGCCAGTCTGTCCTTTGTCCCTGGGTTGCCCAGGAGCTCAACTGCCTGCCCATCTGGCCAGGGTCATACCTGGTTTAGAGAAGCCGCATCTAACTCACTGGTGGATCTTGTCCTCACCTGTTCCTCTTCTCAGGATGAACTGGAGTCTGCCCACACCTCAAAGAAAAATCATGCCTATGTCAGGGCCCTGGGTCAAAACCTCAGTGGCCCTTCCTTAGATTTAGCCCTGGTGTCAGGAATACTATCCAGGTTACCATGTAAAATGAAGCAGAAACATATGTTTAAGGGGAGGAGAGGGTACAAGGCCAAGTTCCCCTCCTCCTCACAATTCTATTGCCCAGCTCCCCAGGCTTTGTCTCCCCAAGAGCTGACTGCCTCCCACTGTTAGGGGTAGCCTGGGAGGGAGCAGAGTGAGAAATAGGCATAGGGTTCATGGCCTGAGTTGGGAGGAAGAGGCAGAGGAGGGAGGTAAGTGGAGTCATCATCCACGGGGCTGGGAAATGTAATGGCAGAAGCATTAGATATGACATCAGAGAACCTGGGTTCCAAATATATCTCTACTAAGTAGTTGGATGATCTTGAGTAAGTCACTTAAATATCTTTGTGCTTCAGCTTCCACAACTGTAAAAGGAGGTAGGGGGGCCTAGAGGAGCTCTAAGGACCCTTCCAGCTCTAACTGTATGATCCGATGATCTTAGTGGGCCTGAGAACAGGGGGATGGGGCCAGAAAACAGTCCCAGCGAAACCACAAGAAAGGGAAGGCCTTGAGCTCCACCTCAAAAGGAGGGGCTGCCTCAGACCCCACCCAGAATCTCCTCCCCTCCCCCCAACCTAGAAAACTTAAAAATCCCTGCCAAGAGGACCCCTCAAGGAGGAGCAGATGGAAGGTGAGTTATGGGAACCTCAGTTTTCTGAAGGGAATTTGGGGTTAGGACAGGAGGGTGGAGGGGATGTGCTCCCTGGGAGTGAGGAGAGTAACAGGTCTTCCAGCAGGGTCCTTGACACATCGGTAAGAGCCCAGGTGGGAGACCTGGATGCAAGTGTTTGCTCTTTTGACTAGCCATTTGACCCAAGCTAGTGAGATAGTTTTATCTCAATTAGCCTCGGTTTGTTCGTCTGTTAAGTGACGATAATAAAATTTGCACTCTGTGTCACAAGGTGGCAGTGAAGAGCAAATAAGATAATGTGTATGAAATGTTTTACAAACTTTAAAGTATATTATAATTGCAAAGTGTTTTATCATTGTTGTTGTTGAATCATTCCAGTCATGTCTGACTCTCCATGACCCCATTTGGGGTTTTCTTGGCAGAGATCCTGGAGTGGTTTGCCATTTCCTTCTCCAGCTCATTTTACAGATGAGGAAACTGAGGCAAATAGTGTGAAGTGACTTGCCCAGGGTCACACAGCTAGTAAGTATCTGAGGCTGAATTGAACTCCAGGCCCAGCATTCTATCCACTGTACTGCCTAGCTGCCCTATTATTATTATTATGAAAGTAATAATATAATTATGTAAAAGTAATATATGTAATATAACATAATATAATAACATAATCATGTAAAATAATATATGTAATAAGTAACATATGTAATAATATATAATCATGTAAAAGTAATATAATATCACATTATAATAGGTAATAATATGTAATCATGTAAAAGTAACCAATGAGCTGTGAGACCTTGGGTGAATCATTTGCCTTTTCATTTTTGTTTTGTTTTTAATGTTCCAAATTCAGAATCCTATTGATATTTATAGTTAGGAGAAATGTCCTACTGGTTCATCACAACACCATTTTACAGATGTTTTAGTCTCTCGGGAACTGTGCTTCTTTTTCTTGTTTTGTAACTTTGCAGAGGGAAGTAGCTCCTGGCTGCTAAAGGGAAACTCACAAGTGTCCAGGTAAGGGGAGATGAATCAGTGGGGGCCGGGGGGTGGGGGTGGCAGGAGGGCTGGATTTGGAATTCCAAGCCTAGCTCTGTGATTGTGGGCTCTCTCGGTCTACAAATCTATTCATTTGTAAAACAGGGGATTTCTAAGGTTCCTTCTGGCTTTAGATTCTGCGGTCCCTTGCTTATAATTCGATACCCTTAAATGAGGCCTCTGATCCTAGAATGGGGATGTCTCTTTCAGACATGAAGCTGCTTCTGCCCCTCGTGTGGCTTTTGGCCACGCTGACTCTGCCCCAGGCCGCAGAGGGCACTGCCTCCGCTGGTAATTGGTTACTCGGACACCAGAATGGGTGGGGAGGGGGATGGAGGAGGGTCTGAGGAGTTTTCCTACAATGTGTGTCACATCTTCTTGGGGAAGAAGGAGAGACAGGGTTCCAGGCCATGATCAGAGAGTCTAAAAACGCTGGCGTGTGGAGTAGGAGCGGCGGCTCTCCGTGGTACTGACCCCTTCCCTCCCTTCATTCTCTGGACATCCGGACGGCAGGTGCTGGTAAGGTGGAGACCTCGGTGGTCGTGAGCTGCATGGAAGAGGCCAAGCGACTTGTGGACAGGGCCTACAAACAGACGCGAGAAAGGTGAATAAGCACAGTAATTGGAATCAGGAGGGAAGAGGAGAGGAAGCGGGTCTGGGGGAAGGAGGGAAAGGAGAGATGGCAGACGGACAGATGTGGAGATAGCAAGAATTAGACCGCGGCTCGAACTGAGGCCATCGCCACGTCCACCTCCCTTCCTCCGGACAAGATGCCCTCTAACCTGAACTTGAACAGGAAGTGCCTGACTCTGTCCATATGTCTGTCTGTCTATCCATGCCCCTCCCCTAGTCCTGGAGTGCTGCTCAGGCACCTGCTCTCCCCCTTCACCTTCTCCCGGCCTAGGGGAACAATGCATTCAAATCCGACCTCGGACACGCACTAGTTGTGTGACCCTGGACAAGTCACTTAATCTCCTAATCTGTCACTTAATCTTAAAGTCACTTAATCTGTCTGCCTCAGTTTCTTCAACTACAAAATGGGGAATAATAAAAACACCTCCCCGCCCCGGTGGTTGAGGATCGAATGAGATGCTCTTTGCTACTTGGCTCGCAGTAGGTGCTTAATAAATGCTTATTTCCTCCCTCCCTCCCCCCGTGCTATTTCTGGTCAGCCTAAAGCGGCGGCTTCAGAGCGGGGCTGCCCGCCCCACGGACCTCCTGGCCTACTTTAAGCGGCCTGCGGCGGGGGCCAAGATGGCTATAAGAGCTGCCGACTACATGCACGTGGCCCTGAATCTGCTGGAGGAGAGGATCCAACACCCAGGACCCTTCAACTTCACAGGTTCTGCCCCGATCCGGCCCAGCTTCTCCCCTCTCCCGGTGCGGCCCCACGGGCCGTCCTCACCCACCGCCCCAAGGTGATGGCTAGCAGGTAGCCCCAGAAAGCGGAGGCTGGTGAGAGAGGGTGGCGCTAAGGGCAAGCCTGGCTGAAAAAAGGCCCCGGCCCCCCAGCCCCTCCTTTCCTTGCCCCGCCCAGATGTGCTGACCCCATCCCAGCTGGACCTGCTGTCCAACGCCAGCGGCTGTGCCTCCCAAGAGGAAGAAGTGAAGTGTCCTCGAAGGAGCAAATACCGCACCATCACAGGAAGGTGCAACAACAGGTAAGGGGGCCTGGCAGGAAGCCGATGGGAGCCCTGAGGACTGCTCCCGCGAGCACTTCTCCAGCTCCCCTGTATGTGCTAGTGATCCACTTTAGAATGGAAGCTCCCGGAAGGCAGGTTTTGTCTTAATCTAGTGGACCGAACGGAGCAGCTGGGTGGCGTCATGGCACTGAGCACTGAGCCTGGAGTCGGGGGGGGGGGGGGGGGGGGGCTTGAATCCAAATGTGACAACACTGCCTAGCTAGGTGACCCTGGGCCGGTCAATTCACTTTTATTTTTGCCTCAGTTTCCTCGTCTGTAAAATGGGGATGATAATAGCAGCTATGTCCCAGTGTTGTCTTGAGGATCGTACGACATAAAAATCGCAGAGTGCTCAGCCCTTAGTAAATACTTAACGAGGTTCTATACTTTCCCCAACAACTCTCTCTTCCCACGCTGTTGGTAAAAAGGTCCTAGCTCTCTTCCTGACCCTTGATTTTTTCTCCTTCTCGTTCCCCTCCTGGCCACCTCCCCACCCATAATATAAACACACATGCACACACGCACACACTTACATGTACATATACACATACACATGCATACACATACCTACACGTCCACATGCACACATACATACACATGCACATACATACACACACATATATATGCGATACATACATACACATACATACTTACACACACATACATACATACATAATTTTTTCCAGGAGGAAACCTTGGCTGGGAGCATCTAACCAAGCCTTGGCCCGTTGGCTGCCTGCAGAGTATGAGGACAGAATCTCTCTCCCTTATGGTTGGACCCCTGGGAAGAAGAGAAATGGATTCACCCTCCCACTGGTAAGGCTGGGGGGCAGCTAGAGCCTCGTTAGCTCTGCAAGACTTACCTTCTCCTGAACACCTGGTAGGTCCAGGCCCAGTCAATGGCTTCCATTCCATTTATTTCTTCTCTACTCTTCCTCTTCCAAGCCTAGTCTAGCAATATCAAAATAGCTAGCATTAATAGAGGGCTTTAAAGTTTGCAGTGCTTTCTTTACAAATATTATCTTGTTGGAGCCTCACAATAATCCCAGGAGGTAGATGCTATGATTATCCCCATTTTACAGGTGAGGAAACCGAGGCTGGGAAAGTTTAAGCGATCCACCCAGGGTCCCACAACTATGAAGTGTTTGAGCCTGGAGTGGATCAGTCTGGGCATCTCCAGGGACCTGTTGGACTATGGTGTAAAGGACAATGACTAAGAAGGCTTTGTCTCCAGGAGCAAGGGTGGGAAATTACCCTCTAGAGGGGAGGTAGAGACAGGAAGGAATCCAAAATGGAAGCTGCTTCTTGCAAGATGAGAGTGGTGAGCACAGTTGATAATTAGGCATTTTTGCACCTGTGGCAAGAGGCAAAAAAAAAAAACAAACCAAAAACCTTTCACTTTCCAGTGGGGAAACCAAGACTCCTGGGACATGGAGGTAGGGAAGGGCTCTATCCTGTGGCTAATTTCCACTCTAATACAGTGCAGCTAATCAAATTCATTTGAATTCAATAAATATTTATTAACTATCACTAGTACTAAGGATATAAAGTAAAAAATGCGAAACAGTCCCTGTCCTCAAGGAGCTTATATAGATTTAGTGATATCAGGGAGAATCTAATCAGTACCATCTAACATGCTGGTGGGGCATCCAGGTAGTGATGTCTTGAAGGTTTAGAACTTGGGAGAGGGATTAGAGTTAGATGAAGAGATCTGGGAGTCACAGGCAAAAAGGTGACAAGTCAACCCACAGGAGGCTTATGAGATTACATCGAAAGGGGATCTAGAGAGAGAAGGCCTAGGACAGTCTTGAGCTTTATAGTCAGGATCAGGGGGAGGTCCATAGATGATGATTCAGCAGAGGAGGCTGGAGAGGAGTTGTCAGGCAAGAGGAGGACCAGGAGGAAGCCGTGTTACAAAGGCTAAGGGAAGAGAGAGAATCCATGAGGAGGGGAGTGACCCATAATATCTTCAAGAGGTCAAGAAGAATGAGGATCGGCGTTAGTAATTCAGAGATCCTAGGAAACCATGGAGAGGACAGTTTCAACCAAGAGATTGAATGCAAGGGTGGAGAAGTGAATGGGAAGAGGAAGCAAGAAATGTAGGCTGCTTTTTCTGAGTTCAGCCGCGAAAGGGGGGAGTCACAGGGCAATGTTGTTGTTCAGCTGTTTCTCAGTCTTGTCTGACTCTTCATGACCCCATTTGGGGATTTCTTGGCAAAGATGCTGGAATGGTTTGCCATTTCCTTCTCCAGCTCATTTTACAGATGAGGAAACTGAGGTAAACAGGATTAAGTGACTTGCCCAGGGTCACACAGCTAGTAAAGTATCTGAGGCCAGAGTTGAACTTAGGAAGGTGAGTCTTTCTGACTTCAGGCCCAGTGCTCTGTGCACTGTGCTACCTAGTTGCCCTGGGAAATAGCTTCCTATTTTAATTACTTATTCTTGCTAAGAATGGGGGAATAGGGGGATGTTTCTCTCCTCCACCAACAGCATCCTTGTCCCCCTTAAGGCTTTGGATTGCATGGAGGTACCTAAGGGGTTGGAGCTGAAGAGGAGAAGCCTAGCTCTAATTTCCTCAGACTCTGGAGGGCAGGGTGGGGCAAACAGTATTCACTATTGAGTTGGGGGTCCTAATCTTCCCCATCTGCTCTGGGACCAACTTGGTGCCCTCTAAATTCAGACACACATGGGACTTCACCATATTTGTCCCACCCCGGTTATAGCTCTGGGGTCAAGGAAAAGAATACATATTCATGAACTCAAGATCAAGGAATCCAGTTTCTTCTATTTCACTCCAGGTCCTACCTTAAATCTTGGGAGGCTCTGGACAAATCATCAACTCCATTGTCCTAACTCGATCTTTTCTGTCCAGGTCCGGGCTGTCTCCAACCAGATTGTCCGCTTCCCTGAGGGAAGGGTCACCTTGGACAGGAATAGGGCGCTCATGTTCATGCAGTGGGGTCAGTTCATTGACCATGACTTGGATTTCAGCCCTGAGTCTCAAGCCAAGGTGGCTTTCACCAAGGGGATCGACTGTTATAAGAGCTGTGCCCGGATACTCCCTTGCTTCCCTATCAAGGTATGGTTCTTGAGATAATACAGAGAGACAATACAATGCAGGGCCTAGCTATTGACACCCTTCTGTGGTCAGTGCTGTTTGAGGCCTTCACAGAGCTGAGGGTGTGGAAGAATATGACATTGCCTTTGCTCTGAGGTAG